>NW_026713024.1:2415000-3127356 GCF_030625045.1 Achroia grisella | reverse complement strand
ACCAAGGCTACAAACCAACCCTAATATGATCCAAACAGTTAAAACATTAAATTACATAATAAAAAATTTTTTAGAAGAAAACCTTGTTAACACACTTGAAGAATTACAACTGATAATATATAGTGCGGCTTTTACTACTTCCTTAATACACAATACTCGAAACAAAATAAATACGGAAAATTCAGAATCAATAACAGAAACCAAGAAGCACAAAAAACCACCATGGCAAAGAAGATTGGAATATAAAATCAATAGACTTAGAAAAGAGATAGGACAACTTACACAATACCTTCGAGGAAATCTGACTGTCAAAAAGCAAAAGAAAATTAATCGTCTGGGAAGAAATAGAGATAGTATAGTGGATGATCTTGACGAAAAGAAACAAAAGCTGCAGGCAATGGCAAAACGTTTACGCAGATATCAAAAGAGTAATTTACGAAAACAACAAAACAATTTATTTGAAACTAATCAAAAACTATTTTACAGACATTTAAATAAAGACCAATTTGTTACACAAGGACCTGAAATTGCCAAAATACAAGGTTTCTGGGAAAATATCTGGTCAAACCCTGTACAACATAATGAACATACACCCTGGATGTCTATAGAAGAAAATGAAGTAGGAGGCTTGGAACCAATGCCTAATGTTACGATTAATCTGGAAGATGTTAAACTTGCTATTGACAGAACCTTAAACTGGAAAGCACCAGGCCCAGATAAAGTACATAATTATTGGTTAAAATACTTACCATCTACACACCAAACTCTTGCTAATATATTCGATAGATTAATTAAAGAACCGGAAAATACACCATTGTTTCTCACGCAAGGTATAACATATCTTAAACCGAAAGATACAGATCATTTAAATCCGTCGAAATACAGACCAATTACATGTTTAGCTACGATCTATAAATTGTTAACATCTATTATCGCACATAAAATAGGACGGCATATAACACACAACAATATTATACACGAGGAACAGAAGGGTTCCTGTAAAGGTTCAAGAGGCTGTAAAGAACAACTGATAATTGACACCGAAATCCATTTTCAAGTAAAACAAAAACATAGAAATCTACACTACGCTTATATTGATTACCAGAAGGCCTATGATAGTGTCCCACATTCCTGGCTTATATACATATTAAAATTATACAAAATTGATGACCAAATAATAAACTTTTTGAAATATACAATGACCACATGGAACACCATTTTGCAAATAGCTACAAAAAATTCAACTATTAAATCTACTCCAATTAAAATAGCTCGAGGTATTTTTCAGGGTGACTCGTTGAGCCCACTCTGGTTTTGCCTCGCAATAAATCCCTTATCTAGGATATTAAATAACACAGGATATGGATATACTATAAGCCGGGAAATAAAAACTAAAATCACGCATTTATTATATATGGATGACATAAAACTATATGCAACCAATAGACAACAATTAGATTATCTTCTCAAATTAACAGAATTATTTAGTACGGATATTAAAATGAGGTTTGGTACTGAAAAATGCAAAATAAATTCAATTGTTAAAGGACACTATAAACAGACACAACCACATTATGTACAGTCACTACAGGAAATAATAGACAGTATGAATTATAAAGAGACGTATAAATATCTGGGCTATGTACAACATACTACTATAGATCACACACAAGTAAAATCTGATTTAATATTGAAATATAAGCAACGTCTCTGCGAAATATTTAGAACTCTTCTCTCAGCCAGAAATAAAACAAAGGCCATAAATACTTATGCAATACCAGTACTTACCTATTCATTTGGTATAATTAATTGGACAGATACGGATCTTGATGCTATTAACACAGTTACAAGATCTGTATCACGTAAACATAACCAACATCATATACACTCTTCGGTCGAACGTTTTACATTAAACCGAAAAATGGGTGGCCGAGGGATTATAGACATCAAAAATTTACATTACTCCCAAGTTGAAAATCTACGTACATACTTCCAACAACATTCCAACACCAGTAAGTTGCATAAGGCAATCATATCTATGTCGACATCTGGAACTGCACTACAACTAAATAACGATCAGTTTAAACCCTTAGATAAAATCATAACACCAGAACAGAAAATAGAAAACTGGAAAAGGAAACAACTCCATGGAAAATATCCCTGTCAGCTAGATCAACCCCATATTGATAAGGATGCATCGAATACATGGCTCACACGAGGAAATATATACCCAGAGACAGAAGGTTTCATGATCGCTATACAAGATCAGATAATAAACACACGTAACTATGCAAAATATATAATTAAAGATAATACTGCTCAGAGTGATAAATGTAGATTATGTAATAATTGGTCAGAAACAATAAATCATATAACAGGAGGTTGTCCCGTATTGGCTAATAAAGAGTACGTACAGAGGCATGACAACGTTGCAAAATTAATTCATCAGGAACTTGCACTCAAAAACAAACTTATAACAACCAAAACACCATATTATAAATATACACCTACCGCAGTTCTTGAAAATGAAGACACTAAGCTGTACTGGAACCGTGATATTATCACCGACAAATCAATAATTTCTAATAGACCTGATATAACACTTATATATAAGAATCTAAAAACAACTTACCTCTTAGATATATCCATCCCAAATACTGAAAACCTGAAACAAAAACACAACGAGAAAATACAAAAATACTTACCTCTGTCAGAAGAAATTAAAGACATGTGGCACCAAACTTCCGTTGTAATTATCCCTATTATTTTATCATCCACTGGAGTGATCCCAAAAACATTGCATTCGTCATTACATCAACTGCAATTAAGGAAATTTAGCTACATTGAACTACAGAAATCCACTATATTGGATACGTGTTCAATAGTTAGGAAATTTTTAAACAGCCCAGTAAACAATGTGTAAAAATTCAATTGTGTGAACATGTGACTTGGTGATATAAGCCCGTCCTTGTATCACTATATAACAACCGATATTTATATTGTGAAACGGTGGAAATAATAATAATAATAATCTCAGAACAATTCACACAGCGCCATCTAGACCCAAGTTAAGCTAGCTAAAGCTTGTGTTATGGGTCCTAGACAACTGATTCAAATACATAGATTTTTTTTTTTTCGTAAATACATACATATTATACATAGAAAATACCCAGACCGATACAAACAATCATACTCATGAATACAAATGTTTGTGCCGTGCGAGGAATCGAACCCGCGACCATCGGTCGTAAAGCGGTAGACTGGACCGCTAGACCACCGAGGTCGTCGTTTAATGGGTCCTCACTGGACACTGTAAGCTGAATAAGCACATGGCGAAATTAGGCCTTAGCTTCAACTTCTCAGCTTAACATCAATCTGCAGATTTTGCCAAGCAGACGAGGAAACGACACTACCCATCCTGCGTGGTTGTAGCCCTCTCATGTATAAACGAATTATCTCCTTTGGAAAGTATACACTACGTACAGTATAATCTATATATAGTATATCCTGAAGAGATAAAAACCATCGCTCCTAAGAATATCCTTAAATTCCTGTACCTCATGGGTCTAGGTAATGTCGAGTAAGGGCGAGCACAATAGATCTCGCAGGTCGCAGTGTTACAGGTCACCTGACAATAGCCCAAACTCCCCAATAAAATAAATAAATAAATAGACTTATTCTAACATGGATGATATTGAAAAGTAGGTTGTAAAAAGTCCTCTGCATGGGTACCTCAGTCTTACTTATTTCAGCCGACAAACAGCTTGCATTCTTAACTGCTTCTCTTGCATTTTTTATCGATATTACGACGGCCTAAGCTGAGGTTCGAACCCTAGCGGTGCCCTCAGACTAAAGTCATATCCGTCAGGCTGGAGTTGGCCTTCAGCCGCTCCATAAGTCCTTCCGCGGGTTTGGAGTGCCATCTGCACTCATCCCCTATCGTCCGGTGAGGTTATAAAGGCCAACTGCGGCCAACAAGATAAGAATAATCCGAAAAAACAAAGCTTTCCTGTTTGTGATGCTGACCGTACACAAATGAGAGTGGGCATCTGTATTTGCCGAATCTATTCCATCAAAGAGAAGATAATAATTACAGCGGTACTGTTATAGATGGTCGCGATACGGGGGCTGGCAGTCTTGATAAAAATAAAAGCAAACGCCATACTACAGAATCAGTTTAACAACTATATCAAACAATCGGATGTTCGATTACGTTTATGGCATAAATTGAATGAAATTATTCCGGTGAATTTTAATTACATTTCGCGTGGGAGTTAAAAATAGATTTTGTTTAAATGTTTGCTTTATTTTTGTTACGGAAAGCCTATATTTATATTAATTTATTAGTTGATCCGCGCAACTATATCTGCATTTCATTTCCGCACCTTTTGCAATATTTTTCATTGCAGCTCTTATTGGTAACTGATCTGACTTCATGATCATCCTATCATTCTTCACTAGTACCCCGCCGGCATATACAGTTTAGCGAATCAGTTTAACAACTATATCAAATAATCGGCCGTTCGATTACTTTTATGACATAAATTGAATGAATTTATTCCGGCGAATTTTAATTTCGTGTGAGAGTTAAAAATAGACTTTGTTCAAATGTTTGCTTTATTTTTATTATTGAAAGCGGAAGCTGTTAATCGCGTAATTTGTACGCGAATAATTTTTATGTTTTTCATTATAATAAATATAAAAAGTAAATTAGCTATCTGTGAGAGAAAGTCCAGCCAAAATTGGCCCAGCCATTTCAGAGATTAGCAAGAATAAACTGTCTTTTTACAGAAAAAAATTATGAACAAAACTAATAGAAGACAAACAAACTTACGGATCACCTAATAGTTAGTTATTACCGCCGCCCATGGGCACCATGGAAATTGCAAGTGTGTTGCGGGCCTTTTAAGAAGGAATAAGCTCTTTTCTTGAAGGTTTCAATATCGTATCAGTTCCGGAATACCATTGCTGGACGGTGATTCTACATGTGGTTGTGAGTGGCAAAAAGTTTCTAGAAAACCGCACTGTGGAGGACCGCCATTCATCCAGATGATCAGGATGGTACTTTAGTTTCTGGTACGGTGGTGAAACTCAGTAGCTGGTATTAATCCGAACAATTCCTCAGAACACTCCCCTTGATATATGCGTTAGAAAGTGTACAGAGATGCAATATCTCGCCGCAGTGCCAATGGGTCGAGTCTGTCACATAGACGTTGATTACCAATGATTCTGGCTGCTCGGTTCTGAATGCGGTGGAGTAAGTAAGTGGAGTAGCTAGTATTGTGGTGCTCCACCAGAGATGAGAACAGTATTCCATATACGGCCGGATCTGCGTCTTGTATAATTGCAAGCGATGGGCTGGAAAAAATGAATAATAGAAAATACATTTTATGATTGATACACATAAATATCGAGTCGAAATATTATAATGTAAAATTTTCTAACACTGGTCACGTTGTGGTTGGTAACAAATGGGATAATTATGGTCTAATGGTACCGTCTCACCGCAAATACTCGACTGTTGACTTTGTACGGGTTAACCCGTTCATTGCTACTGGATGGACTTTGGTTTCTTTCTGTACATTGTCGGAAAATCATTCATTTTTTTGATACTGCAGTTGCAAACAAACTGACAGACTTGGTAGCGGCAACTGTCGTCTATATACATAAACAGCAGTACAGATATCTCATCATCATGGTATCTGTCACGTGTTGCGGTTCCGGAAGACCAAGATGTTTTTTTTATACTACGATGGTATTAGTCAAGCATACGACCCATCTGATGGTAAACGGTTACCATAGTCTATAGGCCGCCTGAGATATCAGGTGTGTCACGTGTGCGTTGCAGACTCTTAAAAAACTTATGCCCTTCTGGAAAATGCCCATGCTGTGGTCTCGCGAGAAAACCTTTGCAGATTCGTCGTACACTCTAATGCCATTGTCTGTCTTTTTTAGATAAAAAAAATAGTGCATATCTGTCCTCGTGATATAATCTAGCTTAATTATAAATTTCAGCAAGATCCGTTCAGCCGTTTAGTTGTGAAAAGGGGACAAACAGAGAGACAGATGTTGCATTGATAATGTCAGTATAGATTGCTCGAAGCATTGCCATAAAAATTCCATTTGGAAAAGATTCGAATTGACTAGTGTTGTTATAAAAACCCTGTTGACGCATGAGGAAAATATAATTATTTATTATGTAGGTAATACGATTACTTTTAATGTAAAAAAAGTAAGTGTCAAAAATATCGCAGAGCATCGAACAGGTTAAAACTGGATTAAACCAGTTTCGGTTTAATTCCGCACAACGGCAAGCAACGGTGTCGTGTGGTTTCTAGATTTACCCCAATTCTATCGACTGGGACATTCAAATGTTAAAAATTAGGCATCCAAGACTATTTTAGTTCAATCAATAGATATACAATCTCGGTGGTTTAGCGGTTTAGTGATCATTAATTCAATAATCATAATCATTGTCTTACTTCCGATGGTTGCGGAATCGAACCCGTTTCTCTAGGAATCGAACACGCATATCATATCTCATATTCATAAGTGTGATTGTTTGTATCGGTCTGGGTGTTTTTTATGTATATTATGCATGTATTTACAAAAAACTATATCGATGAATATATCAGTTATCTAGTACATCATTATACAAGCTCTGCTTACTTTGGAGCTAGGTGACGTTGTATGAATCGTCCAGGAGTATTAATATTATATGTTGGTACGTACATATATAAATATGCTTACGACTAATATTTGAGATGAGGTAGTCAGAAATATAACTACTGATATTGTGAAGAAAGTAACATTTGTGATAACCATTTCGAATACACCTGTAATACAGTTTCATTACTATTACATACCACATAACGACTGAATTTCATATGTCTCACTAATTTCAGCCACCAAGCTTCAGGACATAAGACATTAAATTTACAGGATAACAGACATGTCCTGGTCCTCTGAAATAGCAATGAGTTGTAAGTATGAGTGATAGAGATATCTGTAGTCCTGTTCATGTATGTGTATAGGAGACGGCTGCCACTTACCAGCACGTGGGCGTCAGCTTGCTTGCTTTTCAAATTAGGTATATAAAAAAATTAACAAAGATACTGAGAACTAAGGAAATGCCCTATACATCTGATGTGGTTGTAGTCCACTCATGCATATCGAATTATGTCGTTTGAAAAGTTTGCACTCTATCCTGAGGAGATAAAAACCATCGTCCCTAAGAATATCTTTCAATTCTTGAAATTTTTGGTCTAGGTAGCGAACTTTGAAAAATGGATAGCATTTTTTTTTATAACACAGGGGACAAAGGAGCATGCGGCTCACCTGATGGTAAGTGATTACCGCCGCCCATGAGCACCCGCAACACCAGGGGAATTGCAAGTACGTTGTCGGCCTTTTAAAAAGGAATAAGCTCTTTTCTTGAAGGTTTCAATATCGTATCGGTTCGGATTCCATAATGTGGTTGTGCGAGGCAAAAAGTTTATATAAAATTTATATATAAGCATAATAGATCTATGCATGTAGCAGTGCTACAGATCTAAAGCAACTCCCAATAGCCGGGGGAAATGGGATTGTTAGTAATGTGAATTGATGATCTTATTGCTAGCAATGTACCATGTCAGGTCGATGTCCACGCGGTTACCCCTGGAAACCTTATAAATTCCTGGTGAATTTATGTGGGCTAACTGACCTGACCTCCTGCTCACCCTATCATTCTCCACTGGTGACCCGCCAGCGTAAACCATTAGCGCAGGAGGTTCCATCATTCCATTATCATCCATAGTACATGTTTTTATTTGTTTTTTCTCATTTCTTCCAATATGTAGTATATATGTAGTTTTATATATTTATCCCTAATGTAAGTATGTATATCTAGTAGTATAATAAATAGTGTCTTATGTGTACCACCTACCCTATTCTATGTACATAAGTCCTCTCTTCTAGGTTGTCAGTAAGAGATTGCATTTAGCGATAAGACAGCCTTTTGTAATTATTTTACTATTTACTGTATTTTCTTATTATTTTATATGTAAACAATAAAGAGTTTTTTATTATTTTATTTTATTATTATTATAATCCACTAAAATAACTCCCAATAGTCCAAATCCGTCAATAAAAAAAGAGCGCGAGATTCGCTCGAACTTTCCCGCTCTTTAAACGATGAACGCGGCAAAAAATAATTAAACATGGCAATTGAATCAAATGACATTTGAATTTCGAACACCGCGAACGAGATGTCTCTTATCGTCAAACGTCACAGGGGGTATTCCAGACCGTAACCCGACCGCTGCAGGTGTCTACTGACCTTAATTACCATTTACACGAATCTAAGTCAGGGTTGCCAATTTTCTTATTAGAATTTTGTAAATAATGCCACTAGACATAACGTCTGAAATACAAAGTTTTCACTAGAAAGAAGACTTGTTCATATATCATCACTAATCTGAATTAGGAATTCTAATAAGATAAAATCACTAATTTTGAATTTAGAATCCCGATAAGATCATCACTAACTTTGAAATAGGAATTCTGATAAGATCATCACTAATTTTGAATTAGGAATCCTGATAAGGTAATCATTAATGTTGAATTAAGAATCTCGATAAGATTATTATTAATTTTGAATTAGGAATCCCGATAAGATAATCAATAAGTTAGAATCAGGAATTCTGATAAGATCTTCGCTATTTTGAATAGGCAATTCTGATAGGAGAATGTGTGTAAGATTATGTAACAGCCCATTTAAATGATTCTGAGTTCGTTATATGTATTGACTATTTATTCAAATGAATTTATTTGAGAACTCCTTACTTATTAATTGCCGGATGTTGTCAAAAGTTTACCAAACTACAAGTTGCTCACCAAACCGTATTTGAGAGAGGCGTGATTATATGAAATGCCCTTCATTATGGTAAATGATTTCAAGTTTCAATACAAGCGTTTGTTCACGAGTAGGAATAAAGTGGGCTTACTTTGTAGTGATTTTACTGCAGGGTTGTTAATTTATAAGAAAAACCAATAGCCGCAGAATTTAAATAAATTAAATTTAAAAAATAAGTTTAATGTGTTAAAAAGATGAATGGGAATCGTATAAAAAGGGAGGAATGATTTTTTTCATTTTATGTATTTTATAATATGTTTCATCTTTTATTGTAATGTTTATTCTTCTATTACATAGCAGCCAGTAGTCTGTAACAATATACGTACTGTAACGTTATTTATGAAACTTAAAAGCTTTTACCAGAGGTACACTACAAGAATTCGTCTGCATCAGTTTACATTCTAGCCTATTTGAACCACTGAGCAGCTAGCTCTGTAAGCTGATTAGACAGTGAAATAACAGGATAAGACGCATGACATCTTACTCCGTTTAAATGGCAACGCATGAGTGATATCACATTTCTACATTATGCGCTGTCTGATTGCTTTGATGTGTTAACCTACGCAACGGATTTTTTTGCAGTTTTTAGCAATAGATAGAGTGATTTAAGAGGAAGGTTTATATATATAATAAATGTAAACCCGCGCGAAACCGGAGCCACCCGCTAGTATAAGATAAAGTGCAATATACCACCATTTCCAAGGAAGGAATATTTAGAGGGGGATGTAATCGCTATTTAGAGATATGACGGAGTGCGAGGTCTCTGCAGACCCATCGTCTTCAGAGACCGCACTCTATCATATCTCTCAATCAAGGTAAAGGTGGAGAAAAACAAGGAATGCAGATTCTATCACCATGTGAGATACATAACGAGAGAGATACTGCCATCTAAAATGTAAATTGGCAGCCCTATATGTAACTGTGGCGATTATACGTTTTGATGTCGCACGCGCGCTCATTACTGCACAGTAGCACGCGCGAGGTGATTGCGCCGAAAATCGTCACGGACTATAGTGAACGTTTTTGCGCTGAATTTGAATTTCGAACACTGTCACTGGAAGGTTAACAGTGTAAAGAAATTATTGTCAATAGGCCCGCGTTACTAAGAACAAAACTATTCTTGATTCATATCTTCCTTTCTTTCTTCATTCATATGTTATTTATTACACAGTGTATGAATGAAGAATTTTCTTCAAATGTTATTTAAACAAAAAAAGTTATTACATTTATTTAAATAACATTTACATACTACTGATTGTTGTATAAATTAAGTTTATTTTTAAAACTTACCTTTACTATATTTATAGTAATATATACTGGAATTTATTGCACTTACTATGTTTTCAGTGCAAGACAAGGCGTTGAAATGGATGCGCCGTACTCATTCTGAAGAGGGATGGCTTTCAGATGTACGCTGCCTAGACCCTTCAGGGGCAAAAATTGAAGGATATTTTTTGGAGCAATAATTTTCATCACCTCAGCATAGAATGTGTACCTACTTTCCAAAGAAGATATTTTGTTTATTAATGAGTGGGCTACAACCGTGTAGGTATGATACTATTGAATATATTAAAAAAACAGACAATGTCGCGAGTAATATCTAGTTTATCTAGTTCAATATAAAAACGCACTAGCTAGGAGTCCTTTTAAAATAACCGCTTAAAATAACATAGAAGCAAAAATTACTTATAAAATAAAATATAATTACATTAAAGTCCTAAAGAAATATTTTCATTCAGATTATTTAATATTTTCAAATGGAACGTTTGTCTGCTTATTAAGTGGTTTATACATGTTTTTTTATGTAATTAGAGCTGATAACCCACCTGATGGCAAGTAGTACTCGTTGCTTATATATGAAACAACACTACGGACATCACGATATCATGGGATGAATGTATTGTACCTCATACCTGAAGAATGATTTTATTGTGTGTGCTGAAGATGCACATAAAATATCACTATCTGTCTGTCTGTCTATCTATCTATGTAATTTCACTGCCATACCTCACCCTTCATATCATATATATCATCTAGACCACCGAGGCCGTCATATACATCACGTTATCACGTAATGCCGTGATGATACGTAACCATTTCGGAGTACTGAAATGTCATGCTTACCCTGTAATTTCACTGCCTCAACCAAACCTCACCCTTCAACCAAACCACAGCTCATAAAGCAAACTACTTGATGACTAGAATAGATAGACTTGAGTACCCAAGCAGATGATTTTTTAGAAACTCTACCTTTTTTTTAATGGTCTATACGATCTATAATCCACAGATTATCCCACGGCGATGGGCAGTAAGCAGCAACATATCAAAATGTCAGACACCTTTCTTTTCATCTGCGCCTGTAGGCATAGAATCCATTTTATTAATATTATAAATGCGAAAATATCTGGTTCTTACATTTTGAAGACTAATCGGCTGAACGTTTCTTAATGAAGTTTCACGTGTACATAGATTGTTTAACCGTATAGAATAGAACAGAAATTCCTTTATTCGAATAAACATAAATTTAAGCTCTTTTGAACAGACTTATTTTTTTTTAATCTACCGCTCATTCGGAAAGATGTCTCGTCATAAGAAGAACGAGCAAGAAATTTGCGTGTTGCTATTTTAAATAATTGTTGTATCTTTATATTGTTAAGTTAAAATGTGTGAATACAAACTACTAACCAGCACTTATTATGGAAAAAAATAACCTTCTTTTATCGTTATAAAATTGTTAGTTGAGCTTATAAAGTAAGCTGATTAATAGCAGAATTAAAGCAGAAAGCAGCTTTGTATAAAGTAACTGTAGTACTGGCAAGTAAGGTTTTTATACAGTTTGAATGCCTCGATGATCTAGCGGTTTAGGACACCGCCTAACTTCCGATGGTCGCGGGTTCGATTCCTCGCAGGGCACAAACATTTGTATCCATGAGTTGCTGCATTCATTGTTTGTATCAGTCTGGCTGTTTTCTATATATAATATTTATGTATGTACGAAAAAAATATCTATGTAATTGTATCAGTTATCTAGTACCCAAAATACTTATATAGCTTGTGAATTGTCTTGAGATTATTATTATTATTATACGGTATCTACGATCCATAGACAATCCCACGGCGATGGGCAGTAACCAGTAACATATCAAAATGTCAGACGTCATTATTTTTTATCTGCGCCTCTGTGGCGCTAATTTGAGCTCTCAATCGAGTGGACGTAACATCTCGAGATGTTAAGAATCGATTAAATATTCGGAATGTTAAAGTAGCGAGTGTTCGATGCGTCGCTCACGAATCTAGTGATGTTTAATATGAAATGCTTTCAGGTATACCGGTAGCTTTCTTATAAAGCCTCTATTACACAACCCAAAGCTATAATATACTTAGATATATGATGCGATTAATAGCTATGTACCGGTAGCTTTTTATAAAGTCACTACTACACCTACCTAAGCTATGATATACTCAGATATACGTTGCGATTGTTAATGTGTCTAAAATAATACCAATTAAAAAAAAACATTTTGTTACTCTCTTTTGTCTTTAAGGAAAGATATTAAATTGACATTTTTATCGTTCGGTGAAGCTGTAAAGGCCAACAATATTAGAACAAATAATAGTGCTGACAAATGAATTGGACTTATTCTGACTGTATATTGAATTAATTTGTATATTCATTAATTATTTAGATGTGGGAAACAGTGAAACATAACGTAACTTTTTTTTAAATTAATAATACCAAAGTCAAAAATTGTTAACAAAACATAGAGAAGATAATATTACATATTACAAGAAATTATTATTATTTTTTACTGTCGTCCAACTGAGTATAACATAACCAAAAAATATATTCTACTAAATTATATTGCGATTATAATGATAATCTATTTATTAATAAATACTATTTTTATCTTATATAATATTAAATGATTTGGTGTATCACAGACTTTATGCAGTCACGGCAACTCAGACGGAAGCTGCGTTCATGCACCCGTTGTCATACCGTCTTAAATGTTAAGTGCCTTCAATCACAGACCACAGCACGTGAGGTCGCAAGTTCATACCTGGTTATTTAAAAATAGGCGATAAAAAAAATCTAGATTTCTCCAAGTAAAATGTCTAGATTGCTTTTTGTTTCCGTTCGAAAGGTGCAGCAAAAACCTGAAACGCTGGAACTGTAATTTGGTGTGCAGTGATACAATTAAAGAGATTTCAGTCATTTAACTCATTAAAGAATAAATTTGACTCGATTATAGGCTTTTAATTAATAAATCATAGAATTAATCAATTTTTTTTTGTTCTTTAGAGTAATTCTTCTACCTACCATTTTTTTGTATAGATGTTAATGTATTAGTGAAACCACGTGGCCTAACGGTATATACTGCCTTGATGCCTCTTATCCTGTCCTTTCACTGCCTAATATTCATCAGGAATTTATCATGGTAGTTTCCAGGGGAACCGCATGGAGATCTGACAACCTGATATAGTACATTGCTAGTCATGAGGTCAATAGTACACATTACAATCCTTTTCTCCCCCGAGCTACAAAGCTTGACATAATTTTTACGATTTCATAAATAAAACATATATATTAAAGAAATAGATAATATTACAATGTAAGGTGAATGGAGGCTGTATCACGTACGTCATTGTAAATATTGTAAATGTCGATTAATGACCTGTGGTAGGCACCTACTGTCATAAACTGCACATAAAATAAAGCCACCTAAGGAAAAACCCTTACAAAATATATATGTTCAAGTATATTGCATTCTAAAGTTAAGAATGATTTGTTAATAATAATTTGCATGGTTCTATGTTACTATGTTTTATGTGGTTGATCAATAGTCGAAATTATACCATAATTAATTTAAATTATAAGTTTAAACTTTATTAAGGTTCTATTGTCAAAGACATCTTCTATATGTGTTTGTGTCGCTTAACATCAAGTGAGATAGCGGTCAAACGTGATCAAATGTAGAAATTAAAAGAAATGAAAAAGCTAACACAAAAAGAGTACAGTAAACCCACAAATATAGCTCTGCGTTGACAAGGGACGTATACCTACAGCCTCCCAAGGAAGGTGCAGAAGATATAAGTATGTCAATAAGTAGAGGCATGACACCTTAGGTCTCTGGAATAACAATACATGACACGATTGATGATCTTATTGCTAGCAATGTACCATGTTAGGATGACCTCCACGCGGTATCTTCTGGAAACATCGTGATAAATTCTTGATGAATTTGTCGATAGGCTAACTGACCTAACTTCATGCTCAGCTTATCATCCTCAACTTCCCAGCCAAAGACTACCGTTAGCGCAGGAGGGTGCACCATTCCATTGTCATCCATAAAACATGTCCGTGGTGCCATTCGTGTAGACGGCTGATTCGCTTGTAATCAGGTGGGCCGTCAGTTCGTTTCCCATTCATGTAATATAAAAATAAATATACATGAAAGCTTGACGCTTAATTTTTGGATGCTAGTCACGGATCGCAAATCGCGTGCCCGAAGCAGACAGGTGCTCCGCCCCGGGCGATTTACGCGATATCGCGTGATCGAATCACTTTTGTAGTAGCATCTAGATAAATCAACGTTAGATCAATTGGTTTATATTTGTAACTGTTTGCCAATAAAAAAGACATATCGTATAATTTCTAATGACTATTTGAGTGTATACATGTTATATATTCAGTTAGAGTTTTTATATAAAACTAGCTGTTCCCGTGACTTCGTCCGCGTGATACTTAACTTTATTTTTCTAAAATAAAAGTAACCTAAGTTACTCTTATTACATCAGCTACCCGTCAAAATCGGTCCAGCCATTTCAGAGATTAGCCGGAACAAACAGACAGACAGACAGACAAAAATTGTAATAAATGTTATTTTGGTGTACGTACAGTATTTATATTCGTATGCATGTAGTAAAAAACGGTTATTTCAATATTACAAATAGACACTCCAATTTTATTTATATGTATATATAATGATCCTCGAAAATTTACATAGCGTCGTCAAGTCCAAGCTAAGCAGAGCTTGTGTTTATACAAGCAGTTGATAGAAATACTTAAATACATACATATTATACATAGAAAACACCTATAACAATACAAACAATCATAATAAAGTATAAATTCACGTAATTATAGATCAATAATATACCTTCCAGTCCCAGTACTGTCTGTCTGTACTGTAACAGATGTATTGTCGGAGGCACCTTGATGAATGCAATGGATGCCATTATTTCAATAGATATTTGAATATAACGTAGCAAGAGTTAATTTGGTTTGTTATCGGTGTTTCCATCATCGGAGAGTCAATTTTATTGTCGTCCAAATTGGAACATTGATTCATGGTCTTTTATGTCTATAAGGCGAGATATTAAACCAGTAGAATACAACGTTTTTAATATATAATTTACTAGCTACTCACCCCGGCTTCGCACGGGTGTACATGAAAAATATGTATATATATATACCTTCCTATTGAATCACTCTATCTATAAAAAAAACGCTTTAAAATCGTTGCGTAGTTTTAAAGAATTAAGCATACATAGGGAGGGACATACAGCGACAGCAACTTTGTTTTATACTACGTAATAATAATTTACTTATTATACTTATTAAAAACTGTAATTATAATTTTAAGTATGGAAATAAATAAATATATGAACTAACTAGCTGACCGCACAACTTTGTCTCCATCACACTTATTTGACATTTATCATTATATATCACCTAATTTAAATAATATCTTTTTAAATTACAACCTGTGTGTTATTCTGATGTATAAGCTATATTACTGTAAAGTTTCATCAAAATCCGTTCAGTAGTTATTGCGTGAAAGAGTAACAAACATCCATCCATCCATCCGTACTCACAAACTTTCGCGATTATAATATTCAGACGTAAGATAAATAATCTGAAAATGCATTATTGAAGACAAAATATAACATATGATGTTTATACTCTGCTAAATACACAGTCATTCTATGATAGCTGTTATCATAGAATGAAAGAAAAGAAGAAGCACCACTTATAGTACAAAAAGTTGGTTAACGGTCGCCGATAGATTTTAATTCAACAAAACGGAATCAAGAATGAACGGTACGATATCCAAAAACAAGTCGCATTTCATCCACCGAGATCGACACAGTGTTGCCAACAAAGTTTTAGTATATCCAATGGCTGGTTCTCCGAAAACTACCAAAAAAAAAACTTTTAATAAAACTACTAAAACAACAGAAAATCGACGATGCTTTAATGAAACTTATTTGTAAAAAACTAATTAAAACAACGACTGTATTATAATTTTGTTTGAGGGGCATGCTTATTATTAATTAATATATAGTATATAAGAAAATTATGTTAATATAATACACTCATTCTTTTGAATTTCTTTTTGAATTACGAAATTATATAATCTATGTTTTAACAGAATGGTAAATGAAACAATAATTTATGCAAGGTGTTATTGAATTGAATATTTTATTTGTAATCATTACGTTCTTTGTTTTCCAGGGCCACAAACAATCTCCCAGACACCAGGAACTAATATTGACCTCCAAAGGAGGGTGAAATCCAGTTGTAGTGGTAATATTGGTATTATGGCAACATTGGAACAACAATAGGAGACTACAAAAAAAAAAACAAATTACCAAAGAGATTGCTCCGAGACAACCGAGACGCGAGCCAAAAAACGGGCGCCCCGAAAAAGAAACTTTAGAAAAATGTGAATCGATAACTAATCGAGTGGTCATCGAGATCGTAAGGCGGAGCGTGCGTGACACGGCACGCGCATTAATCGATCGGCGCGTGGTCGATCGAATGCAAAAATCGATTCAAACTAATTCGATGCATACTAGTGTCGCAATTGGAAAGTCTAGATTTCCTAGTCATTAGTATTTAAATCGATTTCAAATGAAAACTGTTATATATTTGTGTTTTGTTTCTTTTATCGTAACATCATTTCGGTAAAAGCGTAAAATATAACAGTTCGTTTCAGTCACCGATGTCAGTAAGTTTAGGAAATAGTCAACAGATAGGTTTTTTATGCTTACATGTAGATAACTGAGCATGTAATCACTATGTTTTATGAATTAGTTGTTTGAGAATAAAAACTAAATCGATAAATATAATCTATGGTCACCTATATTCTAAGAAAACAGTAACGTACAGGAACTGTTTATTTAATATTTAAATAAACAGCACAGTTTATACTAACGAAGTCTTTAAAAAATCTGTACAACAAATTTCATACAAAAAGGCATCCTTAATATAGTGGACGCAGTGTCAAACCAAAAGTAGACTAGCATCACTAAAAATACAACAAACAATAACAAAACAAATAATAAACGAAATAAGTCAGAATATATTTCTTTAAGCACGGCATATTTGCAGGCAACTGTTTGCATATATTCATTCAAAAAGTTTTCTTCTGCAAGCATTCCTCAATTACAAATGAATAATTTCTGTATGTAACTATGCAAGCATCTCTTTTTATAACCATTTCAAGTTGTTAGATAGATTCAGTTTTAGTTAGATTTTCATAAGACAGTACTAACTCTTATATAATATAGCTTTAAGTGCTCTGTGGTTCTACATGACGTATTCTTGATATGATTTTCAAAAATAGAACAAAATCTCTAATTATTTTTAGCAATACACATTTAGACATTCAGATCAAATGATAAAAATATACAGCCATCTCAAAGCTGCCAGTAATAATTTCTTAATTTATATTTGAAAAGATGCGTTAATAAAGTTGAAAGGATATTTCAATTTCTGTTGGAAAAATTACATGTCTAGGTGCGGGATTACAAAGATAATAGCATCCACAAATGAAGCGAGCACTTCGTCACGATGTGAAAACAAGCGGGTACCTCCCTCCTCGCGTGTTATTTTAGGCCCTCCAAAAATATTAGGCACAGTAAGCGAAGAATAACAAAAGCGTGTGCGCAACGCCGCCCCACTTCAGTCTGCCCCCCTAACCCCCCATTGTGTCCGGGGGACGCGTTACATTTGGAAAATAGAATAAAAATTTGAACGCCTCGAAATATTTGCGTTTCGTTCATTTTCATGTTTTTATTTCATTTATTATTAAACCAATAGGCGAGTCTGCGAAAAGATATATCTGATTGTTGAAACTTTAATAAAAAAAGTATTTATACAGCGTTTTTATAAGAAATATAACTACATTACTGAATGAATAGAGAGTAAATGGAGAATTGAGTAGTTTGTTTTATTTCCACCTTAGTACAAAAATTTCTCAAAATCACGACCAAATCATAAGTGAATTTTTCAAATGATGTATATGCTCTGTAAATCAGTCTAGCCGTATACTCGTATAGTAACAATGTATAAGATTAAGATAAAGGGTGTCAAAAGAAGACGTTTAGTCGAAGTACATAAGTCGAGCCAGTCCACTTAAGTCAAGAACGAGAAGACAATGCAACTCTAGACGATAAATAAGGTGTGTCCTTTATGTTCCTAGTCTTTCCAGGAGGTACGGTACAAACTGTTAACTCCCGTTTAGCGCGCAGTGTCGCCTCCGCTTTATAACGTTTGAACAGGCTAACTAACGCAGGGTTGTCACGCAGTTACAACATGTACTTTGATTTTTATTAATATATCTATATAAAACTTTTATTTATCTATTATTAGGTCTCTAGACAAATTAAAGTATACATTGCTCTGTAAAACAAAGTATTTACACTTACGTAAACTTTCACAATTTTTGATGCAAACAAATTACAAATCATAAACAAGTTATCGTAATCTAAATATATGTAACTCAAAGGTGACTGACATAGTGATCTATCAACGCACAGCCCAAACCACTGGACAGATCGGGCTGAAATTTGGCATGCAGGTAAACGTTATGACGTAGGCATCCACTAAGAAAGGATTTTGATTAATTCTGCCACCAAAGGGATAAAATAGGGGATGAAAGTTAATATGAAACTTTGTCAATTTTAAACCGATCGTGCTGAGACTTTGCATGCATAAAGCTACTATGTCGTAGGCATCCCCTAAGAAAGGATTTTGATAAATTCCACCCCTAAGGGGATAAATTAACGCAAGCGAAACCGCGGGTAAAAGCTAGTGTAACATGATATAGAAGGCATAACATCTTAGTCATCGGAAATTGCAACGTGTGTTTAGACTTGGTTTTCTTAGACTAATATTTATCAAAACTTCCTGTTTTTCCTATAGATACCTTTTTTTTCAGATTCGAAACGCGTACGGAACACTCTTGAGATTATATGCAACAGGAAACATCCTTACCCCCAAGTCACCACTGTAAAGTTACATCAAAATCCCATCATAGTTTTTGCGTGAAAGAGTAACAAATATCCATCCAGACTCACAAACTTTCTCATTTTTAATATTAGTAACATTAGGTTTTCGCCATTTGATGCATTAATATAATTGATGTAAATAAGTTTATTGTTCATAAAAAACAAACAGAAGTGTACAAGAATGAGAGTCGACAACCCTACGCGGCATAGGGCGGGTTGCTGTTTTTCATTTACGAATATTTTCCTTGGCGCACGATATTTTTTCAGTCTGTTTTCCCAGTTGTAAGATAAACTATACTCCATCAAATGTATATTTTTTTTTCATTGAGCCCTCCCATCTGCTATTTTAAATTTTTAGGCACAACCCTAGTCTCGTTCTAGATCATATTTATTCTAAATTAAATAACTAGGCTCTCCTACGTGAGTTTGTATAGTTATATTTAATTTCTTTTGTGGTCAATACATTATTTTTTAAATTATTATTTTTTTCTCAAGACAATTCACACAGCGCTATCTAGACCCAAGTTAATCTAGATAAAGCTTGTTTTATGGGTACTAGATAACTGATACCAATACATATATTTTTTTTGTAAATACATACATACTATACATAGAAAACACCCAGACCGATACCAACAATCATACTCATATACCAATGTTTGTGCCGTGCGAGGAATTGAACCCGCGACCATCGAAAGTAAGGCGGTGCGGTGTGCTAAACCGCTGGACCACCGACGCCGTCGCAGACATATGATAAATTCAAATACAGCCTTAACTATAAGTAGTAGATGCTCTATTTGAATTTATCACATGACTAACTTCTGCCGCGTCTTTGTTTGATACACTCTAATTATGTATAACATGTTTGAACAGGTATAAAATTTAGCTTATCAATCAATAAAATCAAATCTAAATATTAATATTAAATATTACACAAGCCGAAATGTAGGGGGTGATGTCCACCGAAATCATTCCAATCGTTACGTCAGTGAACGGTCTTATCCCAACCAGTCTGGAACAACATCTCAGACGGTTGGGATTCCGAGGCGGCTCACTCCCGGGAAAGATGCCGAAAGCTGTGCTCTTAGATTCTGTCCGCATTGTACGCCGGTTTCTCTCCCTGGGGCCCAGAACCCCGGCTGACTGTGCTTCTGCCGGGGGTAAGTTGCCATCTCCTCTCCTTAAGAGGGGAGATGAGAATTTGTTTTAAGTAAAAATAATAATCTCAGGACAATTCACACAGCGCTATCTAGACCCAAGTTAAGCTAGCTATAACTTGGGTCTAGATGGCGCTGTGTGAATTGTCCTCAGATTATTATTATTACTCGTAATGCTCTATCCCCGCCCTGTTGATTGATCTTGCCCAATTACCGGCTTTGGTAATTGTCGAAGTGTAGCACGTCGAATGCGCGGGCGCAGTCGCTCGTCCGTAACGTCACTCTGTCATTGTCTTTTTGTCGTTTAGCCCCATGACTATTGATATACGTATGATTTAATTGACCATAATCGTAATTACCTGAAAATTATACATCATTCAGAACTGCCACAAAATTAAGAATGGAGTTAATAGATCTCCGCATTGTGAGTAACATATCGGTTCTATTGTCTTCGGGGTATACACCTGCCTGTGGTTGTAGTATACATATGCATCTCAGCCCGGAAGATTTCCACTGCTGGTCATAGGCCTCCCTCAAAGATCTCCACGACGATCGGTACTGCGCTGCTCGCATCCATAGTCTTCCAGTGATCTTGACCAAATCGTCGGTCCACCTCTGGAGGCCTTCCCACGCTGCGTAAACGAAAAATATATGATACAAAAAATTTTACATTCATAAGCGGCTAAAATATCCTACATGAATAAATAATTTTTTAATTTGAATCTGAATTTAAAACATTATTCAGAACTGCAATAAAATTAAGAATGGAGATAATTATTTTTAATTGATAATAATGAAATGGTACACCCTCCTGCGTAACGGGGTACCAGTGGAGGATGATAAGAAAAGCATGGAGTCAGGTTAGTTAGCCTATCATGACAAATTCACCAGTAATTCATCCCGATGGTTTCCAGGGGGAACCGCGTGGAGGTCAACCAGATTTGGTACATTGTTAGCAATGGGGTTATAAGTCCACATTACTAACACTCCCCTTTCCAAAAGATCCGAATTGTGGGTAAGAATTCAGTTCCATTGTCTTCGGGGTTCTAGACCTTTCGTGGTTGTAGCATACTTATGCATAAACACCAAGGACATTGTCGACTACATCCGGACTAAGACTAAACCTGAACGTGACACAGCTGGAATCGAGTCACAGCGCGAACTTCAAAGCGTTTGTAGAAAGGGTCCCCACCAACATGCTGCCCACCTTTTGACAAAAATTTTAAAAAGTGGATTTTTGGTGTATGTTCCATATTTATATTTATATGCATGTAGTAAAAAACTGTTATTTCACTATTACAAACAGATACTTCAATTTTATTTATATGTATAGATGTATGTTTGACGGTCTGGGTGATCTAGCGGCTTAGCACACAGCCTTACTTCCGATGGTCACGGGTTCGAATCCTCGTACGCCACAAACATTCGTAATCATGAGTATGATTGTTTGTATCAGTTTGGCTGTTTTCTATTTATTATTATGTATGTATTTGCAATAAGAAAAAAAGTATCTAAGTATCTATATTAGTTGTCTAGTACCCATAACAAAAGCTTTACTGTGGTGCTAGATGGCGCTGTGTTAATTATCCAGAGTTACTTATTGTTTTTATCTTCCTAATATTATAAACGCAAAATTTTGTGAGCATAAATGGATGTTTGTTACACTTTCACGTAAAAACTACTGAACGGATTTTGATGAAACTTTACAGTAATATAGCTTTTATACCAGAATAACACATAGGCTATAATTAAAAAGATATTATATAAATTGAGTGAAATATAATGATAAGCTCAGAATATAATGGTAAGGTCAACTAGTATTTACATATAAATAGTATATAGTCTATTTTAGCAGTCATTCAATATAATTTTGCTCAGGAAGACGAAGTCACGGTTTGAATCTAGTAATCTATAACCCATAATCAAGTATTAAGATCACTCAGTTGCAGCGTCCGGCCGCTATGCTAAGCACCTGTTCAGGCCGCGGGCGATCGGCGTCGTTCGGTTATCTCCGGTATTCTTCGGCTCAACCCTTACGATAGCTGATTAAAATAATTAAGGCTCACATACACGTTTCCTCTTACTTTAAAACTGTTTATAAAATTTATTTACTATTTGTATATTAATAACCAATAAATAATTCACAGAACGTTAGACCCAAGGTAGAGCTTGTGTTATCGATACCTATTACACAGCTTTTTTTACTTTTCATAAATTCCACTCTTCATTGAGAAGAAATGAGTAATTAGGGATGTGAAATTAGTAGGTCATCATAACGTATTATTATTATATTATAGTTATATAATATTCATATCTTAGTCTCTGGGGATGGAATAATAGTCATAATCCACACAGCGCCATTTAGGCCAAGGCTGAGCTGAGGTTGTGTAATGGTTATTAGACAGCTGATATATATATACTTAAAACATGTTTTTTTATAAATACATACTTACATACTATCATATATATTACCACATGAATACCAATGTTTGTACCTTGCGAGGAATCAAATCCGCGACGATCAGAAAATAAAGCGGTGTACTAATCCGCTAAACCACTGAGGCCGTTAAATCTTATTATTAATATTATAAACGCGAAAATTTGTGAGGTTGGATGGATGTTTCTTACTTTTTCACGCAAAAACTAAGCTTATACACCAGATAAACACACAGGCGGGTGAAACTGTGGGCAAAGCTAACAAATTATTATAATATTTTTATAGAGTGTGTAGTGTCCTTAATACAAGGTGTCGGACACTATTCCTACGACACCATCCACCCGGTGTCCGCGGGGTGACTGTGGGAACTTCATAAAAGATTTTTATCTTAATTTTATTGACCGGTATTTGGTGGGTTAACTTTTTTCTCTTAAAATCACTATGCACAATCAAATTTATTCATACGTACAAAAATGTACCAGTTGAGTTTTTTTTTAGGCATGATAATGGAATGATGCATCCGTCTGCGTAACGGTTTACGCTGGCGGGGCACCAGTGGAGGATGATAAGATGAGGTCAGGTCAGTTAGCCCATCGTGACAAATTCAACAAGAATTTATCACGATGGTTTCCAGGGGAAACCGCGTGGAGGTCAACCTGACATGGTAGATTGCTAGCAAGAAGATCAACAGTCCATATTACTAACAATGTCCTTTCCCCTTACCAGTTGAGTTTCTTGCCAGTTCTTCTCAATTTAAGTAACTAACGAACTGAATTAGACACGAGATGTGATAAAAAATTATGATATGCATAGGCCGAAAAGTCCTATATGAATAAATATTTATATTTAGTTTTGATCTGATTTATATCTAATATATAAATGCTCGCGTCACGGTGTTTATAACAAAACTCCTCCGAAACGATTGGACTAATTCTTATGATATTTTGAGTGTAATTTCAGTAGGTCTGTAATACATACCTACAACCCAAAATTGTTAACCCTCTGACACCAAGCCTATTTTTTTAATGGCGATTTTATTTTAATTTATATTGCAAAACAATGTTTTGCCGGGTCAGCTAGTATTTTATGTATAAGTATAAAATTCATTTTTTATTCTCGAATTAGGTGAGAGTTAATTTAAGTGTTGTACTTTATTTCTTAAAATACAATTAAAAATATACAAACATTTGAATTTGGAATCTGTCTTTCTTTCATGAATGTTTATTTTTTATGTTATATGTATCTTTATAGGAAAGGCAAAGAGTCTAAGCCCATACAGCCGGAATGTTCGTTATGTTTTCTCATTTTCGCGCCAATCGGTTGTCAAATATTTTTGTGTTATCAAAATGGAGTGGGGTGATAAACTGCCAACCACAATTTTTAAAACTCTTCATCCGCTTGGTATTTGTGAATGTTTATGTACCGGGCTATTGATAGGTATAACAAAACCTCCACAGTTTGCGACAGAAAAAGATGTGGCCGTCCACGCAGTGTTCCTACGAAAATGCCAATCAAAGCAGTAAGGGAAAGAATTCGAAGGTATTCTGTCTGAAAGTAAAATATTCTATTTCGCCAATATAGCTCCTAGAACCGTGTCGCCAATTTTAAAAGATGGCTTAGGACTTGCATTCTATTATGTTAATTGGGCGAAACAAATAAATATAAATAACCCTGGATAAGAGATGCACTGTTCATTATTTAACTATCAGAATTAAGGCGGTATGCTGAGCAGGACATTGTCGATTATATACGAATCACGAGTAACCTGAAATTGCGGGTGAAGCAGCTAGCGTCGAGTCAATATGTGTGTTTCAAGGCGTTTGAGGCCCGGGTCCCCACCAACATGCTGCCCACCTTCATGAAGGAGAACTACTGGCCGAAGGGTGTGGTGTACCGGCGCTACCGTGGCAGATTGCCGTCGTCAGTGCCGTGACCACACAGACAATATCAATATATATATAAGTTTTTAAATATAGACAAATTGCTTACATATATAATACATTGTACAGTCACTATTAAAACACATAAGTAACATTAATTTAAATCAGATACAAGGTGACACATTTTGATTAAGTACAAAATCTTATTAAAGTTCTTAAATATTAATTCATGTATATGTTGTCTATAAGATTTTTATTTTTTTATTTATTTATTTTAGGTAATCAACAGTTTATTTACAATTTATACACAATATGTACATAGTTTTATATAGTTAGTAAAACCAATAATAGATACCTCAAGAATTATCTTAATATTAAACTTATATGTAAGTTGGTTATTCGGTTGATTATATAATGTGAGTCCTGAAATAAATAAATAAACCGCTAGACCACTTAAGTCGTCGATAGATATTTATCTTTGTATTGTAAAATTCTCATACCTTTGTGATTTAATAACACTTGTATATTGTTATATCACTTCCGAATTATTTGTTGTAATACTCATTAAAAATAAACATAACTCGATACGATAGACGAAGAATGTTTAACCTCTCTTACGTTGACACAGAAGATAATATGGCAATTGTATACAGGGTGATAAAATACCAATTTTGATACATTACTTAGCTTTATTTATAACTAGCTACTCGCCCTGGCTTCTAGCAGATGTACTTGTATTATATATATATAAACCTTCGTCTTGAATCACTGTATCTATTAACAAAACCGCTACAAAATTCGTTGCGTAGTTTTAAAGATAAAGCATACATAGTGACGGTCAGACAGCGACAGCAACTTTGTTTTATACTGCAAAGATTAATATTGCTAACCCATTATTGTATACAAAAAAATGGTGCATAAAAGAATTACCAAAACGCTCAGAAAATTATCAATTAATTAATTTAATAATTAAATGCCTGTTGTCAAGTCAAATTTTTCAAACCAATCAGATAATATTGTCAGCTCTATGAATTTTAAGGTTTTTCAACAAAATCATTACACTTGAAGTGTAAACATTGTAAGAGTAAATGTACGAACTGTAACGTATCGTTAACGCGGCGCAGTTAACGATAATCTCGTGACAAAAGAATAAAAAGACAAAAACACCGACAACGGTACAAGTTTACTATTAATAGATTGCCGCAACTTTCGATATTGCGGTCGGCATTCCACCAACTTACATAAAGTGCTTCGACTTTGTAGAACCACTAGTTTTTTGTGTAATTACATTATTTAGTGCTTATATATGAGATTTATATTCTTCAAAATTTTAGAATAAATATCTATACATATAAATAAAATTGCAGTGTCTGTTTGTAATATTGGAATAACCGTTTTTAACTACATGCATATGAATGTAAATACGGTACAGCACTGAAATATTTTTTTTACAATTCTGGTCTGTCTGTCTGTTTGTTCCGGCTAATCTCTGAAAGAGCTGGACTGATTCTGACGGGACTTTTTCGGCAGGTAGCTGATGTAATGAGTAACTTAGGCTACTTTTGTTATAGAAAACTTCTCTAATTTACTTTTTTGTTAAATTCCACGCGAACGAAGTTGCGATTACAGCTAGTAACATATAAAACTGGAAATAGATAGAAATTGGTTACTCATTAGTGCAGTTTGCTCACGACCACGGCTAGTGCAACCTAGTGAGGGGAAAGGGGATTATTAATAATGTGGACTGATGATCTTATTGTTATCAAAGTACCATGTCAGGTTGACCTCCACGCGGTTACCTCTGGAAATCATCGTGATAAATTCTTGGTGCAACCTAGCCGAAACGTTTAGACAGGTAAACCTTTATTTACCATAAAATTATAAGTGTTAAAACCTGTTAAAAATTTGTTACTCATTTTTATTAACTTGTAATGTATCCAACGTCGTTCAGAAATAAATAAATATTATTATAATATTACATATTTTTCCTCTATAAAACAGTCACGATCAAATTAGTGTGGAAAATAAAATTAAAGGAATACTATAAAAACATTGAACAATACTAATATATAGTGTCATAATTTTTAAATTGTCAGATAAAAGAATATAACTACCAAAATATAAAAAAAAACATTATATGTAACCTACATATAATGTTTTTTTTATCGACCTATTTTGCATATAAAAATTGCTTTAGAAATGATTTTGTAAAGAGATTTTTGTTTTGGATAACGTAAATACTATGTATAATTATGAATATTAAGCAGTATTTTTTTTATTTGTCATTTACTTCAAACTATATTATTGTTAAAAAATACGTAATTTTTCATAATAATCCCCAAACTAAATATCTACAACCTGTATAGTTAAAACCCTTTCCTTGGACCGTAGTGTTTTTTTTTATATTTTTTTCTTAATCAATCCTTTTTCTTTTTTCCATGGCCATTAGCCTTTTTTTAGTGGTGCGGCTATCTTCGTTTTTTGTGGGGATCCCAAATTAATATAATGTTTTTTGTGATGATGCTATCTCGGAACAGGTTCGAGTCCGACCGGGTGGGAAAGATTTAATGAAAGTGTTTTTTTTACGATTCTCGCTAGATATTTCCAAACTTTCGATTTCGTTTTGAATAATGATGTCCATATATTGTTTACTTATTGAGAATTAGGTCTGATATTCTCAAAGAGGTAAATAGATGCAGTACCTTCTTTTGCACCTCTCAAAGTACGTAGGTAAAGCAACTAGAACCTAGAAGCCCTAAGAACAAGCCAACAAGTAATTTAAAGTCTTACTAATAATACTTTTTTGTTTATATGGTAGTTCGAAATGTCTTTTTTTATGTAATTATAGTAGTAAACATAACACTTCACTTGATGTTAACTAATACTGACTCCTACTTGAACACTATCATCACGTTATCATGTGACGCCCGTGATAGATGTATTACCATTCCTAAGGACTAAGGTGTCACGCCTCTTACCCTGTAATTTCACTGTCTAATCTGCACCTTACAATTGAAACAGTTTACAAAGCAAACTGTAAGCGGCTGAAATATGTAAGCATGATTACGACTTTTTACAACTCTTCGTTAAGAATGAGGTTTTAATTTAAAGTAATCTTCACGTCAGATCCTTCACAGGGTGGGCAGATAAATTAATAAAGTAATCTACTGCTCTATAAACTAGCTTTGAGTACTTAAGTGTAGTATAAATGATAAAATATTGTACAACTAGAGAAAGACTGCATGAAGAACTGTTCTGTTCTTAATTTCTAAATACCGATACGATATTGAAATCTTCAGTAAAAGAGCTTCATCATCATTATTTCAGTCCGTAAGACGTCCACTGCTGAACAAAGGCCTCCCCCAAAAATTTCCAAGACAAGAAGATCGGTCATGCGCTGCTCGCAGCAAACGCTTTCCAGCGATCTGGTACCAACGGCATCTGGTAGCATACGGCTCATCTGATAGTAAACGATTACCGTAGCGTATGAATACCTGAAATACCAGATATGTCACGCGTTGCCGCCCCCCCTCCCCTCCGATCGATTCCCCGTCCAATTCAAACGAGGATCGAAATTACGATAGCCTGAGCCGAGTTTTGAATCCCTAGTGGTTTAGATTGGAGTTGCATCCGTCAGGCGGGAGTTGGCCTTCAGCCGCTCCATAAGTCCTTCCGTGAGATTCCGTGCCATCTGCACTCGCCTCCTAACGTCCGGTGAAGCTGTAAAGGCCAGCTGCGCCGACAGCATTAGAGTAGACTGAATAGAAAAATTGCCAACTCTTAAGAAACGTCTTAATTCTATCTTAATAAGTCTCAATAAGTCCTTAGTCCAAAATTCCAAACTGTAAGTAAGATACTATAAATAACTTACATTTCTATATCATAGACAAAATAAGTATTTTCAATACTTACCGTTCTTTGTAGTTTAAAAAAGGATAAAAATCGAATACTACGCCACCTGTCTGGTTTGATTGTCATTAATTAAAACAGGATCAACGCATACAGACTGACTGGTATGTAGACGGGTATTATTACTTGTTTAAAAGTGGTATCGTCCCGTTGGTTTAATAGTAGCACAAGTGGGTACCGGTTGTAGTTGGAAGTCCTAAGTTCGATTAATAGAAGTAAGTAATTAAATGTAGTGGGTATTCATTTAAAAGCTACTTTAAATAAGGAGTGCGTTCTTAATAAGACAGTGTTTTGGATTATTTTTTTTTTGGTAAAAGAAATACCGCCTTATTTACCACTAGCGATTTGGCATACCGCCTTACCTCCGATGGTCGCAGGATCGATTCCTAATACGGTAATGACATTTGTATTTATGAGTATGATTGTTTAAATTGGTCAGGGTGTTTTCTATGTACAATATGTTTATATTTACACAAAGAAATATTTATGTCTTTATATCGGGTGTCTAGTACCCATAACACAAGCTCAGCTTTGCTTTGGACTAGATGGCGCTGTGTGAATTAACTTGAGCTATCATTATTGTTAAAAAATATTATAAATATTGTAGGTAGCTATATGACAGGCGAACAGATGTAAAAAATAAACTAACATATCAATATTAAATGATTAAATTGTCCACTGATTATTCCAATTTCTTTAAATATAATTATGTAATAATATCTTATCCGTGGTATAAGTAACTACTTAATAAGAGAGCAGATTATATGTGCAAGTTAAATTAATTACCCCATTAAAGTTTTACTTAGCATATGTTTTTTCAACACGATTGAAATATCCCCTTCAGCGAAACAACTTGCATCAGCATCCAATTAAAGAGATTTAGAGCTTTTTCAAAAGACATGCCCTGAATATATCGGCCGCCAACACAAACCTGCAAATGGTCATACCTCACACTGTCCAACCCATTGTCGTTCCCAATCCCGAAACCCACAATCTGCGAATATCGCATTTTTAATCCCGCACCACCCTTTATCCGCCAATCTCGCCAAAACGGCAGACGCAACGCATAAATCCTTATTTAAATATACCTCTTACCAAGTAAACTCAATTAGACATAAACAACACATCACCTCTAATACTATTACCATCTTTAAAACTATACTCTTACAATCTAAATTTAATTGCATCGTCATATATACAATAAAACAAAAGAACGTCGTAAGATTATCGACCGTTACACGCAAAGAGACTGTATTGCATTGGAGAAGGGTGGATTTTAAGTTAAAGTGTTGTCAAAGGGTTTTTATAGCAATAAATAAAGGAATATCGAAGTTGGCTGTGTCAACAACGCGTTGCATTCTTGTGCAGCGTGTACGACACACACACACAGGTGTAGGTGCGCGAGATGAGCACATGTGTGTGCGTGTGGACACAAATACTTATTGGTAAATGTTGACTCGGGAACAGAGCTTCTGATGCTATATAGAGTCTCATAAAGAAATAATAAAATTTCATTAATAAGAAGCACATTTTCATCACTAGAAAGCATAATTTCCTAGGCTAAGGCCCTGATGCTCATGCCAGAAAAATCGTTGTTGTAGAAATTATTTAAATATTAAAATCCCAAGCAAAACAGAGCATCTGTTATGGTTACTAGACAACTGATGCGAATACATAGATAGGTTATTTTTTTGTAACTACATCCATAATGTACATAGAAAACACCCAGACCCACAAACGATCATACTTGTGAATACAAATGTTTGTACCGTGCCACCTACCGAGGTTTTCTCACGAGACTATGAGAGAGCATGGGGTTTTTCAAGAAGCGTGTATTAAGGCCGGTACGCGCACGTAACACCCTTCAGGCATCCATAGGCTACGGTAACCATTTACCGTCAGATGGGCCGTATGCTTGTTGGCTCCATCGTTGTATAAAAAAACTCTATGGAATCCAGTGATAAATAACCTCAAACAAAGATGAGTACCATCAGGCAATAAGTGTATGGATATCATGAGTGCTGTGTGTCGCGATCTTTCGTTGGGCAATCAAGTGACTGTAGTAGAAAAAACTGCGTGCAAAAAATATATTAATTAATATTACAATGACGTAGAAGTCTCCACAGTAACTCTGTCCGCCTTCTACTGACCTTGAGTCGAGTTGACCTGTACCCGCGAATCCGCCTGATGGGGAAGCAGGGAACAAAGTTTACTGAGCGATTTAATATCAACTCAGTCTTAAATAAACAATAAATGTTTGTGTTCTTTAATAGAGAAGTACTTTTAAGTGCTGTAGGTTATTTTTTTAAATTGAAAATATCATTTTTCATGTAGGTCTATTACAGACTCTTATGATATGTCAAATCTACCGTCAGTTCAGAATTATTTCGAGATGAGAAGAACTGACAAGAAACTCAGCTCGTATTATTTTCAAATAAATGTTGTACATGTTTACAATATCAGATTCATTTTTAAATTCAATTTTGGGAGAATAGGGTAACTACCAGCATATGCTATTGCAATTTTATCATAAGCAAATAGTCTGATTAGTGTTCGTAACCCGAACAGACCAGTCCACATAAGTAGCACCCGTTCACGAGTATGACGTATGAGTATTTGTTTTGTCTATTTGATATGGATTACAAAATTATTTTGAAGGTACAGAATCAGGCCACAGTTTGCTTTGCTTCCTTACTACGAGGAAAAGAAATAAAATATTATGGGCGAAAGGTCTAGCGTGCTTTTGAAAGTCAGGAAATTGCTTGAAAGAGAAAAGTAAAAAATTACACAAGTAAACACATTAGTTTCTTTGTTTCTTTTTAATTAAGCAAGACGTTGTAAATGTTGCGTTTATTTTAGCAGATATAACATCCTATATATTCAGGATGGTAACGCATCTGTGATACCACAGAGTGTACTTACCAGTAGATGATGATACGATATCCTTGGTACTTCTCAAGTTCTTTCAGTATATATATATCATATATATAAAATTCTCGTGTCACAGTTTTCGTTCCCATACTCCTCCGAAACGGCTTGACTGATTCTCATGAAATTTTGTGAGCGTATTGAGTAGGTCTGAGAATCGGCCAACATTTATTTTTCATCCCACTAAATGTTAGGGGTAGTCCACCCCTAATTTTTATTTTTATTTTAAGGCAAAACAACGTTTGTCAGGACAGCTAGTATATATAATAAAAACATCAACAGTTTACCAAGGTCCAACACAAATCACCCAAATAGTAATTTCAATAGACGGGTTTTTAGAATATTTCCTTATGAATAAATTGAGCAATAAAATTTGGAAGTTTCAGTACTTAAAGTCACTTGTATATAAGTTACTTTTAATTGTATTTTACTTTATTCTAACTATTAAATTAAATTAATTAGGTCGTTTTTTCTCTTTTTTATTGTTTATATTTTATTGTAAAATAATTAATTTAATAAAAAAAAATATTTTAAAGGTAGTGTATAAAATTTCGAATATATTTGACCTTCGAAAAAAAAAACAATTGATTTATTTTTTCAATGGCACAAATTTTTAAATCCCACACAAATACTGTGCATAGAGTCGTAAAAATAATAGTGATTATATGTGTAAAAATAAAAAACCGAAAAAAAATGTTTTTGTTTTAAAAAATAACTAAGCATACTTTGAGCCTAATTATAATCCTTATTAGTACTTAATAAGACAGTAATTGGACTGGCACTAAATAAAATTATTTGTTTGTTGTTTAAAGATTTCAAATACAAACCAATACATAAATGTTTATACAATGTCCATAACGCAGCTTCAGCATGGACCACGGTCGCAAGCCCTTCAAAATTAACCGGTTCCCGTATTTGCTATCTCGTTTACACTCGCACATGATTTCGTTACCCATCCCTGTCTGCCCTTCGGACATTTTTTCATCTCACTCTCACCAGTGCTTTAACTACCACTTTCCCTTTTCAAAGGACGAAGACATCAAGGTTTTCCGTCTCTATCATGACTATGTTGATATCGTATATGTGTCTTTGTCAGCAGTAGTCAGGATTTGGCCTTGAGACTGAGATGCAGACTATGGTCAGAGTTATTTTTACTTTTTACCGGGAATGATGACTAAACGCGAAGGAAATTGTATGTATTAGGATGTTGAGGCAACTCGGACGAATTTATTCAGAACTGTTGCTAAGTAGCTTAAAATCTATATACATAATATATATTTATTATTATTAGGAATCGAATCCACGACTATCGGAAGCAAGGCTTAGTAAAACACTACTACAGAAATTGTCATTTATGCAATACATGACGTTATATATGTTTACATTTTACAATATTGATGGTTCGGTGATCTAGTGGTTTAAGCACTCCGAGTTACATCCGATGGTCGCGGGTTCGATTCCTTACACGGTACAAACATTTGTATCCATGATTACGATCGATTGTATTATTCTAGGTCTTTTCCATGTAAATTATGTAGACATTTATGATAACATTTAAGTATATCCACAGTTGTCTAGTACCCATAACGCAGGCTCTACTTTGCTTGGGACCTTAAGGCCTAGCGCCTTGTTATGTATGTGAATGATTATTAATATTAGTAATATACATGTTAACTATATTAAGAACTGATATTATCATTATTTATTCATTTATTTATTATTTCATATTCATCTATACATATAAATAAAATTGGAATGTCTGTTTGTAATATTGAAATAACCGTTTTTTATTACATGCACATGCATATAAATATGGTACATACACCAAAATAACATTTTTTATAATTTTTGTCCGTCTGTCTGTTTGTTCCGGCTGAACTCTGAAATGGCTAGACCGATTTTGATAGGACTTTTTTTGGCATGTAACTGATGTAATAAAGAGTAACTTAGACAATTTTTATTTTAGAAAAATAAAGTTAAACTCCACGCGGACGAAGTCGCGGGAACAGCTAGTATACCATAAACACAAGGACACTGTTTAAAGAGTATAGCAATTTCGTAAATGACTCATTCTATATTTTACAATAGCCAAAAGCGTCCGTACGTCTGTCAGTTTGTTAGGACTAAATTAAATTAAAAATTCTGAAACTAATTCAGCTGTAGTTTCTGCTTAGTTCCAACAGTATGTCTGGTAAAAATCTTTTACAGTGTAATGAGAAACCGCGATCAATAATTCTTTAAGCCTTTTTTAAAATAAGATAATATTCAGTTTTTACAGTAATATAGCTTTTACATCAACATATCACATAGGCTATAATTCAAAAAGATATTATGTGAGTTGGTTAAGTAAGTGTGATACAGAGGAAGTTGCGCGGGTCAACCAATAAATAATAAATAACTAGCGGTCCACCCCGGCTTCACACGGGTACCTAAAAAGTAGTTCAAAAATGATATTGGTACGAATAATGTAGGCCACATAATAGAAAATAATTTATTCAAATAGACTTGATTTAAGCACTTTTGAATAGTCATAACAATTTTTTTTATCTACCGCCTACATATGTCTAGTTTATACGATCGTTACAGTTGCATATTTAAAAAAAAAAATTAAGTAAAGTATCACCGAACAGCTTGGTTCTCTTTGAGAAATGATCATATTAAACAACACTATTCTATAGTAACATATAACTTTTATACGATGTACAAATTGGTAATACTTGTAGATAAAATGTATATATAATTTTTGGCAGGTAGCTGATGTAATAAGGAGTAACTCAGGCTACTTTTATTTTGAAAAATAAAGTTAAATACCACGCGGACGAAGTCGCAGGACAGCTAGTTTAAAATAAATACTCGTCCATATCTATTCTTAATATTATAAAGACAGAATAAGAAGGTAGTCTTGTACTTTATTCTGTGATCATAAAGAAACGAATTTTGTTCTTTCACCTGTGGTTTGGTTGGCGTTTTGGTAATAGAATGAATGAGAATAATGAATGATTTAATATACGACGAGGTATGTAATATTAATGTTAAACAGAATAAAAATAACAAATAATAATTACATATAACAACTTCCCAAATCAATAATTAATAAGGGAATAAATTTAACGTTTTGACAATATACTTTTCAGTAAAAGTATTTGTGTTATATGGCTGCTGTGAACGTAATGAGGTTGGTAGTCTATAGACCTTCAACATGAAGATAAATTAAAAGCACTGCATTGATTTAAAAAGATAGAAAAGTGTTGCTAGCAACAAATAATCATTTTATGTTTATATCTATGGTAATACCATGGAATAAGTGCTAGAGGGTGGCACCATTGTATTCCTTTTTAACTAACTGGTTCCCACAATATTGTCTAACAGACGCTATACGTTGCTATTGTTATTGTATAATTTAAATATAATTAGTTTGGTCCAGTAAAGGTGTTTTTATCACATCAGTAACATACAGTCCACGCTCTCAACAAAAAGTAAGAAAAACATTTATTGACAACATTGATTGATATGATACATAAATATACATTTACACATTTATATTTATGTATATTATATCAATAATCATACACACAAATAAACATACATACATATATATTTAACGACCTCGGTGGTCTAGCGGTTTAACACACCGCTTTACGTCCGATGGTCGCGGGTTCGATTCCTCGTACGGCACAAACATTTGTATTCATGAGTATGATTGTTTATATCGGTCTGGGTGTTTTCTATGTATAAGATGTATGTATTTACGAAAAAAATGTTCTATGTATGTATCTTGTATAAGGTATCTAGTACACACACATAACACTCTCATACCCGTAACACAAGCTTTAGCTAGCTTAACTTGGGTTTAGATGAATTGTCCTGACATTAAAAAAATATGTATGTAGGTATATGATACGTTTTTTTTTTTCGGACTACTCTAATGCTGTTGGCCGTAGCTGGCCTTTACAGCTTCACCGGACGTTATGGGGCGAGTGCAGATGGCACTCCAAACCCGCGGAAGGCTGAGTTTCACAATCGTACCACCCGCCAGAAACTATAATACCATCCTGATCATCTGGATGAATGACGGTCCTCCACATTGCGCTTTTCTAGAAACTTTTTACCACGCACTACCACATTGTGGAATCACCTTCCATCAATGGTATTTCCGAAACGATGCGATATTGAAACCGTCAAAAAAAGAGCTTATTCCTTTTTAAAAGGCCAACGTACTTGCAATTCTGGTGTTGCGGGTGCTCATGGGCGGCGGTAATCACTTACCATCAGGTGAGCCGTATGCTCGTGTATCCCCTGTGTAATAAAAAAAAAAGATGTAATATTTACAATAGATATACACACAAGAAAGCTATTCGGTCTCTAATGACAGGCTTGTTATTCATCTTGATCCATCGTAACTAGGCAACAACGGTGTAGCTGCACGATGATAGTAAATTAGCCACAAGCTGTTCAATTGAAGAGATTCGAAGACATGTACAATTAGGAAAAATCACGGGATCTTTCCACGTTTTATTTATTTTAATATTTCGGTAGTGTTTCGTGTCAGATAAAATAATATTACATTAAATTTCAAAAAGTATATTCGAACATTATGGATGTGAAATTACAGGATATTGACTACACAGTTTAGTCCTTCAGAATAGCAATGCATAATCGTACCAGGGAAGTGACATGATGGCGGAATATCGGTTCATGTTTTTTATAGCATAGGGGACAAATGTGCTTGTGGCTCATCTGAGGGTAAGTGATTACAGCCGCCCATGAGCACCTGTAACACGGGGGGAATTGCAAGCGCGTTGCCTGCCTTTTAAGAAGGAGTAAGCCCTTTTCTTGAAGGCAAGGTTTCAATATCTTGTCATTCCAGAATATCAATGCTGGAAGATGATTTAACAATGTAATTGTGCGTGGCAAAAAATTTCTAGAAAAACACACTGTGATGGACTACCATTCATCCAGAATATATAGACATCGGTGAATAGTTTCAATCAGGTGTGCAGTCTTATTTTGCCATGTTGAGTTCATAAAAAATGTGACATTTTCCAATATGTTTTATTAATATATAGCATGCCGTTGTAATTATCTTGTTATACTACGATTTCTAATCGTCTAATAAAATATTGTACCTTCAATATAATGAATGTTGGGACTCTACAGGCACAATGGAAAAGACAGAAAACACCAACAAACATGGGAAGTATGACAAAACAAATGTTTTTTTTATACCCATATTAATCTAAATTAGTAGCACAAAATGTTCTAAGAATATCAATAAAATTGGTTTCAATTGCATGATACCCCTTCAAAAATTGATATTTCTCTTACTGTCCAGTTTTAAAAGCCGAACGTAAAAAAATAATGTCAAGGAAAGTGTACATGTAGTTTTCTTTTGCAAACTAGTCAGGTTCAATACCCTAACATAATTACATCAGCTGGATCCACAAGAACATAACATACAAAACGAAAACCGAAAAAACCCAACGACCTTGCGGCGAAAAATCAAAAAAATCGCCCGTACTGCTCCTGACCTACATACGGCCGCTCATGCAGATAAAAACCGTACAAAATAATAAGACTAAATAATAATAAAAAAAGGAACGAAACACACGAAAATAAAAATAATAATCACAAGATTACGGTTACGGTGGCGTTGCGGGAGCGTTTTTCATTCACGCTCCGGTAGAATAGTTTTCTTTTTAAACCGGCGACGGTACGTGCCGCGAACTCTTCTCTTGTTCCTTTTCTTTTATTTTCCATCTTTCTTTTTTAATCATTTCTCGAATATGGAGCGTCGTTTTTATCGTTTTCCCAGTTGTTCGGGCGGTCCCATTCATGCGGCGGGTCGGTTTGAGTTTTTGTTGCTTTGAAACAATTACACCGAGGTGAGTACGTTAGGTTCGTATGTTTATGTTTTTTAGATTGTGCGTATGCGGCGAACATCTGTCCGATGATCATATCTTCTATATTTGCTTGTGTTATAATGTTTTTTTTATACTACGACCTTCTATATTTGCTTATGTTATAATTGCATGCTTGCATTTTTTTTATATTACGATGTTGGCAAACAAGCATACGGCCCATTAATGATGCAATATTATAATAATAGTCGAAAGTTTTAATTCTATCCGTTGCTGATGGCATACTATACTAATTTTGTATATTTTTATTTGTTTTATAATGAAATTCTTAAAAAATAAATAATTAAAAAATTAAATAAGCTCAGGTTATTGGTTAGAATTGACTTGACTTGATTGATTGAATAGTCTCGACACCTCGTTGTTTATATTATAAAATGTTCAATCCGTTTAAAGTCAGTTCCAATAAAGAAATAGAAGCAAGCACATGTATTTTAATTCTTTGCAAAATAAATAGTGCAGAATCAAGCAATCGAAAACGGACGCTATTGTAAAGAACAGCTATACTTCGGGTTTTTTTAATAAGAGATAACCTATGTCCGTTCTCCTGATACAGTATATCTTCATGTCAAATATCATTTAGATCTGCTCCGCAGTTTTGTTATGAAAATTAACAATCAGACCGACAAACCTACATACATATGTAGTAATATTATGAATATATAATAATAATAATAGTCCAGAAGATAAATATGATGAATGAAGATTTGTGAAGATTAAAATCTTCCTAAACTGAGACTTCAATTATATAGCTACAAGTTATTGTACAAATAGATATATCAGATTGGGTGTAAGACATTGTTCATAATGGTAACACCGAGTCCTGTAATATTTTTTCTTTTCAAGCTAGAATAGCAATGCGTAGCTTATTAATCACCTTTCAGAAACTATATAATAAAAAATCTATGTACAGGTTAAATAGACTTACAATTTTTACGGGAAAGTAGTTATATATCCCTCTAGTTTTTTTTGTGTTCGCAAAGAATATGCCTTAAAGCTGAGCTCCACCCAGCTTTGCCACTATGCATTTCAGTACCTATACTCTTGTGTATGTAAAAATTGTTTATTTTATTTATATATATATATATATATGCATGTTTTTTGTGTATATATTATATATTTATTATTTAATCCGTTTTTTGCCTCTATTGTACAGAACTAAAAATCAATTAATAAATATGTTTTTCTTTCAATTCTGTCTAGCTTCATAACTCGAATACTACACTATAATATAGTAGATCTATTCACTGATGTGTTCACCAGGATATCAGATATAACAGTTGACAATACCTCTGACTACCCCATGTAAAATGACAGTCGTGAATTTATATTACTACTAATCTTTATCTGGCAGAGCTCTAGTAGCCACCAAAGTGCGACAGCTAGTTAGAAAGTGTCAAATCTAGAGTCCCGTCTAGGCAACGGCACAATTGTGGTTTTTTTGTTCCGACCATCTCTCCCAGTGTCGTTTTTTTTCTTTCGCCGCGACTCCAATTTAACACTTGTCGTGTTCGCGTGGCGCCTTGCTCCAGTGCGGATGCTGAGTAATGGACGTTTGATGTACAATATAGTTGATTACAATGGTGGCTGGCTCATCCGTCATACTCGTGAACGCGTGCTGTTTCTAGGGACTGGTCTGTTCGAGTAACGAATACTGATTAGACTATTTGCTTTTGCCAAAGTTGCAACAGCATAAGCTGGTCGTCAATATTCTCCAAAATTTGAATTTAAAAATAAATATACGTAATATTATTGTAAACATGTACAACCATATTTGAAAACAATACGAGCTGAGTTTCTTGTCAGTTCTTCTCATCTCGAAATCATTCTAGACCTACAGTAAAGGCGAATATTAGTGAGCATGGCCATATGGATAATAATAATAATAATCTCTAATAATAGTAAGACAGAAATGTGGGGGGCGATGTCCACCGAAATCATTCCAATCGTTACGTCAGTGAACGGTCTTATCCCAACCAGTCTGGAACAACATCTCAGACGGTTGGGTTTCCGAGGCGGCTCACTCCCGGGAAAGATGCCGAAAGCTGTGCTCTTAGATTCTGTCCGCATTGTACGCCGGTTTCTCTCCCTGGGGCCCTGAACACCGGCTGACTGTGCTTCTGCCGGGGGTAAGTTGCCATCTCCTCTCCTTAAGAGGGGAGATGAGAATTTGTTTTAAGTAAAAATAATAATCTCAGGACAATTCGCACAGCGCCATCTAGACCCAAATTAAGCTAGCTAAAGCTTGTGTTATGGACGTAAAGCGGTATGCTAGACCGCTAGACCACCGAGGTCGGCAAATTATAATAATTTATTTGTAATTTTTTTTTTTTATACTACGATGTTGATAAACAAACATATAGCTCATTTGACGATAAACGGTTACCGTAGCCTATGGCCCTAAGTATACCGTAGCGCTGAATAACCAGGGGTGTCACGTGCGCGTTGCTGACAGATGGTACACAGAAATTGTTAAATAGTTATTGTATTTTCCCATATATTTAGGCCCATCCTATAATCCTCGCTGATGCCCCGCCAGCGTATACTGTTAGCACCTTCATGAAGGAAGGCTACTGGCCGAAGGGGATGCTGTTACCGTGGCAGATTGCCATATTGAGTATGGTGACTGGTGACCATAGAAACAATATTATTATTTTATTTATATGTTAGTTACCTAATTGGAAAACATTAGAATAACACATAGGCTATAAATTTCACAGTTAGAAATTTATATTTTTAGTCGAAACGGGCCAATTCGCATCGTCGTCACTGTGGAGCGGTCAAATCGATTTTTTTGCGTCAAAGAATTCCAGTAACAAAAATCACCGTGTAATGGCAATCTGATTTGTAGCGCCGTTAGCGAAGCGATCGCGGTCTCGCACCCATTGTCCAAGGTTCGAGTCTTGGTGGACGCAAAAAGATATCGGGCGCAATACGTGCGTAATTATGTAGTACAGAAATAGATGCTGCTGTATATGCGATTTGGGGAAATTGATTTTTTTTATTTTTGGTTACATTGTCAATATTGGTGCTAACTCTAAGTATAGGTAATATACTATAGGAAAATACGACGACTATAACAGATTTTTATCTATACAAATAAATAAAAATGAATTGTCTGTTTGTAATTTCAAATTCACAGTTTTTTACTATATTCATATGATATACGGTACTTAAATAAATTGTCTGTCTGTCTGTTTGTCGCTGCTAATCTTTGAAAAGGCTGGACCAATCTTGACAGGTCTTTCACTTAGAGAGTTAATCTTATAAGGAGTCATTAAGATTACTTTTATTTTAGTTTATTTTAAATGAAGAAAAAATATGTTTCAAGCGAACAAAGTCGCAAGTTACTACTAGTTTTTACTACAAAAATGAGTAAAACTGTGAAATGTTGTTTTTTTTTTACAAAATGGTATGGTAAGTTGGTGGCTTATCTGATGTAAAACCGTTGCCTATATACGCGGACAGCCTATGTACGGACATCACATTGTCATATGACACCCGTGATGACACTCTTGCGTTGGCATTCCAGGGGACTGAGTGGGTACATATACTTTACCAATATCTAGCCCCTGAACCTTATTTTATAAGCTGTTTTAATTTGTGAGATATACCAGTGAAATAATATTGTTACGAGCTACCTGCCTTACTTCTCTGGAATGGGAATGTATGAGTGTGAAACCTAGTTTATGATACTCGAGAGATGTTCCTGTTTATACGTGACAGTTTCCTCTTTCCAACAAATGGAGCATCATTTTATTTGACATTTTAGTTACTAGAAAAGTCGTATGTCCTTACTAGAGTTTTATGTAGTTATAATTTGGTAATTGCGACTAAATATGACGAGGAACTAAGAGTGAAATTTTAGTACTACTACTGTAGATGTTACATGATTTTTATTTATCACACATGAGTAGCACACCCTAAAAATAATTGCACTGTTTACTAGATAATATAAACATATTAAACACTTACCAAAATTTATAAATAAAAATTAATATTACAAATTACTACAAATATATATTTATTACAATATATATAATTATTACAAATATATAGATAGAATTAATGATATTTCGAACAGTCAATAAATTAAAAAGAAATCTTATAAAACCATGAAATTTTTATTCACAATTGCCTACAAGCGATTTTTCAATACTTAAAAGTTCGTAACCTGTAACGCCATCTGTTGGTGAATAACAACACTACCACTACCATTAAGGACTCTGATACAACCGTGAATGAAACGGAAGAACTTTCTCCAAGTGAGATTGTGGAAGTCTGAAAACAAAGTTTGAACTTTTCATGGCAAATTGATCATGAAACCGCAGTTTGCGTGAAGGTTTCACAAATTATTCTCACATTTCCTTTGCTTTGAGATAATTTGCTGAGTTGATGTTTATTACTGTAGCGAACTCCTTGATGTATCTTACTAATATTATAAACGCGAAAGTATGTGAGTGTGGATAAATGTTTGTCACTCTTTCTCGCAAAAACTACTGAATTAATTTTGATGAAACTTAACAGCAATATCGCCTATATTGCTGTTAAGTTTCAATCATCAACAAACATCCATCCAACCATAATTCATTCATACTCACAAATTCGCGTGTATAATTTTAGTAAGACATATTTAAAACGAAGACAATTTGAATATATCAATTAAATTAAATTAGAGAAAAAAAATAGCATTAAAACGACAATAATGTAAAAAGTTGTACCAGTTAAATTTCTTGCCAATTTTTCCAAACTGAAGTAGTTAAACAACCTGAACTTTAAGGATAGTGATACAAAATTATGACGTACACAAGTGGCGAAAAGGTTAGGGTTAAATAATTTTGCTTTAAGATTTTTAGACTGATAGTTGAACAAACTAGTGCTAAAATAACGATACGATAAAATATCGCTTCGATTCACGTCGTCTGATCGTCTACAAACCTCTTTACAGTAAGCTCCTTTCTCAATCACTGTAACAGGTAATAAAAATCAATTACCCACGTGAGACCTATAATTTGTGGCTACTTACTATAACGATTACTTGTATGTATGTACGTCTATCCATTTGTACAAATGTGCTTATCGCGTGTGAACGCTTCTATTGAATGAGAACATGAAAGAATCTGGTAGGTACATATTTATGGACCAAAATCCAGCTCATGTTTAGTTTTTTACTATGTCATCCTCTCGGAAACCGATGTATTTCTAATTGAAATACTCAACTTACACCTTTTTTTTATTTATATAGATATCTATAATGCACACAGTACAAAAAGTTTTGGCGGACTTAACACTGTGCAGTATTTTATACCAGTCAACCATAGGTAGTGCTGAGAATAATTGTTGGCGGTGCAAAAGCAAAAATATTCATAAAAAAATGAAGGCATATAATAAAATACTGTTACATTTAAAATGCACACCTTTATGCATCCGTAAATTAATCAATTTCAGTAATTGTAACTACTTACTTAAATACTTAACGTTCACTTTTGGCTTCTGATTGTCACAGGTTCGATTTCTCACACAATGCAAACATTTGTATTTATGAGTATGAAGCTTGTGGGGATTGGTCTGTTCGGGTTACGGCCACTGACTATACTAATTCTTTTTGCATTAGCATAAGCTGGTGGTCACTCAATTCTACCTAATTCTAATTTTAAAAATGAATCTAACTTTTGTTAACAAGTACAAGTTCATTTGAAAATAATAAGAGCTGAGTTTCTTGTTAATTCTTCTTGGCTAGAAAGCACTCCGAACTGCGATCTACATGAATAAAATATTTTGAATTTGGTATTTGTATTTATGATCAATATCGGTGTATTCTATGTATAATATATTATGTCAGTATTTACAAAAAAAAAACATGTAGTTATTTAAGTATTTATATCAGGTGTCTAGTCGTCCTGTTTCGCTTGAGACTGAATGTCGCTGTGTCGTGAATGGTAATTGTCCAGGGTTATTATTATATCAAAAATTATTCTCTTTCGCTGTCTCATGTGTGGTAGCACCACTGAAAATCAGCTCTGAGCTATAGTTTGCTATTAATAATGATAAGAATAATAATCTCAAGACAATTCACACAGCGCCATCTAGACCCAAGTTAAGCTAGCTAAAGCTTGTGTTATAGGTACTAGACAACTGATACAAATACATAGATATATTTTTTTTCGTAAATATATACATATTATACATAGAAAACACCCAGACCGACACAAACAATCATACTCATGAATACAAATGTTTGTGCCGTGCGAGGAATCGAACCCGCGACCATCGGACGTAAAGCGGTGTGCTAAACTACTAGACCACCGAGGTCGTCAATGGTATAGCCGTGGGAGTCACTGTTTACTTTATCAGAGTAGGTTATAAAATGATAAAAATATATAAGTATTATATTATTAAATGTACACAGTAATGCTAAAAAAATAATAAGTATGAACAAAGTACCGGTTTGCTTGCTTCTTTTGTCTAAACTTCACAATTTAACAACGACGATTTTGTGTTTACCCGCCAACTATAGTGCATAAATAATTTAGCATTTTGGATTCTCTTCAAGCTATTTAACAAATAATTCTCTTTGATAACACACTACTATTTAGAGAATATTTTTAGCCATTCACATTATTTTCAAGTTAATTTGAAGTGATAAAGCTAAGAAAGTTTTATCACAATTTCCTTTAGAACCTTTACATAGTACAAAATGAAGTTCATTGAAAGATCCTTTAAACTGCGCAACGGATTTTAATGCAGTTTTTAGTAATAGATAGAGTCATTCAAGAGGAAGGTTTATATGTACGAACCTTCCGTACGAAGTAGAGCGGGTAGCTAATAAAAAAATAGATGGTAATACATTTTTTTATAAATAAATTATCGGAAATGTTAATAATGTATATATTTAGTAATATATATTAATTGGCAGACAAGTGAAGTGATATATGCCCTTGCGTTAACTATACTGTTTCTTAGAACGTCTGTAGGTCGAATACTTGACGTTATTTCTAGAACCCATAAAAAGTTAAAGGTCAAATCGACCCTAAATATCATCAGACATTCGTAGGTATACTGAAAGGAATGCATTTCGAGACTTATGTAGAAACACAGGCCTTGTAACACAGTGGTTCAGTGTTTCGGATAGAACCGATCACTTTTTTTATGACCAAGGAATTGAAACTATAATTCCGTAAATAAACTGACACGGCCGACTAACAATGCAGATAAAATTTATAAGATACCAATAATAATATAATATAAACACTATTCATTTAAAATAAGAATAAGTCACTGTTTCGGATAGAACCGATCACTTTTTTATGACCAAGTAATTGAAAGTACAACTCCATAAATAAACTGACATGGCTGACTAACAATACAGATAAAATTTATAAGATACCAATAATAATATAATATAAACCCTCTTCATTTAAAAGACTAATCAAATTTAGTAAATATCTCTACCTACCCCGTAGGAGATACAGTGTGAAATATATTGATAAAACTGATTGATAAAATTCATCGAAATCTACATTACATCAAGAATAATATTACACAGCCCTCGTACTTATACTCGGAATAATTAAAAATAAACATCCCATGTCCTCCATCTTAAATATTTGCTTCTAAATTTCATGACGATTGATTCAGCATTTACACAATTCGCAAGTATATGACAGTCGCTGTACATTTTCAACTACCCGACTAGTTCCAATAAGGGACCTCTAAAATTCCAATAATACACTGGCTTATCGGCCATCGACAATTACTGCACGGCAATATGCTTTCTAAAAACTCAATTTCCGCATCGGAGCAGTAGGTGTCGGCTATCTTCTGTTAAAAATTTAATTCTTTATCAATGGTGCCACCGAATGAACCGTTATCTAATTTCGGAGCAAATGGACGCCGTATACCGTGACGAATGCTTGTCTTTGGTCCGATATTTTTTATCTGTGTACGCGTACACCGTCTGTGGGTAGGCATAAAGAGCGCGAAATGGTTGACAGATCGTTGAATTGTAGGGTGATTTGTGTGCTTGAGTATCAACAGTTAGGAGCTTTATCCTATTTTTTAATAAAACCCCGCTGAAAAACAGTGTTTATAGTTATTATAAGATTGAAGCTGATTCTTTTATTAGTAATAGATTTTGTCAAATGTTGGCCAGAATCAAATGTTTACATGTTTACAAGTATTTCTTTACTTAATTGAGGTTCTGGAGTTTCATTCCTAACAATTTTGATTTGATAAAGGCCATTTTGCGTTTATATTTGAACTAGCTTTTGCCCGCGGCTCCACTCGCGTTAATTTATCCCCTTAGAGGTGGAATTTATCAAAATCCTTTCTTAGAGGATGCCTATGTCATAGTAGCTTTATGCATGCATAGTCTCAGCCCGATCGGTTTAAAACTGACAAAGCTTCATAATAACTTTCATCCCCTTGGGGGTAGAATTAATCAAAATCCTTTCTTAGCGGATGCCTACGTCGTAACATCTACCTGCATGCCAAATTTCAGCCCGATCCGTCTAGTGGTTTGGGCTGTGCGTTGGTAGATCACTATGTCAGCACCTTTGAGTTATATATATTTAGATTTTTGTCAGCTGTCAGACTACAACTAATAATAATAATTAGCTTGGACAAATCACACAGCACCATGCAGCCCTAATATAAGCAAAGCTTGTGTTGTGGGTACTAGAAAACTGATAGAAATATTTCATTTTTTAAATACATACATAATATACACGGAATACACCCGACCAATTCAAACCATTATACTCATGAATAAAAATGTTTGCAATGTGCGAAAGCGAACCAGCGACTATTGGAAGTAAGGCTGCGCAGCGTGCCAAACAGCTACACCACCGAGGTCGTCAAACTTGGAAAAATGTGTGAAAACTTCTTTTACCTGTATTAGAAATGATTAAAATAACAAATAGGTCCATGTTAACCAGTGTATTATATAAAAACCCTGGTTTGAATATGACGTAATTATATAGCGATAAATGGCTTGTAGATTCCTTTATACGAGCTGTATCTCGCCGCACTGCTCGCGTTAATTTTGGATTAACAAATATTTACCCCCTCCGATCGGTTCCCCGTCCAATTCAAACGGGGATCGAAATTACGACGGCCTGAGCCGAGGTTTGAACCCCTAGTGGTGCCCTCAGACTAGAGTCGTATCCGTCAGGCAGGAATTGGCCTTCAGCCGCTCCATAAGTCCTTCCGCGGGTTTGGAGTGCCATCTGCATTCGCCTCCTAACGTCCGGTGAAGCTGTAAAGGCCAGCTGCGGCCACCAGCATTAGAGTAGTCCGAAAAAAAAAATATTTTCATGATTTTGTAGTAGTCGTACGAATACTCATGATATACTATACTTATTTTAATAGTGCTCCTAAGCAGTATAAAGTCGAAATGTTTACTTCATATTGAATTTTAAATGTTTTAGAGTTCAATATGAAGTTCTCCTTATCTATTGAATTATCAAAAATCTTTTCTTATACCTCGTATATGTCTTAAACACAACAGCACTAAAAAACACATTTCTATTATAAATCGAAGAGTTTGGACTGGCTGACGAAAAGTCTGTGAATCAGGCCTTGTTTTTTCTATATGTATCTTTGTCCGGGGATAAAACATGCTACCTTCAGTCAAACAATTGCAATGTTAAATCAAATCAAAAATTATTTATTCGTAATATAGCCGTTATGAACGACAAGTTTTTTGTATTAATAATGTTTGCCTAACGTCCAGGTCAGTATGCAGATTCAATTGAGAAGAACTGGCAAGAAACTAAACTAAATTTCCTTTTTTTTTAAATCAGTTTATATTAATAAAATGATATCAACTCCAGTATAATTTTACACATTACCATCTAGACCCAAGCTTAGAAGCGCTTGTTATGGATGCTACACTACTGATAGAAATACTGAAATACATTTTTTTGTTATTATTTTTACGGTAAGGCAGCATGAAACCGCAAATTTACACATATCGGTATTAATAAACAATATTTTTTTAATCAATTATGTATATCTATATAAAGTAGAATCAAATTAAGGCTCAGATAAATCATTGTTTGTATTTTGTACAATTTAAATCAGACCTAGTTTTCTAGCCACAGTTAAATGTTTCGGTGCAGGCTGGAGTGCGGCAGTTGCCATGGCAACCACGTCGTTGTTTTGCCGATCGTGCTTTGTCTATTCATTTATTTTGTTTTTATTTTACTTTTTTCACACGGAAATATAGGCACATGGCGCAAGCAGACAATGCTTTTATAGGCTTTATGTTAGCCTTTGCTACGGAAATGGAAAAATATACCAAAGTAAATCGTGTAAAGTATTCTAATTCCAAACGAAATGGTACTAAGTAATCATAAAACTAGACAACTTTAATACCACACGCGACAAATAGAATTGAATTAAAATGGTAGAGTCAGGTACTCTACCATTTCATTCATACAAAAAAATCGTTCTCGGCTCGACTGATGGTAGTTGCTACCAGGAAGAATATTAGGTACATTTGTTATTTAATTCACAAAAAAATGTGCGTAACTTATTTGAGAAACAATACCGTTAAAATATTTAAAATAAAAGGAGCTCCATTCGGTTAATGCCGCGGACCCAAGATTGTGGTAGCGTAAATAAATAGATCCATGGAAAATTAACTGGACCGGTTAATTACGGCACATACGCCAAGACTAGTTGTTATCCGAAACTACGTCTGCAAAAACTTCCACTATTTCATCCCCTTATATTTCTTTTAAGTGATAGATGGCTCATCATCTTCTGATATAAATTAAACTCATAGCTTAGGTTTCCAAAATCCCATTTTTATAGATGATGCAAAATTCTCAACAGCGATTTTGCTATTACGAAGGACAGGCGCAGACTTTAAAGTTAGATAAAAATTATGTTATTCAACAATTATTACTTTTCATAGCTAAATAAGAACACTGACTTGAGGGGTATATTCATAAAAGTATTCACACATAGCCCTTCGAGAATATTGTCTTTGAAGTAGCAAGTCAAATATATGTATATGTATGTAAAAATGCTGTACCTAATATGACATACAAAAGTAAATCTAATTAATAGAAACCTGACCAAGAAATTTAATCAATAAAGCAATTAGTTTTATACAATATTGTTTATTTTTTTTTAGGAAGATTAACGGTGTAATAAATGCTTTTCTATTTCTTTATATATACAATAAAAATTGGAAAAAACGAAACGTACATAAGTAACGAGTGGCAATCATTATTTATTTTTAAAAAATAGCCCTTTATTAATAACTCGGGAAATTTTGCAGATATTTTGTAACTTGGCAAGCATTATTAGAGAAGACTATTGAATGAGTATATGATTTGATTTGAAATATGATTTTACTTAAAAGCAAGTCCACCTATATAATTGTCTGTTACAATTAAACTAATGTCCAAATGTACACTACTAAGATTCCCTTCTTATTTTTTGCTTTATACATGTAGTATGTCATGACATTAAGAGGTATACATTTAGAATAGATCATTATATTCGCTTTAAGTACGTTACTTATTTTAAACAAATTTAAATTACAGTAAGAATTTTATCTAAATGAACACATGAAATATTAATATTTTTTTATATACTTCAGACTATACTGAATAATTTTGGAAATTCTTCACGCGTTTTTAAAGTAATTTATACAAAATTTGGCACATTTTTACTAAAGTATGAGCAGTAATTTAAATTTTAGAGCTGGTCACTCCAAAGACCGCTTCAATCTACCCAAACTGTCAAAACGAAGACAACCTAATACTTAATTACGTAGAACGAAACGTGTATTCCTTATTCGCGAACAGTGTTTCGCAATACATTTTAGTTTTTCTTTGAAAGTTTTGTATTTAACCATGTTATCGAGCCTAAGGTTTGGAGTTTTAGGCGCGGTACGTTAATATATTCCCTTTAAAGCAACCTGAAATGAAAGATTAATTAATTATTGAGTTATATAATGTCGATTTGACAGATAGTTCTTGCTTTTGTAACATGGTACAAAATGTTTAATTACAGTGGCGTACTTCGGCTAGGGCTCTGCAGACGTCCTCCACCCTGCAACATGATAGTTTATTCGTGCATAGAGATACACCAGAGGATAACCCTAATATCCCTTTTGAATTTACGCCGGCGAATCAGAAGGCAAGTTGTAGATTTCATTTGTTTTGATGCTATCTTCCAAATTTAGAATTATTTTTTAGAAGATAACAAATTGTAATATTAAAAATAATTATGCGCAAACAATTTTTGCTTTATTTGCAAACAATTCAGGTTGTCATATGCAAGTCAATTATAACAATTATTGTGAGAAATTGTGTAAATATTCCTTCTTTGACATTATACAGATTGTCAAATAGATTAAAATTTGGTTCAATTCTCTTAGAGGTGGTGTCAGCTATTACAAAATGCATTGTGATACTTTATGATGTACACTCAATAGAGTAAATAAATACTTCATACTGGAGGTGTATATGAATTAATTTGTTATTTTTACATAATATTAATTGAAAGCAAATTCATTCCCACACACTAGAGCCTAAGTTGTCTCGGACAGTGAGGTTTCAGAGGAGCTTCCTCATACAATCTAAGTGATTGTGGAATGAACTACCTGCTGAAATTTTCTCATGAGACTACAGCATGGTGATTTTCAAGAAGTGTATATTAGATTTCTTAAGGGTCGACAATATGTTTGTGACACCTCTGGTGTCTCAGGTATCCATAGGACTATGGTAACCATTTACCATCAGAGGAGCCCTATATTAATGTTGTATAACAATAAGTGTGTGTCATTGTTTTTTTTAGGTATGTACACACTATCACTTTTTATTAAATAAGTTAATTATATATAGGGTACTTAAATATAGTTAATTTGTATCAATAACAATATAAGTATTCATATTAACACATGATACTTAATGATAAACATAATCCATAATAGCTAGTTAGCCACCATTGTAATATAAAAAATAATTACAAATTTCCAGCGCATTGATGCCCTCCTAGCAATTTACCCAGAGGGTCACAAGAGAGGAGCAATGATACCCTTATTGGACCTGGCACAGCGTCAGAATGGAGGCTGGTTACCCATCTCGGCGATGCACAAAGTTGCTGAAGTCTTAAACCTACCACGCATGAGGGTGTATGAGGTTGCCACTTTTTACACAATGTTCATTAGGTAAGCTATGGCTCTTTTGTAATATGAACTTAAGGATTGTAATGAGTAATTCACAGTCCACATTTTTATTTTACTTGATGGTAATGGAGTTTGGTGTATGCTCGGAATAATACCCACAATAAGTAGTTGTGAAATTAATAAATTTAATATTTGTACATTTCACAACTACTTACTCATATTGTAGTTCCCTCTTCTTGATGCCTATCAAATTCCATCAATTTTGCTGTTCATGTATTCAAGCAATGAAGGCCTTCAGCTTCACCATTCTAAGTGCATCTGCAGATGTAGTAAATATACACAGATAGTTATATAGATAGCCTAGTGGTTTAGCACACATTTTACTTCCATTGATCATGGGTTTCACTCTTTGCATGGTGCAAACATTTGTATTTATGACTATGGTTGTGTGTATCCATCTAGGTATTTTCTATGTATGTATTAACAAAATCTAAGTATTTATATACTGATGCAACACACCTCCGTCTAGTAAGCAGAGCTTGTGTTATAGGTCCTAGACAACTGTGTCTTGTACCTGTAACACAACCTCTGCTAACTGTCGTGGGATTTGATGGAGTTCTGTTAATTGTCCAGGGTTATGAATATTTGATTATTATTTGTTCTAATGAGAATAATATTTAATATCAATTGCTAATTTTTTCTAGACGACCAATTGGAAAATATCACATGCAAGTGTGTACAACAACACCATGCTGGCTGCGAGGTTCTGATGCCATCCTAGAAGCGATCAAAGCAGCCACCAACTGTGATGTTGGTGGTAACAGTCCATGTGGAAAGTTCTCCATTTCAGAGGTATGAATTTTATTTATGATTGTTTGGAATGGATGATAATGGAGTGGTGCACCCGTCTGCGCTAACGTTATATGCTGACAGGGCACCAGTGGAGGATGATAAGATGCTAATTAGGTCAGGTCAGTAAGCCCATCCTGACAAATTCATATAGAATTTATCATGATGGTTTCCAGGTAGGTTCTTCCAGGAGGTCAACCTAACAGAGTAAATTGCTTGCAATGAGGACCAAAATGCAAGCAATTTACAATGTTAAGGGATTGTTAGGAAATCATGTCCACATGTTAAGTCCACATTATTAACAATCTCAGGGGATCCAGAGTCACTTGCTAAGTAAAACTTGTGTTATGGGTACTAGACATTGGTATATATTTTTTTTGTAAATAAATGCATAATATACATAGAAAAGACCCAGCCCAATACAAACAATCATACTCTTGAATCAAATGTTAGTACCATGCAAGGAGTCAAAATGTGACTTTAAATAGAGTCAACTTTAATAAATTGGGTGTAGTGGATTCTGCCAGCGTAAACCGTAAGCGCAGGCTGGATGCATCACTACATTCTATTCTATTTTATTCATCAGCATCCTTTAAAAAAAAATTAACAAGTGACTAGATGTTGTTGAGTAATTTTGTCCTGAGATATTCTTATTAATTTATTATAATATTTAGAATAAAGATTCAACTGTGAGGCCACAGCAGAATTGGTCCATCCTAACATTTTATAATACTTACATTGTTATTCTTATGCCACTTGACTCTACAAACATGTGTTATATGCAATAATACAATATTAACATTGTTGTATTTCAGGTAGAGTGCTTAGGAGCATGTGTGAATGCACCAATGGTCCAGGTTAATGATGATTACTATGTGAGTATGCGATACTTATAATGGATTCCATATATAAAAATTGCATAATTTATTTGAAAAGAATATGAGCTGATATTCTTGTCAGTTCTTCTCATATCGAAATTCCAAACTGACAGTAGATTGAACATATCATAAGAGTCTGTATGATATCAATAGACCTACGTGAAGAAAGATATTTTGAATCTGAATTGTATTCATAGTGAGGATTGTGTAGGAAGCTATTGCTCTTTTAAATAATAATCATAATTTTATTCCGCACAACTTTAAAATCGTAACATTTAGGCCTATTTTGTATATATCTTAAGATCTAACATATATAGAAAATTAATTGTATAATTCATATCTTAACAGGAGGACCTGACAGTAGACGATGCAAAGGAAATTGTCGAAAAACTAAAGAAAGATGAGAAACCTAAGGCTGGACCCAGGTATGTTCAGATAAGTAGGAACTCTTTTTATGTAATTAGAATGCTAAACAACGGTATGACGGTCCGCCAATACCCCTACAGCCAAGCTACATTGCGGCTAGAGGGATATTGGCGGCGTCGATGGTCTAACGGTTTACCACACCACCTTACTTGCGATGGTCGCGGGTTCGATTTTTTGCACGGTACAACAGGGCGTACGGTCCCTGTAATATCACTCCCTAAATTTCATTCTACAACAAAACACAGCTTACAAAATAATTTGCGAAGGTACCGCGTAGGACTTTCATGTACATTTTTAGAAAGTCTACCCCAATAACTGCTAAATTAAAAAGAAATTGTAATGTGTAGTTATGAACAGGATATTGAAAATACAAAAAAAGTGAAAAGCATTCGTGTTAAATATTAAGCATTCAATCCAGCTTGCTGTGGTTCATAATATTTTCATTCTTTATTTTTTTCTATTTTTTACTAGGCCTTTATATGAATCATATCTTTGTTTACTATACTTTTTAAATTACTTGGTTAAATACCCACAATGTTGCCAACATCGCTGGTTTTATTAAAACATCTTCGATTTTTATTCTAGTGACAATAGCAAGAGGGTTGCAATTTGTTATATATGTGTGGAAATAGTATAAATGTAATGCAAGTCAGAAGATATTATAAAAAAATTGCTATATTTTGTCAAATGTTTGTATTGATATTTCAATTAATTTCAGGAGCGGTCGTTTTGCGGCAGAACCACTTGGCGGGTTGACATCCCTCACTGAAGAACCTACAGGTCCCGGCTTCGGATTACAGGACGGCCTCAAGTCATAAGCGAAATCTTTGTTTTGTTAATTTTATTATAATAGGAAATATTTAAATAAATCATGTTAGATAATTATTTTTATTTCTTTTACAATCTACTGTCATTTATAATAATATATCTTTACTTGTGTTAGTTTTGAGCAGAAGCTGATAAATAATCAGTATAAATATTATGACTGAGTTGTCTGTATGTATCTCACAGCATCATAAATTAGGCACTATGTAAAACTAGAGAAGGAAAGCATTTTTGTGATGATCACTACTACATACACAAAATTTCAAGATTTTCTATCAGTATTTCGATCCATGAAAATGTAATATCTTAATAGAAATTTAAGAAGGTGACTGATAATTAAGGTGGCAATTAATACTAAAAAATAATTTAATTAAAAAACCTCATACAAATAACGAATTCATCATATCATATCATGATTTCGATCCATAAAAATGTAGGCTTCTAAAAGAATCGATAACCTGATAGAAAATCTTGAAATTTAGATATAAATGCTAAATATAATAAAACTACAAAACAAGAATAAAAGCCAATATATTTGTACTTTACAGCGATATGAATAGCAACTAGTTAGATTATACCAGATCAGTAGTTCTTGCCTGAGAGAGTGACAAACATCCATCTATACTCACAAACTCGCGTTTATATCCTTAGTAAGATTTATACAATATTTCCTTTATTTGTTTGGTTTAGTATAAAACTAAACCACTTACATAAGAGAAATTTAAAAATAACTTTTGTGTATTCTACACCTGGCCCGGCTTACTATGGCTACGTTACGTTACGTATAGGCTACGTTTTTTATTTAATTAATTATATATTGTATAAAGTCATGTTACAGGTTAAATGATAAGCCTATGGGGAAACATTGTAGTTATTATCACAATATTGATAAGACGTATGCAGTAGGTATTTCCGTGTAGTATTACGATAGGTACGCGTCAGTAAAACTGTAGAGCCAGTAGATAAATAAAATATATCGTGAAATGAATTTATCAATGGTCATAAACGGTTTAATATTAGGCAATTAATTAATAAATATAAAAGTGCATTGTTATATACATTTAATTAGTATCCAAATGACATATAGTTGAATTTAATAATATTTTAAAATAATCTTCATAATTTTGGTTTTATATATATAAAAAGAATTTATTCCTGTGGGGACTGTGATGTCAAATAACCTGTGGATCATACAATGAAACCATTATATAGTCTGTTTAAGTGTGATTAGTGATTCTAAGTACTTTACTGTGATAACTACAGTGATATATAACTTTTGATGTTCCGTCGTTTAAAAAATCAACATGGAGCCAAAGATTATACAAAAATACGCATGTGGGATTCAGAAACAGAAATTAAAGTAAGTGTGAAAGCAATGTTCTTATAAATGTGCCTCTCTATCAACATAACTTACTTATTATAGAAATTGGATTCGGTGAAAATTATCGATCGACCATGCGTAATATGTACAGATTGAATTATATACATTCTATAAACTTTGAGAGCATTGTAGTTTAGTTATTTATTTACTATAACGACTCAAGAGATATGAGGATGTGAGTTTGAATCTGGTAAACACCAAAAACTTCTATATTCTGATTAACTGTTTGCTAATGAAAAACTACGAGGATAAACTAAATTCTCTAACATCAACGTACCAAAAGACGACTCTTTGACTACTATATTTTTTAATTAGGTCGTAATAATATACTAGACAATTCATAGAAATATTATACTTAAATATATACATTTTTCTTTCTAAATACATAGAAAACAGTCAGACCAATACAAACAATCATCCACATGAATGCAAATGCATGTATCGTGCGAGGAATCGAGCCTATAACCATCGGAAGTAAAGCGGTGTACTAAACCGCTAGACCACCGCGGTCAATAACTGTAACTTCAAAGTAAAATCTGTATCAACTATATTTTGCTTTCTTATAATTAACTTTTAAGGTGCAATCTGTAATATTTCCTTGAAATTGCACCAAAAATTAAAATCAAAACCCTTATTCTTATTAATTATTAATAGTCAAAGCCGTAACCATATTAAAAAAGTCAATTAAGCTGTCAGTACAAGACAGTATATCTGTCAGTTATTGTTACTTGTCATGCAGTCATCACTACAAGTTAATCAGTCCTTCAGTCAGTTCAATCAGTCAGTGATATCCAATTCTTTGGTGTTTCGTGTTGTCTCTTTGGTGAAATAAAATGTCTTTTGAGGCTTAAACCCAAACTCTTCGTTTGAACAATGAAAAGTAGTCCCACGCGCAAATATGAGAATTTCTCCAGCGACCATCAAGCTAAAGATACGGATAAATATTCCTTAGACAGCCAAGACACGGCGAGTGTGGTGAGTTGTCTAGACTATTGATTTTGTTTGTGTACCATTAAGATGTTATTGATTTACTCGTATAAATTAGTCATAGCAGCTGTTAACTTTTGAATGTTAAGGTCTAGGAGGGAGTTTGAAGACTACAATTGTAGTATCGACGTTATGCATCTAGAATAATTAAGTATTTGCTGTATATGCCGAGTAATGCCGACCCAGATCTGTATCAGTCAAGTTTTTATTGAAACATCACAAGTATAGTCCTATAGTCGGCACGGTGTTTTTAATTACCAATCTGATTAGTCGCCGGCTTACCGTCCTCTCACATTTTTACGCGTGCACTTAGCGTATTCACTTCACTTTCTCCCAATAACGAGATGTACTTTTACTTACGCCTATTTTCTAATTATGTTGACTTATTTCGTATTCTACATAGGAACTTTCGCTAAAACTATTATTCAAACAAATTAAAATTTCTATCTTTATTTTTGTTTTTATTGAATTAACTGACACAAATTAACATTTGTTTTAAGAAAAAAATAATTGGTGAATGTAACTTACTCATCAATATGATAATGTACTTGAACTTATTCTATGAAACTTACAAGTAAGTTTTTGCCTATAAAGAGTAATGAATCATATAAATTGAGCATTGAATTGCTTGAAATTAAGTTAATCTGAATAATGATCACATTCTATACAAATGAAACATTTCCTTTGAAATTACACACTGTACTGAGAAAAACAATAGCAACCAAACTCAGCCTCGAGTACTTGTAACACATAGTGTACAAGTATTTTTTTTCAGTTCTATTTTTTTACATTTCTGGGAAAGGCAAAAGGACTCATACCCATACAGCCATTGTCTTTGGTACAGAAGGCATAAAACCTGTTTCTTAATTTAAATATTCCAAATATTTTATTTATTTATATTAAATATGTTGATTAAACATTGGACCTTCACACTAGGCGAACCTGTGTTGTGGGAGTCCACCAGTCCAGTAGAATTACCCAATGTATCATAGATCAGCAAATTTAGATTTGAGTAGATTTGACACATCAAAAGAGCCTAAAATTAAGCCAAATGAATGAGTATATAGTGTAGAGATAATATGTTTTAGTTTAATTTAAAAACATTCCAACTCAATTATACATTACACAAAAAGAGAAATTTTATATTACAAGTTTTTTTGTACAATGTTTAGCATTAATTTGTTTTATGAGTTAATATATAATTATTACAGAGACGTGAAAATACCATCTTGGTATTTTTATGTACTGCCACAATATAAAATTATTACATATAGAATATGTAATACTATACAATACTCTATACAATGCGAATGCTAGTTCATTTGGAAGCCTTTAATCAATAACCCAGCAAAAAGACTAAAAAGAACAAATTTCCTGGAGCTGGATGAAAGATTTCTAGCTAGCTGAAATATGGATATTGTGTCAAAGGATAGAGATCCTCCCACTCCTACTACCAACAAATCACCTGCTAGTACCCATAGTACCCAAAACTATTTGCAGATAGCCAACTTCCAAAAAAAACATAGTATGTGTACACAAGTCTGTGTACGCAAAAAGTAACACCTAACAATTGCACAAAGATTCTACAAAAAACATCAAACATAATAATTAGAATTATTTGTTTAAATATAAATATGTGAGTTAACAAATTAACATTAGGTATGTTTTCCTCTAAGTAAATATATTTAGAGGAAATCTATACAATAAAATTGGAGTGTCTATTTGTAATATTGAAATAACCGTTTTTTTAGTACATGCATATGAATATAAAGATGGTAAATAACATTTAAAAAGAACATTTCCTACGATTTTTGTCTGTCTGACTGTTTATTCCAGCTAATCTCTGAAATGGCTGTACCGATTTTGACGGGACTTTTTTCGGCAGGTAGCTGATGTAGGAGTAACATAGGCTACTTTTATTTTAGATGGTAGCTGATGTAGAAGTAACATAGGCTACTTTTATTTTAGATAAATACATTTAAATTCCACGCGGACGAAATCGCGTGTACAGCTAGTTCTCAATAAGATGTTTAACAGTTTGCAAACTTGTACAGATGTATAGTAAATTTACCATGCTACAGATATAAAAATGCCATGTGTGAAACTGACTGTTTTATTTCTCACATAGCAATATTTTGTTTTCCAAACGAATATATTGTATAATAATGTATTTTAACACTGTTTAGACTTTAGACGGATTTGAATATTTATATATATTATAGAACTAGCTGTTACCAGCGACTCCGCGTGTATATTTAATTTTTTTTATTAAAATAAATAAAATTTCTAAAACAAAAGTAACCTAATTTACGGTTTAGAACATTAGCTATCTGCATGTGAAAGTCCCGTCAAAATCGGCTCAATTGTTTCAGAGATTGGCAAGAACATACTGACAGTCAAAAACTTGAAACTTAGATAAAGCAACACGCTTTTGCAATATTAATTAGAAATATTGGATCGATTTTCTTACTTCGGTTTTGATCGTGCGAAATCATTGAAACGGATAATTAAAATCATCATATGGTCACCACTAACATGCAACTGTTACGTGTGTAACAGAATTAATGCAATAATTGAAAGTGTTTTGTTAATAATCAGTGAGACGTCGATATCTTTTTTTATAGCTTAGGGGACAAACGAGCTTGCGGCTCACCTGATGGTCAGCGGCAGTAAACCAGGGGAATAGCAAGTGCGTTGTATGCCTTTTAAAAAGGAATAAGCTCTTTTCTTGAAGGCTTCAATATCGTATCGGTTCGGAAATACCATTGCTGGAAGGTGATTCCACTATGTGGTTGTGCGTGACAGAAAGTTTCTGGAAAAAAGTACGGTGGAGGACCGTCATTCATCCATATTATTAGGATGATATTTTAGTTTCTGGCGGGTGGTACAATAGTTTTAGCGTACATAAAATTAGAAGCATTGTCGTGAGTCGTTTAAAAATAGACTTAAAAAATTTACGTGCATTTAACAAGTAATACGTGACTGTAGAAGCAATATTGTTTTTATTATTTTGATATGTATATATGCATTTTTTTTCATGCATTTATGCGAAAAATTACAATAAATGAACATTACTCACGTAGAGATAGTTCTCGTTTTCACCCGCATTTCTAGTTTATGTGTTATTTTGATGTATAAGCTATATTACTGTAAATTTTAATCAAAATCCGTTCAGTAGTTTTTGCGTGAAAGAGTAAAAAACATCCATCCATCGATCCATCCATACTCACAAACTTTCGCGTTTGTAATATTAGTGAGATCGATGATAATATAATTATGCACCCACCCGCCTGCACTAACGGTATACGCTGGCGGGGCACCAGTGGAGGAAGATAAGATGCGCTTGAGGTCAGGTCAGTTAGCACATCATGACAAATTCATGAGGAATTTATCACGCCGCGTGGAGATCAACCGGACAGGGTGCATTGCTAGCTATGGGATTATAAGTCTACATTACTAAAATACATGGAACATAGTAGACATGGAATACTCTACTCTTATGTCGTCCAAAATGGCTAATTCTCCAATATCCAACATAACACGCGTCCGATCATCTGATTCTAAAAGTAAGGACAGAAACAACAAATTGCAGTCAAATATCTAATAAAAAATTTACAACAGATTTTACGTTAGATATACGTACTTAAATTTATGGCACTTTGAAACAGTATCATAAAGTCTTAAGTGCCGTGAGAGTCATAGAATAATTAATGTTATGACGAAGTGCACTTGAAAGATATTCCTTTACGGCCGTAGAATATATTCGAAGTTTACTTACTTAGTACTATGACGTTAACTCTCACATATATCTTCTAGACTCTAATCCCAGACGGGGTAGGTAGAGGCATTGTTAATTGTCGACGTCGTGGAGAACACTGCATTGACTGATAAGAGGGGGCGGATTGTTACGAATGACGATAGTCGGCCTCATAACCATATCATGTCGGAGTCTACGCGGTCCCCCCTGGAAATCATCGTGGTCAATTTCTGGTAAATCCATGCTCATCCTATCATCTTTCACTGGTGCTCGACCAGCGTACCGTAAGTGCATGTAGGTGCACCATTCCATTATCATCCGTCTGCGCTAACGGTGTAGCTGGAGGACACCAGTGGAGGATGATAAGATGAACATGATGTGAGGCAATCGTAACAAATTTATCATGCTGATTTCCAGGGCGAACCGCGTGGAGGTCAACCTGACATGTCCACATTACTAACTGAACACTATCCTCTTCACCGCAGAGAATATAGGTTCTTTTATTAATATATTATAATGGAATGGTGCAGCCGCCTGCAGATAATACAGTGAGGTTTTGGGGCAAGCCCTCAACCTCGCTTTGCCCCGGCATCAATTCCGTGGGCAACAAATGATGCAGTGATGGCTGGCTCTTACGTCATACTCGTGAGTGCTGCTTGTAGGGACTGGTCTGCTCTAATCACTACAACTATTTAAATCCTATTGAGTACTTAATATCTGACTCTAATAAATTACTGCTAGTTGGTGGTTTATATTCGCACGTTTCTAAATAGAAACGTAAAGTTACAATGATTATTTAAAAGAGCAACACGCAAGTTTCTTGCTCGTTCTTCTTGTGATGACAGCTTTCCGAATGAGCGGTAGATTAAAAGAATGATAACAATGATTATTCAAAAGTGTTAAGTTCTATTTGAATAAATGATTTTGTATTCTATTCTTTGGGGTTTGTATTTAAGCTCTATGGGTAGGTAATTAGCTAGTTACTATTGATTTTTTGTCATTAAATAGAATAGTTAAATCATCAACCATTATTATCAAATACATATATCGTACTCACCAATAGCACACTCCGTTTGTAACACGTCAAACTCTCAGACGTGACGTGTTTCTTGTCAAATGTCAATGGTATCCTTGTGATAATATCTCTGTATATCGTATTGTTTAGTATGCCGGTAGGTATGTACCTATTGATTTTATTGATATGTGACAAGGGAGTTTTTATAAGCTTCTATCATCTACTATCCATATCTTATTCATAAAATCTGAAATATTTTAACCATCGTAGTATTTTATCTTTTTTCCACTGACTTCAAAAATGGAGATTCTAAATTTGATAATTTTTAATCGAATTAATTAGTGCTAGTTGGTAGTTTGTATTCGCAGTTACGACAATTATTTAAAAGAGGAACACGTAAGTTTTTTTTCGTTCTTATGCTTTTCGCTTTAGCTTTCGAATGAGCGATAGGTTAATAAATAAGTATGATTATTCAAAAGTACTTAAATTTAAGTTTATTTCAAGAATATTCTATTCTATTACTTTCTTATGTGTGTGTGTTGCCATTAGTACTTTGTTCTACGTGAACAGGTTTTGATAATTATTTAGTTATTGACTAATCATTACATAGTATAAAATAAAGTCGCTGTCGCTGTCTGTCCGTCCCTATGTATGCTTAAATCTTTAATCTGCGGTTTTTTAATATATAGGGTGATTCAAGAGGAAGGTTTATATGTGTAATAGTAGGCGAGTAGGTAGTATTATATAAGTCGGATTTTTCGTGCCCTGATATAACGAATGATTATATATCAAAAATAGCTTGAACAAAATGGGTTAATAAATGTTAGAACTGTACTGTATATTGTATGAGGAATATTTATCTGTTAAATCATATTAATTGAGCAAAGCAACTCACTAAACGATTACTTAAATGACAAACATGTATTGTAATAGTTGTTAATGCACGGGATTTTCATTAATTGTTAGACATAAGCATCTCTATAAGCATACATTTTAAATAAACTGGCTTAAATAAAAAAAATAGTCGAGTTTCTTGCCACTTTATCTCAATTAAATCTCTGTACTGAAATGGAAAAAAAATGTTAATACATATATAATACGTTTTATGTTAATAATCGCCTAAAATGTCCTACATGAATAAATAATTCTTGAATCTGATTTTCAATGTGTAACACTTGAAAGTTAGAAGGATCAATGCATAATAAGCGCGTTTGACTCTAAAAATAAAAATTCAGGATCTTATGATAGCACAGCAATGCTTTATGTGCACGAACCTTAAAAATGTTAGAACATTAAAAAAACGTTGCTATATGAAGAGCTGACGACCTGCTTATCAGTAAGACCTTCAAACTTAATGCAATTTACACGCTTATATGTAATGCTAAAAAGCATGTGCACAATTCATACAGAGTATATTCACCCTTCCGATCAATCCTCCGTAACATTCAAACGGGGATCGTAATTACGACGGCCTAAAGTGCCCTTAGACTAAAGACGTCAATCAGGAATTGGTCTTCAGCCGCTCTATAAGTCCTACGGGTTTAAAGAGCCTTCGCCACTCTCTCCCATAACTTTTAGCGAAGTAAAAGCCAGCTCTGGCCTACAAAATTACTTCGAAAAACAAAATATATTTCAAGTGACGTGTGCCTGCAACTTGGACGAGTTTCGAACTCGTAGACTAAAGTCGTATCGTCAACCAGGAAGTCGTCTTCAGGCTCTGTAGGTCCTTCAGGTTTAAACAGCCTTCTCCGCTCTCTCCCATAACGTCCGACAAAGTAAAAGTCGAAAAATTATACAAAATATATTTTAAGTGACGTGTGCCTGCTGATTGGCCGAGGTTCGAATCCCTACATGTGCCCTCAGAGTAAAGTCGTATCGCCAACTAGAAATTTGTCTTCAGCCGCTCTATAAGTCCTTCGGATTTGAAGAGCCTTCGCCACTTTCTCCCATAACGTTCGACAAAGTAAAACCCAGCTGTGCCCAACAACTTTACTTCGAAAAATTAAAGAAAATATATTTTGTTTTATGCGTTGTTAACGCGTGCCTGCCAATTGGATCCAGACACGCTTGTAGATTGGTTTTTTAATGTTTGATCAGCATCGACAATGAAAGACTGAGAACGTAACAGCTTGTCATATACCATAAAGTCAATAATGTGTAATTTAAAGTGAGTACATAGTTAATTCGCCGAACTACGATCATTTCTACGGCTGGCCTGCTGGTGTTCGCTCCGTTTACAAACCAAGTACGTTTAAATTGTCATTATTATAATTTGTTTCCCATTTATCAGTCTTTCAGACTATAAGCAGACTCGTTAATAATAATATAATCGTGATAAATTATCGGTATATTAATTAAACTGATATTATTAACGGGAAAGTATTGATTGTTTGTAAAGTATGAAGTATACATCGAGCACTAGACTGAGAAGTAGACTGGTTTTAAAAATCGTTTTACAGAGTATCATGGGCTCTATTTTATATAGTATCGTGATATAGGCATTTTAAAGTGTTTATTTACACCACAGTTGACAGTATTTTTGAAATGAAGTATAGTAGGCAGTGATATTTCACAGGCATACATTGAAATGTAAGTGTGCATTTAAATGTATTTCAGTATAAGTGTAGTTACTGGTCTGATTGCCGCGTAGATTTGAAATTAAATAAGATATAGAAATAGTAGTGATCTATAGATATATAGTGATACACAATGTATCACTATATATCTAGTTTAGTGTTTAATTTTAAGGTATAAATGATATGGTGTGATAATTCTTTATTTATGAGTATTGTCGAATTTGGGATGGCCTCGGTGGTCTCGCAGTTTAGCACACAGTTTTCAAATGGTCGCGAGTTCCATTCCTTGCACGTTATAAATATTTGTTTTCATGAGTATTATTGTTTGTATAGGTAACGTGTTGTTATATTATTAAAAAAATGTATTTAAGTATTTATATCAGCTGCTGTACCCATTACACAAGCTCTGCTTAGTTTGGGACTAGATGGCGCTGTGCATATATTATTCGTATATAATATTTTAATATAATTATTGCGGTATTGAAACGCTGAAACTTATTCAGCTATGTTAATCTAATAAGTTTCAAGGTTTTAATATATAGGCAAGTGATAAATTAAATAATTATAAGTAGGTAACTTACTAGTGAAAGTGTTTGTATATAGTAATTCTATACGACGATGTTTATTACCCACAATTATTTACACTAGTGTGTATGCATGCAAATGTATAATTATCTTCTGCCAATAAATAATAATGATTGTTATCTATACATACCTATGGGAAAATAGGGTTTCGCGTCTGTTTGTGCATTCGTGATGAACTCAAAAAGAACATATATTTGTACTTAATTTGTGACAATGTTAGGTTATATTGATTACTTTGGGGTAAGAAAAACTCTCAAAAACTAAATAGCAATACAGGTACCCATATATGGAATAGCATATATGGGTACAAATATATGACTGTTAATAATTACCGCAAAACATATTTTATATATAAGATTTGTGGAAATTATGCCCAAAAATCAAAGTGGTATTCCATATTTGGTCACTTTCCTCTACATCAATTTGTGATTATTATCTATACATACCAGTACCATATCATTACATGAAAATAAAAGAGTATCGCGTCTGTCTGTATGTTCGTGATAATATCAAAAAGTACGGAACTTTAAACCGTTGTGTCATAGAGTACTTTATTATCTAAATATATTTGTTATCTATGTCCTCTTAATATATAAAAAATTCGTGTCCCGTTGTTTGACAGCGATGGAATCCTAAACTACTAAACCGATTTAGCTGAATTTTTATATGTATATATACAGTAGGTCTGAGAATAGGTTGTTACCTATTTTTTATAAATGATAAGGGAAAAATTTCTCCTCCCCAAATAAATTTTCTTTATTTTATGACCCTTGTTTTTTATTTTTTGTTTAATAAAGAATACATAAACATAACAACACTCTTTACCCTTTTACCATTCTTCTTTTTTAATAGTGATAATAATCAAAATAACGTTTGCCGGGAAAATAAATATATTGGTTTTAGTACAGTTTATATCCATCAACAGAATGATTTCTGTGGAAATATGGTTTAGGTGTTAATTCGTTATGGTTTTTGTATAAATATGAATATAAGTTATATATTTGTATAAAATACAAACTTATATACTCCCGATTCGACTTAGAAATATAAGTCGAATCGAGAGGTCAATACATTATAATAAGTTACTTGTACGTATAATTAATTTTTAATTGGACAGTTAAAGTATGTAAACTAGGAATAATGTACCCCTGATAATATTAAAATATTGCATTATTATCTTCAAATAAATAACTCCAGTCTGTTGTGCAGAATTGCAACGTCAACAAACAAATAAAGTAACTATTTATAGCTCTATACGGTTCATTGTGCTATTGTAAAACACCATATTATAACACTTAATATATGTATACTAGCTGTCCCGGCAAACTTTGTTTTGCCATTTAAATTAATAACGCTATAAAAAAATAGGGGTTGATGACAGAAGGGGGAAAATTTAGGATTGTATGTATTTTTGTAAAGAGATCAAAAATTTTAATAAAAAATAAAAAAAAAATTTAGGGGTGGACTACCCCTAACATTTAGGGGGATGAAAAATAGATGTTGGCCGATTCTCAGACCTACTCAATACGCTCACAAAATTTTATGAGAATCGGTCCAGCCGTTTCGGAGGAGTATGGTAACGAAAACTGTGACACGAGAATTTTATATATAAGATGTAATTCTTCTATACGTGTGTTCATATGTTGGTAACATACCTGTAATGGCTGGATTAGATAACGGTTTATCAAATCCAGCCGCTTGTTGGGAAAGTATGATAGATTGTTAGTAATGTGGACTAATGATATTGCTAGCAATATCATGTCAGGTTGACCTCCACGCGGTTCCCAGTGGAAACCATTGTGGTAAATTCCCATTTGCCATGATGGGTTAACTCACCCGACTTCATGCTCTTTTTATCCTCCACTGGTGCACCGCCAGCGTAAACCGTGCAGCGGTGCAGCATTCCATTATAGCCCAAAAAAAATATACGTCGTTTCTGTAACACTGCACTAACAACAGCAAACTGGCACGGTAGCGCCGATACACTATCCACTTCGGCCAGTAGTCCTCCTTCATGAAGGTGGGCAGCATGTTTGTGGATACAAACGCCTTAAAAATCGCATCGTGTCTAGACTCCAACTGCGACACCCTCAATGTCAGGTTACTCCTAGTCCTTATGTAGTAAGTTTAGATTACTTAAAATGTACTCTTGATATATCAGTGTACGTGTAATGTGACGTGACATTAAACTAGTCATTCTGTAAATAATTTAAGAGATAGTGAGATTACGGAAACAGAAATCTGATAAAATGTGTCTTTTGAAGAGATTTGTAATGTCATCGCTCAGTAAATATGTTGGGGATAGCGAGTTTTAAATGTAGGTTCTTTATTTTATTATTTTTAGCGGAGGGCAAGTGGTTGTCTATAATGAGGGAGCCACAAATTACGAGTGTACTCTATCTGGTCGATATCCAAATAGTACTCTCTAAAAACCACCGTACTTAAATTCTATAGAATTTTCTTCGATTAGATAAGGGACTAGCTTTCGTTCTTATTCGTTTATGCTGCCCTGGTATCAATGGATGAGAATGATATGATCATATGCCACTGTATAGAAATAACTACGTTTATCTGTACTGAATATATCTTTAGTTATTTTTCACTACTGGTGTTTACCATCACAATGAGACACGACTATGGAGTCATGTCATACTTATATATCGGAATAACACATAGCCTATAAAATTCAAGCTTGTGGAACCTACTATGTTGATATATATTATTAATATTACAAATGAGAAAGTTTGAAAATATAAATGTTCGTTACTCTTTCACGCAAAAACTACTGAATGGATTTTGATGAAACTTTACAGTAGTAGGTATAGCTTATGTATCAGAATAACGAATGCTAAATATTTTATTGAAATTTAACGCGGGTGAAACAAGTAACAACATATAAATTTCATTGTAATTGCTCCAGCAAATTTTATGGCAAACATTAACAAACAAGAGTTTTTTTTTTGCCTCGTTACGACTTTACGATTTTATTATATGTAAAGAATGTAGAGAGATTATAAATGTTTATTGTTGTTTCAGCATTCAAGTCCGGAAGAGGGTGGAGGGAGTCGACGTGGGGTGACCGGCGTGAGCGCAGGCGCCGGCGACATGTGGATCAGCGCCGTCGAGAGCTCCATCCTCTCCTGGGAGGAGGTAGGCACTTATTATAATAATAATCATTATTATATAATGGTTGCACGGTGGTCCAAATTTAATCATAATTAATTTAACATTCAGTAAGGCTATAGAATAGAATAGAAAATAATTTATTCAAATAAACTTAATTTAAGCACTTTTGAATAGTCAACATTTTTTTAAATCTACCGGTTATTCGGAATGCTGTCTCATCAGAAGAAGAATAAGCAAGAAACTGGTGTGTTGCTCATTTAAACAATCCTTGCAAGTTCATATTTTACAAGTCGAAACGTGTGAATACAAACTACCAACCAGCACTAATTTATTTAGGCTCAAATATAAAAAAACAATAAGATTAAATCAAGAGCAGACCAGTCCCTACAAGCAGCACTCGTTTACGAGTATGGCGGATGAGCCAGCCATCACTGCGCTCGACCATATATTAGGGAGCCCAATGACCCGGCCCACCACGCCGCCACATGTCTGGACATTTTAGTGAGCATGACTGCTCATTCTACACGACCACGTCACTATAATATTATATATATAGACTATATAGACAAATAATATTAATCTATTCTCAATTTGACCACAGGCTTTAAAAATAATCAAAAGAGTATATGTGCCTGTATAACGCCACAACACATCCATAAACGAAATATCTCCTTTGGAAAGTTTACACTCTTTCCTGAGGAGGTAAAAACCATCGCTTCGTGTACGTCAAATATAATAATAAAATAAAATAGTGGGATGTTTTTTTTATTAATTTAATGTATTTTTTGTCTAATTTTAAATATTAACATTATGCACTCCTTCTCTATATAAATGATATATAAGTGTGCGAAATTTCATACTCCATCCTCGCAATTTTCCTAAAACGGTATAAAATTTTAACTTCACGTATTAATATGTACCTGGACATATACAGGGCCCCCTACTCCCAAATAAAGCAGATCTTGTGTTATGGGTACTAGTTAACTGATATAAATACATAGACGATTTTTTTTATAAATGCATATATACATTGAAACGAACCAGACTGAGACAAACTTCCATATTCCATACTTAAGAATACAAATGTTTGCACCGTGTGATGAATCGAACCCGCGACCATCGGAAGTAAAGATATGCACTAAACCGCAAGATGCCGTCGAAAATGACTATTCAGAAGTGTTTACATTAAATTAATTTAAATAAGTATTGTTTCTATTCCTATTTTATGATATCCTTGGTGCTCATGTTGTATATGTATATAGGCTTGTTTGCTATTCATATTATAATGTACATATATACGACTAATTATACAGCATAGTGTATACGACTTGTAATTTTTTTTATCACTAGCGTTCATTACGCTCATTAAGATTCAGCAGGTCAGTGTACCCAATGATATGTGTTTTAGTAAGTTCAATGACAAGTTAAGTCGCCGTTTTGCAAAGTCTAGAATAGTCTAGACTATATATCGTATCGATTTCTGTAGACTGTCGGTTTATTGTAACTATGAGTATCTTAGTTTTCTTTATTATATGTCTATCTTTTTTGTAACGCATGGTAAAGCCGAGAGAGATAGGGCTTTAAATGTTATTTTTATGAGGAAAGGTAAGGTATAGGTAATCTCACGTTAGCAAAATAATAGTGGCTAATACTGATATACAAAATATATGTACTGTCAAAATAAATAACCCTCGCAACTTCGTCTCCGTCACATTTTCCAGTTTTTGCAACATTTTTCATTATAGCTCCACTTCTATTGGTCGTGGCGTGATGTTATATAGCATATAGGGTTCCTCTCTAAATATTCTATCCAGCACTAAAAGAACTCTCTAAAAGAACTCTTCCTAACTCTAGACACACAAGTTTTACCAGTTTATAATATTAGTACAGATAAACTGCTTACTAATAATAACTATATCCCTGGAGCATTTACACAGCGCCATCTAGTTCTAAGTTAAACAAAGCTTATGGAAATAGAAATAGAAATAGAAATAATCTTTATTCAAATAAACTCATTACAAGCACTTTTGAATAGTCATATTTTGATTCTACCACTCATTCGGAATGCAGATTCATCACAAGAAGAATGAGCAAGAAACTTGTGTGTTGCTCTTTTTAATAGATGTTTTTTTTATATAAATAATTACAGTATAACAAGTAAGAGGCATGCGATAATCAACATAGAAGTCGCTACGCACTCATTATTAATGTAATCAGATAATATTGTCAGTGCTATATATTTAAAGTTTTTCTATAAAAACATTATTATCGTTAACGAATTCTTCAATTTTATAGTAAGCTTTTTTGCTTTTTTTTTTTTTTTGGGTACTAGACAACTCATAGATGTACATAGATATATATTTTTTGTAAATATAATATACAAAGAAAATACTTAGTTGTCTAGTACCTGTAGCGCGGTGGTTATCACCTCACCACTGCGTTATATAGTACACTAGCTGTACCCGCGACTTCGATCGCGTGGAATTTAACTTTATTTTTCTAAAATAAAAGTAGCCTAAGTTACTCCTTATTACATCAGCTACCTGCCAAAATAGTTCAATCAAAATCGGTCCATCCATTTCAGAGATTAGCCGGAACAAACAAACAGAAACAACAACAAGACAGACAGACAGAGAAAAATTGTAAAAAATGTTATTTTGGTGTATGTACAGTATTTATATTCATATGCATGTAGTAAAAACGGTTCTTTTAATATTACAAACAGACACTCCACTTTTATTTATATACATATAAATAAATTGATAGATAATGTGATGAGGTGTCGCTACATAATTGATTTGTTTTTTGTAATATGCTGGTAGTGAGTATACCGGTGATATAATTGTGCTGTTTATTGTACGTTAGTAAGTTTACTTGGTAGCATGCTACATGGCGTACATGCGACGCGGAGTCGTGATGTGGTCTCTTTACACTAAACTTAAATCTATGTTATGTGGTGAGGTACTAATGGAAGGGTCTCAAGTGTTGACAGAAATAATACAATGTAGCCATATACTTATAAAACAGGCTATGTTTATCTTGGGACTAAATGGCGCTATGTGAGTTGTCCTAAGATTATTATATTATTCAGAAATATTGAGAATTATTGTTTGAGAATTGACAGATGTCGACGTTGCGAGACTTCGGCAATGAAAACACTTGAGACAGTAATACTTAATTGCTTGGTATTGATCTGTCAGTGTGACCTACGCACACGTAGATATTTTACAATAAGTAGACATTTTATGAGGTTAGAAAGATATGATCTTCCATCGGAGATATGCGATTTCTTTTTTTCGACCTACTTTAATGCTGTTGGAGCATTAAAGTAGGTCCAGCTGGCCTTTACAGCTTCAGCAGACGATAGGGGGCGAGTGTACATGGCACTCCAAACTCGCGGAAGGACTTATAGAGCGGCTGAAGACCAACTTCCGCTTGATGGATACGACTAATTTGAGGGCACCGCTAGGGATTCGAACCTTGGCTCAGGCTGAAAGCCCAGAGCCCAGAGCGAAAGGAATAATTAAACTCGTGTTCGAATTGCCCCCTTAAAAATCAAATTACCCCCCATCCTCTGCCTATGGGGCGTGGGCCCCACGTTGGGAAACACTGCTCTACATGAATGATGTTTAATGTGTACAAATGACTAGATAGAGGTTTAGAAATCGATGGTCAGACTGGCTAGTATAGCAGTATGTTTGGATATTTGTAAAACAGCGTGTCTTGCCATTTTATGGTCTTCATGTTGGGTAATTGGGTAGACGGCCTCAATGGTCTAGCGGTTTAGCTTTACTTCCGATGGTCGCGGATTCCACGCACGATCTGGTTGTTTTCTATATATATTATTATGTATTTACAAAATGAAGTATTTCTGTCAAATGTTTAATAGCCATTTCACAGATCTGCTTGTCTAAAACGTCTGCCCGTCTTGTGTTTTTAAAGGTCTTAACTTAGAAGTTGTTGGTACTGCGTGATTACTTGTTATCCAAAGTTATTATTATTATTACAGAATCGTTTGGAAATCGTGTTATAGCAATAATGGAAGTTTCCTTTAATTAGACACTTTTGTTGCTTCCAAGGCAATATATGACGCAGTTACCAAGGGTTCTCGATTGTATTGTTAGATTGCGAAAAGCAATTGATTACTATGTAATAAGGATATAACATAGAAGAAATGCCAAATTAAAAATGTTTTTATTCTTAATTTTTTTTTTTAAATTATATAGCCCCGGACATAATTTCTAGGGTTGCTACTTATTATTTATTTACACATATTTTTTATTAATTTACGGGATACAAAACAATATTAAACATCATCAACAACATGATATGTGAAAGAAACAATGTTTGATGAAGATAGATTTACAAGAGTTTTTTTTAATAATAAACATAATGTAACAAAGAGGTTGCATACACCGGTCTTACATAGGCGTCTTCAATAATTTATAATTTGACGACCTCGGTGGCATATCAGTTTAGCACACCGTTTTATTTCCCTTGGTCGCGGATTGGATTCCTCGCATGGTATAAATGTTTTGTATTCATGAGTATTATTTGCATTGCTCTGGGTATTTTTTATGTATTGATATCACTTGTCTAGTACCTTACCATAACCAAGCTTATAGTTTTGGACTAGATGGAGCCGTGTGAGTTATCCTGAGATATTATTATTATAATGAGATTGAAGTTTGTTTTTTAGTTTCCTGAACATGGTTTTATCTATTTTTCCTGGTATTACAGGTTGTAACATATTTCAGACACCAGTTTCTCACAACAATTGATTGTAATTATAAATCTATGCAATGTATTATCTACAATACTACATGTATCTGTTCCCAATGTGTACAATGTTTGTGAGGAGAAATAAATAAAAATATATTTTTTTTATATTTTTTTAATAGAAAAATGCCATTCTATAGATTTGTTATTATAATATTATTATCGAATTCCTTCGATGAGTTTAGAAACGCTTCGAGCACATAGGTACGGTCATTGCATAAATAGTCTATTGGAATGTTTGTGAATGTTATGGGTATGTATATACTTTTCAGTTAAACTAACTTGATATGCTGTGTATTTATTTCAAATGCGTTGATTAGTGCATTCCTCACTCTACTATAGGTATACCTATAGTAGAGTGAGGAATGCACTTGCATAATCCTTACTAATATTGTAAATGTCGAAAGTGTGTCTATCTGTCTGTATGGCTTTTTATTTGTAACCTTTTTACGAGTAAATGACTGAACGGTTCTGAATGAAATGTAATGAGATTTTTTTTATATGAAAGATAGGCTTTGTCTAAACCTATTTTTCTATATCAAAGTATATTTTGTTAGTGATGTAATAGAGGATGAAAGAAGTCGCGGGTAATAGCTAGCAATATATAAGTATATATATTTTATTTTAGACATACGGGCTATATTTTATGGCAAGACTATTTTTTATACCAAAAAATAATCTGATAGAAATGAAATAATGGATGAAGGAAGGCCCAAGTAACAGCTAGTATGATATATGCATGTGTATACACAAAATTCAGTTGTTACTATTAATATCCTGCCCATTTATTCTAAAATCTACATCGGTATTAAAGGATAGGATCTTCATTTCGTATTCAGTGCTGTGGGATTTCACTACGAAAGGGCCGCACTGAACGGCGATATCCCTTGTTATTGTTAGATCTCATTTGTAATATAAATGCAATTCCGTTTCCTATATAGTTTAGCTGAATTTATAGCTTGATTGAGAGCATTATGGACGGTGGAACTACATTTTTTATGCCACAGAAACAAGCATAAGGTTTATCTGGTGGGAAACGGATACGGGAGTCTATGGGCACTGAACCCCAACCCCTGGGTTTTCGGTGCCCAATTACGTGTACATTGCCGAACCTGTTAATATATTCTTGAAAAATTCCAAGCTGTAGTCTCTAGAGAAATTCTTAGCAGCGAGACAGACAGACAGATACAGTTACTTTCGCGTTCATATTAGTGAGGACGTAGAATAATAAGTTTATTAATATTGTAATATGTAATCGCGTGGCACTTACAGTTATGACAGTGCTATTATTGCGATTGCTTTTATCGTTATTGAATATGTTACTTTATTATTCAACTAATGTAAAATATGGTAGTAGAGAATGGTAGTTTTCATTTAACGATGTTAAACTAGGAATTCGGACAGACTTCGCTTGTCTTGAAGAGTATACAGAATAATATATGCTCTTTTTTCGCGTATAGAATGACAAACAAGCTGACATGCCTCATCCGATCTATCCCCGTCCAATTCAAACAAGGATCGAAATTACGACGGCCTGAGCTGAGGTTCGAATCCCTAACGGAGCCCTCAGACTAAAGTCGCATCCGTCGACGAGAGTTGGCCTTCAGCCGCTCCGTACGTCCTTCCGCGGGTTTGGAGTGCCATCTGCACTCGCCCCCTATCGTCTGTTGAAGCCGTAAAGGCCAGCTGCGGCTCACAGCATTAGAGAAGTCCGAAAAAAAGTGCCATCTGATGTTATAGCTAATTTATTTCAGCCGTCAAACAGCTTGCTTAATAAGATGAGAAACGTAATATCTCCTTTGGAAAGTTTACACTCTATCCTGAGGAGATAGAAACCATCGCTCCTAAGAATATACTTCAATTCTTGTCCCTGACGGGTCAAAGTAGCAAACTCTGAAAAAGGGCGAGCACAGTAGATATCCAAATGACCCAATAAAAAAAAAATAAGCTGTGTGACATTATAGTCCTCTGGACCAATGGCTAATCGCTTACAATGGAGAAGCTGTCAGCTTTTACCGTTTCAGTTACATAAAAAAACGATTAATTAATAGGTTTTTATGTAGAATATCAAATGCCTCATGTCATTCGTCGGAGTTCGGTGAGACAGATGTATTTATACAGGTTGATACCTGTCTCATTTAATTTAGTACCACAATATCTCATCTTCAAACGGGAATAATCTATAGAAATAAATAAAATTGAAGTGTCTGTTTTTCACTAAATACGTATATAATAAATGATCAAACGAACTTACCTGTGATGTTCGATCATTATTATATGAAGTGCTTCGTTCGAAGATATATATATTTACCATGTAGTTTCTTCAAATCACTAGGCAACATAACGCAATTTTAGAGCTAGATTCTAAAGCCTAAAAAAAAAAAAGAAAATTAAACGTTTCACTGTCAACACTTGTCATACTCTATAGACAATAGATTGATACTTGTCATTCCTTTAGAGACTATATCACAAACTCAAAGGGTGGGATTAAGTAAACCAGGTGTATTACTACTATATATGTTCTCTGGGTGGGTATATATCTTCGAACGAAGCACTTCATATAATAATGATCGAACATCACAGGTAAGTTCGTTTGATCATTTATTATATTCCAGTGCTTCGTTCTCGATATATATATTTACCATGTAGATATTTAGAGTCTCAGTGAGTTTGTGATTAATTTTTTCCTTAATATTACAACTGGATAGTATAAGCTGTAATAAAACATCTTTCTATTTTTGGTATAAATCAGTCTTTTACTACAAAAATTTAAATTATGGATAATTCTCATTTTCAACATTAACATTATCAAGTCTTTAAACATAATTATTAATCATATTAATCAGTCATATAAGAAATTCTTCATTACACAGTTCTTAATTATAACAAGTTACAATTATTATCACATTATTATCCCTTAATACACACTTATTTTTATATTAAAAATTGTATAAGTACTATAGTTAGCACTCACATTGCGGATAAAACAGTATTTGCAAAAATATTAGTATTTTGCATAATGGGTCTATTATAAAATTTTGCAAATGTCTGCGAAGACTCTGTCCAACCCGCGGTATTTCTAATAGCCTCTATAGACACACCCTTCATCTTGGCCATGGATGTTGAAGCATGACGAGTAGAGTGGCCCGTAAAAATATCTGTATTAATGCCAGAATTTGTCAACGCATTTTTTATCCAACGACTTAATGGTTATAAATAGTTCTTCAACATCACCTCTTATATCTTTGGTGCAATTAATGTAAAACTGTAAAGTAAGTGATGGGCAAATCTCAGGTTCGGTATAGAATGGTAAGACCAATACCGGTTGTGAACGATCTGGCGCAGATGTTTTAGTTATATCTTTGATATTTATATGTAAACCTGACTCTACATAAGATATATTTTTAATCTTTATTAAAGAAAGTGTTTGTACACGTTGTGCTGTACATAAGGCTAGTAATGTAACCAATTTTTTCGTCAAAATTTCCAACGGTAATGAAATGCAAGGATGCCATTTTCTTAGTGTATTTAATACAATAGATGGGTCCCAAGTAAAAGAGTATTTCGGTTTTGGAGGATTTGTTTTGTAAAAACCTTTTAATACGCTCATCCCTCCCTATACGCGAACCAATTATTAGAGAGAGAGCAGATTTATGAGAATTAAGGGTTCCATAAGAAGAGCCTTTCTGAAACTGAATTGTTAAAAACTGTATTATTTTTGGTACTGAGGCACACAAAGGGTTAATTTGGTTTTCTTGACAGAAAGCCCACCATATTTTGTAGGTTACATCATATTGTTTTAGTGTGTGTTTTGATAGTGAAGCTATCATAGTATCTAAAGCGATAGTGGGGATAGCTTGTCTTATCATAGATTGCCTGATAAGATTCCGCCCACCAGGATAAGTTGCTGGTGAAGAGGATGGCAGCTCCTGTAAGGCGACAATAACAGATCTTTATCTGGCCCAAAATATAATAAATCAGAAACCAACATTTCCTGCATAACGGGGAACCATGGTTGGGATGGCTAGTAGGGCACGACTATGATTCCTGAGGCTTTTTCATATCTTATTTTCATTAGATATTTTAAAATTAGACTAAATGGTGGAAAGGCATAAAAATAATACTTTGACCAATTTACAGTAAATGCATCTACATTTAATGCATCTGGATCTGGCTTCCAGGATAAATATAAGGGACATTTAGTGTTGACCCTAGACGCAAAAAGGTCCACCTGTGGTGTACCAAATTTATTTATTATTTCTTTAAAAACGCGTGAATTTAATTCCCACTCGATATCTGTATTTGTTTTTCGAGATTCTATATCTGCTTCTACATTATCTGAAGATTTTATATAAGAGGCGAAGAGCCATATTTTCCTTTCTTCGTACCATTTCCAAATATTTCTAACCAAGTCATTAAGGTGTGGGTACTGAATACCACCCATACGATTAATGTAAGAAATAGCCGTTTTATTATCTACTCTTAACAGAACCTGAATTTCTTGTTTGTTTTTAACAAAAGTTTTCAATGCCAGAAAAATAGCTAGCAGTTCTAGATAATTTATATTCATTTTTCTTCCATGCACCATTAATTTTACTGTTATTACAGACCGCGCCCCAGCCCGTTCTAGATGCATCAGTATAAATTTCAATATCATAATTACGGACTAATATTGATTTTGATACTAGCAATATATTTTTTGCCCACCGTTCAAGATCTAACCTTGTATCTCGGTGTAAATCCATAATACAATCATAATTATTAAAATTTTTTAGTAAAGCTAGGTATTTATGACGTTCTAAATATTTGGTGTATAACCAGCCATACTGTACAGCTGGGCAGGCTGACACTAACAACCCTATAAGTTGGGCAAATTCCCGTATTGTACATTTACACATGTTAAGGAATTTATTTGTCACCTTTTGAAGTTGATATGTTTTTTCTAAAGGTAATTGCATTGTCATACTACTTGTATCATAAATAAAACCCAAAAAATTGCAAAATTTGGAAGGTACTAAAAAACTTTTTTCATAGTTTATAACAAATCCTAAGCATTCCAGAGTAAAAATAGTCTGTTTAACATTTTCTAACCATGACTGGTAAGTAGTGCCTAGGCACAGTAAATTGTCCAGATAGATTATATTCTTATATCCCTTTTTCCTTAAGTATGTGACTACTACTCTCATGACTTTTGTAAAAATGTAGGGAGCGGAGGAGAGGCCATATGGTAGTGAATTAAATTCATATAATCTATCATATTTAAAGCGAAGGAATTTTCGATCTTCTGGGTTTATGGATATAAGCAAATATGATTCTTTAAGGTCAATTTTTGCTAAAAAATTATTTTTATTTATCAAGGATGCCGCAGTCCTATGATCTTCCATTTTAAAGTGTGCTGTAGCTACAAACTTATTTAACTGTTTTAAATTTAAAATAAATCTTTTACTGCCATTTGGTTTAGGAATTAGAAAAAATAGAGGAAATGAATTGACCTGGATGGGGCTCACAAACAGAAATGGCCCCTAATTTAAGTAATTTAGTAATAGCAATTTTCATATCCTGCTTCTCTATATCAAAATTATACTGAAATGAACTTGGAATAATGTTTTGAAATGGTAAAGTGGTGAAAGGTATAGAATAACCTCTTATGTATTGGATGATTGTAGTATCATCAGTGATTTTTTCCCAACATTGGATAAAATGTGATAATCTGCCACCATGACATACCATTACTTCCGAGCAGGAGGTTTCATTTCTTGTTTGGATTTCCTTGTTGTATAATGCTGCTGTTTGTATGGAAGGTTTCGTTGCATCAGGCGTTTTGGCCCACCTCGATTGAAGGGTTTTGGTGCTGCATATCGAGGCAGGCCCCGGAAATTTCCCGAAGTGCTAGGATTTAATGTTCTTCTGTTTGAGGGCTTGATATTGTCAGATTTTTTAATTGTTTGTCCAGTTTTTTGGGGTTTTCAAGGCGTTTATTTTTTCTGATAAATTCTCTCCATAGAGATATTCATCTCTATCTATATCTTTTATAATTTCTAAAAACTTTTTGTCCAAGGAAGTTGAGATTATTTTCTTCCTACTAAATGTCAGGTGACAATGTAAGTCTGTTAATATTTTTGAGGCACCACTTAATATTTTTATTACATTTAGACTATCACCTGTGTCGGTAATTGTCAAGGATAGTGCCTTGTTCAAAGCTGATATCCCCTGACCTAACTGTTGTTGATCAGCCTCTATTTTCTTATCTCGTCTTTTTCCAGTATCAGAAATTGTGGCCATGATTTCTGGATTGAGCTTAGGAGCTTGCAAAGTTTTGCAATTATCAGGTATTAAATACTGCTTCAGTAATGACTCTTTTACTTCTTTATCTAACCCATTTTTCGCTATTTTATTCCATCGTTTTGCTAACTAATTATTGATATATTCACCGAATAGAGGCTTTTCCTCCATTGCATCACCAAGAGCTTGCAATATATCACTATTTAAAGTTGGTTCACCTGTGCACTGTTCAGTGGACCCCCCGGTTGGTTTATCTGAGTATCTCTGTGAAGTTGTTGTTGTATAACGTTTGGGTCCATATTTTCTATATCTGAGGGCAGATTAGTCCCTTGTGAACATATAGATACAGCATCTATTAAAGATTCTGTATAATTGTTTTCCTCAGATTGATCTGAAAGGCGTGAATACATTTAGAAAAGCCCTTTTTTAAATTTACCAGTTTTAATAAAACTTGTATATTATGTTTTTAGTAAACATTGCCTTCGCAACATCTCACGGATGCTTCCCAGGCTTAATTTGACTTGCATGTTCAAGTTTTTATTGTGATACCCTTCGTAACATCTCTCGGATGCTCCCTAGGGTTTATACAGCATGTATGTTCCAGTTTTAGAACAGACACCTTTCATAGTAACTATACTAAGTATAATCGCCTTGCTTAACGCAACTTCTATATTCAAGTTTTAGTGCAAATAGCCTTTGTAATGTCTCACGGACATTCCCTAGGCATGACACAACTTGCATGTTTTTAGTACTGACGACCTTTGTAATATCTCAACGATATTTTCTAGGGATGACGCAACTTGCATGTTCAAGTTTTTGTACCCGTAACCTTTGTAATGTATATTGGGATATTGCATATCTGTAATTATTTACTATATAAAACTTACCTGTCTGTTTATATTGGATAGATTCTTCTGAATCCGAGACGCAATATGATGATTTGCGTCGTCGAGCTTTATTACGTTTCTCTTCAAGACGTCGTATTTTATTTTTGTATTTCTGTATTTTGTCTTCATTTTTCCGTTTCGGCATGCTAAAAACACTCAATGTTATATGTTTTCAATTAAAAAATACTGAGAATTAAAGAACAATTAAAAATTATGACGCAATAGTTGCCACGCAAAGTAAAGAATGTTAAATGACAAGTATCAATCTATTGTCTATAGAGTATGACAAGTGTTGACAGTGAAACGTTTAATTTTCTTTTTTTTTTTTAGGCTTTAGAATCTAGCTCTAAAATTGCGTTATGTTGCCTAGTGATTTGAAGAAACTACATGGTAAATATATATATCGAGAACGAAGCACTGGAATATAATGTACATATATACGGTACTAAAATAAGTATTTAAAAAAAAGTCTATTTGTTGTTGCTGATATCATAATAATAATGAAAAACAGTACAGCTTTCTGAAAACGGGATTTTGACGGGACTTTCATTCGCAGATAGTTAATCTTATAAGGACAAACTTGGCTACTTTTAATTTAAGAATTTTATTTAGTTTAATAAAAAAAAATGTTATCGCCTATGTACGATGCGGACGATTCCGCGGGTTAGTTAGAAATATAAATGCTAAATACATAGATAGAATTAAGTGTAAATATCTTTGTATAAGTTACTAACATAGTTTTATACGTTGTTTACTAACACAGTATGGATGTAATCCGAATTAAATAAAATAAATACAAGATGTTAATGGCAGAAGGTGAGACAGTGGTATCGATATCTGACTTTTTATATTCTCTCTCACTCACTCTTGTCCAGTCAGCTAAATGTGTATTAATTTTTTTTTAATTTTCAAAAATCCTGCCCTTTTTTTGCCAGGTGGCTGAGCGTCTGAACGTCGACATCCGTCGTGGGTTATCATGGCGCGAGGCCAACGATCGCATGAACTTCGTGGGCCCCAACGAGTTCCAGGTCAAGGAGCAGGATCCGCTGTGGAAGAAATACATAGAACAGTTTCAGAACCCTCTCATACTGCTACTTCTTGGTAAGTTCATACGTTTTAATGTAGTTTAAATGGTGAACAAATTGGCGGCGCCTACCTGGTGGTAAATGGTAATCGTGTCCTATATATTTTTTATAAAATGTAATTGTGACTTGATGGTAATCGGTAGCCGTTGCCTATATACATGGGAATGACCATAGACATCACATTCGACATCAAAGATTTAATTTTTTTGACAGAAATGGAATCATTCATTCATAATTGACGAGCCGCGTTCATGTCGGTGGAGTTCATTCCACTTACCACGATCTTCCGTCATCCTCTTTAAATGTTGATATGATACGACCCCAATTTTGTCTTTCATTTGCTTGATGTAACTGTGCCTTGGTCTTCCCTTCCTCCTCTTTCCATCTACTTTTCTCTCAATAATATTCATAAATTCATCGTCCAGTATCAAGTGTTTTAACGTTTTCTTACGTCATCTTTTGTGTGTTATTATAACTTGTGAGTTTCAATTAGTCCTACACAATAAATACATGAAAAATTGATAACTTTCTCTCACTGCCTAGCCTTTCCCCATTCCATTTGGGGTCGGCTCTCGTAGTCCTTCGCCAGCCACATCGGTCCTGTGTCGAGTCGTTTTTTTTCCGATTTCTGTAGGTCATTATTGAGAACTGGCTACCAAGTTAGGGCCTTTCTCGGCAAATTAATAATCAATGAATGAACTTGGGTTTGATAATATCAGGGAAGGTGTTACATAAATTCAAATTCAAATTAAAAAATCATTTATTCATGTAGGACATTTTAGCCGCTTATGAACGTCAAATTTTTTACATTATAATTTTAATTTTTTCACTACCGTCCAGTTCGGTATACAGATCCGATGAGGATTCGCAAGAAACTCAATTACTCATATGAATGTGGATGGTTATAAGGGCAGATGAAGGCTGAAAAATATATGGATGGACTTTGTGAAAGATGATATGGTAAGAAAGGGAGTAAACAATATGACTGCGAACAGGGATGAATGGAAGATAAAAACATATTACGCCGACCCCAAATAAATGGGATAAGGCAGATGATGAATGAAGTTGAGTTTGAAATTCAATAACCGACATTGAACTTTAGAAGTGAAGTGTTTGCAACGTTTTCTATAATGATACTAGTTCCGTTTACAATGTATGTTAAGTGCGGGTCATTGTCACTGAATAACCATGGGATGCACTTACAAAACTGGTTGCCATGTTTTTTGCTAGCAACGTCACGGTTGGTCGAGTTTATTATTATGGCGGATTTAGACTGGACGGGCGATACGCTCTCTTCTTGTATATTCTTTACTATAACGGCGTCTCACACGCGTTATATTTATAGCCTATGTGTTATTAGGATGTATCCTATATTATTATAATGAAATAAAAATATAAAACGCGAAAGTTTATGATTTGTTACTCTTTCACGCAAAAATTACTGAACGGATTTTGATGAAACGTTACAGTAATCTAGCTAGATTACTGTAAATTTTCATCATAATTCATGTATAAGCTTATACATCTGAATTACACAGGCTGTAAATTTCAATCGCGGGCACAGCTAGTATGCTGTACTATTGTAAAATTCATTAAAATAAATTCTGTAGTTATTGCGTGAAAGAGTCTGTTATAAAAAGAAAATTGCCGTTTACCCTTATAACTTTAGTACGAAAAATAGTTTACATCCTATTTTTGTCCTACCTACTGAAAATACACACAAAAATTTAAAAGAAAAGGAGTTTCGGAGAATGTTTATTGCACAAGATAATTTTATATATTACATTTTTATCAGCATTCTTTGTGCTTTCAGTCTAAATCCATCTTCATAGGAGTCTTTTATTGGATTTCCTAGTACATTGCGATTCGTCTTGTTTCGTCTGTGAAGCGAATTTGCTACACGAGTGAGCACGGAATGTTTATTAATTGCAATTATTTTTATCACCCTGTTTATGTTAGCGTTGGCCAAAAAAATATTGTAATTTACTACAAGTTCATGGCTGTAGTTGGCACGTGGATAGACTAGTCGTCCGACTTCAAAGAAGTGGAAACCAAGCGGTCTTCAATATACTACGTATAGTCACATGTGGCGGAATGCAGTTACTATCCTCTAGGGAAATTAGCTTTCATCTATTAATTACATATTAAAGAGCTCGTAGTTTAATACCTATACATACATATACTAGCTGACCCTGCAAACGTTGTTTTGCAATATAAATAAAAATCGCTATTAAAAAAACAATAGGGATTGATGGTAGAAGGATGCAAAATTGGGATTGTATGTATTGTTTAATTAAAAAAAAAACCAAAAATTAAAAAAAATGTTTGGTCACTCAGGGGATACGAAAAATAGATATACGAATAGCCGGTTCTCAGACCTACTGAATATGCGTATAAAGTTACATAAAAATCGATCAAGCCGTTTCGGAGGAGTATGGTAACTAATATAGTGACACGAGAATTTTATGTATAAGATAATTTTAGTTGTAAGGTAAATGAGCCAACAGAATATCAGCGCTGCAGATTTATCTGTAACTTCAGGCTGTGTTAGTAGCCTAACCTTTGCGTCTCCTAAAGTCACCTCTATTTTATTTTTTTATTTGTACATCTTTTTTCTGTATGCCTATGTAATTGGTTAATAATGAATTTATTTATCTAATGAAGAGACGACCTCGGTGGTCCAGCGGTCTAGCACACCGCTTTACGTCCCATGGCGGCGGGTTCGACTCCTCGCACGGCACAAACATTTGTATTCATGAGTATGATTGTTTGTATCGGTCTGGGTGTTTTCTATGTATAATATGTATATATTTAGGAAAAAAAATGTATGTTTTTGTATCAGTTATCTAGTAACGGTAACACAAGCTTTATATAGCTTAACTTGGGACGGTGCTATGTGAATTGTCAAAAAAAAATAGAAATATTATTATTAATAATATATTTCTTTTTAGAATAAACAACATTTTTATCATAGTAATTCTTTAACTAGAGAGTAGAGGGAATGTCATGGCGTATACTACGAGTAGTCGTTAAGAGATCAGTAGGGGGAGATATTGTAAAAAGAGGGCTACATGGTAGGAAACATACCCATCCTAAGGATCTGAGAATCACTCCAAAGTTATAGATACGGAAGTGTCTTCTTGTCAGTTTCGCATATTTGATAACTAAAACTATTGTACCCTGTCGACAATAGTTATTGATGGTTTCATAGATATTAAAATTTCGTTCAAACTTAACATTTAGAATATCCGTCGTCTTTTGCTTTCTGTTGCAAGTCCGTCTTGCTTGGATGGTAAAAACAGGCTGGGTAAAAAAAAACATTAGCATTCTGTACTTATTTTCTCTTACTCTCCCACTAAGTTATGTAAGTGTGCGAAATTTCGTACTCCTCTGTTCGCAATTTTCGTAAGAAGGGGTAAAAAGTTTTAGTTTCCATATTAATATGTATAAGGGGATAAGGAAGAAGGAGATGATGATGATGATTAATATGTATATTTGGTTTGTTCACAGGATCTGCCGTCGTCAGTATTTGTATGCGGCAATTTGATGACGCCATTTCAATAACGGTCGCCATCATCATAGTGGTGACGGTAGCTTTCGTACAAGAGTACCGCTCTGAGAAGTCGCTTGAGGAGCTTAACAAACTGGTGCCGCCGTCGTGCAACTGGTATGTCGAACTCATAATGTTTATTACATTGAAACTTGGTTTTGATACCATAAATTGTTTTATATATTTTTTAATATTGAATGCCAAACAAGCTGATAATGATAACTGATGGCATGTGCTAACAGTTGCTTATACAGCCGTGATACCACTCCTAAACCGCCATTCAAGAGGATTAAGGCGCCATGGGCATTATCCTGTAATTTCACTGCCTGATCAGCACCTTAAAACCAATATACAACTTACAAAGCAAGCTACTTGGGGGCTGAAATAGGAGAGGTACTCACACACGATTTTTTAGTCCAATAACAGCATACGGATGCATTTCGGCTTAGTCATCCATTTATTCATTTTCAAAAGGACAAATATTATAAAGTTGATTATAAATTTGACCCCGCACTAGGCGAACCTGTATCGCGGGAGTTCACAAGAATTGCCAAATAATTATTAACTATTAAAGATCAGTGAGTACAGTAGATTTGACATATCAGACGAATTAAGGTATTGTAGTTTGTTTTCATAAAAATATACCAGATCAATTGTTGATTACATAAAAAATAAATAAAATGAACAGAGAAAACAAAATAAAATAAAAAGAGAATAAAACGAGTGGCAATGGGTTCCGGGGTATCAACTATTGTCATGATGCGGTTCATTTGTATTGGCGATGGTTGCTTCTTACCAACTGGTGGGCAGACAGCTCATTAGCTATTTCATTAATTAAAAAAAACTGTTTTTAACCCTGGACAATTCACATAGGGTCATCCGGTTATAAGCTAAGGAAAGCTTGTGCTATGGTTACGACAACTGATATAAATACGTAAATATATATTTTTTGTAAACATATATAATATACATAGAAAACTCCCAGGGCGATACAATCTATCGTACTGATGAAATGTTTGTACAGCACTAGACTGCGAACAGGAATGTGTGTATGAGAAAACCAAATGCCGATCCCAAGTGAATGGGATTAGGAACAAGCAGAGGTCGATGGTTTACTTGTAAAACTGAATATTTTAACGATAAATTACAGTAACACCTTGAGATAGATACAGCTGGCTTCTTAGTAATTATCACTATTTGTAATTTTAAGTCGTTTATTTTTATCACTATTGGCGTGTGTTGTGTTTATGTGTAGCCCTATAGCCCGCGAGCCAGGAACAGATTCGACTGACCAATTTCTTCTCAATAATAAGAAATAATGGACCTATATATGTAATGCAACAGTTATTAAAACGACCATTTTGTATTTATACTGTTGACAAAATTATATTGAAATATCTATACATATGAATAAAATTGGAGTGTCTGTTTGTAATATTGAAATAACAGTTTTTATAATTTTTGTGTCTGTCTGTCTGTTTGTTCCGGCTAATCGCTGATATGGTTGGACCGATTTTGACGGGACTTTTATCGGCAGGTACCTGATGTAATAAGGAGTAACTTAGGCTACTTTTATTTTAGCAAAATAAAGTTTCATTCCACGCAGACGAAGTCGCGTGTACAGCTAGTTAAAAATAAAATTGATATAAATATATCGATACTAATATTATAAGGTAGTAAAGTTGTGAGTTTGGATGTTCGGAGTAATCTCTATACAACTGAGATGATAGTTCATTTAACGAGAAAGGCTATATAGCATCATGCTACGACCAATAGGAGCGGAATAATTAGTCTTGTGTGTGTGTGTGTGTGCAGTGTATCTCGTAAACTAAATTACAGTGTAACACGTGACACGGCAATTGTGCGTTCCGACCGTTTAATATGCTATTTTGTACCTAGTAATGAAAATAATATTACTAGTTATACTATATTATTGAGCACGTAAATTAGTAACTTCCGCACTGTAAGCAATCTATTATTTATCTGTCATTTTCACGAGTATGATTTTGTATTGGTCTGGGTAATTTTCATTCCACATTCATCCTTAAAAAATATATATCTATCGCGGTCCTATCCAGGTACAAACAGTACAGACCGACATAGAATGTGGAATGATGCTTTAACGGAGTTCGCTGACGGAGCTCCAGGGGAAGATAGGTTGAACATAAAGTCAGGCCCATCGTTAGAAATTAGGCATAATTTCCAGGTGTACCGTGTGGATGGGCTAACTGAATGTCTACCTGACATTTAGTTAGTGTAATGGAAAAATAAAAAAATGGAATAAAATCGATACGGTTTTTACACGTAGATCAGAAAAATATTATACAAAATACCAAAATAAAATATTTAACAGGCCTAAATGTCTGTTAAAGCCACTATATCAGGCCTATCAGGGCCTATCAAGGTCCATAGAGCTCTTATAATAAATTATGTCAATCTTTGTTATGACATTATGGAATGCAAAGGAATAAATAAATGTATTTTTTTTCTAACATTTAATGTACAAACATACATCCTTCACGATTTTATTGAATGTCATCATTGCCTTGCCTTTATCCCATTATTTGTGGTCGGCGCAGTATGTCATTCTCTTCCACTGCTCTCTATCGGTCGTCATATCTAAACATACTCTTCTTTTATTCATATCATCTTTCACACAATCTATCCATCTTTTCTTAGGGCGTCCCCTCCCTTTACATACATTGTGAATGTGTAAATTTAAATCTTTTCAGTTTCCGAGAAGGCAATTTAGAACATTTCCTGGCAAGAAGTCTCGTACCCGGCGACATAGTGCACCTGAACGTTGGTGATCGTGTGCCTGCTGACCTTCGACTCTTCGATGCTACCGACCTTGCTATTGATGAATCTTCATTCACGGGAGAGACGGAGCCGGCGGTTAAGAATGTAATGCCAACCAAAGCCACAGCAGGCAGAGTCAATAAGGATAACATCGCGTTTATGGGTACCTTGGTTCGATGCGGGAATGCTAAGGTGAGTTTTCCCCGTCAGACGTATGTCGAGTGTGGGATCTAACCCAGTAAAAAAACCACCCGGAGTACCTACGAGTGCCATTGCCAGAGTCGCGAGGACAGAGGTTACTTTATCAATCTACGCGACTCTAGTGGCGTTGGTGGTCGGTAGATGGTGTAGAAGGGGCAGGCCTATATCGTTGTTAGAGCGACCAATTTCGTCTTACTTAGAAACTGTAATATTATGTGACAAAGAGTTAGAAGAGTCACATAGTTCATGTAAAAAATAATTACTTCTAGGACCTCTTTAGTACCCTTGGAAGGGTCTTGTAAATTTTTACTTCATATCTGTATTTTAATATGAAAACACGAAATTTTACCTGTATAAATGTTGGCCAGTAGTAAAAAGGGAGTGTTGCCCCTCACTTTGAATTACCCCCACTTGTGCATCGGTGTGCAACGGGGTGTGGGGTGGTAGTAAATTTGTTGAAATTATATAACATAATGTCATAACAGGCTGTACTATCATTACAAATAATTTTTTTACAGGGTATAGTAGTGAGCACTGGCGAGAGGTCTGAATTTGGGGACATATTCCGCATGATGCAAGCCGAAGAGGCCCCCAAGACTCCACTCCAGAAGTCGATGGACACCCTCGGGGCCCAGCTGTCTATGTACTCGTTCTGCATCATCGGCTTCATCATGGTCACCGGCTGGTTGCAAGGGAAGGCTCTGCAGGATATGTTCACGATTGGTGTCAGTCTTGCGGTTGCAGCAATACCGGAAGGTGAGTGATTTTATTTATGCCAGTGGTTCTCAAACATTCACGTTTATTGTGGCTATATTAAGGCCGAGAGCTTGGAACAGATTCTGATGACCAGTTGCTTCTCAATAAAAAGAAATAAAGAAATGACCTTCATACATATTACGCCCTGCCATTTTGTCTCTTCTAACTAAACTCATAAGGGCACGAAACTTCTTTATATTCCGTTAGTTATAGTTGGCATGGCAATAGTTGTTCATGCGGGATTCTTACATGGGATTTTTATTTAATGTGAGACATAAACATCTATATAAGTACACAGTGTAAATGAACTAGATTTTAAAATAAAAGAAATTCAGTTGAGTTTCTTGTCAGTTCTTCTCAATTGAATGTATGTACTAAACTGGTCTAAGGAAATAAAAATAATACTAACAATTTTGCATTTGTAAGTGGCTAAAATGTCCTATGGGAATAAATGATTTTTTAAGTCGATTTGAGTTCAAGAACTAGATATTTACAACACGTAAATACAAGTTTTTAAACTATTTCTTGTACGAAATCAACAAATAAATCTACAATAACGATAGTTGTATAAGTTGTTTTCATTCCATACACAATTTTAGGTATGACTTCAGAGATGCTACTAAATAGCTCCATTTGTTTCCATTAGACATGGCCCGCTGTCTCATAACAATAACAATGAAGATATTGTTATAACATTAGTTTCACTATTCCTGTTATTGATTTTTTATTACTAAATATATTTTTAGTATCCATAAAAAATATAGTTATACTGACCATGACTTCTCCATCTGAAATAACAACCGATAAGAGGACACACAGACGGAGAGAGTGTCTTATATCTTATATATAAAATTCTCGTGTCACACCTTTCGTTCCCATACTCCTCCGAAACGGCTTGACCGATTCTTATGAAATTTTGTGAGCGTATTGAGTAGGTCTGAGAATCGGCCAACATCTATTTTTCATCCCCCTAAATGTTAGGGGTATTCCACCCCTAATTTTTTTTTATTTTAAGGCAAAACAAATTTTGCCGGGACGGCTAGTCTTATATATAAAATTCTCGTGTCACAGTTTTCGTTCCCATACTCCTCTGAAACGGCTTGACCGATTCTCATGAAATTTTGTGAGCATATTGAGTAGGTCTGAGAATGGGCCAACACCTATTTTTAATTCCCCTAAATGTTAGGGGTAGTCCACCCCTAAATTTTTTTTTTAGAAAAAAAAAAAGTTTTAGTTTCTATTTTTTTATGATACAACATACAAAATTACAATCCTAAATTTTCACCCTTCTATCATCAACTCCTATTTTTTATAGCGTTATTAATTTATATGGCAAAACAACGTTTGCCGGGACAGCTAGTTATGTATAAAACTCTGGTGTCACAAAGTTAGTTACCATACTCCTCCGAAATGGCTTGACCCAGTTTTATATAATTATATATGCATATTCAGTAGGTATGAGAATGGGCTACTATCAATTTTTCATACCTCTAAGTGATAAGAGTTGTCTACCTTTAACATTTTTTTACACTTTTCAATAATGTGGCATTAAAAAATACATAAAATTTATTAAAATTAAAACTGTTATCCTTGTTTTGGGAAGGAACTTACTCCTGATATACAGCTCAAACTAAATGATTCTAAACTAGTTTTAAACTAACTAGTCCTGACTCCCAAACTAACTAGTTTGGGAGTCACGACTGCATCAAACTGTACAGTGATGGAGGTTTATATAAAAAAAATAATAAAATATATACAACTCAAAATTTTCTTCCTTCTACCATTAACCCGTATTTTTAATAGCAATTTTAATTCAGGGTCAGGTAGTAAAAACATAAATAGTGACGCCTAATTCCTATTCCAGGTCTACCTATAGTGGTGACAGTGACCTTAGCTCTGGGTGTGATGCGCATGGCCAAACGGAACGCAATTGTCAAGAAATTGCCCACGGTGGAGACCCTGGGCTGCGTTAATGTTATATGCAGCGATAAAACCGGTCAGTATCTGTTATAGTTTTTTTTATATATATACGTATGTAGCAACACAGTTTCTACACGTGCCGCTACCGCTACTCCGACTCTACCACGCAGCCCACATGTCACAAGATTTGATCGAACAAGCAAGCCCAATGTACGCTTCGCTTGAGGGGGGGTTATGTAGCAACACAGTTTCTACACGTGCCACCATCCACTTCCTAGAATCCTTATCGCACGGCACGTGTAACGCAGCTGCGCGACTTTCAAGCCGTCGTTACCTGCAGCTGCGCTTAAAAGCGGCACGTGTAAAATGCTTATACACCATTTTGCCCGAATATTTTTACAATAAAAACACACTTCTATTCTGTCCGTCGAGTCTATCATTGAAGCTCCCAAATTCTAACCCTCAAGGAGCGTGTACACACACGTCCATAAACGTAAATAGAAAAAAAGAAAAATATTAGGAATACGAAGATTTGTATGGACGATTGACAACATGTTGAAGTATCAATAAAAATGTACACTATAAATTTAAATATAAATTCGACTCCCCGCACCTACATTATAATTAATTACATAATTTTTATAGGAACTCTGACGAAAAATGAGATGACAGTGACGACAATATCCACATCTGGCGGACATATCGCGGAAGTTACGGGAACCGGTTACAACGCGTGTGGAGACGTACAGTTGCGTGCTTATAAGGGACGGGACCTCGACGTGGCCAGGATGGGTGTGCACAGCATGTTAGAGGTATGTATATACTATATTTCTATTTGCACGTTAACGTGTTTGTTAAGTCTAAAAAGTGGTACAATTGTTATTTTTTAACTTTCGCATTTAGTACACATTGTTATTATAGTTAAAAGGGTTTTAACGAATAATTTTATGGTAAATAAAGGTATTTACCTATCTCGACGTTTCATATAGCACTAGCTGTGGTCACGAGTTGACTTTTAAAATATATTTTTTTAATAAATAATTAATTATGTAAATTTTGTATTCCTCTATATATACATTCTACTCGAACACTTCCTATGCCTACTACATAGGTAGGTTAGTCGGCATTTACAATGGATATTTTGCTGACGGTACAATATACATGGTTCTCTGAGACAGGTATAAATGTACCACAAAAATAAATAATAAATAAATTTAATTGGTAATAAAGATACTTATTATATACTATATTTTTTGTTTCCAGTACAAGAAAAAATTGGTATTCTTAAAGAAAAAAAAACTATTGTTTTAAGGCGAAAATGTCAAAGTATATTACGATATAAGTGTGTTATAAACGGAGTTTCAGGTCAAGTCGAAGGCCTTCGACTTGGGCTGAAATTTCACCTCGTGTTACAACCATTGTTGCGGGGTAATTATACTGTGTTGTCGCTTGTGACGATGTATATTATAGATGCTAATAGACTGATAAATTGTACATATTAATCTTGATCTTATATACTAAATAACAATAGGAAAATGTAAGGTGGGGTGATACAGTTTAGACACGACAGTGCTTAGTAGACAATATTTAATTTGTCTTACTAGCCATTATTAAATAAAAGTGTTACATTGATGTATCGTAATTTATTATTATGTAACGTCTTCTCACGTGCCGTCTTTCCGCCGCCAGGTGGCAGTGTTGTGTAACAACGCGGTCATCCGCAATGACACCTTGTATGGACAGCCCACGGAGGGCGCGCTAGTAGCATGCGCCATGAAAAATGGAATGGAGGACGTGCGGGACCAGTACACCAGACTGCATGAGATACCGTTCAGGTATAGTTTTTTTATGAATGATAATGGAATAACAAATGCGCTAACTGTTTGCGCTTGCGGACCACCCGGCCTGCTGGTAGAGGATGATGAATGGGTCAGTTAGACCATCGTGACAAATTAGAAACTAGACAACTTCAATGGTCGGGGTATGGATTGTTAGTAATGTGGAGGTGGAAATTGGGTTACCAGTCCACATGCAGGCCGGCCACTCGGCCTCCCGTAAAGGATGATGTCAGTTTGACCTCCATGTAACAATTTACCACGATGGTACCTCTGTAAACCAACTTGCCAAAAGCAATTTACCACGATACTGGCTAACTGACATTACTTCATGTTCATATTATCATTCTTCACTAGTGCCCCGCCATCAAAAACCAACTCAAATAGTCCAGTTACTAAAAATTTTCATTTGATGGCCTAGTTATCTGGTCGTTTAGTGTAGAGACTTACTTCCGATGTGGCTTCGATTCTTGCATGATAAAAACATTTGTATTCGTGACTATAATTTTCATTGTATAATATATGTATTTACAAAAAAATGGAATGTTTTAAATTATTTTTAAAAGCAGAAACGAGACTGTGATTTTTAAAATTAATGTTATCAATTCTCCTCCATAGTTCGGAAACGAAAATGATGGTAGTTAAATGTGCACCGAAATTCTCCACCGATGGCAAGCCGAAGGAGGAAGTATTTGTGAAGGGTGCCATAGAGAAAGTGCTGCCTCTGTGCACAAGATACATCGATAGCGCCGGCAACTACGCGCCCATGAGCAAGGACAAGCAGAACGACTTCCTTAGTGAAGCTTACAACATTGGGAGAATGGGTAAGTTTACTTTTTTATATATGTAATTGGATTGGTGGGCCTCCTTATTCAAATTGCAAATACAAAACATGACTATCAAGTCATGATGTCTTTGTTACTAGTTATGTATTGCCATTCATTATGACGAATTTGTTATGTCGGCGTACTAAATTTCTCATTTCACCCTCCAACCGATACATAGCTGTATATGTTTGACGGCACAAATGTAGTATCAAACATCTTTACATATTATAAAATTAAGGCGCCGCCACCGTCTGTTGGCTATAATGAGATGGTGCATTTGTGTATGATTTAGTTTACGATTGTGTCATAGTGAGATGGTGCATTTATGTATGATTTAGTATAGGACTGTGTTATAGTAAGATGGTGCATTTGTGTATGATTTAGTTTAGGACTGTCATAACGAGATGGTGCATTTGTGTATGATTTAGTTTACGATTGTGTCATAGTGAGATGGTGCATTTGTGTATGATTTAGTTTAGGACTGTCATAGTGAGATGGTGCATTTGTGTATGACTCAGTTTAGGATTGTGTCATAGTGTGATGGTACATTTGTGTATGACTTAGTTTAGGATTGTGTCATAGTGTGATGGTACATTTGTGTATGACTTAGTTTAGGACTGTGTCATAGTGTGATGGTACATTTGTGTATGACTTAGTTTAGGACTGTGTCATAGTGTGATGGTACATTTGTGTATGACTCAGTTTAGGACTGTGTCATAGTGTGATGGTACATTTGTGTATGATTTGGTTTAGGAATGTGGCTTAGTGTGATGGTGCATTTATGTATGATTTAGTTTAGGACTGTGTCATCGGGATCAAGCGATTTTTTTAACAGATAGAGTAATTCACAGTAAGGTTTATATATTTAATACCCGGGCGAAGCCGGGGCGAGTAGCTAGTTTAGTTTACGATTATGTCATAGTGAGATGGTACATTTATGTATGATTTAGTTTAAGACTGTGTTAGTTGCGAACTGTGATATAGTGAGACAGTACATTCGACTATGACCGTCAGGTCTGCGCACGATCGCGATGTGCCGCGGGGAGAGCCTGGAGGTGCTGACGTACACCGGCGTGTGCGGCGTGTGCGACCCCCCGCGGCCCACCGTGCGCGCCGCCGTCGCCACGCTGCGCCGCGCCGCCGTCGTCGTCAAGATGGTCACCGGGGACGCGCGCCCCACCGCGCTCGCAGTCGGTGCGTACTCACTGCACACTCACACTCACACTCACACTCGCCACGCTGCGCCGCGCCGCCGTCGTCGTCAAGATGGTCACCGGGGACGCGCGCCCCACCGCGCTCGCAGTCGGTGCGTACTCACTGCACACTCACACTCACACTCGCCACGCTGCGCCGCGCCGCCGTCGTCGTCAAGATGGTCACCGGGGACGCGCGCCCCACCGCGCTCGCAGTCGGTGCGTACTCACTGCACACTCACACTCACACTCACACTCGCCACGCTGCGCCGCGCCGCCGTCGTCGTCAAGATGGTCACCGGGGACGCGCGCCCCACCGCGCTCGCAGTCGGTGCGTACTCACTGCACACTCACACTCACACTCACACTCGCCACGCTGCGCCGCGCCGCCGTCGTCGTCAAGATGGTCACCGGGGACGCGCGCCCCACCGCGCTCGCAGTCGGTGCGTACTCACTGCACACTCACACTCACACTCACACTCGCCACGCTGCGCCGCGCCGCCGTCGTCGTCAAGATGGTCACCGGGGACGCGCGGCCCACCGCGCTCGCAGTCGGTGCGTACTCACTGCACACTCACACTCACACTCACACTCGCCACGCTGCGCCGCGCCGCCGTCGTCGTCAAGATGGTCACCGGGGACGCGCGCCCCACCGCGCTCGCAGTCGGTGCGTACTCACTGCACACTCACACTCACACTCACACTCGCCACGCTGCGCCGCGCCGCCGTCGTCGTCAAGATGGTCACCGGGGACGCGCGGCCCACCGCGCTCGCAGTCGGTGCGTACTCACTGCACACTCACACTCACACTCACACTCGCCACGCTGCGCCGCGCCGCCGTCGTCGTCAAGATGGTCACCGGGGACGCGCGGCCCACCGCGCTCGCAGTCGGTGCGTACTCACTGCACACTCACACTCACACTCACACTCGCCACGCTGCGCCGCGCCGCCGTCGTCGTCAAGATGGTCACCGGGGACGCGCGGCCCACCGCGCTCGCAGTCGGTGCGTACTCACTGCACACTCACACTCACACTCACACTCGCCACGCTGCGCCGCGCCGCCGTCGTCGTCAAGATGGTCACCGGGGACGCGCGGCCCACCGCGCTCGCAGTCGGTGCGTACTCACTGCACACTCACACTCACACTCACACTCGCCACGCTGCGCCGCGCCGCCGTCGTCGTCAAGATGGTCACCGGGGACGCGCGGCCCACCGCGCTCGCAGTCGGTGCGTACTCACTGCACACTCACACTCACACTCACACTCGCCACGCTGCGCCGCGCCGCCGTCGTCGTCAAGATGGTCACCGGGGACGCGCGGCCCACCGCGCTCGCAGTCGGTGCGTACTCACTGCACACTCACACTCACACTCACACTCGCCACGCTGCGCCGCGCCGCCGTCGTCGTCAAGATGGTCACCGGGGACGCGCGCCCCACCGCGCTCGCAGTCGGTGCGTACTCACTGCACACTCACACTCACACTCGCCACGCTGCGCCGCGCCGCCGTCGTCGTCAAGATGGTCACCGGCGACGCGCGCCCCACCGCGCTCGCAGTCGGTGCGTACTCACTGCACACTCACACTCACACTCACACTCGCCACGCTGCGCCGCGCCGCCGTCGTCGTCAAGATGGTCACCGGCGACGCGCGCCCCACCGCGCTCGCAGTCGGTGCGTACTCACTGCACACTCACACTCACACTCACACTCGCCACGCTGCGCCGCGCCGCCGTCGTCGTCAAGATGGTCACCGGCGACGCGCGCCCCACCGCGCTCGCAGTCGGTGCGTACTCACTGCACACTCACACTCACACTCACACTCGCCACGCTGCGCCGCGCCGCCGTCGTCGTCAAGATGGTCACCGGCGACGCGCGCCCCACCGCGCTCGCAGTCGGTGCGTACTCACTGCACACTCACACTCACACTCACACTCGCCACGCTGCGCCGCGCCGCCGTCGTCGTCAAGATGGTCACCGGGGACGCGCGCCCCACCGCGCTCGCAGTCGGTGCGTACTCACTGCACACTCACACTCACACTCACACTCGCCACGCTGCGCCGCGCCGCCGTCGTCGTCAAGATGGTCACCGGGGACGCGCGCCCCACCGCGCTCGCAGTCGGTGCGTACTCACTGCACACTCACACTCACACTCACACTCGCCACGCTGCGCCGCGCCGCCGTCGTCGTCAAGATGGTCACCGGGGACGCGCGCCCCACCGCGCTCGCAGTCGGTGCGTACTCACTGCACACTCACACTCGCCACGCTGCGCCGCGCCGCCGTCGTCGTCAAGATGGTCACCGGGGACGCGCGCCCCACCGCGCTCGCAGTCGGTGCGTACTCACTGCACACTCACACTCACACTCGCCACGCTGCGCCGCGCCGCCGTCGTCGTCAAGATGGTCACCGGCGACGCGCGCCCCACCGCGCTCGCAGTCGGTGCGTACTCACTGCACACTCACACTCACACTCACACTCGCCACGCTGCGCCGCGCCGCCGTCGTCGTCAAGATGGTCACCGGGGACGCGCGCCCCACCGCGCTCGCAGTCGGTGCGTACTCACTGCACACTCACACTCACACTCGCCACGCTGCGCCGCGCCGCCGTCGTCGTCAAGATGGTCACCGGGGACGCGCGCCCCACCGCGCTCGCAGTCGGTGCGTACTCACTGCACACTCACACTCACACTCACACTCGCCACGCTGCGCCGCGCCGCCGTCGTCGTCAAGATGGTCACCGGGGACGCGCGCCCCACCGCGCTCGCAGTCGGTGCGTACTCACTGCACACTCACACTCACACTCACACTCGCCACGCTGCGCCGCGCCGCCGTCGTCGTCAAGATGGTCACCGGGGACGCGCGCCCCACCGCGCTCGCAGTCGGTGCGTACTCACTGCACACTCACACTCACACTCACACTCGCCACGCTGCGCCGCGCCGCCGTCGTCGTCAAGATGGTCACCGGGGACGCGCGGCCCACCGCGCTCGCAGTCGGTGCGTACTCACTGCACACTCACACTCACACTCACACTCGCCACGCTGCGCCGCGCCGCCGTCGTCGTCAAGATGGTCACCGGGGACGCGCGCCCCACCGCGCTCGCAGTCGGTGCGTACTCACTGCACACTCACACTCACACTCACACTCGCCACGCTGCGCCGCGCCGCCGTCGTCGTCAAGATGGTCACCGGGGACGCGCGGCCCACCGCGCTCGCAGTCGGTGCGTACTCACTGCACACTCACACTCACACTCACACTCGCCACGCTGCGCCGCGCCGCCGTCGTCGTCAAGATGGTCACCGGGGACGCGCGGCCCACCGCGCTCGCAGTCGGTGCGTACTCACTGCACACTCACACTCACACTCACACTCGCCACGCTGCGCCGCGCCGCCGTCGTCGTCAAGATGGTCACCGGGGACGCGCGGCCCACCGCGCTCGCAGTCGGTGCGTACTCACTGCACACTCACACTCACACTCACACTCGCCACGCTGCGCCGCGCCGCCGTCGTCGTCAAGATGGTCACCGGGGACGCGCGGCCCACCGCGCTCGCAGTCGGTGCGTACTCACTGCACACTCACACTCACACTCACACTCGCCACGCTGCGCCGCGCCGCCGTCGTCGTCAAGATGGTCACCGGGGACGCGCGGCCCACCGCGCTCGCAGTCGGTGCGTACTCACTGCACACTCACACTCACACTCACACTCGCCACGCTGCGCCGCGCCGCCGTCGTCGTCAAGATGGTCACCGGGGACGCGCGGCCCACCGCGCTCGCAGTCGGTGCGTACTCACTGCACACTCACACTCACACTCACACTCGCCACGCTGCGCCGCGCCGCCGTCGTCGTCAAGATGGTCACCGGGGACGCGCGCCCCACCGCGCTCGCAGTCGGTGCGTACTCACTGCACACTCACACTCACACTCGCCACGCTGCGCCGCGCCGCCGTCGTCGTCAAGATGGTCACCGGCGACGCGCGCCCCACCGCGCTCGCAGTCGGTGCGTACTCACTGCACACTCACACTCACACTCACACTCGCCACGCTGCGCCGCGCCGCCGTCGTCGTCAAGATGGTCACCGGCGACGCGCGCCCCACCGCGCTCGCAGTCGGTGCGTACTCACTGCACACTCACACTCACACTCACACTCGCCACGCTGCGCCGCGCCGCCGTCGTCGTCAAGATGGTCACCGGCGACGCGCGCCCCACCGCGCTCGCAGTCGGTGCGTACTCACTGCACACTCACACTCACACTCACACTCGCCACGCTGCGCCGCGCCGCCGTCGTCGTCAAGATGGTCACCGGCGACGCGCGCCCCACCGCGCTCGCAGTCGGTGCGTACTCACTGCACACTCACACTCACACTCACACTCGCCACGCTGCGCCGCGCCGCCGTCGTCGTCAAGATGGTCACCGGGGACGCGCGCCCCACCGCGCTCGCAGTCGGTGCGTACTCACTGCACACTCACACTCACACTCACACTCGCCACGCTGCGCCGCGCCGCCGTCGTCGTCAAGATGGTCACCGGGGACGCGCGCCCCACCGCGCTCGCAGTCGGTGCGTACTCACTGCACACTCACACTCACACTCACACTCGCCACGCTGCGCCGCGCCGCCGTCGTCGTCAAGATGGTCACCGGGGACGCGCGCCCCACCGCGCTCGCAGTCGGTGCGTACTCACTGCACACTCACACTCGCCACGCTGCGCCGCGCCGCCGTCGTCGTCAAGATGGTCACCGGGGACGCGCGCCCCACCGCGCTCGCAGTCGGTGCGTACTCACTGCACACTCACACTCACACTCACACTCGCCACGCTGCGCCGCGCCGCCGTCGTCGTCAAGATGGTCACCGGCGACGCGCGCCCCACCGCGCTCGCAGTCGGTGCGTACTCACTGCACACTCACACTCACACTCACACTCGCCACGCTGCGCCGCGCCGCCGTCGTCGTCAAGATGGTCACCGGGGACGCGCGCCCCACCGCGCTCGCAGTCGGTGCGTACTCACTGCACACTCACACTCACACTCGTCACATGTGCGTCACACTCTACAGTACGGTGTGTTCAAGACTCTATAATACACACTTTACAGTACACACTGCACAACACAGATTTTGTCCTACGAAACGGGGTCAAAGACTATGACTTACAAATTGAATTTGAATTTTGATCCTGAAGCTTTTGTTTGTATATTTTAATATGTTTAAAAACTACAACTAAGCTCGCTTTTGTTTACAGCTCAAATGGTTGGCCTGGATGTAAAGCACTCTCAGTCACTCAGTGGGGAACAGTTGGATTCTATGACGGATGAGGAACTCGACAGGATTATAGATACAGTGAGTTTATTCATAATTTAGCACATCTCCGCATTCAAAGATCATTGTAGTAATTACATTTCTTTCTTTTCGAATTACATAAGCTATTTGAAATCCGCCATTTTTTGTCTATAGCTAAATATTTTAAATAGCTGTATGTTTTATAAAAAAGGGGCAGTTAGTCTTTGTTTTAGTGAAATATATTTCAATTTACGTAACGTGGGACTAGATAGCTTTCTACGACCAATAATGGTGACGTATTTGTTTGCAGGTGAGTGTATTCTACAGGGTGACCCCGAAACATAAGCTTTCGATTGTGAAATCATTACAGCGGCTCGGCAATATTGTAGGAATGACAGGTCAGTGTAATTGGCATTTTTAACAAAGTGTATGTTTTATTTTACGAGAGCTTTTATTCATTTTATTATATAAAGCCCCCCTAAGGGGGTGCGGACCTGTGTGTATTACACCACTCGGATTTCATAACTTTATGACCCTTTCATAATTTCTTAAACATCGTGTTTTGATATTTAATCGTAATTTATGGATGACCCCTTTGTATGGACATGACATAACACAGGACATCCGCACCCCCCTAGGGGGTGAAGCTTAGGACAGCCTTTTGCCTCGGCATCTGCTGCGGAAGAAACAACTTTCAGGTATCTGATTGGATTAATATCGGATTAAAAGCCGCTTGTTAGGCAGGTTTATATAAAGATAGGGACTTCATTAATTAATTAAATTATATAAGGTGTTATTAGTTTAGAATAGTGATCGACTAGTGGTTGCAATTGGTCCATAATTAATTTAACATTCAGTGAGATTAGACAAATAATATTAAATACAAACAATATTAATCTATTCCCAATTTGATCACAGACTAACGATATACAAATGCGTATATATCTGTGTGTGTGTAAAATACGTGGCAGTAATCCGTTCTCGCAATTTTCGTAAAAAGGCCTACAATGTTTTGGTTTAGTATTAATATATAGATTATTTATGTGATTTTATAGGATATTAGTTAAGGTTTGTAATGAAATATGACGTCACAGGTGACGGTGTGAATGACGGTGTGGCACTGAAGCGAGCCGATATCGGAATTGCGATGGGTCGCAATGGTACTGACGTATGCAAGGAGGCAGCTGATATGATTCTCGTTGATGATGACTTCGCCACTATTATGTAAGTATTATTATTATTAATAATAATATGTAATTAATATAACCAGTATATTCCCATGAAAATAACATATACTGCCATTCAATTAGGTACATTTGATTTATATTATATTAGAATAGAATATATATGATTTCTAAATCATCTTTATTCAAATAAACTATATATGATACTAGCTATCCCGACAAACGTTGTTTGGCCTTAAAATAAAAAAAAATTAGGGGTGGACTACCCCTAACATTTAGGGGGATGAAAAATAGATGTTAGCCGATTCTCAGACCTACTCAATACGCTCACAAAATTTCATGAGAATCGGTCAAGCCGTTTCGGAGGAGTATGGGAACGAAAACTATGACACGAGAATTTTATATAGTAAGATATATAACTTTTGTATAATTGTTAGATATATTTATACTATTGTTTGATTGATTATACATTAGTCTTGGTGTTTTCTATGTATTTACTAAAGTCATCTAAGTATATCTATCAGCTAAGCAGCTTGGTATTAAAAGACGTGTCAATTGTCCAGGTACATTATTGCTATATGTGTATTATTTATGTACAGAGCCGCGATTGAGGAGGGTAAATGTATATTCTACAACATCCGGAACTTCGTGCGCTTCCAACTGTCGACGTCCATCGCGGCGTTGTCTCTCATAGCGCTGGCAACACTCATGGGTATACCGAATCCTCTCAACGCTATGCAGATACTGTGGATCAACATTATTATGGACGGTTTGTAACATTGTATTGTTTTGTGACATTAATTTAGCGTAGCGTATATCCAAGGGGGATCTCTCCTGGGTCCTCAATAACAGAGATACAAGTTTTTTCATAATCAAACTTGAAAGTAATTTTTGCATTATATTATTTAGTGACATTAATTTAGCGTAGCGTAAGGCCCTTGGGTCACTCCTGGATCCTCAATAACAGAGACACAAATTTGATTCTGAAGAGTGAATGCATAAAGATAAATGAAGAATCAATGATGTTATTTGTGACAATGAAAGATTATTTTATTTCTCTTACCCATCAGCTCAACTTTTGACAAATACGACGATGCGAGCGCGAGAGTTGATACAAGCAGTGTTGCTCCGCGCAACTTGTTGCCTTAGGCGTTCAAAATAGTTTTTTTTATGGATGATAGTGGAATGATGAACGGTTACTGGCGGGGTACCCCGTCAGTAACCGTTAACATAAAGGATGTTCGCGTAAGTGGATTCGCCAGTAATTTATCATGTTACCAGGCAGAATCACGTGGAGGTCAATCTGACATGGTACATTGCTAGCAATAGGATTATTAGTCCACATTGCTAACTCTTAACTCTTCTACCAATAGTTACAATTATTAGAAACAAGGTTGAAATGATATTCACAGAGTATTGGTTATTTAGCTTTTTTTTTAACCATGGTAAAGAGGTTTTTATTTATCTGTTAGCTGTGATGACTTGTTCCATCAGCTGCTTTCGGTTTGTCGTCGACTTTTGCGACAAAAGCCAAGTACAACAAATACTTATATATAATATATTTTCTTAAGTATATACTTATAAAATCCAGTGTTATTATAAATGGTGTAAAGTGAATTTTCGGGTCCCCCAGGTCCCCCGGCGCAGTCGCTGGGCGTGGAGCCGGTGGACCACGAGGTGGTGGCTCGCAGGCCGCGGGACACCACGCGGCGCATCATCTCGCGCTCTCTTCTCCTCAACGTACTCCTCTCCGCTGCCATCATCATCGCTGGCACCCTCTGGGTCTTCAACAGAGAGGTATGGTCATCGTTGTTTGAGCATTAGATAAAGAATGGTATAAGCCTTGGTAGACTAAAAATAATCATCGGCGTAGGTAATTGAGTATCACATATTTCAGCCACCAAGCAGCTTGTTTTAGATGTGTTTTTGTTGAAAGGTAAGGTAAGGTAGTGAAGTTATAAGAGGCATGACCTTCAAAATAGCAACGCCTCAGGCGTCACGTGATAACGTGATGTCTGCAGTACGTATCATGTATTGAGGCGACGATGACCACTTACCATCAGTTACCGTCAGTTTGTTTACTATTACAATTACATAAATTCATAATGGAATGCCATGTGGACGGAAGAAGGGGCAGAAGTAGGGCACCTGCACGATGGACTGATTCCATTCGGCGGTCCAATTGGCACAGGAAAGAGAGTATTGGATTCATTCGGTATTCGAAACATTCCTTCTGCATTCTCTGGTCACGACCCTCAGCCTTGAAGAATGTACAAAGATTAAGCATAATTGCATAAAATTGATTATTTTTATGTAATTCTTCTTTCATTTCAGGTTGCCAATATCTGGACTTACAGTGTGATATAGTAATTGAATTTCAGCACGTATGATAATATATTCATTGTGCGTTAGATAAATCACTTTATATAACGTCACGTAAATCATGTAGCGTTTAATATATATAGTCTTAATAACTAGTACCTTAGAGTATTGAAGATGTAACAATTAAATACACAACTTCCAACCCTACTGTATGTTTACTCTCACCACCGATCCTGTCACCACAACAGCCATAAAAAAGCATATGTCGTTTGTTTCAGATGTCCGATAATAAGATAACACCTCGTGACACGACTATGACGTTCACTTGTTTCGTCCTGTTCGACATGTTCAATGCCCTCTCTTGCCGCTCGCAGACCAAATCAGTATTCCAAGTGGGACTGTTTTCTAACAAGTAAGTATTAAATTCTTAAAATAATAAAGTGACTAGATACTAGATGACGTTATATAGTTTAGAGATAATAAGTGTTACCAGTCACATAGGGTTTCTTTCGTAATATACTTATAATAGTTCCATATTTTGAAGATATTAAATTATTAAAAGTATGTGGTCTATTTATACTCATATACAACATAAATATAGCATTTATGTGGCTATTTTTCTCTCTCTGAAATAAACTTCGATAATTCTGTACAAGGGTTAAATTGAACCTATCAGCGAACTTACGAACGAATTTACAAACCTAGCAACTGTCAATAATAATGTGATAACAAATATCCATGCTGAAAAATTAGTAGTCTCTGTGGCGAATAAATATATAATATTGTCCGTTGAGGAGGTGTATATGATAATGAACTGATAAATGTACCTAAAAATATTATTATATACTAAATGATAATAGGAAAATGTAAGGTGGAGTGACACAGTTTAAACATGACAGTGCTTAGTAGACAATATAGAGTTTGTGTTACTAGCTATAATTAATTGCAATTATTATATTGATGTATCTAGATAACTATATAACGAATTATTATTTATATTTCTTTTTATGTAGAATGTTCTTGGTGGCTGTGACGCTGAGTCTGATCGGTCAGATGCTAGTGGTATATTTCCCACCATTGCAACGGGTGTTCCAGACCGAAGCCCTAACTGGACATGGTATGTTATATTTTAATCATGAACGCAACAATCTGGCATGACTGATACTCCTATCGGCTAGTCGGGGTCATTGCCCATGCCTAAAAAGCAAGCAACTTTTAAGGGTAACCCAGGGTGTTACTTTTCCCCGGAGAAGATGCCGGTGCAAGGTGGTTTCCCGAGGCCCCAACCTGCAATTGTCTAGGAGGAATAGACTCCTAGCAGGGATATATATACGGGGTGTTCCGAAACCTTTTCTTGAGATATTTCTTTCTTTCTTTCAGCATCTAACTTATACATCTTATACATCATCTCTTCCAGATCTCATATTCCTAGTCTGCCTCACATCTAGTGTATTCATTGTGAGCGAAGTTAAGAAAGTGATCGAGCGGACGCTAAAAAAGCGCTCGTTCGGCAAGTTCTCGACGAAGGCCCACGACGCGATGGATTTCGTATGACACGAGACCGAGAAGAAGGAGCATTAAGCGAGTCGCGGAGCTCCTGTAACTGTGACAGCGATGACTGTCACGGTGACAGCGGCCCCTGTCACAGTAAGAGCGCTCCCCGTGCCCCGGTACGACTGTGTTGCGTTTCGGAATCGTCACGTCACAAGCGTGACGTAACGGAACGCGCGAACGATGATCGTGTGACAGAGGCGTGTGATTTCTGTGACAACTGCCGTCGTGTGGACCAATCGCAGGGACCGTTCTCAATATACGATGGCAGAATCGATATTCCTATTCGTTTGTAATGTTTGTTTCCGTTACGAATGCCGCAGTATTTTTGCGTTTATTTTTTTAATGGGTATTTATTTATTTTTCTTATGATTTACATGATATTATTAAGTGGAATAGTGATTTGCAGTGGTTTAGTGAATTTATGTTTAGTTGTGAATTTTTCGGGTCTAGTTCGTATATGTAGTTTGAAGTATGTCATGACATTAGTTTAAGGACTATGCAGACGAGGCGGGGAGTAGAGTATTTTGACAGCTGTCATTTTGGGGGCTTTTCCCCGGAGTTGATGCTGAGGCAAAGGGGTTCGCCCCGAGGCTCCAACCTGCATCCTCTTAAGGGGGTGCGGATGATTTAGTTCATTCCGCTTATATTTTGTCAAAGTTAAAAATGTACAAAAATATTTAATAAAATTAATGTGAAAAATACTTTATAACATATTAATTCTGTACTACTGTATTGTTGTTGCACATGTAATAACATAACGTTGTATGCAGTAACTCGTGAGTAAATAGGAATATACTGATTCTCAATAATTTCTATTTTCTATCTAATATCTTTGAGATTTGTACATCTATCATAAAGAAATCTCACTCCAAGAAGTCCAAGCTAAAGTCAGTGGACTGTACCTCGTTTGCGTAGATATTTATCATTGTATTATTAGAAATGCATCTCTTACCCCGAGTGAATATAGTGCATGATGATGTACCTTTTAATGTAGGGACAATCTATTATAGTGATCTGTGAAAATGTTTCCACCACTAATAACCGTAGCAGCATCCAGAGAGACGGTTATCACTTACCAGGCTGTAAGAAACTGTAAGAGATTGCAGCAATGATACCTTATTAATGCGCCGCTTACTAATTTCTGTTTGCCTTATGGTTGACTGACAGAGAACGCCTTTTGGTGTTAAGTTCACCATATGCACATGTAATAATATACTTATGCATTAAAGTTTAAATGAATTTATGTTGTTTTGAACGCTACAGTTCTTTATTTATTGTCTGTGCGCAATAAAGAGTTATTACCATTAGGTGGCACATCACCTTGTATCTAATTCGAATTACATAAAAAAACAACTTAATTTAAATAAAGACCCCATGGCAGCATGGCTTTACATAAGCCCCTAATACTGCTACGGTTATTCGTGTTGTATAAATATAGAGTGCACTGTGAGAAATAGAAAAATTGTTATGACTAAGTCGCAGAGTGATTGAAGATTTAAAAAAAAAATCGAATATGATCCTCTTGTAGTCAGTAATATATGTATGCAATACATGTGAATAAATGTAAAATAATTAATCATATTTAATGTATTTAATCGCACTAATGATGTGTTAATTTTCTGATTGTCGTCTGGCGTCCATTAAATTTACTTTCTAAGTATATAATTGTAATCATCAGATGGAAATTAGTGATGATGATGATAATGAAATATAAAAAAAAAAAAATTACGTATCTTCTTCTTTCAGATTGTGTTCGAATTTTTGTGGTAGCAAATTATTTATATATAGTGCGATATTTTAGATTTTTTTTTAGCAATGTTTTTGGTTGTAATAGTCACAAAATTAATTTTGGTGCTGAATATTATTTATCGAAACATCGATATTTTCATTCATGTCAAAATCGATAAGTATCGATAAATTGTCACAATGAATTAAAGAACTATGAATCGTTATTATACGACATTCATATTTAATTTTTGAAAGAGGAATAATGTAACTACCTTAGTGTTTAGCACGCTGCTTTCTACCGATAGTCGCGGGTACGATTCTCGATACAAACACGAGTTGTTTTAAAATAAATTGCATTTAAAGTCTGTTTAGTTTAGGACTAACCTGTGAATTGTCCTGTGTTATTATTAGTAATTATTTATTGTTATAGTAAAATGTTTTATATTAGTTTTATTTATTATAGATATTGAAGTAAGTGTAGGCGGCAGTCATAAAATTAACACAATTCCATTTTTATCATACAAATATTTAATGATCATCATTGTATCACCAAAATTATCATTAATGTGATGAAATATCAAATCGCTGTTAAATAGAATCGGCTTTACATACATTACTATACCTTTCTCTATATAGCCGTGTAATAGTTACAAATATAATTATTTCATAAGTAGTCCGAGTACATTTTTAATTTGGCCGTGTAATAATTACTAAAATGTAATTATTTCGTAAGTAGTCGATGGACCTGCGGTGACTGCTGTAAAGTTGTGATGAGCGAGTTGAGAGATGATATATACATATATATACATCTTTACATAGTATAAAATGAAGTCGCTTCCGCTGTTTGTTCACTTATTTCTTTTAATCTACTCACGGATTTTAATAAAGATTTCAGTAATAGATAGTGATGTATGAGGTAGGTTCATATGTATGTATGTATTTATACATATTAGGGTACAGAAAAGTCGAAAAATTCAAAGATTAGGAATGTGATGCCGCGATATTGCATCCGTGCGAAGCCACGGCGGGTCGCTAGTATATAATGTTATAATGGTTGTTTATAATTATATATTCTACATATATATATATATATGTATAATATATATTTTCACGGTAACTATGCCGTTTACTAGTGAGTACAATTAATAATATTGATCAAATATTTAGCAAAATAATAGCGCAAATAGTGCACCACTGTTTTCTAAGCAGATCTAGTGACGCATTTAATTTTTTATCTATTTCTATACACGTATATGCATTTTTAAGTAATGGAATTTCCACTTGCATGGTGTTTTTTGCATGTTGAGATAAATGTTAATTATATGTTGGATTAATACGATCTGAACAATTAGTATGTCTGTCTTTGTCTATTTGTGTTTGGAATGGTTTGTTATAGGAAATTGAATTTTATTTACTCTAATTAATATAAATTTTCTATTAAATTGCAAAATATAATTGTAAGAATAGCGTTGCGAATAAACTATAAAAAAATATAGAAAATTCATTTTAAATTTAGAACATCAGTGTTTTTTTTCTATTCTTATAATTTTGTATGTGCCAGTAAGACAAGCTGTATAAATGGCTAATGTAAAATGAAGTAATTTTATTTAAATATGAAATTATATGGAATATTGTTTACTTATATGAAATATGTGTATTTATTTCTATGTAATTTGTATTTTAATAATAATTTGGAACCAGTATTTATTATAATAAAAAAATGTAAATATCACTATATGTTAACTAGTCTGGAAATTACATATGAATGTGTATTTTTTTTTGTTTGTTTTTATCACATGAAGAAAACTGAATTACATCATTTTAACAACTATATTTTGTAAGGCTTACGGTTTAAAATGCCATGAAATATTTTAGACTAGAATCCAATATTATATTGTATTTAGACACAAAAAATAAACCAAGGCGTTTCTCTTTTGTAACTGAAAAGATTTCCTGTTGTAATAAATCCTTTATAGCTAGAGAGTAGAGAAAGAAATATTTCCTTTAGTCGTTTTTATTATATTCTTATATATTATAGTATAAGTATAATAAAATAGAAGTAATTTTTATTCAATTTATTATGAATTCTTAGTTAACAGAGAACTCGCTTCTTAGAAAATCCTTGGCAACTAATAGTATAGCGAAACTGTTATATCTGGTTGTGAAACTAAACCATCAGTAAGTCGGGAGGTTTGTAGCTCTCTTCGAACATTTAACTGAATTGAATCCAATTATTCAATCCTATTTTGAAAATATAAAAATAAATAAAAAAAATCATACTTGGAATATATTGTTGTGTAAATACTGTCTTTCAATCGAAAACAGCTAGAAAGAAAAGGACCATACAGTTTAATTTTATAAATAGGTCACAAAAATCGTTATGTTTTTATACTTTAAAAAATCTAGGATGAATTTTAAAAGAGCGATAATGCGATTTTCTCTAAATAATTGACTATCGATTATAAATATAGACTAGCACTATGCATCGGTGCATGTAGTAACCATAGTAGTGGATTTATTACGGTATCTCGAGAAATAAGTACATCAGCAACCGTACTTCTCACCACACGGTGGTAGCAATGTCTAATGCCTCGGGTTGGTAATAGATATCAATTTAAATTGGACAATTCACACAGCGCTGTTTGACCCAAATTAAGCTAACTGAAGCTTGTGCTATGGATACTAGATAACTGCTAGGTAAATACATATTATACATAAAAATACCCAGACCGATACAATAAACATAATGTTTGTGCCGTGCGAAGAATCGAACCCGCGACCATCGGATGTAAAGCGGTGTGCTAGACCGCTATACCACCGAGGTCGTCGAATAGGTTTGTATTTCTTCTAAAAGTTGGTAATAACTTAGATATAATTAACTTTACATACAATGAAAAAGTCACGTGAAATCTATGTTCGTGTAAGTTTCACGTAAAAAGGAGGGAATTGTTAATAAGTTTTAATGACAAATGTTAAGTATGGGTGAACATAGATATAGGCTAAAGAAAGCTGAGTAAAGTCGAAAATAAATTTTTCAACACTTGCTCGTAATGTGGGTCTAATTTCAACAATTTTCGATATATAAGCTAATAAAACGCGTGCGTTATAAACGCTAGTAATGAAGTTATATTCCATAACCGTAATATTAGCTATTATTTAAAATCAAATTTCGAACTTACCGCAGTGCGGCTATGGTCAGTGCACGCTGATTTAAAAAAATAAAACTGCGAGAAAGCAACAGTGTTATACTTGAGTTTATTTAAAACCAAGTGTGTTGGAAACATCGTACGATATAACTTCCTGTCTGGTTCTGATTTTCTGGTACTTTATTTTTGATTCAATAATATTTGATACAGTTATTTACATATGTTCTTTGGCACAAACCTCCTGCATGGTTCTGATCTCCTTGTACTTTATGGTATTGTCTTTAATGAAATTATTAACTACTTTGACAAGTTCTAATTTTGTATTTTCAAAACCTTTTACGTGGCTCTTCTGTCCTGGTATTTTTTAGTACCTATAGATATTTTTTTTATTGGTTAGCCCAAAACTTCAATTGGTAGAGTGACGGCTGTGATAAAAGATGATTAAGTTATTGGCAAATTAAACATTAAAAATACAGGACACCAAGTTTTTAACCTCTTTAAAATTCATCTACTTTGATTTCGTATATTAAAAAAAAAACTATTATAATTTACACTTATAAATATGCTTTAAATAAAAAATGTATTCAAATATAAATTGTATAATTATAATTTATGTATAAATTGTTAGTTATAAAGCAGTTAGAATACTTATTAAACTGAATAACTTTAATCAAGAAACAAAGTGGAGATTCGCGCTAATTCGTTTGCACTATTTTCCCCGTTTTAGTAAGATTTTTCATCGCAGCTCGGTTCCTGTAGGTCGTAGCATGATATTATATAACATTCCTCGTTTAAATAGGCTTAAAAAATTATCAAAATCGGCTCAGTAGATCCAGAGATTACCCACTAACACCCATAACCTCGGAAAGTTTACTTTGTAATAATAATATAGATTTTTCACTTTGCTTCTTTGAGATAAGTTTCGTTAATACTGTAACAAAAGCCTACAGTATTAATGATACTATTATATACCATGTACCCTTTACGACTAACTCTTTATACATATATAAAAATATAAGGGATTGTGAGAGAAAAAATCGGCCATAAAGAAGTATAAAATACCTCGTAACTTCGGAGTTTGGTCTAAGATTGGTGCTTCAAATAATGCAAGATGATTGTAGGTTATTTATTCGCTATAAACTGTTTTCACTGTGTTTTTAAATAATATACTATCACGTTATGAGCTTGAAATGGCGGCCAGTGTTATGCTTTCAAAATGGCGTCCACGCTGTCACAGATTATATAAGCACTAATTTAATCTGTATTCTCTATGTAATTGTTTGACTTTGTAGGTTGTTTAAAACCAGTATCGTTAATAATATTTATGCTTTATGCTCTATGCAACTATTGTTTCTTATTGGGTCATCTACGTATGTTAAAAATACGCAGTATTAAAAAAAAAGAGTGTTAATAAGTAGTGTTACCCATATATGTGATTCTGAATCATATCTTGAATGAATTTGATATTAATTAAGTCCAAATTATAATCATATACTTGGCATTGAATATATTATATTTCTAGCTGTTATGTTTAAAAAGAGGACACATCTAGTTAATGTTGTTTTGTAAATATGCAATACCAGGGCTTCATTTCTCTTATTTAATTTCATATACAAACAAGGGACGTTACTTAGACTTTGTATGGTCGGGTTGTCGATTCCTTGCTCGGTACAAATATTTGTATTTATGAGAATGATTGTTTGTATCTATATGGGAGTTATTTTTGTATATTATGTCTGTATTTACAAAAAAAAGTATGTAATTAATAAGTTGTCTATAGTACTTATACCACAAGCTCTGCTTAGCTGGGGACTAGATGGCGTTGTGTGAATAGTTCTCAGATATTATTATTATTTTGAGTAGTGTGATTTTTCTAAAACTATACTTCTTGACGTACTAACGGATATACTAAAAGATGTGCTAAGAGTCTGTTATCCATTTCTGTTGAAAAAAATACACAACTTTGTCTATCGTGCTTTATTTAACTGACTCAAATTAGCTAGATGTATCATCTTTTACAACATGTCTTGATGTTACACGTAGAGAGTAGGAGGTGATTCTCTATAGATATATAAGTATCACATCTAATACTAAACTATATGTTAATTTAAATAGTAGAAATTTATTGAATTGGATGTATATGTAAAATTAAATAAAATCAAGTATTTGTAGTGTTTTATAAAGTTGGTTTGTGGTGAAATTGTATTCACTTGTCGTTGTTTACATATAAGATGGTATATATCAGGGAAATGATGTTGTGTTTTAGTATTATTGCATACAATTTCACACCAATCCAATATTTTGTATTCTACATAGTTTCTCAATATTTTCCATGTCTAGTTAGAGTCTAATGAAAATCTTGTAATATAATAATAGGACCCAAAATACAAGCTCAGTACTGATCCTAACTAGGACCGATAGAAAAAGTTCGTACAAAATTGTGAGGATGATGTATTCATAGTTCGTAATACCAAAGATCCAAAATATCGTACTTGTACGAGATTCTTCGTACTCTACACAGCTCTGCTTAACAGCCACAACACCATGTTAGTAATAAAATACAAATTCTAGCTGACGCACACATGTGAAGCAATTCTGAACCTTAAAGAGTTGATTAATAAGTAGATAATTTACTTTAGTCCTGTAATAGACATAAATGTACGAATAACAGATTGCAACAGCTTTAATACCTTGTCACAGTAATTATTTATTGATAATTGGGTAAAATGTTTTGTGTTGTCAATAATGTTACAGTGACAGAGTACTAAAGTGGATACATATTAGTTTGTTTGCTCATGACCAAAAAAAGTACAATATCTGCACAAAAAATATTTGCAAACGTATAAAAAAGTTACATTAATACAAGTGTCGTATTTGATCATCTTAAAATTATACAATCTGAGTATTTATCGAAGTAAAATCTAAAGTTATCCTTTTCTATCCTATAAGATTAGAAAGGGATATATATATACATATTTTTTTTACTAAGTTTTACTGTAATATTGTTTGTAGTATTTATTATAGATTTTAATATCACTTAAATACGCAAACGGTTTATGTACTTTATTGCGGTATATATTTGTTTTTTTTTGTTATTCAAATTATATATACTTATATAATATCCGAAATATTATCACAGTACTTATATGCATAAATACTATCACAATATTTCAGGTATTATGTTATTATTCAACACAAAAATGTCTCATCAAATAAATTTGTAATAATTTAACCATAAATAAATGACATGCTCAGATTGTGAAAAAAATGTCGACCTTTCAACTCTGTATTGTCAAAAATTGTAACGTACATTATTATTGTATTAGAAACACTGTTCAAATAAATAGACCGAATTTAATTTTTTAATTATTTAAATGCACAATCACCAACGCCTTTGTTTTTACCCATTACTTACGACCCGTCCCTACTTCGCACGGACCCACTACAAATCTTTGAATTTGTTGGCATTCTCTATCTTTTTTTTTGTTTTATACTATCATCATTATTACATAGTATAAAATAAAGTAGATATCGCTGTCTGTACGTCCCTATGTATGCTTAAATCTTTAAAACTACGCATCGGATTTTGAATCGTTTTTTTTTTAATATATAGAGTAGCAAGGTTTATATATATAATATATATATACCCGTGCGAAGCCGGGGCGAGTAGCTAGTTCGTCTATATAATATTAATATTCCTTTTTACAATATTACAATAGTTGGAAATTAGATTTATCAAGCAGAAAATTCCTTCTATAATTATACAGAATCATAATGCTATTATACCAAAGTGCAAATGTTTGTAGGTATGTTGTAACTTGTAATTTTTTTAATGGTTGATAATGCATCCGCCTGCACTGACGTTTTACCGTCAGAGCACCAGTGGAGGATGATGAATGGTCAGGTCAGTTAGCCCATCGTGATAAATTCACCAGGAATTTATCAGGATGGTTACCAGGTAGAACCGCACGCAGGTCAACCTGACATGGCCCATTGCTAGCAATGGGGTCAGCAGTCTACTTTACTAACAATCCCCTTCCCAACTTTAGGAGTATGTAGGTCATAATATTTTCCGTTAAATGTATTATTTATTTAAGCAGATTTATTTCTATTATAATATGAGTACTATTAGCTTAAAATTATTTATTTTTACTGCAAAATAAAATGCAGTTTTCAATAATTATACGTAGGTATATATAAAATCATAAAGCAACCACTTTCACATAATCAACGAGGAGCTCTGATTGACTCCATGTTGGGTACCAAGCGTTCAGGTCATTCCAAAAGTTCATCATGGCCTTCCTTGCTCCATTCCTCCAGGGCTTCGGCCAGCCTCCATTGGATGTCAGATTATCCTCGAACTCTGATATACCTCCAGCTGATACCCCCAAGGTTAAGTAGAACTGGAAACAGAAGTATCGTCTTAGTAGCTGACCCCGCAATTTATTATTTCGTATTCCTTATTCGTTAAGTGGAAAAATACCCAGAATTATGCCCAAGAGATAGTGAGTTTAAATCTAGTCAAAACTTAGAAAAACTGCATCAATTGAAATTGACTAAACTGATATTAAACCAAAAATTAATTCGAGAGCCGAAGGTAAACTCGCCCTATGCCACGTTGAATTCAAAATAACCGAGCGAAATATGGGCATGTCATGTATTGCAATTACAGTTGACAATGCCTTTAATTTATTGCTGCTATCTGCTATATTTTGCACGGTACCAAATTATGACACTTCTTTTTATTATCTTTGTTTTATGTATGATTTCTACGAACAAGCTTCGCTTTGGAGTCAGAAGAATCTTGTTCAATTCAGAACACACAACTGTGCGTGTTTATTGAAGAAAATGAAATTCAAGAAAAGAGCTTATTTCTTTTAAAAGGCCGGCAGCGCGGTTGCAATACCTTTGGTGTTGAGGAAGCTCATGGGCGGCGATAATCACTTACCATCAGGTGAGCCGCAAGCTCGTTTGTTCCCTAGCTATAAAAAATGCTTACCGGCTCGTCGAACGGTGCCATCCGTGTCCCCAAGGCGAGCAGCGTCCGAGGCACATGGAGGCACGAGCGCGGCAGGCGGCCGGCGAGCCCGCTCGCAGCCGGCTCTACTCGCGCCCACTCTACTCCGTCCACCAACAAAATTATACGATCTGTGAACAGAACGAAAAATAAAAAATAGGTACCTAGAAGTTACTTAGGTAGTGTACAACTATCGAAAAGTCCTGAAGAGCAGAACTTCAACGGGGTAAGAAAGGAACAAAAACTGAAGTAGCTAACCGAACTGGAAGGTAGGAATATGAAAAAAATTAAGACGTACATAAGAGACCGAAAGGTTCTACATGAATCAATGAGATTGAGTTTGAATCGAAATAAAATATATAATTATTTATTTTAGTTTAATTTGTTGAATTTTAAATAATTATATTTAAATTTGGAGATTGCAACTTTATAGTAGTTTGTGCTAGTGTTACCCATGTACCTACTATTAGCTATGTCACGCAGTGTTGGGTTGACTGGTAGAAATGTTTCTTAGAAATCTGCCTTTGTTCACATTGTTTATAATTAAAATTGTTACTGTGTTCCAAACAAAGATTATATAATAATTACCTGGAGACCAGCGAAGACTGTATTCGTGAAAATCATCACCCCACAGCCGACTATTTGTAAGTACGTTGTTGTTCAACAGCTCGTGGCGGCAGTCGAAGTCTATAATGGGACCTCCGTATAGAACCTGAACAAAATCTACTTTTAATATCCTTTACATTAGGTAGGTATATGGTACACATACATATGTTCATAACTTTTATCTCAAATATAATGGCCAGAGGCATCGATTTTAGACATAATTGTCACTTGTGTTCTTTTTTCGTTATGTAATTGGAATGCCAAATGATGTAATTGGAATGATGATGTGATAATGGCAATGATGGCAAAATTAACGTCATTATAATTATATGAACTGCTTTCTCATAGTATTATACTCTTTGTTAGCAGTAGTAGAAATAACGTAGACCTAATTATGTTGATAATATGAAATAGGTGATACCACTCATGTGTTGCCATACATTTAGCTAGGTATATTGGAAATTAAAGTGTTCGGAGGCCATCTTATCGCGGTCTTTCAGATGGTTATCGGATTTTCTATAGCCGAAGATTTAAAAGTATAAATTGAAACACAAGTTCTAATATTCATAAGCCACATCTCGATTTATGTAATGTTGCAAACTCTTTGCACATTTTTATATGTTTATTTTTCTTACAATTTTAATTGTATTTTCTTTTAGAATTGTCATATATTTTTATTGTCACTTTTTGCCTTACAACCGTTTGTACACGTATCTTCATTATAAGTATTTACCATTTTCTATTCATTGTTTGATTTACATCACACAGTCCACTCATTCTATCACCTACATTTTGGTCCTACTTCGGTAGAATTTCAACATTTACATCCTACAATTTGGTCCATCTTCGCTAAAAAACCAATACAAGTAATTTGTGTAAATTTGCACAAATAAGACGAACATAACGTAATCCTACCTCATCTGACTTTACAGTGGTATAGGTACCTTATTTCCATATTCTCTCGATCCAGCTCTAAGATCTTTATTGCCTCGAGCTGTAGCTATCTTTAAAACACCAGACGCAAACTTGGAATTCCCATACTTATTTAGAAGTGGCTCTAACATGATTTCTGGAAACAAAAATAATTATATCAATATATTCGACTCTGATGGCATAATTGTTTAGGTAGTTTGATATGTTTTCACCCATATTATAATACTGTTGGTTTCCACCAGGGCTTGTAAATCTCTTCTAAAGGTTACAGGACTTAAGTGGTCCATAGAGGGTGGGCACAGAAGTGTTTCTGCGCCCACACTCTGTGGCTCCTCTTTTAGTTCAGATCCACACCAGGAGTCACGGACGAATGTTAAAAATCTCCCAAGACTAAGCATGGTTTGGTGGAACATCGGAGTGTAGTAGTGGATAAAAGTGCCACAATATTATGCACCCTCTTAAATTCTATACTGAACATTTCTCCTCGGAAAAAAGGGTTGCAAAGGTATATGTTACTCGTAATATCTTAGGAATCGACAGATCTTTACAATATCCCTAATATCTGAACATACATAGATAGACAGCAAAAATCTGTATAAACCGTACCTGGGTATAACCAGTCTCCTTGTGGTAATTTAGCTCTAACATGAACCGTTCCGTATTTGAACTTGAAGCCCAAACTAGTAGTAATACGGCCGGATACTACCGGCGGTAGGATATCCGCTCCAGTAGGTTGTTTAGAGCAAGTTGGCGCGGTGCATCTAGTGAAATATAAGTAGGTAAGTTTACTAATAAATTATATAATTTGTACAGTAATAGACTTAAGAATCAGATAAATTTGATATTAGGTACTAAATGATCTCAATTAAACCGGAACACAGCAATTATAAAGCAAGCTGCTTGAAATTGTCTCTAAAGAAATAGACAAGAGAAAGGTGACAAAGATGACTTTGTATAAAGTCTAGTTCGGTAAAATGCAGTGGATCTTACATGTTTCGGAGTTTTTTTATGGGTAATAATGAAATGGAGCACCCGGCTGCGCTAACGGTTTACGCTGGCGGGGCACCAGTGGAGGACGATTAAGATGAGGTCAGGTCTGTTAGCCCATCGTGATAAATTCACTAAGAATTTGTCACAATGTTTTCCAGGGGGAACCGCGTGGAGGTCAACCTGACATGGTGCATTGCTAGCAAGGGGATCATTAGTCCAAATTACTAACAATCCCCCCCCCATGTTACGGAGTTAGATTTCATGTTATTAAGTCACATGAGCATTAGTTATAAGAGCACGAGTTCTACATTCACCAAATTATAAATTACATACAGATTAGTACTTACCCCTCAAATAAATTCAATTTGTCCACAATTATAGACACATTCGTGAAGCCCGGTTGATTTTGCTGCAGTTTTGGTACTATACGAAGTTTGCCATCCACTACAGTGACCGTTGGATCTGACGGCAGGCGTTGGTATGATACGAAGGGGTATTCCTGAAAAGAATCATTGGATAAATAGAAATAATGTTAACTTTAGTATAATTGTAGGTCTTTCTTTCACTGATAGTCTCTTATCTGTGAGTGATAGCAATCCGACGGACGTTGCATATTAGGTCTATTTCCTCGTGCCGGTATGCCCTGGGATACGGGAAAATTAACCACAAACCACCAACCATCTTTTTCACGCACGTGGACAGCGGGCGCGACGCGCACCTGCGCGACCTCGCCCCCCTCCACGCGCGCCCACCGGACGCCACTAGCGCGCTCCCGCGCGACCTACCCTCCACCGAGTGATCACGTCATTTACGTGACGTGGCGGCGTTAAGCCGGCGGCGAGCGACTTATTGACTCCAGCCACACGACGCCCACAGCCGGCTGCTGGGAAGCAGCCGGTAAATGAACGACGTAGGGTAGGCACACCCCAACAGTACGCCCGGGCAAAGAGCGTATGCTCGAGGCCCGCACCCGGCGGTCCGTAAGGGCCAGCGGAAGACCTAGTCCAGTCCACCAACCATCGTGATTAATTCCCGGTGAATTCGTCTCGATGGGCTAACTGACCTAACTTCGTTTTAATCCTATGATCCTTTACTGGAGCTCTGCCAGTGTATGCCATTAAAGCAAGTGGCCTTAGCTTAACATCAATCTGCAGATTTTGTCAAGCTGAAGAGGAAACGCCATTATACATCCTATGTGGTTGTAGCCCTCTCATCCTTAAACGAAATATCTGCTTTGGAAAGTATACACTATATCCTGAGAAGATAAATATCAGCGGTCCTAAGAATATCTTGTCCCTCACGGGCCGGCGCGAACTTTAAATAAGGGCGAGCACAATAGATCTTACAAGTCCCAGTGTTACAGGTCTTACCACCAGAGAATAGCCCAAACACACAGTGGGTACACCACTCCATTATCATTCATAAAAAAGTTATATATCTGTAACCTGTTAGATTTGAACGTTTGGTGAGATAGGTATATGAGTAGTTATATTGCGGGAAATTTAATATTGTAGTTACGACTAACAGGATTCTCATTTGGTATGAACTGTTCTATTCTCCACACATCCTCTTTTAGAGTATCGAAGTGGTCCTCGAATATTGTTTGTCCGGAACACAATGGTGTAGAGCTGCCGAAGACCACTGTCACTGATTGCTGGCAATTGGGTGTGGTATCACCTGAACGGTCATCTGGACGACCGTTCAAGTCTGGACCTGAAAATTTTATAATTAAACAACATCAAGAACAAAAACCACATTTACAAAAATGACTATTCATTACACTTATGGTAGATATCAAATTTTACGGGTTACAGACCACTAAAATGGTATTTACGAAGATTAACAACTAATATATAATAACGATTTCTATGTTGATTGTCGCATGCCTCTTGTTACACTGTAATTATTTATATAAAAAAACATCTATTAAAAAGAGCAACACACAAGTTTCTTGCTCATTCTTCTTGTGAGAATCTGCATTCCGAATGAGCGGTAGAATCAAAATATGACTATTCAAAAGTGCTTGTAATGAGTTTATTTGAATAAAGATTATTTCTATTTCTATTTCTAATAATCATAATACTGGATACTTAACAGAGCGCGATCTAGTCCCAAGCTAAGCAGAGCTTGTGTTATAATAATAATAATAATATTTTATTTATTATCAGGCTTACTTGCCCATTTCGTTAATATTACAGATTTCTTATAATTAACGTTAGTACGTACAGACACAAAATACACAAAAATAAAATACAAATAATACCAATAAGTAATATTAAATTAAATTAAAATATAAGTTATGGGTACTAGACAACTGATATAAATATTTAAATAAAATTAAAAATTCAAAAATCATTTATTCATATAGGACATTTATTCATGTAGCCGCTTATGAACGTCAAGTTTTTACATTATATTTTTTTTCCCTACCGTCCAGCTCAGTATCTCTCTATCTAATATCCAATTGAGAAGAACTGGCCAGAAACTCAATTGAATTTTTTTTTATAAGCCAGTTTATTTATAATATATAGGTATTTATATAGGTGTCTATGTCTAACATTAAATGAAAATCCCGTGCATGAACAACTATGCACCAATACATTTTTATGCAATATACCTACATAGAAAATACACATTCCAATATAAACAATCATACTCATGAATATGTACATGTTATATGACGTGAAGAAATGTTTGTACTGTGCAAGCAATCAAACAGGCAACAATTGCTATTTCTCCCAAGTAGACTAATCTATAGGCAACAATTGCTATTTTCCACCAAGTGGGCTAATCTATTAGCAATAATTGCTATTTTCCACCGAGTGGGTTAGCTTCACTGTCATTGTACTAAAACGAACATTGTAAAATACGCATGTTTTTCCTTTTCGCTGGGTACAGGTAAAGTCCCAGAAATGCAGTCGATTGAAAAGTCGCTGGTATGTCTCGCGAAGAAATTTAAGAAATTCAGTTTTTGATAGTTATGCAAGGAATCTTATAATCATTGAATATTAGCTGTGCCCGGGGTTTTACTCGCATGAAAGCCTATATATTATTCTGATAAGCTATATTACTGTAAAGTTTTATGAAAATCCGTTTAGTAGTTTATGCGTGAAAGAGTAACAAACATCTATCCATCCGCCCATCCATATTCACAAACGCGAGAGGTGTTTATAATATTAGTGAGATACTTTTCACAAATATCTGTCATTTGTTACTTTTTATGTTGAAGATAATTTAATTTTTATTCAAAAAGTAGAGTATCTTTTTAATATAAATAGTAGAAAAAGAAATTACAAGATAAAACAATCTGAGAATAAATGTTGAATATTAATCATCAATTACTTAGAACAAACCATTCAAATGAATTCAGATAATCATTATTACATCAAAACTTTTAGTATTTCTTCTTATTCGTTAACCACAATCTTTGTTATTTACAAACAAAACAAGATAGGTACGTAATATCTTAATGAGATGATCGAGTACCTACACAATTTGAGTTAAGTTTGTATTGAAATACTAACTTACATATCAAGAACACAATGCGAATCATTTCGGAATTTTTTTTAAATATTCGCTATTAGTTGTGGTAGGTCTTATGAAGGGATGCCGTGGGGTTTTTGGTGAGTAGGAGTCTCACAGTACCCGTCCGTCCAACCCCTGAGAAGGACGGGTTCAGGCATTTTCCCTTCGTAAAAAAAAAGTCTTATGAAGGGAAATTTGAAAAATTTTTCTGAATTTAAAATAACTGCCGATTCCATTCCAAGATTACTAATATTCTAATCCGAAAAAATGCCTTTTTTATTCGTTTGTATATTTATAATTTTAAATTAAAAAGACTCAAAGGATGTCATGAATTTTTTACCTATAAGTTAACAGTGATGCATTATGAATAAGTAATATAAACCAACCGTTTTATGTTTGTTTATTTTTAATGAATTAACTAAAAAAAAACTTGATTGATTTTATGATTTTTTTCACTTATTAATTCTCAGAGATACACGTCGCGGAAAATAGCTTGTTCTTAATATAACCATAGATAAGATATATTACATAATATAACTGGAGAGACTTACTTCGTACAGTATAGCTTAAATTGTCAACCACATATCCACTCCTGTCAACCGACATCACAAAATAGTAGTATATAACGTCGCCTTCCTTCAGCTCTACATTATGGTCCTCAAACGCCCATTTTCCATCTTCCGCCTTCATCACCTCACCCCTTATAGACCCAACATCCTCATTAGCAATGGCTCTGTTAACGTGACCATTAAAAGCGAAAAGAGATATCTTTGAAGTACTCGAATCTGGAATTTAATGATATACATTTAAAGTTTAAAATGTCTATAGCATTGTACAAACTAATAGACCCAAAAGATAATATTCGAATATAACAGATAGCAAAAAACTTTGTGTACATTTATATTTCAGATTGACTCTCTGATGAAGGAAACCCTGTTAACAAACATAATTAAGCCGAGGGGGTAGATTATCGTACCGTAGTCAACTATGATAATAATAATAATAATAAATTAATACCCTAGGATACAAATTCACAAAGTGCCATCTAGTCCCAAGCTAAGGAGAGCTGGTATTATGGGTACTAGACAACTGATAGATATAGGTACTTAGATACATTTCTTAATAACATACATCTCATATACATAAAACACTCATAGACAATAATTCTCATGAATATAAATGTTTGTACTGTTTGAGGATCGAACCCGCAACCATCGGAAGTAAAGCGGCGCCGTGCTAAACCGCTAGACCATCGATGTGATTAGTAGTACATATTTGTTTATATTATTATGTCAGGCAAAATTTTAATCTTTTAGGGTAGAACAAATTCTGTTCTAATATAAGCACTACCTAGAACACCCAAAGTCATTTGTAGAAATATTATTTCCCTAAAAGGTTCATCTGAAAATCAAACTGAAAGTGAAAAACATTTACAATTTGTAATGCATGATAATAATCGCCAAACACTTTTAATATTAATTTCTCTAAGTCTAAATGGGTTAGCTGAGAATCAAATTCGCCATCTTTTTGTATAAATAAACACCCACTATTACATTAACGAAGTAAAAAACATTTACAAGTTGTAATGCATGATAAGAAATATCGATACTTTGATCGTATCAATAATTTCTTCGTGTTAATTACTAATTCACTTATTATAATTACCCGATATCCATACACGTAGTCCTTTAGGCTTCAACACTTCAAAATTCACTTTAATATCCGGACGTTTCTGCGATGACACGATTTGCAATACGATTAAAATTATGGTTAAACTTGAGACACGACTACTCACTATGAACGCCATCTTGTTACTGACAATAAGTTCATGACCGTTCCCGAAGTCACAATTACATATGCATAGATTATTATTATAATCAACATGACCATCCATCTCGCTTTGTGCAGGACAGTCTTGGCTTCAGACTGTCCACCGCTGTCCTCAGCCAGAGCAAACATATTCTGCTTTTGCAAAGAAATTCGATAGATATATCGAATTTCTTGTTTTTGAATACATTGTCATCATTTTTATTCTTCTACCTATTTCCCTATTTGAGGTTTTATGGATGATGGAATGGTGCACCCGCCTGCGCTAACAGTTAACGCAGGTGAGGCACCAGTGGAGGATAAGATCAGGGTCAGTTAACCCATCGTGGTAAATTCACTATAGATTTATCACGATGATTTTCAGGGGAAACGGTCATGGTACATTGCTAGGAATAGGGTTATTAGTCCACATTACTAACAATCTCCTCCCTCCTGCTGAGGACCTTAGTTCTTAGTGTAAGAAACTCAATTCGTGATGTTCATGATGCTGTTCAAGTATATTACCACTTTTCATCAGGTATTCATTGATTACTATTCCAGTAAAATATTTTTTTTTGTTTCTTAATTCTTACCAGACGGAAGTATTATAAGTATTATAAGTAATAATTTATTGCCTGCCTAATAAGGCCGCCCATTGTTACCTCTTTGTCTTGTTTATTATTGTGTTTTTTTTAATATTTTATACATAATTGTGGAAGTCCCGGGAATTGCTCCCTCCGTGCCATACGGCGGACGAAGCACCCGCGCGGTGAATCCATGAAATGCTAAGAAGTTCAACTCTTCTGTGAGAGGAACATAAAGAGTTTCATTCTTTCAGTTTCCTGTTATAAACGTGACCAGTCTTAATACTCATACTAGTGTTAACATTGTGCATTCAGCCATGACGGGCTCGTCACGGCGCGCAGCCGCAGTAGACTGCACGCCGTGCAATATTGTGTATCTGTGGCGCATTTCGTTTGCGCGGGAAAATAAAAAGAACTACCAAGACTTTTTCAGGCGACATACTTATTATCTTGTGCTCCTAATTCTTGTTTTATATTATTGGTTATACCTGTTTATTTCTGTTACTAAATTCTAATTGTTATACGTATAACAAACTGAGTATAAATACAGCCATCACGTTTATCTTAGGTATAAATGTATGCATGTTTATAGGATTATTAATAGTAAGTACAGATACTAAAATATATGTTATAGATTATATACAGAGAGATATTATTAGCTATGTGGACTAATAATCTCGTTGATAGCACTGTACTATATCAGGGTGACTCCACGCGATTCCCTTGGAACCATAACCTAAATTCCTGGTGAATCAGTAATGATAAACTATAAAAATTTTACTTCATGCTAGTCTCATTCTCCACTCCACTGGTGCCCCGCCAGCGTAAACCGTTAGCACAAACGGATGCATCGTTCCATTATAATTTATGATTAAAAAAAATATCGATTATTTAGTAGATATTTTTTTATGTTATAATAACAATATTTCGTGGAAGTAATAAGATGCAGGTTATTTACCTTTCATCTATAATACTAAGTAAACGTGAGTTTTTTTTTTATTTTGGTTGCTATATTGGATTGGTTTCTGTACTTACCCGTTATCAATGAGTCAGACGTCACTATGTGTAGGTACTTTACTAAGCACGAAGTTGTCTGTTAATAGTCTGAGATGATTTGAATGCGACGGATGCGAGATAAATTTTTTTATATAATTCTTATTTTTACATATTTATGAATAAATGTGGGGTAGGATTGTATTTAAAATATTGCTGTATTTTAATGAAATAACAAATTGATATAATTAAAAATAAATAAATAAGATTGTGTTTTAAAAAGTTGCTGTTTGTATTTTTAATGAAAATAACTTAATATTAAATGACGACATAATTAAAAATATTTATTTTTTGTGAGTTTCTTACCAGTTCTTCTTAATTGAATTTGTTTACTGAACTGGACGGTAGAAAAAAAACATTATTACATAAATTTTACGTTCATAAGTTGCTATAATATCCTATATGAATTAATTATTTTTGTCTAGCTGACCCGCGCAAAATCGTCTGTATCACACTTACTTAACATTTATATTTATATTTCGCCCAATTAACATAATATCTTTTTAAATTATAGCCTATGTTATTTTGAGGTATAAGCTATATTGCTGTAAAGTTTCATCAAAATCCGTTCAGTAGTTTCTGCTTGAAAGAGCAACAAACATCCATCCATCTATACATACCCACAAACTTTCTCGTTTATAATAATAGTAAGAAATGATTTGATTAATGTAATGTTCTTAAATAATTATTTTTTCATAAAAACATTTCATTTATTTTATTTTTAAATACAGTATAGTTTATACTGTATATGTAAAGTTAATAATACTTAATAATCAGTATATGTAAAGAAGTTACGAATGTACATGGTCATATGCGCAGGGTCATTCGTGACATCTTCCAGTTGAAACATCTTCGCAAAACAGGTATTATTTCGTTTCATATATACGTTCATAACGTATATTAATTATTAATTGATTTTCTGGAAATACAATTAAAATTGTAGTAATAATACTAGTGGAAACTAAGTAGTTAAGAAAAATATGGAAGTTATAAGTAGAGAATAAATAATTTGTGAAAACGTTCTAAGCCATCGTGGCTTATAATGAAATAATGTAAGCTGTTAACTTGTTCACTTTATTTATGTCAAATGAGAAAATCAATTAGATATTTAATTAAACCACATAAGTATTTCTAGCTTATAAAACCTATTTATTTATATTGTACAAAACGATATATATTTATGATTGTATAATGACATATAATAGTTCTTATGTAAGTGATGCTAAAACACTTTTTTTAATATCTATATATCTTATACACATTGTTTAAATATTTATATTATACCAGCAACCTATCCTGGCTTCGCATGAATGCATTACAAATCTTTGAACGTCTCGGCTTGTTCTATACTGTAACACGCATGTATTATACATATAAACCTTCCTCTTGAATCACTCTATCTATCGCTGTAAACTACATTAAAATCCGTTGCTTAATTTAAGATAAGTAAAGATGTATCTTATAAGGCTATCACTTTCACATAGTCAACCAACATTCCTGACTGGTTCCACGTTGGGTACCAAGAGTCTAGATCCTTCCAGAAGTTCAACATGGCCTTCCTTGCTCCGTTCTTCCAGGGCTTTGGCCAGCCACCCTTGGATGTCAGGTTATCGTCGAACTCCGATATACCGCCAGCTGATACACCCAAGGTTATGTGGAACTGAGAAGGTAAATTTTAAAAAATATCAAAGACACATTTACATAATTTCATCTAGTTAACTTTTGTACAAAATCGTATATTAATTCTTCTCTATTTTAACTGCCAAGCTCCCTGCTTCGTAAGCTGTGTTTCGGTTGTAGGGTTAAACTAGTTAAAAAAACTATCATAGGAAATGAAGAGACCATTGCCAGCAGTTACATAATTTACATATACATGATATAGTGAGCAACGGGAGGTCTTGGTTAGTCGTTGTCGTATACTACGAATGGTTTGGTAATGGTAATGGCAAGAAGAGACCAGGTGAGAGAGACCCCGAAACTGTTTCTTCTGCCGACCCAATACGTTGAGGACTGAAGACGTAGAAGGAGGGATGTTGTTCCCCTCTCACTGCTAGGGCCAGGGGTGGTGGCTGTGGGAGCGGTTGCTTCCCTATTGATAGATACGACTATCAGAAGTAAAGCCTATGATAATATGGTATGATATCCGCTAAACACCGACGCACCGAAATGAAATGAAATGAAATGATTTTATTTTGCGAGAAATGTGGTGTGCACAGATGTTATAAAGTACATATGGTTCCATACAATCCGTCTTATATGAAGACATGCAAAATTTTATATTAGTTATGCTTCTGTAAATAATTACACAATTCTGTCTTTCAGATAGCATATTACATTATTATATTATACAATTTTAAGAAATTATTATATCTATATTATTATTTAGTCATTATATGTCAATATTATTACTGTTATGTCATTACTATTATATTAATATTATCCAATTCTTAACTCATTTTACCATAAAATTTAAAAATTCTTTTACTGTATAAAAACTAAAAGGTGTTGTGTGAAATCTCCAGGGTCTATTATTAAAAAGAAACTTATATTAGTATAACTGTACTCTTTGCTTACCAGATCATCAAACGGAGCCATAAGTGTTCCTGCTTCCAACTGCGACCGCTGCAAGTGTTGGCATGACCGCGGCAAACTGTTAACTAGACCTCTTGTTCCTGGTTCTATTCTCGCCCATTCTACTCCATCCACTGACCAAACTATACCATCTACGAAGTCAAATAAAAATTTAATAAACTAGCTGACTCTTTTCTGCACATTTTCAATGCAGCTCTACTTCTATTGATCGTAGAATAATGTTATATACCCTACAGTCTTTCTCGATAAATGGGCAAGACTTTAAGAATTTTTACCAACGGCTTTGTCTGAGTTATAACCCAGACAAATCTATGTTTGTATTCTTGATACAATCTATATTCTCGTCAAATTTCCCTAAGATCCATGGAATCATTTAGACATGACAAGATAACAGACAGACAGACATAGTCTCACATTCCTAAAATTAGTGCAATTAATTAATTAATTAATTTATTTATTTATTTGTACACATTACATCAATGGTTGTAGACAAGACAATTAACAGCAATCCCTGCACTAAGCTCAAGGTGCTTGTGTCGCAGGAATTAGAAATCCTTAATTACAAAAACATATCAATAATAAATAAATTATAATTCTAGAGAATAGAATAGTGCTGTAAGAAGCGTATGAATATTAGAGAAGTGTAACACTTTTGTACTTCTGTTATTAAAAAAAATAGTGAATGCAAATTCTAGAATATTCGATGATCTAAAATACCTGGAGACCAGCGAAGGCTATATTCGTGAAAATCATCTCCCCACTGCCGGCTGTTTTTTAATTGATGCGTCTTCAACAGCTCCTTTCGGCAATCGAAGTCCATTATAGGGCCTCCATATAGCACCTGTTAAAAAAAGTAAGTGTATAATAGGCTATCCTATTAGTCATTGTCATCATGATTCGTCCGATCTTAACGGATATTTGTTGTTAGCCTCAATGTTTATCCATTCATTGATTGAGGAATAACCTTAGGCTGTTGGCCGGCCGTAAAATTTTAATATATGTATAAAATATCTTAAGCCAACTCCAAATATATGGAATTAGTGCAAATTATTTTAAAATACAAGTACCTAAAATATCATCCTGATCATCTGGATGAATGACGGTCCCTCCAAATTGCGGTTTTCTAGAAACTTTTTGCCACGCACAACCACATTGTGGAATCACCTTCCAGTCATGGTGTATCCGAACCGATACGACATTGAAACCTTCAAGTAAGAACTTATTCCTTTTTAAAAGGCCGACAACGTACTTGCAATTCCCCTGGTGTTGCGTTTGCTCATGGGCGGCGGTAAACGCTTACCACCAGGTGACCTGCATGCTCGTTTGTCCCCTGTATTATATAAAAAAAAACCTTATTTCCGTAGTCAAGAAGTCCAGAATTAAGCTCTTTATTTCCACGAGCGGTAGCAATCTTTAGAACACCAGACGCGAAGTTTGAATTACCGTATTTCTTCAGAACTGGTTCTAGCAAGATTTCTGAAAATAAATTTAATGTTACTACTAACCATGTATAGAAAAGGAATAAAACTGAAATTGTAGTCACAATTTTATCCTTAAACAAAACATTTGCTAAAGTCTCTTTATTCGATCTTAAACAGATACTTAATGCACAATTGGAATAAAATAAACACTAAATATTAATTAATGCAAACTTACTACATACGTACAGACATAATATATCAGAGAAAACTGTATATAAATCCTTTAATGATCCTTTGTAAGATTAACATGCTGTAATGTTTTTTTGGCGCCATTAAATTAGTTCGTAGCTGTGCTGTATTCAAATTCAAATTCAAATTCAAAAATCATTTATTCATGTAGGACATTTTAGCCATCAAAAGCCTTAGAAAGGTCACAAAAAACACCTATCGCATCCATTTTAGTTTCCCATGCAGCAAATACGTGTCTAAGCAACTCTGCACCTGCGTCTGTAGTTGAACGACCTTTGGAAAAACCGAATTGACTATTGTGGATTAAATTATTTAAATTGAAATAACTGACAAGCTGCATAAGGATTATTTTTTCAAAAATTTTACTGAGTGCTGGGAGTATAGATATAGGTCTATAATTTATTGGGTCACTCCTATCTCCAGATTTAAAAAGCGGTATGATTTTACTAATTTTCATTATGTTAGGAAATTTACCTTCATCTATACATTTATTGAAAATAAAAGCTTATATATATATTTAACTTCTTGTTTAATACGAGATACGACTCATTTACGAGTTTACTATACGTACAATGCAACAAAATTATTACTTTAATTAATGGGTTTATATTACTTTTGTTTAATTCTGCTATCATTAGTATGCGTGTGCCTGCAAATATTCAGTGCGGAAGCCAGCCATGCACGCTAGTCATTCAAGTATGATTTAACAGATGTTTTGAATCTATTTAAGGGTAATTATTGAATTTACACCCATATTGCAACACGTGTTTCGCCTCTGAACGAGGCATCATCAGGTGTATAAAATATTTATAAATATGCCGTGTACCTGGATAGAGCCAGTCCCCTTGTGGTAGTTTAGCCCTAACATGAACAGTCCCGTACTTGAACACGAAACCTTTGCTGGTTATACGACCGGACACTACCGGCGGTAGGATGTCAGCTCCAGAAGGTTCTTTCGAGCACACTGGTGCTGTACACCTGATGATGTATAATCCAATTATTTTATTATCAAAATAAACATCTAATATATACCTAGCAAAAATCTTAGCATACAAATTGAAGTACTAATATGCCTATAAAAATAGGGGTTGATGGTAGAAGGGTGAAAATTTAGGAGTGGATATATTTTTTAATGCCACATTTTTTTACATCCGATAGTCGCGGTATCGATTCCTCGCATGATGTTTGTATCGGTCAGGGTGTTCTATGTATATTATGTAACTATTTAAAAAACAAAAATCTAGGTATGTATATCAATTCTCTAGTTCCCATAACACATGTGTTGCTTACCGTGGGACTAGATGGCGTTTTGTGGATTGTTCAGGGTTACTAAATACCAATTATTTTTCTAAAATATATTAACCGTATCTAGTATGTACTACTATATGTATGTATGTACCGTACTAACATAGTCTACGGACTATGTTAGTATGTATATTTACTTATTAAAAGTAAATAAGTATAATAATATATAACATAATTAAGTTACGGTTACGAACCGTACTATATGATTTTACACGCAGTCCAAAATAAGGATGTACAACTTACCGATCTATCAAATTCAAGTTGGTTGTAAAAAGAGACTTGTTGGTAAAACCGTCTTGATGTTGTTGCAGGTTCGGTGCAATTCGGAGGTTGCCATTTATTAATGTTACCGTCCGTTTTGATGGGAACCGCTGGTACGACACGAAGGGGTATTCCTGAAAGTCATATATATAATCTTCATCTTATCTTACTAATTTTATAAACGCGAAATTTTGTGAGTATGAAGGAATTATGGATGAATTTTTGTTAATCTATCACGCAAAAACTATTGAACGGATTTTGACGAAACTTTACAATAATATAACTTATACCTACATCATAATAAATTCAAAATCATTTATTAATGTAGGACATTTTAGCCGCTTATGAACGTCAAGTTCTTACATTATTATTTTAATTTTTTCCCTATCGTCCAGTTCGGTATATAGATCCAATTTAGAAGAACTGGAAAGAAACTCAATTTAATTACTTTTTTTAAGCCAGTTTATTTACTAATAATACATAGGTTATAAATTTCATGCGGATGAAAGCATAGGCACAGCTAGTATATGTGAAAATAACTAGATAAGTACATGTATAAGAACCTTATTTGGTTATTAGTACAGGTTCATTACATGGTACAGGTTTAACTACAAGCGAAACATTTAGACCGATATGAATATAGATGCAATAGCTTACAAAGCAAGCTGCTTGGCAACTGAAATAGATGACTCTTAGGTACCCACACAAAAGAGGATTGTATTTAGCTGGTTTATAGTGAGACACGTTCCCTCAGGTAAATGTATATATTCGGATAAGCTTCAAAATAAAATAAACATAGTACAATGAATATCGCATTACAAAAACAATCGCTATAAAGAATAGGAGCGTAACGTCAAAATATAAAACACAATAAATATATATAATAAAACATAACAAACATACATAACCTTCTGTAACATATGTTTTCTAGCATTTCAACATCATCGTATTCGTAAGCGGTAAAATTTACTATGGAAAATCCATCAGTGTCCAAATAGGGAGGAACATACTTAGCGACGACATACGTAGGGTTCTCACGATCTTCAGCCCTTCTTTTTACTTGCGGGTAAAAACTGGAAGAGAAGGGCTGAAGATTGTGCCCAGTGGCGTGCCTTGGGAGAGGCATGTCTAGCAGTGGGCTGACGATGATGTCCAAATAGGACACCCATATAAACGACTAGTTATAGTCGCTAGTCACTTTTTACAGTCTACCTATCTAATTATGTATCTCTCTATCTGCCTAGCCTTTTCCCATTTAATTTGGAGTCGGCTCTCCTAGTCCTTCTTCTTCAGGCATACCTGTCCTGGGTTGTAAATCATTAATTTGGGTTCTTTAGGTCATTATTGATGACGGATTGCCAAGTCAGTAGAGATCTTCCTCGTCTAACTATCTAATTATGTCATCTTATAATAATTACCACTAACAGGATCATCAACTGGTATATACTGTTCAATCTGCCACACACTTTGGTTTAAAATGTCAAAGTTTTCCTCGAAAATTGTCTCTCCTGAGCAAATTGTAGCGGTACTGCCGCGGATCACCGTCGCTGATTGCGAACAACTGGGATCGAAATTCGAACCTGGACTAATCAGAAAGATAACCCAGGAAATGTACACTGCGTCATCTAGTCTCCGCTGATTAGAGCTTGTGTTAGAGTTTAGCATTAAACATTATAAGTATTTCTATAAATTGTCTAACAGTTAGACAAGTTATAGAAATACTTAAACACATTTTTTGTATAAGTAGGTACATAACTAAAGAAGTCAGAAGTAGGTACATAGATACAATGTTTTATTTATATTATTATTTCATATGTTCGTATATAAGGTATGTATATAAAGTCATTAGTAGCCGGAAATGAACAAAAAATATGTACATAGAATATATCCAGACTAATACAAACAATGATACTCATGAAAATAATTGTTTTCATTGTGCAAGGGATCGAACCTGCTATCATCGGGAGTAAGATGTCCTAAACCGCTAGTCCAGCGAGGCCATCAAGAGATGTTTAAATTATAACTAACAATCGTCGTCGTTATTAAATCTGAATGAAGGATTTTGAGAAGAGGATTGTTAGTAATGAGGTCTAGTGTCACCATTGCTAGCAATGTACCATGTTAGGTCGACCTCCACGCGGTTCCCCTGAAAACCATCGTGGTCAATTCCTGGTTATTTAATCACGATTGGCAATTTGACCTGATCTCATGCTCATCTTATCATCCTCCACTGGTGCCTCGCCAGCGTAAACAGTTAGCGAAGGGGGGTGAATTATGATCCATGAAAAAAAAATTAAAACGAAATTCAACCATTGGGAGACTAGTACATTTAAAAGTACAAAATTCGCTGAATAGTAGTAGCACAGATAACATAATATTACATAGTAGTATGTAGTATGTAATATTATGTTATCTGTGGTAGTAGCTTACCATTCAAAGTCTTGTTCAAGTCGTCATATACATATTCAATGCCATCCACTGCTGCCACGAAGTTATAAAATATGACATCACCTGCCTTCACCTCAACATCATTGTCCTCAAATATCCATCGTCCATCTGTTGGTTTCGTAACATCAGCCCTAATTTTGCCAATGCTAACAATGCTTATGGTTCTATTAATATTGCCGTTAAATTTGAATTGAGTTATTTCTGAAGTGCCCATATCTGAAATATAATATTTCAGGACAATTCACAAAGCGCCATCTAGTCTCTAGCTAAGCAGAGCGTGTTATGAGTACTAGAACATTGGTATAAATATAAATACATTTTTATTGTACATACATAATAGACATAGAAAACTGACCGATACAAATAATCACATGAATACAAATGTTTTTGCCGTGCGAGTAATCGAACCCGCGGCCATCGGAAGTAAAGCAGTGTATTAAACCGCTGGATCACCAAGGCTGTCACGTTTTAAATATAATCACTTTATAATATTGTACTATCATTAAGATTCTTTTTTTATAGCTATTTAGTTGTTTTTACATCACAGTGCTGTTAATATTAGTGACAATTATATTCAAATAATTCTCTATAATTACTTCTTTAATTAATATTAGATAAATATATATATTTAAATGCTTACCACATGGTAAAGCAATTGTTAATTAAAGGTACGTTAAATGTAGTACATCGTAGCAATACGCAAATATTAAAGAATATACATACTTACATTAAAAAAACAACACACAAGTATTTTACTCATTCTTCTTGTGATGAATCTATTCTGAATTAATGGTAGAGTAAAATATATGACTATTGAAAAGTGCTTGTATTGAGTTTATTTCAATAAAGATTATTTCTATTTTGAATTGGCTAGTGCGCGCCAAAATTAATTTTTTCAGTATCCATTTAGAAATATTTGAGTTTTAGTTTTTTAATTGTTATTTAACATTTATATTGTAAATGGATTGAATTTTAACAAAACCAATAAAGTTCAACGATTTTACACGCGTACTTATCTCCATATACGTCTTAAGAAGCATCAAAACCGGTTGGTTATGTTGAAGATTATCCTTATAGAAACTTAGTTTAACTCTTGTTCGAAGTTTATAACAAATTCTTTTTATTAAAAAACCTTTTTGATGTTACCTGGAATCCATATTCGTATTCCTTTAGGGTTTATTAGTTCGAAGTTCACGTCTATATCTGGTGCCCTTTGCTCTAATGTAAATGTGTGATCGACTCGTAGTACGATTAATATGATTAAATTCGAGACACAACCGGCCACAATGCGCGCCATTTTGTCACTGTACGAAGTGTATATAATCATACTGGTTATTTAGGACAGTAGTGTTACAGCTTAGTTTGTTCCGAGACTTTGTATGAAGTCGTTTGCGTGGGTATCACAGTCTGGTATCACAGTGCAAAGAGTAAAGTAAATATACCAAAAGGACTGTAATAATAATAATAATAATAATAATATCAGGACAATTCACACAGCGCCATCTAGACCCAAGTTAAGATAGCTAAAGCTTGTGTTATGGGTACTAGATAACTGATACATATACATAGATATTTTTTTTTTGTAAATACACACATATTATACATAGAAAACACCCAGACCGATACAAACAATCATACTCATGAATACAAATGTTTGTGCCGTGCGAGGAATCGAACCCGCGACCATCGGTCGTAAAGCGGTATGCTAGACCGCTAGACCACCGAGGTCGTCACCACTGTAGTATTACAGCACACTTTGTTCCAGGGTAGACTTAGTATAAAGTTGATTATATAACGGTTTACGCTGGCAGGGCGCCAGTGAAGGATGATAGGATGAGCATGAGATCAATCAGTTGGTCCATCATAGTGAATTCACTAGGAAATTCATCACGATGGCCAAACTGACCTGGACACAATCGTCATTAATTCCTAGTGAATTCATTACGATGGTTTCCAGTAGAACTGCCTGGAGGTTAACCTGGCTTGGAATATTGCTAGCGATAGAGTAATAAGTTCACATTACTGATAATCCCTTTCCCCTCAGTTTCCTCTATTCCAACCGCCAACATTGCTTTTTTTAATACTACGGTTTCCCCTGGAAACCATCGTTTTAAATTCTTGGTGAATTTGTTACGATAACTGACAACTGACCTGACCTCATGCTCATCTTATCATCCTCCACTGGTGCCCCGCCAGTGTAAACTGTTAACGCATGCGGATCCACCATTCCATTATCATCCTTAAAAAAACTCTAATATGTATGCATAATTTCTGAAATGCCATCCTGATCATCTGGATGAATGGCGGTCTTCCACAGTACGGTTTTCTAGAAACTGTTTGCCTCGCACAACCACATTGTGGAATCACCTTCCAGCAATGGTATTTCCGAACCGTTAACGATATTGAAACCTTCAAGAAAAGAGCTTATTCCTTTTTAAAAGGCCGACAACGTACTTGCAATTCTCCTGGTGTTGCGGGTGCTCATGGGCGGCGGTAATCACTTACCATCAGGTGAGCCGCATGCTCGTTTGTCCCCTGTGTTATAAAAAAAAAATATATACAGTGCTACTATAATATATATAATATTGTATAGTACTACTATAGTCCATCATTTCTTTGTAACATAAATCATATTTGTTCATTATGATTACGTATCCATTCACAATGTGGAAGAACCATTGCAAGATCGGGGAACAATAAAACACAATAAATCTAATGAATAAAAAATAAAAAACGATCTCATTGTAAAAAGTAAAAATATATTTCTATTGTATTATTATTTAATGTCACAGAAGCGCAAATTCATATCAACTCATATCTGAAACAAAGAAAGGAAAATATTAAAATAAAAATAATAATATTTATTATAATAAATCTGAACTTATTGACTGCAGTTGAGCTTTAGATGATTTCGAATTGCAATCAATAATGTAACTACATTCCAGAGTATTTAGCTTTATAATGGCAGGATTAAAAGTATTCAATAACACCTTTTCTCTGAATCCTAAAAATGAGTTGACTCTAAAAATTAACCTGCACATTATTTTTTTTATTGGAGGTTTTAGCCCAAACCTCCAATAAAAAAATAATGTGCAGGTTAATTTTTAGAGTCAACTCATTTATCATGCGCTTAGATCTATAGCACTGCGACCTACATAGATTTATTGTGCACGCCCTTTTTCAGAGTTTGCTACCTAGATCCGTCAGGGACAAGAATTGAAGGATATTCTTAGGAGCGATCGTTTTTATCACCTCAGTATAGAGTGTAGACTTTCCAAAGGAGATATTACGTTTCTGCATGAGTGGGCTCCAATTATATAGGATGTTTAGTAGCCTTTCCTCTTGGTGAATGTTAATTTTTTTTCAAATTACATACCTACTATAAAGCGTAGACTCTGATATAATCAACTTGTAAAGAGCTGGTATCCTTATACCAGGTTGGGAACCACTGGTCGCGGTTGTTCCAAAAGTTTAGCATGGCTTTCGTGGCTCCATTCTGCCAGGGTTTTGTTGGACCGTCTGCGAACTCGTGGACGCCACCTATGTCCAGTCCAATAGAGATGTAGAACTGTATGGAGAAAAGAAAATACAATTAGGGGTCATTCATAAATTACGACAGAATTCCCAGACTTTGGACAAACTATTAGCAAAAAACATTATTCTTACATGGATTGTTAATAATATGAATTAACTCCATCGCTAACAATTTACCAAGTTATCGCCACAACGTGCTTCCCCCTGGAAATTATAAAGATTAATTCCTGGTGAATTTATCACGATGGGTTTTTTTTATGGATGATAATGGAATGGCGAATTTCGCTGGCGGGGCACCAGTGGGGGATGATAAGATGAACATGAGGTCAGGTTAGTTAGCCCATCGTAACAAATTCACCAGGAATTTATCACGATGCTTTCCAGGGGAAACCACGTGGAGGTCAACCTGACATAGTACATTGCTAGCAATGGGGTCATCAGTCCACATTACTAACAATCCCCTATTACGATGGATCAACTGATCGTACCTCATGCTCATCCTATCACATTCCATCGGTGCCCTGCCAGCACAAATTTTTAGATCAAGCGGGTCCAGCAATAAAAAAAATCTTACATAATCATCGAGGGGAGCCATGGAGGTTCCCTTCAGCCATTGTGATGCAGCTTGGACGTTATTATTCTTCGCTTCATCGTAAAAACCATCCGCTGAGGGTGTCACTTCTCCGTACTTTTCTCCATCAACAAAAAGAGATATGCCATCTGAAAATAAATACACATTATTTGCTTTTAAATCCTAAATAATAACAATAATATACTTGAACAATTCACACAGCGTCATCTAGTCCCAAGGTAAGCAGAGCATGTGTTATGGGTACTAATTGAACTGATATAAATACTTATATATGTATATTTATAAATACATACATAATATACATAGAAATCATAATCATTATCATCTCAGCCTGGATGTTCACTGCTGAACTCCCAAAGATCGTCATGACGATCGGTCCTGCGCTGCTCGTATACAATGCTTTCCAGCGATCTTGACCAGATTGCTGGAGGCCTTTCCACGCTGCGTCTTCCGGTCCTCGGTGTCACTCAAGGACTTTACTGCCCCAACGGCTATCTGTCCTACGAGATATGTGCTCATTGCCACTTCAGTTTTGCAATTCTTTGGGCGATGTCGCTGTCACTCTGGTTCTTCTGCGGATCTCCTCATTTCTGATTCGATTACGCAGCGAAACACCGAGCCATTGCCCTCTGAGTGACTTTACATAGAAAATATCCAGACCTAAATAAACTATCATACTCATAAATAATAATGTTTGTACCGTGCGAGAAATCGAAGGAATCGATAATAATAATGATATGACAGCAATGTTTTATATAAAGTTCATTTTAATAGCTTTATAGTATAATATATAATAGTATGTCCTATACATTTACAATAAGAATAGGATGGCACGTGCTGTCGACTCTGTTCTATTGGCACATTAGTTACTACGCTTCATCCTATTTGGAAATATGCTTGCTAATCGAACGGTTCGTCAGCACAAGCCCGGACGGGTTAAACCTGATAATGTGAGCCCAGATTTAGGGCGAGAATATACATGCATCAGTCATCAGTTTGCCGTAATACAACGTTTGTGCGGTCCATTAATTTCCTATGGACTCTACACGAAGCTGATTGTCGCACTTAAGCAAAATAAAACCGAATATGGCGAAGCATAGAATTCAATTTCGCATCTATACAGATGGATCTTTGTCCCTAATTATTGTATATGATTCACCCAGGTAAAGCCACGGTTAATAAATAAATAATTACTTGCCAGGTCTCCATTCTAATGTGTAATTGTGAAAATCTTTGTTCCAATGGTCAAATCCAATTTTTTGTCTCAAGTTTGCGTTCCTGAAAATAGAATGGCCATATTATATTCATCGCAATAATAATAACAATTTATTTATTTGCTTACTACACTCTTCATCTGCTTCTTCCTTATCCCATTTACTTGGGGTCGGCGTAATATGTTTTTCTCTTCCATTCATCCCTGTTCGCAGTCATCGCGTTATTTACTTCCTTTCTTACCATATCATCTTTCACACAGTTCATCTATCTCTTTTGCGGCCTTCCTCTGCTCTTATAACCATCCACATTCATATGTAACACCTTCCTTAAAATATTATCCTCATTGCTACGCATTACATGTCCATATCATGATAGACGATTACTCTTCATCCTCTCTGACACCGGCGACACTTTCATACTTCCTCTAATGTATTCATTAGTTTAATTATTTGCTTACTACACTATGTAGCAGTTTTAGATCTTACTAAATAATAATAGTACATGACATGCAGCATTCTGAAGGGGTATGCAATTATTGAAAATAAGAAATAACACTTTAAAAATAAGATATTTATTTCTATGCGTTATTTCTTGATAATGATGTATGTAAATGAGGTATGATGACATACCTATTGTGTTACATTTGTTATGTTTTCATAACAAATTTAATACAGTATATCGTTAAATTTCTTACTTTTAAGCGGTTCATGTGGAGGCAATAATAACGGGTATGCTACTACCAACTTACACCTTCATGGTTGTGGGTTCGAATCTAGGTTGAATTTTGAATTGGCCTATAAGTTTACGGCTCACTTGATAAGTGACATCTGTTGCCTATACATATGAATAGCACCACTGATATTATGTCAACATATGTTATCATCAGCATATCCTTCATATATTGCCATTTTGGAGAACTAAGATGTCATGTTTCTGTACCCAGAAATTCTTCTCTTCAACTGAGTTTCATTCCATAGTATAAAACAAAGTCGTGGTTACTGTCTGTCCGTTCCTATGTATGCTTAGATCTTTAAAACTACTCGACGGATTTTGAAGCGATTTTTTTTTAAATAGATAGAGTGATTCTGGTAATATTATAATTCAGTACACCCAGGCGAAGCCGGGGCGAATAGCTAGTACAGATAGAAAATACTTGGTGGCTGATATAGGACAGATATATCCTTACATTTACTTTGTAGCAAGTCTACATTAAAGAAATATCAGATAATAAAAAAAATGAAAACTCAATTACTACTACGTAGGTATGTTAGTTAGTATTTTAATAACTATTAAATATATCTATTCATTAATCTCTTCCTTTTGTTTTCCTATATCTTCTCTCTCTTACACACATTTCTCTCCTTTAATCGCCGTTCTGTTACATACATTTATTTATCGTTTCATTCATTCTCACATAAGTATATTAAAAATTTCGTACATAAACTACCAATGCCATATTGAGTTAATTGTTTCGTAACTAATAGGCTTGGCTCAGCAAGTGTATAACAAAAAATAAACCTAATGTTAATACCTGTATGGTTCAGAGTCGCACAGTATAGCACCGCCGTATAATATTTTGGAGTACTCTACATTTCCCTTGACGCATGCAATGCGCATCAGCCCAGATGCGTAGCTATGTATACCGTAGACTCGGTCACGGGGCTCCAACAAGATTTCTAGAACAATATGTAATAAATTTACAGAAAATTCTAGAAACTAAACTTCATAGCTTGTTTTGATGCTCTACGTCTACTAATTTCACTCAAGTAATTCTTCTTCAAAGTCAAGTCAACATACCTACTCAGCCAGAATATCGCGTGGTTGTATCAGCTATATGTACGTTATACATATATAATGAAATATTATCTGTGATATATTTATTTTTCAATTTATACACACACACCCACACACACACACATGCACACACAGAAACGTGTACACATATTTTAAAACATAAGAATACGAACATCTATAATAAACAGACTTTAAAATGTGCTACGTAATATACTATATAACAATGTTACCTGGTATGATCCAATCTCCAATGGGCATTCTGGCGCTGACCTCGACCCTGCCATATTTGAAGCTGAACCTATTTTTGGTGTTGATCTTGGAAGTGATGATGGGCGGCAATATTATAGGGCCAGATGCTATACGCGAACAGTCTGACGTACCGACTGTACCTGTACATCTGTATAATAATAAATTATTTATCTTATCTATCTAGTTTAGGACCGATAACGCAAGCTCTGCGTGTGACTAGATGGCGCTGTATTAACAGTTCAGGGTTAAAAAAAATAGTTTAGTAGTGTTCGAGTTAATATTGTTTTATACTATTACAACTAGATGGCGCTGTATTTTTTTATACAAATTTCTAAAACGCGCTATAACATCTTTTTGTTATACCTTATAGCAATATGATTTTTTTTAATTTATCCGCTTAAATCAATATACAGTTGTAACCCCGTAACTGTACTTCATTCAATAAGTACAAAAAGGCTCCTGGGGGCGTATTATGAACTCTTTAAAATCCAGTCAGTTTCCAGGCAGTTCAGTTTACGGCCTTAAACTGAATTGTTCTTTTTCGTATTATGAGGGTCCAAATTCAAACCGTATTCTGCCTGGATAGTTTGTCTCTGGCTGGTTAGTGGATTTTCTCGCGCTGCGTTCGGATACGCATACATTCGTTGCAACGTTAAGTTGAGTTTTTGTGTGTCACTTTTTGGACAAAAAATTAATTAAATAAATGTAAATTAAATATAGAAAACAGTAATTAAGATACAATGGTAGAATTTGTGTAATATACAAAAATATTCCAGACAGTTTTATTGTCTTTTTTAATAATTCCGATTTATTTGTAAAAAATATTTTCATTGTAATATCCAAACGAACTTTGTGCATCTACTTAAAATTCCGCGCAAAGTAATGTACAATTTGAAACTTAGCCTTTCCATGACTTTATACGCAAGTTAAATTTAATAATTCAATTATTGTGAAAAATATACCTAATGTAACGTAAGTATTCCTAACATTTTCTTAGTAATGTTTTTTTAAAATGATGCAAATATTTAACTGTTTATATTTGTATATTTATCTAACTAAATTGTAGATCACGGACTGAAACCCCTCGCCAACGTCGTGTATCGTACCGGTAATTTAAAATTATATGGGATTTTTAAAATCCCGTAGGGAAATGGCAAATGGCTTTAATAAGTCCGCCCAAGAATACCATACCAATCGCTTGTGTGAGGACGTCGCTCAACAATTAAACTCCTTAGGAAAAGGGGATTTTAAAGACTGGAAAGGATTGTCAAGTTTAAGTGTTATAAGGTAACCATCTGAATTTTAATTTATTTCATTTAATAGGAATCTCAGTAAAATCTGAAATACATGTATCTATGCAAATAAATTGAAGTATCTGTTTGTAATTTTGAAGTTCACCATACAACAGCTTTTCAGTAAATGCATACATATAAAAGGTAAGATAAATGACATTAAAAAAATATAGTTGTCTGTCTGTTTGTTTGTTCTTGCTAATCTTTGAAACAGCTGGACCAAATTTGAGGGATACTTTCACTGTCATATGTAATGAGTTGTGTAAAGGAGTAACTTAAGTTGCTTTTATTTGAGATATTTTATTTATTTTAACAAAAATTAGGTATGCCATATTGACAAAGTCATAGGTAATAACTAGTATATAATACAATTATCATATCCCTTTAATTATAACTACCAATAAAAGACATAAATAATGTACCTATATCATTTATTATAAAAACAAATAATTAAAACATTGACCTATTAACAATATTATTATTTATAAATGTTTCAATTTCTTAGTTCCACAACTAAACAACATGGGTTTGTCTAGCAGCTAGACCTTCATTTAGTTCTCTATAAGAGCTCAAAATCAAAAAATAAATAAATCTAGAAGCCCAATTGTGCTCTCAATGATATTCCATGTTCTTACAGTGTAATATGCTTCTTGTGGTCCTGATATAACATTTGAGATGGGAGTATACTTCTCAAAAGCATATCCTGGATCTCCTAAAAAAAAACAACATATTATATACTATAATATTAATATTTATTTACAAAAAGTATTATTTCATTAAAAACACAGCACAATAATTGTTGGTGTTGATAAATAACTATGTTTCTAAATTACTGAAGTTTAGAGCTTAGATGTAATGATGTTTGTAGTTTCATAATAAAATTTTGTGCTTACCAAGTAATCATAAGGATTTATTCCAGCTTAAGTCCTCTAGATGTTGCTTAATGCCTCTGGTTTGCCCAAATGTCATGAGTAGCTCTAGTTCTAGTTGGCATCCACACTCATAATGTCCATGTCAGCATTACTAACCTAAATTTTTTTTCCAGATTAATTACATAGATGAAGATTATTTCGAAACATAAGAGAATAATTCATGGATAAATATTATTTGAAACATATGACATTAATTACATGGATACAGATTATTTGAAACATATGTCTAAGTGTTATGGTCATTTTATATTTAAGTAAACAATTTATTGTTAGTAGATATATAAGTAGCTTTAGAGATGTATAATCATTAACATATTTTGTATGTCTAAAATCTTGTTTATTGTTAATTTATATAATTATATTAAAAAAAGATATTAAAAGTGCTTATATTATTAAACATGTCTTTTAATTTATATTTCACTTACCAATTATATATTTAATGAATGGTATTGTTTTCTACAGTAATATCTCTTCTTAATTTACAATGGGGTGGCATGTGTACAGTCAAATACAGCCCAATACACCCAGCATTCCAAATTCCAATTATAAAACCTAAAATATAATTAATTTAATTTAATTAATTGTCCTCGGAGGAAAGTGCCGGAGAGACTGCACATCATCAGACTGTTGGCTTTACTTGTATGCATACATTTTACCATATATATTATCACTATATCATATGGTATGGTACATGGTACTCATAGATGTATTTGCAACAATAACAGTTGCTAATTGTATAAAATTACTTGTAATTATATAGAAATAGATACCTTTGAATATTTATTATCTATCCTTTACTCAGATGTCCTTGGAATTTTATATATGTATTTACTTTTGGAAGTTGGGTAAATGCAATAAATCGGTTATTTGTTGGCTGTGCTAAAGAATGAACAGCAATATCACTAATAGGCCGTTGATAAATATGCCTGTAGCATAAATAATAATCCTACTAAAACCTGACATAGTCAGCTAGTGATTTAGTGAAATAATTACAATACATTATACCTTAGTTTCCACTGGTAGGTCTGTAAATTTCGATGATACCGGCATATGAGTTCGCACGCATATTACGCACCAAATCTTTATTTAGATCATAACGTTTTCTAAATTGTTCATTTTGATTGGATTGGTCGCGTAATCGCCGTCTTTTCACTTTCCTTACTTCTTTTTCGTAGGGTGCACACATTTCCAAAAACTCCAATACTTCGAGTTTATCACACATAATTAAAATTAAAACGAAACAAAAACAATCGAAATAACTGCACAAACATGTTTTAAACATAATAAAAACTGACATAGGAATAGAAATAATAACCAAATTACAATAATGAAGCTATAAATTAGAAAACAATTCTATAAAAGCTAATATGAAGCCACCGTAAACTGAATTGTCTTTAAACGGTCTTTTTGACAGTTGCGTCCGCTTAGATCTGTCAAATGAAACGCTCATAATACGAAATAGCCGGTCAGTTTTCGGGCAGAAGACGTTCAGCTGTCACGTGACCGCTGACTGGCTGGCTAATAGCGTTCGTAATACGAAATCGCCAGGCAGTTCAGTTTAAGCCGTAAACTGAATGGGAATAAGAGTTCATAATACGGCCCCTGATCTCCAGAACCTCGGATTTATACAAGTAGATAGATAACATAATAAATTAGTCACAACGATTATGTCATTAGGATTATTGAGGACTACTTATTTAGTTAACCATTAACTAAACCGACTAAACGTACCTCTGTGTTAAATCCAGTTGTTGTCTCACATAATCTTCCCCGTATTTAGACTCGAGTGTACTTGGTTTTATTATCAATTTGCCGTCTCTTACATGTACGTTATCATTCAAATACACATTGAATGGATAGTCCTGTAAATAAATATTAGGAAGATTTACATTACAAAGCTTTTCCTGAGTTTAGTGTTATATATCGTTAATCAATACCAATATATGAAGATGAAGAGTTTGTTTGTTTCGTTGTATATACATGTAGCGACAGCCTCGGTGGTCTAGTGGTTTAGCACACCGCTTTACTATCCGATGGTCGTGGGTTCGATTCCTCGCACGGTGCAAACATTTGTATTCATGAGTATGATTGTTTGTATCGGTCTGGGTGTTTTCTATGTATAATATGTATTTATTTACAAAAAAAAAATGTATCCATGTATTTATATCAGTTGTCTAGTACCCATAACACAAGCTCTGCTTAGCTTGGAACTAGATGGCGCTGTGTCAATTGTCCTGAGACATTATTATTATTATATTTTATTTACTTCAAACAATTTAATATAATATAGCAGTATTGCCATATCATATCATATATACATTAAGGACTAACATATATAGAAATTAATAAAATATATCACAGACATGATTCTATTGGTGATAGTGTCGTGATCGTGATGTTATACACATATTACCTTACTCGATAAACGGGCTTCAAAATCGATCTGTCGATCCAGAAATTATATTATTTAGCAAGGGGATTGTTAGGAATATGTATTATTAAACACATTGTTAGCAATGGACCAGGTCAGGTTGACCTCCACGCGGTTTCTCCTGGAAACCATCATGTTAAATTCCTGGTGAATTTACCACGATGGGCTAACTGACTTGACCTCATGCTATGCTCATGCTCATCCTATTACCCTCCAGTGCCCCGCCAGCGTATACCTTTAGCGCAAGTGATGGATAATTTCCTATTCGTCCTTTAAAAAAAAAGGTATATATTAGTGAGACTACAGAACAAATTTCTAATTCGGCTCACCGGTTCACTTGGAAACATGTACTCTGTCGTCCAAATGTTGCCTTTATCGATGGCCTTGTTGAAGTTATCCTCAAACAGAAGCTGCCCTTTGCATACAAATCCGGGCACGGATACCATGGATACGGATATTTCACACGGATAATCGGTGCTTTGAGAAATTGGAGGATTGGTGACTACTGCGGAAGTTGGCGCTATTGGAACTGGCGGTCTCGGCGATTCACTATCGATTGGAGATGTGGAATCGTAAGGATTTCCAGCGTCGTCAACATATCCTGGAATGGAAAATAACTATTGTCATGAGTGTGAATAGGGAAATGTCAATATTTAGTTATTTTAGAAGATAGAATAATAGTAATAATAATAATCCAAGAAAATTCACACAGCGCCATCTAGTCACAAGCTAAGCAAAGATTGTAGGTACTAGATAACTGCCAGAAGAAATGAAATATTTTTTTGTATTTATAAAAATATATAAATAACCTTGGACAATTAACACAGCGCCATCTTGTCTTAAGCTAAGCAGAGATTGTGTTGTAAGTACTAGACAACTGACAGAAAAAAATATTTTAATTAAATATTTTTTTGTGTCAATGTGTTTACATAATATACATAGAAAATACAAACACCAACATAAATATTCTTATTCATGAATACAAATGTTTGAACTGTCTAAATTGAGATTATTCCTAGAAGATCTCTTTCAATTAAATAATTAGTGCAATATGTGCTACTAAATAAACATAGTACTAATTACAAACTGTAGTCAATCTAAAATAGACATTATATTTATGAACAGAAGAATACTTCTTCTACCAACAAGCCTATCAAAATCTGATGACATTTTTAATTAATAATTAATTTTCGAAAAAAAATTATATGTATGTATTCGTTTTAAAAATAAAGTATTCATACCTGTTACCGTCCATTCCCCATTATCCTGCCTGTAGCCTAGACCATTCTTTAATACATAAGTCCAAAAGTATATTTTGTCTCCAATTTTCAGCCTGGCCTGCTTGTCGTTGAAAGTCCACCTGCCTCCCTTCGCTTTGGTGATATCTCTGGACCAGTGTCCTGCTTCCAGACCTTCCATTTCCTCATTGAGCTTCCCGTGAAACGCGAAGAGAGAATAGCCATCATCTGTTGAGGTATAATTTCAAAATTGTAAAATTTATGTTAGAAATTTCTATAAAACGTCGTGGCTTAATGGTATAGTGCATATCTTATTAATATTATAAATGCGAAAGTTTGTGAGTATGGATGGATGTCTGTTGCTTTTTCACGAAAAAGTACTGAACAGATTTTGATGAAACTTGACAGTAATATAGCTTATACATTAGAATAACATATAGGTTATAATTTAAATGGATATTATGTAAATTGGGCGAAATATAATGATAAATATCAAGTAAGTGGGATGAGATGCAGATGACGTTCCGCGGCTCGGCTAGTATATTAGTGCCTTGAATAAGTTCTCGCTTTTTTTTCACAGATGGTACTCTATGTATAAAATTTTGAATGGTAACACTTTTGCTAGAAAGTACTGTATCTAACCTTTAATTTTAATGTATGGTAGTTAAATATAATGGAAGCACAGTAATTTTTTATTGGTTCTGAAATGTCTAATTTTGTGACAAATAAAGTAGTTTTGATAGAAATTTTATTGCATTGTCTTTAGATTGTAAAAAACAGAGAGAACTTATTCAAGGTCCTAGTATATATACATATTTTATTACTATTATAAACGCGAAATATGTGAGTAGGGATGGATGTTTTATTACTCTTTCACGCAAAAAATATTGAACGGATTTTGATGAATATAGCCTGTACATCAGAATAACATATAGGCAAAAAATGAATGGCTGAAATATATTTTGTTGCTGAAGTTATCTTTTAAGCTATGCTCCAACAGATTACGGGTGTGAAGGTATAGTATCATTAGTACGTGACGGTATAGAGTTTTTTTTGTGTACGAATGGTCAATAATCAATAGACGAAGAGTAATAGCAAATAAATATAGATCCATTACTGTACAATGTTATGTAAACACAAGTTTCATTAAATAAAGTACCCAGTACCGAGAACTAAAGTTTTAAAAGGAAAACACAATTACTTGTTGAGTCATCAAAATAAGATCTAATTGTATAGCTTTACCGTTTCTTTTAGTTCTTTATTTAATTCCTTTTTTCTGTGAAAATGATTATTATGTACATACTCTTTGTATTATTATTTATGTACTAGCTGTACCCGAGACTTCATCCGCATGGAATTTATCTTTATTTTTATAAAATAAAGTAGCCTAAGTTACTCTTACATCAGCTACCTGCTAATAAAAGTCCTGTCAAAATCAGAGATTAGCCGGAATAAACAGACAGACAGACAGCCAAAAATTGTAAAAAAATGTTAGTTTGGTGTATGTACCGTATTTATATTCATGCATATATATATGCATGTAGTAAAAAACGGTTATTTCAATATTACAAACAGACGCTCCAATTTTATTTATATGTATAGACTAGCTGGCCCGCGCAACTTCGTCTAGATTACACTTACATGACATTTATTACAAAATTTCTAATAAAGTGAGTTGCTTAGACTCTACTTAGCTACCAGTAGATTTTCAAGTGTGTCAGAAATCTAGAACTTGAGCAGTTCTAATCCCAAATTGATTAGTGTGATCATGTTTATATATTTTTATATTGAGTCAGCCATACATACACGTATAGTCATTGGGATCTATTAATAATACCTATGAGCACTTATCTAATGACCGTAGATAGCCCTGTAATAACCATTGAATAATTAGTTTAGATATTACGTTGGAATATTACAACTTTGTAAGGAAATCGTATTAAATATTAATAAAAGTAAAAAAAAAAATAACTATATTTTTCAGATAGAATTAGAATTATAGAATATTTATAGATTTTTCATTTAATAATTATTGCTTCAAATTTTAAGAAATGACAATTTGTCCATTCATTTAGGAGCAACGTTGTCACAGACTCATAAATACGTTAAACTATTCGAGGGTTAGAAAGGGTATGAGCAGAATTTCTTCTAAGTTCTTAATAGATCGAATATCCTTTCTGATCTGACGGTACGTTTGACTTATCATATGTATTTGTAACATATGCCTGCGTGAATAATATTTTGTTTTGTTATTAAGTCTATACATTTTTTTTGTGTCATGACAATGGTATGATGAGCGCGCTTGCGCTAACGGTTTACGTTGTCGGTGCATCAGTGGAAGATGATAAGGTGAGTGTGTTTAGGTTAGTTAGCCCATCGTGACAAATTCACCCGGACTTACTCATAATGGTTTCCAAGGGAAACCGTGTGAAGATCAACTTGATATGGTATATTACTAGCAATAAGTTCATTGGTCTATATTAATTAAATTGAACATTGTGTATGACTGTCAGTTTGTTATCTTTGTGCCATATATATTTAGAAAAAAGCGGACAAAGTTGCGGGTCAGTATATAATACAATTAATATATTTTCTAAAGAAAAACTATAATGTACCTGGCACTGAAACCCTTAATCCTTTCGGCCAAATCGCTTCCAACTTCGCTGGCGGTACTTCATAACACTGGCCACAAGTAAAACAAATTAAAAACAATAACACAAATTGTCTATACATTTTACTAATATACATTCATCACTGTCTAACGTATTAGGAATTAATGAAACAGGTGATGATAAGCGAAGACCGTCGAGTCGACCTTTTGCACTCCACTGCGAATCAACACTGACGAGTTCTTGGTATATGTTAGCAATTAACCAGTTTTTTTGCTTGATTATGTTTATTTTTTAGTTGTAGCATGACGTAAGCATTACAGCCAATATCCTATAACAATCAGTTTTTTTATAGATGGCCAGTTATAGCCCGAGTGGATTCAGTCTATTTTAATTAGAAATATCACTTAAGTGAATTTTTTAATAGCATAGGGAAAAATGAGTTTGCGGTTCACCTGGTGGTAAATGATTATACCTATGAGCACCTGCAACACCAGGGGAATTGCTTTATCAATTTATATTATGCTTCTTTTCTTCAAGAATTAATTTGGAATGGGTAACAAAATTTTCATATTGGTAGAAAAGAAATATTTTCTCTTTATAATAATAGTACCTGATGATGGACTGGTGATGCGTCCACTTGGAAATTCTTTAATAGACTGTGATCCCAGGTGGGTTGCTGAAGGTACAACTTGGTGAAGTAGGTGTCACTTTTAAACTACAACTGCGGAGCACCATCCCAGACTACGGCCCATATATTCTCCTAACTTTTGTGCCCATCATCCTATACAAAAATATACTTAAAAAATCGAATGCGCTAAAGACGTTGCTATTCTTTGGGATAAAATGATTTAGTTGCCATTGAATCCAAAAAAGAATAATCATATCATACATTCAAAGTATCGAGATCCTATTTTTAATAGTTGGTAATAGCAAAACTTCGCAACTTTGTGGGGTAAAAACATTTAGTTGCCATTAAATTGTAAGAAGAATAATTATATCATACACTCAAACTATCTAAAACCAATTTTTAATAGTTGGTAATAGTATGGTAATATCAAAACATCTTCAGACAGTTGATAATTGTGTGGTAATAGAAGACGTCTTCAAGTAATAATAGGATAATGACTTCACAAACATATTCTAATAGGTAGTATGGAAAAAGTACCTGCACGTAAAAACCATAAGGGGCCTTCCACAAGTTCCGTCACGAATTGTCCCCACGTTCTTGTCTCAGCTGGCCAGTGGGACTCCCTAGTGTGTCGCATACCTTGTAAGTTTATGAAATACTAGCTGTGCCAGCGACTACGTCCACGTAGAATAGTGAACATTGGATAGCATGTTTAATTGTTTAGGCTAATCATTTTACAAATAAACATGCATTAGTTAGTATTTAGATATGACGAATTTCTATACCAACTTTCATCACGTATGCTGGAATTTACCCCCTAAGGGTAAAATTTTATCTAACTTTGAATGTCATATTTGCCACAGCTTAAAAAATAAGCTTTAAGCTTCTAACTTGAAACTTATTTTCTAAGCTGTTCTAGCTTTTATAATTACGAAATTTCCTTACAATCTTTTCAGATCTAACTTATCTGTGTACCAAATTTCATTTAAATCGATTTAGTAGTTTTGGCGTGAAAGCGCTATAGACAGACAGTGACTTTGGTATTTATAATATTAGCACAGATAATATAATATTATATTAGTAAGAATTATGGTAAAATTGAAGAATTTGTAAATCATAACATTTTTATAGAAAATAAATTACTTAATTTTACTTACTTAATTTTAAATTACCTAATTCATAGTGTTGACAGTATTATCGGATTGCATAAAGCATTATATGTTCAAATAATATTTTTGTTGATTGTCGCATACCTCCTCCTTGTTATTATGTATAAAATTTAGCTAAGACAATATTTTTTTTCAAAAAGCAATACTCAAGTTTCTTACTCACTCTTCTTGTGATGAGTCTGCGTTCCGAAAGTGGTAGAATCGAATAAAAAGTGCTTGTGTTAAGGTTGTTTGTATAAAGATTATTTCTATTTCTATCTATTTCTAATAATCTAACTTTATTGTTTGAATGGAAAATATAATAAATGCTGACATTAAATAAGTAAAATTATTATTTACTGTCAGTATTTGTTATTTTTATAATTGATATTTCCTCAATGTAGGTAATGGTTATGGGAGTCTGTGGTTTGCGGTTAGATAGTGATGATTATATCAATATTAAGATTATATCATCAACAATCATGACTAATTATAGATTCGATGCTCTTACAACCAGCCACATTTGATTATCAACATAATATGTTTATCTTTGTTATTGTCATACAATGATATGAAATTGACCTATTGATCTATTGACAGGTCCTTTGTGCCCAATATCCTGCACAAAGGAAGATCTAAGAGGTGCAGAATGCGCAAAAGTGGTCGCAACGTTCTGGGGAAACTATATTTAGTTGCCGTTGAAACGAAAGAAGTGATATAAAATCTTAATATGGTTTGATGTACATATCTCTTTAGCATATGTATTTCTTTTAATTAAAAAAAGGCATAAAACAATATAGACTCATAGCAGCGACTGCCTCGGTGGTCTAGCGGTTTAGCACATCGCCTTAGTTCTGATGGTCGCGGGTTCGATTCCTCGCACGGCTTAAACATTTATATTCATGAGTATGATTGTTTGTATCGGTGTTTTTTATGTGTAATATGTATGTATTTATGAAAAAAAATATATCTATGTATTTGTATCAGTTATCTAGTACCCATAATATAAGCTTTAGCTAGGTTAACTTGGATCTAGATGACGCTGTGTTAATTGTCCTGAGATTGTTATTATTATAATTATTATAAGTAACTTTTAATACAACAAATGTTCGACATCTAGTTCCTGACTGTAAATTAAATATAATAAAAGGAAATAAAAAATCATTCAAAGTACTGCAACCAGTCATAGTGAAAAATATAATTATTTGTTCGGAATCGAATCCGTGACAATCGCCTTCCGATTGTTACGGATTCGATACCATATGGCAATATGTTAAAAGGCTAATTATACCACTAATCTCATAGGTCATCAACATATCTACTAACGATATAATTAATAAACATACCATAACAGTATATAGCAGACATATGAATAAAGATATTTTGATTTGATTTTATTAATAGATAGTAAAACATTTTTCAGCGACCATTGTCTTTGTTATAGCTCGACTCATTGGCTTTACAGCGAAACTTTGCGTCACATTTTCCACTGCATATATCACAGAGAGTGTTCTGAGGAACTGTTCGGATTAATATCAAGTGCTAAATTTCAATATCGTACTATTCACCACAAACTAAAATACCATCCTAATCATCTGGATGAATGACAGTCCTCCACCGTGAGTTTTTTTAGAACTTTTTATTTATGGCTTCTCACATGGTACATTATAGTCATTACTATTAATAAAAGTAGCTCATCGCTAGCTAAAGTGGCTCATCCGTCATACTCGTGAAGGGGTGGTGCTTGTTCTGTTCAGGTTGCAAACATTGATTAGATTTATTGTTTCTTTTTTTTTTCAATAGCATATGCTGGTAGTCACTCTATTCTCCCAAATTTGAATTTAAATGAATCTGTATTATTGTAAATATGTACAACATTTAAAAAAAAAATACGAGCTGAGTTCTTCTCATCTCGAAATCATTCCGAACTGACGGTAGATTTGACATATCATAAAAGTCTGTAATAGACCTACATGAATAAAGATATTTTGAATTTGAGTACGTTCTAGCAATGTTAATTCCTAACGATACAATATAGAAACCTTCAAGAAAAGAGCTTACTCCTTGTTAAAAGGCCAGCAACTTGCATTTCCCCTGTTATTGAGAGTGCTCATGGGCGGCGGTAATCACTTACCATCAGGTGAGCTGCAAGCTCATATGTGCCCTATGCTATAAAAATTACATCTTATATATTTCACTTTGTACACGTTTACTTCCATAACGAGATATTACATTGTTTAAGTTACTCATAAGAATAAATAAATATAACTCAACTATATAAATACCTACTTAGATTCAGTGATCTTCATCATCACAATCATCGGCTTCTACCTTACCCCATTTATTTGGCGTCGGCGTAATGTTTTTCTCTTCCATTCATCACTGTTCGCAGTCATCTTGTTATTTACTCCATTTCTAACCAAATCATCGTTCACACAGCCATCCATTTCTTTTTCGGCCTTCCTCTGTCCTTATAAACACATCCATATGTAATTTAGATTCAGCGATATCTTTTCGAATTCTACAAATTTTCAAACACTGTAACTTTTCGTCTTCAAACTATTTGTTACTAGATTGATATTTATCTGTCTATATGTACAATACCTTCACGTCTGTTTTCTCAGATTGGATAGTTAGATATATTTAGTAATTATTTAACTTATCATGAGTAGTATTACTGTTAAGGATAAATTGTAAATAATTATTGTAATGTAGTGGTACGGTATTCCCCGATATCTTGTTTGGGTTGTAGGTCATCGTACTTTAAAATTTTTATTGTTTATTTTTATTTAAAGTAATTAAAAGTAATTAATTATGTATGTGTTTATAATATGTATGTAGTTTATGTGAGTGTATCTAGTTTGATATATGATTATTATTATGAACATAAATTTTAATTCATATAATATTTATTTCATCATCATTATATATTTGTTACCTTTTAGTTTTCTCCTGTTCATGTCATTTTACCTACCTGTTCGATATTTCAATCCGTTTCCCTAAGGTTGCCTTGAAAATATTGCTTTTAACAATAAGGCCACCTTATTGCAAAGGTTTTTGTGCTTCTTCTTTACTGTATGTTGCAAATAAAGTATATTCTATCCAGCTATCTCTTAAAAGATTTTACGAATACTGTCAATTCGTTTATATGTTAGCTGTCCCGGGTAACGTTGACATCATGTATCATGACCCCCATGACCCCCCTCCCCCTCCCCATGGATCTGCCGTTGATTACAGAGCACAGTTGACATAATATCTAGACACGCGGTAGCGTGTCAAGCCGAGTTTCAAGTAAACTGGCTTGCAGCACCGTGTGTATATTTACACGAACCATTTGGAGCCACTTTTGACCCCCTCATAACTCAAAAACTCTATCACACAAACCTGTCAAATTTGGTTCATATATTGAGACTTGCGAGATAAATATGTGTTCCAAATTTCATAAACATATCTCAAACGGTTATTTAGATATTAATGTCCAAAAATCGTCATTTTTATCACTGATCAACTATAGATCAAAATTATAACCCACTTCCAGATGACCTAGGAAGTTCAAATTTGGCATGCAGATAGGTAATTAGGTGAATATAAAGGAAAAAATCTGAAACTGGTAAATTGTTATCATTTTACTACAATTTTTCACTTTAATTGATTATATTTCAACTTATACTGGACGAATACTAAAATTCTATGAAAAAGTCGATAGCCACCAATTGACATTAATCCCTGGCGAAAAATTTCATCTTGTACTGGACGGAAAGTAATATTGTATGAAAACGTCGATCATTACCAATTTACGTTGACCCCTTCACATCAGTGTCGATAACTAGCAAACTTCAAATATTGCATTGAGCGATAAACACTAGTTGCTATAATTTAGATTCTGTCTAAAATATACTCGTACTTATAACTAGGAGTATAGTCGAATTTCGTATTTATTATGTTATTAACTGAGATTTGGTATTAATTATTATTTCAATATTTAGCGCACATCGATAGTGTAAAATCATTATTTTTATAAATAATTATTAAATAATAGACATTTCGGTATAGGGCGCCGCGGCGGCGCCGTGTGGGAGCGGTGCGATAAAACGTTGACGCGAACCTGTCCGAGCGAATGGCAGCCGCCCTCATATGTCTCAATGTTTTGTTTCTCGATATCTAACCTATAAGGTTGCGATTTATGCTACGAAATTTATAGCTTTCTTAAATTATACTTATATATTTGTGGTTATATTATTATTACATTATTTTAGTAAATACGTATGGTATAGACAATAGTTTAAACCAAAAATTAATAACAATTTTAGTATAGTTATAAGTAGGAATGTATAGTTAACTCGAGAATGAGAACTCATTGGTAACAAATTGTTTTCTTGAGAATTCAATAGATAACAATTTGTTACATAATCGTCTTTACGAACTATAACGTGTCAATACGAAGTTTCAGATATTAAATAATGTATATGTTGAAAGAGAACAATTCCGTATTTGCTTAACATATGCTATTACTATCCACAAATCACAAGGCCTTAGTTTTGGCAGTCCTCTTCTCAACATAGGCTCCTCCATATTTAATAAAGGGCAGGTTTACATTGGACTCTCCAGAGTTAAAACCTTAGATGGGGTACGTCTTAACAATTTAGATCCAAGTCACGAGAGCTCTATTGTAGAGTACAACCATCTGTGGACGTTATACCGCCCCGATTTGCCCAAAAATTCCTGATACTGAATTGGCTTTGGACTTCAACATTTAAAAGTTACAAGAAAATATAGAAAATAACACAAAAAAAAGACAATTATACCCCGTAAATATACGAAAATACAGTAATTTATCAAAAATAATTTGGTATTAATTTAGTTATAAATATGTACCTAGTATAATTTATGTACAAAAAGTAATGATATCCCATCAAAAACATAAATGTGAAATGATAGCCGAGTTTAATATTATGATATATGCCTTGATTGTTGACTTCTACGACAAAAGAGATGATATCTAAATGGGTGCCAAGTTCAATGGTCTAACTTGGCTAGTTTTCATATACGAAATATACTGTAGCCTTCGCAAGTTCTAAACATGTTACTTGTCGGTTCCTATTTTAATATTAATAGTAACTAGCAATCGAAAGTAATAATTGGTATATGAGAACTGGCCAAGTTAGACCTTAGGCTACAGTATATTATCCTAAGTTATAAGAAGAAATGATATTTTATATTGTTATAAATACATTTCAGGACAGACCATTGAACTTGGCACCCATTTAGATCTCATCTCTTTTGTCGTAGAAGTCAACAATCAAGGCATATATCATAATATTAAACTCGGCTATCATTTCACATTTATGTTTTTGATGGGATTATATATTACAGAGGCTTATTATGTTAATTTGTTTTTATATATGGCTATTGTCGCGTACAAGCAGCAACAAAACGCAACACAAAGGGAGCGTTCTGATTGGAGCGCACACCCATCCAATTTAAATACGCAACGTACCGTACAGACTTAAAATATCAACCGATCGATATAATGTACATTTTGTACACTCCACCAAATTTATAGTTATCACAGTATTTAACCATTACATTTAAGATATATTTGCTTACAAATTCTATCATTTCGACAACCCTGTAATCTGCTGAAGCCATCAAACCTACCATCTATCATTCGAGCCGCATCATCACGTACCAGCTATTGATGTGATTATTAAATACTTCTCGTGGTCACGGGTTTGATTCCTTGATTATTCATGATTATGATTGTATTATATATGAGTATTTAAATATATTATGTATATTTAAACAATCATATTATTATTATTCTTATGCCTTCTTATAAGGACGGCAACGAACTTGCAATTTCTCTGGTGTTGCGGGTGCTTATGGGCAGCACTTTTTTCTAATACCTTTGCAGGTATCTTTTCTGAAAAAGATAGCAGGACCGTAAGTAAAATAAGAGACTGAATGCCAATTCCTGCCTGATGAAGACACTGCATTAACAAAAAAAGCATTTTGGGAAAGCGACTTAGATGTGCTAGATTTAAAGTCGTTTTCCGAAAAAAAAAAATGCCCTTGCATTTTGTTTGTTATTAGCCCCATTTAGCTCCATCTCTATACTCCAGCTCAATTTATTCATTACCACAGAATGGGTCTAAACCGGGTTCACGTTGAGTATATTATGTGTGTGATAACCACTTATGTGGTATTTAATGTGACAATTCCAGAAAGACAAAGACACGACGTGATTATAATGAGAAGTGAAGGAGTTTCTCAGGTCGTGTTATAGTATGTTACATTAAGAGACCATTTCCATTATCTATACTTATGAGATAAGTAGGTACGTAGGTACATAGTACAAAACGATCGTCGGCGCTGTCTGGTCGCTTCTATCTTTTAAACTACGAAACTTATTTTATCCAGTTTTCAGTAATAGATCGGGTGATTCAAGAGGAAAAGGTTTATATGTATAATATTATATATATCTATACATATAAATAAAATTGGAGTGTATGTTTGTAATATTGAAATAACCGTTTTTTACTACCTGCATATGATTATAAATACGGTACATACACTAAAATAACATTGTTTACAATTTTTGTCTGTCTGGCTGTTTGTTTCGGCTAATCTCTGAAATGGCTGGACCGATTTTAACGGGACTTTTATTGGCAGGTAGCTGATGTAATAAGTAGTAACTTAAGCTACTTTTATTTTAGAAAAATAAAGTAAATTCCACCTGGACGACGTCCGGGTACAGCGGGGCGGGTGGTTAGTTACATAGTATAAAACAAGTCTTCGCTGCTGTCTGTTGGCTTAACTTTTAAATTACAAAACGGATTTTAATACACTGTTCAGTAATAGCACAGATAACATAATATTACATAGTAGTAGACAGAGTGATTCAAGAGAAAGATTTATAACATCCGTGTTATAGTATAGAACAACTTGTTATGCTAAACATAGCATAACAAGTTGTTCTGTAATGCATCCGCCCAATACCGGGACGGGTCGCCAGTATAATACGAGTATATATATATACATAGTCGGAACAAACTTTATTTTTCTAAAATAAACGTAGTACAAGTTACTCCTTATTACATCAGCTACCTGCAAAAGAAGTACAATAAAAATCGGTCCATCGATTTCAGAGATTAGCCGGAACAAACAAACAGACAGACAGACAGACAGACAAAAATTGTAAAAAATGATATTTTAGTGTATGTACCGTATTTATATTCATATGCACGTAGTACAAAACGATTATTTTACATCAAGCTACAACATCCTCAAATTTATTTATTTATTTTATTTATTCTTTATTGCACTTTTAAAAATTGTACAATTTGGTGAGCTTAATGCCATATGGCATCCATCTCTACCAGCTAACCATTAGGTAAGAACAGAAAGCGGTTGATGGGCAGCGGTGGGAAATCAAATACCACAAAAAATATATTTTATATATATATATAATATTGTTTTTGTAATTATGTTATCATCTCCAAGTAGTTTAAGGTTCAGTTAAGGATATTGGACAACTTAAACAAAATCTTATGATTATAAATAAATTAAATATTATGATTTAAAAAGTTTATTATTATCACATTAAAAAAATCGATCCTATAAAATTTTACTGCAGTACAATGTTGAGCAACTAACATGTTTAATTATAACTACATAATTATTACATTTGGAAACATCTCGAATACAAAGTTGTTTCCTTACAGTTATTTTAGTTACATAAACAAGTTTTTAAGGAACGTAACTTAAATAACTAATTGTTCACTTCTTAAGAATCTCATTAAAATTTAGTTTCGTAGACAAGTCGTAGACAAATTGTTTACAAAACTAAAATATTAAGTTGTACTTACATATATCATGAATAATTTAAGATTCAAGTTATACATTTATTTTGAGCATGTTAAATTAATAATATTTGATATTCGTATGGAATTTAGTATTATTCTTTAAATAAGTGTACAACTTGCAATATCGAGGTCAAAAAATGTGTACAAGTACAACTTAGAACTTTAGTTACTTAAATAAACTAGTCAATATGAATATAAAACCTTCATAATGAGTGTTCTAACAATATTTCACTTTTTATTTATATAAAGATTCGAAATTAGAAATTTAAAAATTTATCTATACATATAAACAAAATTGGAGTATCTGTTTGTAATATTGAATTCGTTGAAATCGTTTTCTATTACACACATATGAATATAAATACGGTACACCAAAATAACATTTTTTACAATATTTGTCTGTCTGTCTGTCGGTCTGAAATGGCTGGACCGATTTTGACGGGACTTTTTTTGGCAGGTAGCTGATGTAATAAGTAGTAAGTAGTAACTAGGTTACTTTTATTTTAGAAAAAGAAAGTTAAATTCCACGCGGACGAAGTCGTGAGTACAGCTAGTTAATTATATAAATTTGATGCCATAATATGTATTGTTAAGAATAGATTTTTATTTTGTAAAATTACTTATATATAGTAGTATATACTATTATATAGTCTCATATCATAAGACTAGTAAACAAGAAAGTGATATTATCGGTAGTGGTATTTTTTGTGTCCGTTATTCATATGGTCCTTCGAGCCGGATCATCGAGAACTGATGACATAACTGAACTTATTTAACTAACTAAAAGTGAAATATTATTAATTACTATACATAATTTGAGCACATTAAGTAACAAGTTTTACATTTATTTTAAACAACTAATACGTGAAGTCAAAAATGTACGCAAGTTTATGTACATTTAAGACGCTTGTTTTGAGATATTTGAAGTGCTTTAAACATGTTATTACATTATAATTAATTTGGTATACTATTATTATTGTCAGTCATTTATTTACCACTAACGTGTGGTTACTCTGTATGTTGTCAAAATATAACAAAACTAATAACTAAATCATCACGGAATCGAATGTACAGTTACAATTTACACACCCAAAGGCTGCATGAACTTTTTAATCATGATAAGTTAATAGAAGTTAGTCCGTAAGAGATCGCTTTAAGCGATATGGCCGCCTTTTGATTGGCACATAAAGTTCGTTAGAGTTATTTTTATTATAACCCGAGCAGTGCGCAGAGCCATCTAGAACTAAATGAAGAAGAACTTCTTTCATTCTTCTGTGGATACGAAACAACTGATACAAAAGCTTAAACATATGTAAGAAATTGCTTATAGCGATAAGACCGACTTTTCTTATTAATTTTCTATTTACTGTTTTTCTTATTGTATGTAGAAATACATAATGTAAAGATTTTATTATTATGTATTTTAGTACATACAAAGATAACACCCAAGTCAATGTTTGTATTGTATGTTAATTGAACCCGCGACTATCGGAAGTATGGCCATGTACTAAATCACTAGACCACCGAGGCCGTCTATCTAATCATTTCGGATGTGGGAGAGACTACAGGCATTGATTATTTGGTTATCAGTTTTGTTACCTTTCTCTTTTTCTATTTTATTAGACCTACAATTAAACTTAGGGTCTACAAATAAAATTCGTTGCAAATGAACCTTTATAATTACAGTCTTATAAAATCAATGAAATAGTTTATGTCCAAAGAGTATTTATCACCTTGTTTGAAAAATATAGCGGGATTATACGGTGACAATAAACTGTACTGTTTTGCCGCTATTACAGCCGGTCTAGTCCTGAATTCAATTCTGAACAAGAGACGTTAGAATGTGCAGTTTTAAATATCTAGAATACTCATAATATTAGTGTATTTTATAATATACTAGCTACTAGCCCGGCTTCGCACGGGTGTACATGTATTTTACATGTAAACCTTTCTATTCAATCACTCTATCTATTGCTAAAAATGCATTAAAATCCGTTGCGTAGTTTAAATGATCTAAGTGAAGAGATGTTGTCTATACTTTGTAAAGAAGCATTTTTAGAAATGCTAAATGCGTAATAGTTTCACGAATTAAAACTATAATAAAATGTTTTAACTCAGAGCACTAGAAGATTTGGACCTTGTGTTTATTGAGTTAAAGATACAAATGCCATACAAAATCCCACACATGTTGATAAATTGCCGCGAAAAGAAATTTAGTCATCGTATAAGTCCGCCATTATTATTTTCGAAATTCGAACGCAAAACGCGAAACGCATTTACAATAATATAGAAAATGCATTGTTTTATTATAAACTTAATTCTATGTGTCATAAAGTATATTTTCAGTACCATTATCACAGAGCATAAACCCTAACGTAGTCCACCTTCAGGTTTGAGTCGTACCAGGTTGGGTACCAATTGTCTTTGTCATTCCAGAAGTTCAGCACAGCCTTGATCGCTCGGTTCCTCCACGGCTTGTCTGTGACGTCAGCGAAGTCATTGACACCTCCAACTCGAAGACCCAGGGAAACATAGAACTAAAAAAAAACAGATTAATTAAAACTTATTAAAGTGCTTAGTGTTTTACAAACCGATATAGAACAAAACCTAAGTGCAAATCTGGCTAACCCAAAAACTTTTGTGTATATTTTCTTAATTCTGACTAAATCTCCGGTAATAGAAACACCGATAACAAGCAATACTAATCTGTGGGACAACTGTAGCGTCGTCCTGTCAAAAATTCTAATTCAATTCAATTCAGCCTCATTGGTCTAGTGATTTAGCACACCGCGTTACTTCCAATGGTCGCAGGCTCGATTCCTCTCACGATGCAAAACTTTTGCATTTATGAGTACGATTATTATATTGGTCTGAGTGTTTTCTATGTATATTATGTATTTACAAAAAATATCTAAGTATTTCAGTTGTCTAGTACCCACAATACAAGCTCAGATTTGCTTGGGACGCTCTGTAAATTGCCCTCGGTTATTATTATTTCTATTATTATAAATGTGGACATATCAAGTATTGCGTTTACCACAACATCGACAGTTCACATTCTCTCTGGTTACCAGTTAAAAAGATATGTTTAATGTCCAAGTACCTCTAACTTTTCTATTTGTCCCGCCTCGCTTACTTTGTAAGGACCTGTAACCTAGGACAATTCACACAGGTATTTATTATTACCAGTTTATCGAGTGGTGCCATCACGGTGCCTCTGAGCCAGGTTGCAGCATGCGGCACCGCGTGTTCCCGAGCACTGGAGTAGAAACCCTCACCAGCATTAATGGTTCCATACCTCTCATTGTCTACTAAAACCTCGATGCCGTCTGCAATCAAGAATAGAATAGAATAGAATAGAAAATCATTTATTCAAATAAACTTAATATAAGCACTTTTGAATAGTCAAGTTTTTTTATTCTACCGCTTATTCGGAATGTAGATTCATCACAAGAAGAATAAGCAAGAAACTTGTGTGTTGTTCTTTTAAATAAATATTGATTTATTTATATTTAATTAACAACAAGGATTAGGTATGCGACAATCAACATAGAAATCGCTACGCACTTAATCTCTGTTCAATCAGATAACATTGTCAGCGCTATGAATTTTAAGTTAGATATTTTCTACAAAAACATTATTATCACTTATAAATTCTTTAATTTTATAATAAGCTTTTTTACAAAGAAAATATTTTATGACACATTTGAATTTTTTTTCTGGCAAATTTACTATATTATAGAACATGTGTATAATTATAATAAGGCGGCCTTATTGCTGAAAGAAATCTTAATATCAAACAAAAACATGACATGTTTATTAACTCCTTACCTGGCTTCCAAATTAACGTGTAATTATGATAGTCTCTGTTCCAGTTGTCGATGCCGATCTTTTCCTTCAATAACAGGGTCCTAAACGGTTCAGAGTCTGATAGTACTGGTCCACCATACAGTTTCTTGGCGAAGATCGCGTTTCCTTTAGCGAAAGCTACTCTCATCAGACCAGACTCATAGCGACGGGAGCCGTAAGCATCTTCGCGAGGTTCGAGGTTTATTTCTGAAAACAGTAATCCAAGTACTCTGAATGATTTGTGATTTGATGATTTATAAAGATCATTTTGTTATTATTATTCATTGTACGTTTAAAATTATTTGTTTCTTATTTATTATACTGTATTATCAACGCTCATTTACATTTTTAATTTGACTGTAGGTTTACATATGTGTACATTGGCCAAAATGCTTAAAAAAGATATGGCATTATGGCATGGCCAGTTAACATAAAAACAGAAAACGGTTGAAAGGTAGATATGATGTTATTTTGTGGAAATCCGTTTTATTGCTATTAAGCAAAGAATTGAATTTCCGCACATGCAAATGGTATAATTAAACAAAATTATATAAATCGTTGTAATGCTTCTAATATTTTTAGTCTCAGAAATGCGTAAATGGTAGCGGAATGGAACAAAATAAAAATTAATTAAATAATTACACAAGTTTTAAATAAAACTTACCAGGTATCAACCAATTTCCAGCAGGTAACTTGGCGCGCACTTCAATTTTTCCAAATATAAAATTGAATTTATTCTTGGTGGTAATCTTTCCAGTCATGACCGGAGGTAGAATTTGGGCACCCAACGATTGGCGTTTACATTGTGATGTGTCGATAGGTCCTGTACACCTGAACAATAACAATCATCAATGATTTCAAATCAAATCAAACCAGAATATTCATATAGGTCTATTACAGACTATGATATGTAAAATCCACCGTCAGTTCAGCTTTCGAGTTAAGAAGAACTAACAAGAAACTCAGGTCTTATTCTTTTCAAATGAGCTTGTATATGTTTCGGAATTAAAAATACATACAAACCTAAATTTTCAACCTTCTACCATCAGCCCCTATTTTTAATAGTGATATTAGAACTTCAATATATATGGCAAAACAACGTCTGATAACATATTGTTATTTTGAATAATAATAATGATGTTTTATTTATTTCTACTCACTAATATAGATGGAAACAAATACATGTAGTGTTGTTGGATAAAATAATGCAAAAAATTACTGTTGGTAGTGCTTTCCTCACCTATTAGTCAGATCGAGACTCTCGGACAGGATACCCTGGTGGAAATGTGATTCCAGTAGTTTGGGACTGATGACAAGGTTTCCATCATTTAAGGCTAACGTTTCATCTGCCATGTACACGTTGAACGGATAATCCTGGAAAATAAAATAAAATAAATAGCAAATTCACGACGACTGTTATGATTTTACTCATAACAAAATAAACATAATAAAACTACGTACAAAATAAAGTAACGAGAGACTTGGCATAGCCCGTCCTCGGTACTGACTACCAGAATGGCTGTGATACAAGATAAGCATAGTTTGGATTATACAACTGATATAGAATGGACCTAGACACGCGGGAGCCTGTCAAAGCCGAGTTCAAGTAAGAGAACTGGCGAGCAGCACCGTGTGTAGTATTACACGAACCATTTGGATAATATACAAAGAAAGACCAATAATGCTAGGTGCTAATCCGCTAGACTACGAGTCTACTAGGCTGTCATATTGCTTGATTAATTAATATTAATAGGAATAGATACCGAGGTATTAATTGTCCTGGATTATCATTATTTTCTCTATCTTACTTCATAGTTAACTAAAGTTATTATTATATTCAACTTTATTTTTTGAATTTAACTTTATTTTTCTAAAATAAAGGTAGTCTAAGCTACTTCTTATTACATCAGCTACCTGCCAAAAAAAAATTCCGGCAAAATCGATCCAGCCATATCAGAGATTAGCCGTAACAAACAGACAGACAGATAAAAATTGTAAAAAATGTTATTTTGTATGAACCGTATTATATTCATATGCATTTAGTAAAAATCGGTTATTTCAATATTACAAACAGACACTCCAATTTCATTTATATTTGTAGATAATAATAATAATACTATATGATATGTAGTAATATTATTATTAAATAATAACTAAAATCAGATATATAACATAAACCATGTAGATTCAAGCGAGAAAAATGGTAATGAAGCTCTTGAGTTGAGTGTGAAAACAAACTACTGGTCAGTTACTACACAAAGGTCAACAACAATAATAAAGCTATAGAAATTGCTAACCGGTTCTTCAGGAAACTTGATTTCGGCCTCCCAGTTAACCAAGTTTTGTAATCCTTGTTTGTCAAAGTCCTCACTGAAGATCAAACTTCCAGCGCAAACCGCATTCCTGCCTTGAACGGTAGTTTTAGATATTTGACATGGTGGATCAGGTCTAGGTGCAGGAGGCGATGGCCTATTTGGTTCTTGGGGTTTCTGTGGAGTTGGTGCTGGTTCAGGTGCCAGACTTGGATCCACGGGTTTACCTTCCTCGTCGACAAACTCTGGAAGAACATTAGAAGCGGAGTTATAATGGCAAGTTTTATCTTTTTATTAATGATGGAAACATTTACATTCTTCACTAGTACCAAAATTTAAAGAATTGAATTTGAATTACAAATCTTAATAAGGAATTAACCATGCCATAGGGTACACCAGCTGTTTTATTAAAAAGAAACATCTAATTACAAAGATCACGCAGGATGACATAAATGATCGGTTCAGTAGTAGAATTTTTTTTTCAAATCTGACTGTTCTAGAGATTAACGACTACAAACATAATTTTCAGCTTTTTTATACCAGTATTGCAGATTATAAGGTAAATCCTTCGTAATAGTATATGATATGTAAAAAAAACTTCTCAAATTAATATGGTAATATAAGGAAAAATATTATATATTCCTAAAAATCTGGTTTTTGAGAGGAAAACGCTAATTATAGATACCTACTCATAAATACCAAATTACTGACTTGTACATTATGTTTTTATCTTATTTTAAGTTATTTACCTGTGACTGTCCATTCACCATTGTCCTGTCTGTATCCTAAGCCATCCTTTATGACGTAAGTCCAGAAGTAAATCTTGTCTCCCAATTTCAATTGGGCATTTCGATCTCTGAAGGTCCACCTGCCCTCCTTGGCTTTTGTAATATCTCTTGCCCAGTGCCCAGCTTCTAAACCTTCCATTTCTTCATTGAGCTTGCCGTGAAAAGCAAAAAGAGAGAAGCCGTCATCTGAAACACAGGAAGACTAATTCTTAATATCATTCTTTTAATACTGAAATTAATAATATTGACCCCATAGGTAATGAGAGCAAGACTACATAGTTGATAATGAAAAACTTCGTTTTTCAACTTATTTTTTTGACTGACTGACTCCTATAAAAATATTTACAAATTAAATTAATCATAAAGATGGCGGTAGGCTCTCTACCTTACTATAGACAACACTGCATGTTTGTATTAAATTCTGCAAGTGATTGTTAACAATTGATATTTTTAGAACAATGCAATATAGTTGATCAAGTCAAACTCTCCAAGATGGTTCCAGAAAGTAATAAATTTAAGTTAGAATTAAAATACATCTAATTAGGGTTCCCAGTATTACCATCAAGATTACGAATATCTAGGTTCAAGCCACAAGACCTACCCAGTATAGTAATCCTCTTTTTACTAATATGGTCCAGCCTCGAGGCCTTATTCACACGAAGAATATGCTATAGAATCATAAAAGTCATTAGAAGCACAAGCAGATGCAACAAATAGTCTTCAGTTGTTGATAGCACTATTTAAAGCAGTGTCATTCGCATTGTTTTTTAATAATGTGTTTGCGTTTCAATAACGGTAATACTTTATTATCTATCAATCATTCAATTGCTACATAGTTTCACAAAGCTATTAGCTTCAGTTGTCAGTTGTAAACAAAAAACGAATATCTTGAAGATGTAAATAATTATTTAGATGAACCGTGAACAGGTTTTTTGAACCTGTTCCACAGTACTTACTGGTCTTTGACTTGAAGAGCGGACCGTGAAATTTTTACTGCGGCATTAGGTTCATTGGCTCTTAAGAATCTGATGTTACTGTAACTAATTTAAGAAGTGCCCGGTGAAAAACTTAATGTTATGTCATTGAACCAAAGATATTTCGGGACTAAATATCTGGTTACTTTATTTGTTATTATTGCAAATTCTGTCAACGAATTTTGTCGTCATTCTGAGCACGTAACTTAAATATATATTGTACAAAATAACCATGAAATTCAAAGCATTTTGAATGTTATTTTATGCAGACGACTTGAAATGACACAATATACGGTTTTATTATCTTACATAAGAGAGTCTATTATGATTTTTACACAGAACTTAGTCCTTATGAATAAGAACGTATAAATATTTATTTGTGTGACAGATTATTTTAGTGTTAATTTATTTACTAAGTATATATTTTATTTTATTTATTAAATAAATAAATAAATATTCACACGTTTCCATTCTTGAGGACTAAGTTCTATTATATATGAACTATAACTCGATATGGATTCTATGATTAAAATACGATTCAATCACAGGGATATTTATACTTGACTTTTATCCATCCTTTAACCCAAACACCCATACAAAGGTTGCACCTAGGATTAAGGGAATCTAATAAAAACCGTCTAAAAATGGGGAATTAAAACTAAAATTCTCATGCAATTTTTTGATTTGATTTCCCATTTTTTTAGACGGTTTTTATTAGATTCCCACGACAATACAACGACGTCGTCAGAACTAGTTATTCTAGTTTTCTGCTAAATTGGAGTTTTTTATCATAAGAGATGGATTAAGTCTATTACCAAAGTGTAGGGTTTATTTTGAGTCTTTTTTCTGTTATATATATGACTTTGTGATTATAGAATAGAATAGAAAATCAAGCACTATACTAAATGAAGCACTTTTGAACAGTCATCACATTTTTTTCAATCTACCGCTCATTCGGAAACCTGTCTCATCACAAGAAGAATGAGCAAGAAACTTGCGTGTTGCTCTTTTAAATAATATCTATTTACCTTATTTGACGATTTGTTTCTTAGTCTTAGTCGCTTTCAATGACGATTTGGGGTGAAAAAGAGTAGTTACACATTCTAGTCTGACTCTGTCACGTGAATAGTCATCAAGGTAAAATATAATAATTACATTGCTTAAGGAAGCCGTAATCGAGAAACCAGTCTTGAGTAATACTGATTAGTTAAGGAAACGATTTGTTTTGTCTCTTGGCAATTAGATGATACATACATAACTGGATATCAAACGCGGTTATGTCATCTTTGCTAACAGAAAATACCTTTTTTTGCTTTCCATTTGCATGAATTTTTTTGCAATTTTATATACAACAGCATTTTCTCTTTGTTACTATTATATTTTACAGGTTATGCCTATCTCAGACACCAGCTCCTCACAGCAAATCGATTAAAATAATAAATTTAAGTATTTTACTATAAAAAATACTACATGTATTGTTGTCATTATGTTTGTGAGGAGAAATAAATAAATAAATCAATATGTTGCTTTTATTTAAATTCAATGAATTCTTGTGAAATTAAATCAAATCATCAACCATTATTAAGTCATCGTCATGATAGATAATGCGATTGCTTTTTTGTAAAACAGATGGTTTGAAAAGTTTCAATTTGCTTTTATTTGTAGGATGATAATAATATTTAATATCTCAGGATACGAAATATTAAATTCATTTCCATTAATACAAATATTATCGTGCGAGGAATGGAACTCGCGACCATCTAAAGTAAGGCGATGTGTTAAACCGCAAAACCACTGATGCTGTCATATATATTTGACTAATATACGTCTGGTAAATGTGTTGAACCCTAAATAACTATATTATTGCAACCAAGCATGAAATTGTATTATAATTCACAAATCAGCAGTTACCGTAAATTGTCTCCTGCATCTAATTTTCCAAATCCATAGAGTAGAATGCATATTTATATAAAATGCAAAATTTCTGTTTTCATTTGCATGTTTCTTAGCATACTTCGAAAGCACCGATTTTTGTATGGTGTTGACTATTATTTTATTTAGCAATGTTTGTAAGTATAATACATACATATATAATAGTATAGTATATATATATATATATATTACAGTCGTTATGTATTTTTTTGGCCATCTACATACGACATTGCTGAGAAAGTGGAGCCAAAGTTGGGATAAGTAATTTTATATGTATCTAATCTTTCTCTATATGCACACACACCGCCTCAGATGAGAAGCTAAATGAATAGAGTCCGTATTACATTACATTCATCATCTGCTTCTTCCTTATCCCATTTATTTGGGGTCGGCGTAATATGTTTTTCTCGTCCATTCATCCCTTCGCAGTCATCGCGTTATTTACTTCCTTTCTTACCATATCATCTTTCACACAGTCCATCCATCTCTTTTTATTTATTTATTTGTATCCGTATTACATTACATTACTTTACATTATATGTATGTAATCTGTCATACATACATCTATGACATACTAGCTGACACACGCAACCTTATCTGCGCTTACACTTACTTGTACTTGACGTTTATCATCATATTTCGCACAATTTACATAATATCTTTATAAATTATAGCATAAGTGTTATTCTGGTGTATAAACTATATTACTGTAAAGTTTCATCAAAATCCGTTCAGTAGTTTTTGTGTAAAAGAGCAACAAACATCTATCCATCCATACTCACTTTCGCTTTTATAATATTAGTAGGATATGGAAGTTACACAGGAAAAGATACAAAATAAATACACAAAAGAAAAAATATGTACTTACTAAATAATCTGTTAAGTATAAGTACTCTCCTTTTGTGGTCATTTTACAGGATTTATATGACGTAGGAAATTTATTCCACGGCGACCGGGTTATCTTGTCACATATATAATGGGGTTTTATATAATAAAAAAGTAACTGACCCTAATCCCTGATAAGGTATATATGCGGTCCAGATGCTTATTTTTATTGCCTGCCTGTAATCAGTTCTTTTAGTGAACATTTTCAGGGAAAAAAAAATATATATTACCTATGTAAGAATTTTAAGTTACGTTTATGAAGTTTATTTATTATATTTTATCGAATTAAGTGTTATTTTGGGAAGTCTATTTTTTACTTATATACATATAAATCTATTTAGATTTTCTTAATTTTTTTGTTTACTGTGTTTATTATCGCAGGAGAGCGAGTCGGAAAAAGGACAAAATAATTTCGTATACATATATGTTATTACTTTAAATGTAGCCATCATCTGGTTTGCCATTTCTAATATTTATATATATAGCATGAGATGACAGTCGCTTCCGCTGTCTGTTCGCTTAGATCTTATAAACTAAGAAACGGATTTGATTACAGTTTTTAGTAATAGATAGAGTGATTTAAGAGGAAATTTTATATATGTAATACATGTACACCTAAGCGAAGATGGGGCGTGTTGATAGTTAAGTAGTATATATAAACTACCAACATAAAAAAATGTTTTATTTGATGTTTTATATTATTATGAGTTCATGTATAGTTAAGTTATGAGTGACTTTTCCTTATATTTGATATTTACGTTAGTTAATCGACTCATTATATATAATTTATTACTTTTATCTATATTATTACAAAGTGAGTTATGGTCTCTCTATCTGCACGGTCCAAACAGAACGGTAATTAATCACATAATTATTATATTTTGATTGAATATAATACAAAATGTCTTAATAGTTTTAATAAAAGTTTATATTATGAATATACCCCGATATTTAGAATGCAAATTCACGGATTGAATTGATTGAATGACTAAGAAGTAGGCGGTAGAAGTTGTTCTAAAACAATTGTAATTCTATTAGATACAAATTCATTAATCATTCTACACCGCTCTTTACAATTTCATACGAGAAATCGGAATTAAAGCGGCGTGCAAAATCCCTAAATCACTGAGGCCGTCAAAGTTGATTTATTGGGAAGGTACTTGAATGTTGACATTCCAGTTATAAAAAAAATTACGTAGTTAATTACTTATTTCATAGTAAACAACACGAAATAGGGCAATGTTTTAATCAAATCAAATCAAATCGAAAATCATTTATATTATTGTATAGTTGCTTAATACTCTATCAACATTTATAACCTTCATATAAGAAACTTTGTAAAGGTCTTCTTTAACATTTATTATTATTTTTTTACTTCTTTTAATCCTCGAAATTATTCGATATCGTAATTTAGAATTACGGGTCACACTTATTATTATTGTTAAGAGAAAAATGCGAAATTTATTTACCTGGAACGGAGACCCTCAGACCTTTAGGGTATATGGCTTCAAGTTTAGCTGCTGGCACCACATATTGAGCTGCTCGCGGTTGTGCATGGCACCAGGCCATTAACACAACAAAATAAAGCAATTTATGTGCCATCACGTTCTATCTCGACAACGTTCGCCGGCCGACTGCGGACTCAATTAGATTGCGTTTGCGCATCTTTTGAGAAGCAGGAAAATCGAAGTAAGAAATCCGTAATGTAATTCTGTTTGGGTTTTCGTAATGACAACCAATATAATTGTCATTGATAATATATAAAAATTTCTGCGACACAATTATCACAGATTTATAGTTTACTAGCTGTGCAATAGGTGTGAAATTTATAGCCTATGTTTTATTTTGATGTATAAGCTATATTATTGTAAAGTAACATTAAAATCCATTTAGTAGTTTTTGCGTGAAAGAGTAACAAACATGCATCCATCTATACGTCTATACTAACAAACTTTATGATTTTAATAAGATTATTACTATGAACAAGAAACTGATCAGACACACGCAAATGACAATCAGGTACAAACTGATTCAGAAATATTACAGTTGTGTAAGTACCGGACTAGACCCCGTGGACGATCACCCATGCGATGGACCGACCACATTAAAGAAGCAATAGGCGGTCCACTCCACGAGTGTACCAGAATGGCAGACAGTAGAGACAAATGGCGAGCTGTCGTGCGACGGATGACATCAGCCTCACATCCCACTACATAAAGACCACGATCGTTCTGACAAGAACGAAGCGAATGAGAAAAAGAAGAAGAAGTACCATATTTGTACATATTGTACTAGCACCACCCACAACTTATTTTATTTCATCCCTAGGATATTTTTTTTTACAAATTTTAATTGTTTTTTTTTTCAATTAATTTACTTTATTTATCTATAATCATAATTCAATACAAACAATTACAAAAAACAATCATTGTAATCCAACGCGGCATATCGAGGCAGCGTACCCAAGATACTAGCAGCGTTGCCTCTTTGAATGGCCATACTTAGCCTTTGAGCAAAGTAGCTACCAGTTCTCTGATCACAGGTAACCTCAATGAGCCACGCTGAAATATATGTTAAAAACAATTTGGCTTCCAGGCTCCATGGGCCCAACGTCTCCACGGCACATGGTACAAACCAATACGACCCCACCAGATTCGTATATTTTCGTCTTATTACTTTGATTGTTATATTTACTGACGACCTCGGTGGTCTAGCGGTCTAGCACACCGCTTTACGTCCGATGGTCGCGGGTTCGATTCCTCGCACGGCACAAACATTTGTATTCATGAGTATAATTGTTTGTATCAGTCTGGGTGTTTTCTCTTGTATAATATGTATGTATTTACGAAAAAAAAAATTATCTATATATCTGTATCAGTTATCTAGTACCCATAACACAAGCTTTAGCTAGCTTAACTTGGGACTAGATGGCGCTGTGTGAATTGTCCTGAGATTATTATTATTATTTATGTCATATTGATTAAATATCAACAACCTAAAAATAACTATACTTCCATAAGACCTTACATCTCTTCTGTCCGTCCTTTTCGCATTAAAAATTAGGATATGTCCTTTCTCAGGGTCTAAACTATCTGGGTACCAACTTTCATTTAAATCGGTTCAGTAGTTTTGACAGAGAGACATTTTAGTAAGGATAAGGAAGTCTTTGCTAAAATGTCTGTACATGTAACTACTTTCCCATTTATAATATTAGTCCTTACTAACCTTACCTTTCTTACAATCCTTATCCTTATAAGGATTGTAAGAAAATTGCTATTATGTAATTAAAATACAATGCAATTTTATTGGAGATAGTCTGGGATCAGTAGATTTAGCAATGAGTTCGCAATCCCAATCCCAATCTATATGCTAATCGGTTCATTCCTTAATCCGTATACCAATTTATTTGGCTTAATTCCGATCGTAGACTATTTTTTTTTAATACAAGATTAACACATGGTGTTATATTAAATTATTATATGAAATCTGATCGACATAAAAAAAGTCAATTTATCTTTTTGTGAGTATGGATGGATGTTTGTTACTCTTTCAGAAACTACTGAACGAATTTTTATGTAACCTGTACTTACTATGTACAGTAATATAGCTTATATATCAGAATAACATAGTCTATCATTTAAAAGATATTACGTAAATTGGGCGATATATAATAATAAGTGTGATGCAGACAAAGTGGCGCGGGTCAGCTAGTAATAATAATGATATGTCAGTACAATTCACACAGCGCCATCTAGTCCCAAACCAAACAGAAATTGTGTTATGGGTACTGTATAATTGATATAAATACATAGATATTTTTTTTCAATACATACATTGAGAACGCCCAGGCCGATAAAAAACAATCATATCATGTTACAAATGTTTGTCCCGTGCGAGGAATCGAACCCGCGACCATCGGAAGTAAAGCGGTGTGACAACCACTAGACCACCGAGGTCATCCCTTTTAGGATAAGTCGTGAAGCTAATGTTTTCATATGATAAGACAGCATGTTGCCTTCCTAGGGTTTTTAAGTTTAATGGGTCAATAGAGACATACCTTGGCCTTTTTTTACCCATATAAATATAGGTAACATTTACATATGATGTATTTAAACGCAGGATTGGGATAAATAAAAACAAAACACGTTTTTGAAACTTACCATATAATTTATTATTAATATACAGATATTTTCATATCAGATACAGTTGCAAATTAATTTATTACAATAACCAATAACATAAATTAACATTGTAAAACAGGGATGGCGAACAAATGGGACGCCATTGCAAGCACGCGGCGCAATATTCTAAGTATAGTATAGTACGTAGTACTTAGTACTTTTAAACTTTCGTGTTTAATGTACATTATTTAAATTATTAACCGGGTCTTAACACGAATAATTTTATGGGAAATAAAGGTTTTTATCTCTGTCGACGTTTCGACTAGGTTGGCAATCGCTGATTTGTGTGGTTTTTAATGTCGATTGTCGATATTTAACCGCTGCGATCATCTACTGAACGCTGGAACAAATCACTGGATTGAACTACATGTGCTTAAGGTCCTCTCTACTGATCGCCACTATTACCCACGAATGGTCCGGGAGGCGATTGAAATTAAAAAACATCCCAATTTCAACAGAGAGGATGGCTTAAAATTTTCATCTGCGTGGAATCCAGTCATAAATAAATTCAAGCAAAGTTCAGTAGCATCAATAGTCAATAAGTGTACGGATACCGTGAGTACTGTGTGTCGCGAACTTTCGTTAAATAATCTAGTGACGGTAGATGTAGAAAAAACTGCTGTCACCTATCTACATTGACATCGCTGTTACTCCAGTCAGCTCGTGACCACGGCTAGTGCAACCTAGTCGAAACGTCGAGAGAGGTAAAGGTATTTGGCATAAAATTATTCGTGTCGTTATAAGAGTCGGTTAATAATTTAAATAATGTATATTCTGAGTATGTTTGTTACTCTTACAAACTTTCGCTAAAACGTTATAATAGTTAAAGTAGTTGTAATCCATAATAAGATTAAGATTGATCAGGCAGAAGGAGTTTAATCACACGCTCACTTATAGTAAAATGAACTACCTCCAGAGGTTTTCTCTAGTGACATGGGGTTTATCAAGGTATATTAAGATTTCCTAAGGGTCGGCAACGCATACATGTTGTTTCACACCAACACACCCCTGGTGTTTCAGGCCTCCATAAGCAACGGTATGGAGCTTGCTTGATTACACCACTGTGGTATAAAAAAATAAAGGTTTGCAAATATAATATGTTTTTTATTTATAATTTACAGATCATAAATTAGGTACTTAACCGTTTTAAAAAATTCTTTCATCTATAGCAGTATTTTTAACCTGTGGTCTTAGGTCATCGTCGTGGTTCTTGAGGGTCATTTCCTGAGGGTCCGTGAAAGAAGTTGAGGAACTCTGATCTATAGTGTTATCACTTCCGGTTTTTCAAGAGTAATGAAACAAGATGGCGACCTATGAACAGCGAATTAGACCAAAATATTTATGTCTCTGTGTGTTGTCTCTCTGAGTGTTGGCATGGTTCTTCAAGAGTAGTGAAACAAAATGGCGACCTATGAACAGCGAATCGGACTAAAATGGCATTATATGAGCAGCTCGCGAATGGAACGGACGAGTTGTGCGCGTGTGTCTAATATTTGAGATATACATTATACACCATATGCCGTATTTTGTTCTTAGTAAAATTAGAATTCCCTACAGCAATTTCTCCCGAGCGAAGTCGGGACAGGTCGCTAGTTTTGTCGTATTTTGAGCCGAACCCAGTGACCTCCTTTAATTTGTACGTTGAATGTGCCATTGGCCAGCTTGGCCGGAACAGGAGTCTTCTTACACGGCACCACTTCAATATCTTGAAGTATTTGATATAGCATTACCTTCAATTCACATAACGCGAATCTGGAACCTAAAAAAGTTGAATGCAATTGAATTCAAAAGAAAAACAACATTAAATTAGATGTTATGATATTTGACGGTCTCGGTGGTCTAACGGACACGCCGCCTGACTTCCTATGGTCGAGAGTTCGATTCTTCGTATGATACTAACATTTGTATTCATAATCATTATTGGTAATAATAGTTTGGGTTTTTTATATTTACATTATGCATATGTTTTTATAAAAACAATATATTTAAGTATTCTATTAGCAGTTCTATTTCTAGTAGTTTAGTGGCGAGTTGGCGTTGGTGAATTGTCCAGAGATATTATAATTATACTATACGTATAAACCATCTGAATAACTCTATCTATTACGGAAAAGTAAATTAAAATCTGTTGAGTAATTTAAAAGATCTAATGATCTAACCGTACAGACCAGCGACGACTTTATTTTATAGGTACTATATTAAGATGTATAAATCTATATAAGTAATTAATGATCACTTACCTATACAGTTCCGAGGACCCAGTCCAAATGGTACATATGTAAAGGGAATAATATTATGTTTATTTTCGTCAGAGAACCTCTCTGGGTCGAATTTTAGAGGATTTTGAAAGTAGTTTGGATTTCTATGGAACGCCCAGGCTGGTATTATAAGGCCTTCACCTTTGCGGATCTAAAATATTTAAACAATAAAATCTAAATACATATATATAACTCAAAGGTGACTGACAAGTGATCTATCAACGCACAGCCCAAACCACTGGAAAGATCGGGCTGAAATTTGGCATGCAAGTAGTATGAAGTATGACGTAGGCATCCGCTAAGAAATGATTTTGATAAATTCCATCCCTAAGGGGATAAAATAGGGGATGAAAGTTTGTATGAAACTTTGTCAATTTTAAACCGATCGGACTGAGACTGTCCATGCATAAAGCTACTATGATGTAGGCATCGCCCTAAGAAAGGATTTTGATAAATTCCATCCCTAAGGGGATAAAATAGGGGATAAAAGTCTGTATAAATCTTAGATTTTCTCTTCGTTATCCCTATTGGTGATGGAGCTCATCGAGTTGGTGGGATTAATATATATTTTTTTTTATTTAACCAGAGGTAAACTTTTTAAAAAGTCACGCGTATCTCAACCGCTGCAACATTATTAGAAGTCTCGGTTCAAAAGTAAAGATAAGATAGTGAAATTACAGGACAAGACAGGCGAGACGTCTCACTAGTCCTGAATAGTAAATCTTGAATAATTACACAAATATATAAAAAATATTTGTGTAGTTATTCAAATATAACTAATAAAGTGGTCTGTCAACTGATTTGTCATTCAAGCAGGTTTTATAAAATTTACTTACAATATAATCTTCAGTAGCTTTGTCGTTAGGTCTGCCCAAGTTGTAATCTTTAACGCACACCCTATCGAAAGCGACAGCCGGCGTCCATAGTCGAAGCACCTCTGGAAATATATTATTAATTTATAGCTACCTTTACACGACACGTTTCTTCACGCGCACGTGCGATTTATCGCGGGAAATCCTGCGCGCGCAATCGCGAATGATCGCATAAAATTCAAATTCAAATTCAAAAATCATTTATTCATGTAGGACATTTTAGCCGCTTATGAACGTCAAATTTTTTCATTCTAATTTTATTTTTTTCCCTACCGTCCAGTTCCGTATATAGATCCAATTGAGAAGAACTGGCAAGAAACTCAATTGAATTACTTTTTTTTTTTAAAGCCAGTTTATTTACAATGTATATTTATATAGGTGTCTATGTCTAACATTAAATTAAAATTCAGTGCATGACTAACTATTGCCATGCACACTCGTCATTCAAGTAATCGTTTAGTGAGTAATAGGCTTTGCTCAGTAAATATGATTTAACAGATGTTTTAAATTTATTTAAGGGTAATTCCAACATATCCTTAGGTATTTTAATCTAAATGTATCATGTAATAATTTAAAATTTTAATATACATGTATTATTTTCCAAAGTCACGTTTAACATTTATAAACTCTGCTACTCGTCCTGGCTTCGCCCGGGTGTACATGTATTATATATATAAATCTTTTGAATCATTTTATCTATTAAAAAAACCGCTTCAAAATCCGTTGCGTAGTTTTAAAGATTTAAACATACATAGGTATGGACAGACAGCGACAGCGACTTTATTTTATACTGTGTAGTGATTAATAATTCTATAATTATGTATTAGCTACATAGTCACACACGCTATTTTGCAATGTTATTACAAAAGGCGCTACAGCTCGCGCGATTGAAGAACTGGTGCCACGCGCGGTCTTTCTATTTCTCTTTGTCTACATTTATAATGCACATTCTCTCCTACGTAAAAGAAGATTCGCGCGTGAAAGAATGTACGTGTAAAGGCGCAATTATGTAATCATTTGTTCACAGACACTCGGTAGATCATATTTATCATATGTGCTAAACCACTAGACAGCCCCGGTGGTCTAGTGGTTTAGCACACCGCTTTACTATCCGATGGTCGTGGGTTCGTTTCCTCACACGGTACAAACATTTATATTCATGAGTATGATTGTTTGTATCGGTCTGGGTGTTTTCTATGTATAATATGTATTTATTTACAAAAAAAATGTATCCATGTATTTATATCAGTTGTCTAGTACCCATAATACAAGCTCTGCTTAGGTTGGGACTCCATGGTGTTGTGTGAATTGTCTAGGGATAAAAAAATGTATAACACTAGATGTGCACGCGACTTCGTCCGTGTAAATTGGCGATATTTCCATATAACCTTTCAATTCTTTTTTTGGATTAAAAAGTAACCTATGTCCTTTTTCAGGTTCTAAATTATCTGTGTACCAAATTTAATTTTTTTTCAATTAGTTTTGTCGTGCTAGTCTGTGTACCAAATTTCATTCAAATCGGTTCAGTAGTTTTGGCTTGAAAGCGAGACAGACAGACAGACTGAGTTACTTTCGCATTTATAATACTAAGGAAGTAAGGATTATGTACTATTCTCTCTATTTTGACTAGAGTTTACTTTCTTACCTGAAACTACCATATCTAAATACTTCATGTCTTGAACGCTGTTGTAATCGAATTTGCTACCATTCTGATTATTGTTTTCTCTTATTTCCTCTATCAGTTTTTCCTGAACATCAGGGTTCAGAGCCAGCTCGTGCAGTGCAAACGACATGATCGTGGATACCCCTTCAAAGCCAGCAATAAAGAATATTGCAGCCTGGGCTATTATATCAGTTTCTGACCAAGCTAATAAAGAAAAGTCAAAAAACACTATTAATATATAAGTAAAATTTTCAAGTATTTTGTGTAATTATGAGGGCCTCGGTATCTAGCGGTTTAATTCAATTTTTCCTCGCACAGTACAAACATTTGTATTCATGAGTATGATTGTTTGTATCGGGTGTATTCTATGTATAATAGAATAGAATAAAAAATCATTTATTCAAATAAACTTACATTGAAGCACTTTTGAATAGTCACTACATTTTTTTAATCTACCGCTCATAAGAAAAGATGTCTCATCGCAAGAAGGAGCAAGAAACTAGCGTGTTGCTCTTTTACATAATTTTATTATTACTTTACATTTTTAAGTTTAAATGTGTGAATACAAACCACCAATTAGCACTAATTGAATTAAATACTCAAATAGAAAAAAATATTTAATATATAACCAACTGGTTAAACAATTTATAAGAGGAAATCAGTCATAGCGATTAGAGCAGACCAGACCCTACAAGCAGCACCCGTTCACGAGTATGACGGATGAGCCAGCCATCACTGCGCTCGACCAAATTTTAGGGAGCCCAATGACCCAGCCCACCACGCCGCACAAGTCTGGACATTTTAGTGAGCATGACTACTCAAAACACTAGACCACGTCATAGCTACTTACAATTGCCATCTGATAGTTATAGTATTCACATTTTACATCAATCAATACAAAAACCGCTACGCTTTCATATTTCTAAAATAATTAAATCAAGAAATGAATATGTATGTATGCAATAAATAATATGTATGTATTTATGAAAAAAAATTATCTATATATTTGTATCAGTTATCTAGTACCCATAACACAATCTTTAGCTAGCTTAACTTGGGTCTAGATGGCGCTGGCTAGATGGTGTATATAAATCACACTAATAACAAAACCTACAAACCAATCTTTATTAAAAGTATAAACTGATTTTCATAATAATCCTTGAAATAAATATAACTGAGTTCTGTGTTGGTCCCGTTTATTTTTTCTTAAATTTGATCTATTATTCTTCTAAATGTTCTGATTACCTCTGTCCACAATATTCTTTCCAATCGACGACTCTTCTACGGTAGCAAAACCGGCGTTGGCATCTTGTGAAATTGCACTATCGTGTGATAATTTCCCTGTAAAATTACAAAATACTGTATACTTAAAAAAATAGTTAAACATTAAACTGTTAATTAATATAGTTAAACGAGTTATATGGAATGATTTTACATGACATGTACTAATAATTTTGATGAGAACGACGAGAAAGAACTAAACTGAGAAGATGGACCTTTTGATGTTCGACTAGCTCGTAACCAAGGTTAGTGCCGGATGCTGGTTACCGTGCCGGCAAACGTAAGCCCGTTTAAGTATAGATATTTATAACTAGCTGATCCGCACAATTTCGTCTGCTTGATACTTAGGTACTTGATATTTATCACTATATTTCACCCAAATTATATAATATATTTTAATTACATAATATATGTTATTCTGATGTATAACCTATAGCATTGTAAACTTTCATCAAAATTCGTTCAGTAGTTTTGAGTAATATATAGTCTCAAACTTTCGCGTTTACTCTTTCACATAAAAACTACTGAAAGTTGTTTTTTGAAACTTTACAGTAATATAGCTGATATATCAAAATAACACTTGGCTACTTTGATGCGGGTGAAACCGCAGGCACACTTAGCATATATAATAAAAAAACTTATATAGTGATGTAAACACATGCTGCAGTCTCTAGCGTCTCTCTCAATTTCTTTGTACGTTTGTAAAAATATACATATACTAGCAACTCGCCCCAGTTTCGCCCGCGTGTACATGTATTATATATACTCTATTAAAATAAACCGCTTCAAAATTTGTTGCTTCAATATTTAAAACAGGACGGACAGACAGCGACAGCGACTTTATGTTATACTACGTAATGATGACGATAATGATCTTCACAAACGTACAAAGAATATGAGTGAGATCTCTATATAAAACCAAAAAAAACTTTCATTTTAGTTGGGACAATTTTTAACGAGTACCTTTTTTAGCCTCCATGAGTAAATGTATCATGTCTGGTCTGATGATGTTGTTCTTTTCTCGATGTAACATAGTATTACGTATTATATTCTCGAAGAAACTAGACGTTTTTGCACTGAAAAATGTTATCTTTAAAGTCTGAAAAAATCCATTCATAATTAATTCAGAAAATATGTAGATATAAAATATTTAGGGATGTAATGGTGCGTACTTTTTGTGGTTAATAATACGTACTGTAAATATATATACATAATAACCCTTGATAATTAACACAGCGCCATCTAGTCCCATGGTAAGCAAAGCTTATGTTTCGTATAGACAACTGATATAAATACTTAGATATTTTCTTTTGTAAATACCTTCACAATATACATAGAAAACATGCAGATTGATACAATTAATCATTCTCATGTATACAAATATTTGCACTGTGCGAGGAATCGAACCTGCGACCATTGGAAGTAAAGCGATGTGCTAAACCGTTAGACCACCGAGGCTGTCAAACTAAAATATAAATGACAATATCATCAATCAATCGTTTACTGTAACGCATTGATCAATATACACCGAGACAGCGCAACGCATAATATTCAATTTGGTTGGCTGTTAATTTTTTTTTTGACTGAGTACATTTGCGATCAGTCCCAGGACTATAAGCGAGTATGTTCTGTGATGCTGTCATGTTGAGCGGCTTCCCATTGGAAACCTTACTGATCTGAATAATTTTAATTCCCTTTAAATATTTAAAATTGGATTATTGAAATATAGCAACAAATTTAGGCTATTGATAGAATATTGACTAGTCGCTTGACTAGTTGACCAACTCCTATTCGAATTCAGACTGAACATACAAAATAATGCAAGAAATAAAAACGTTTATTACGAGTAAAAATCTGAGTTAAGCACCAAACTTTATGAGAAATTAACAACACAAGACGTAGTGGATGGTCAAATGGCGATTTTCTCGGTAAATATAAACGAAATGTATACCTATAAATAAAATTGGAGTGTCTGTTTGTAACATTGTAAAAACCGTTTTTTACTGCATATGAATGTAAAATTTAGGCTATTGCTAGAATATTGACTAGTCGCTTGACTAGTTGACCAACTCCTATTCGAATTCAGACTGAACATACAAAATAATGTAAGTATTAAAAACGTTTATTACGAGTAAAAATCTGAGATAAGCACCAAACTTTATGAGAAATTAACAACACAAGACGTAGTGGATGGTCAAATGGCAATTTTCTCGGTAAATATAAACGAAATGTATACCTATAAATAAAATTGGAGTGTCTGTTTGTAACATTGTAAAAACCGTTTTTTACTGCATATGAATGTAAAATTTAGGCTATTGCTAGAATATTGACTAGTCGCTTGACTAGTTGACCAACTCCTATTCGAATTCAGACTGAACATACAAAATAATGTAAGTATTAAAAACGTTTATTACGAGTAAAAATCTGAGATAAGCACCAAACTTTATGAGAAATTAACAACACAAGACGTAGTGGATGGTCAAATGGCGATTTTCTCGGTAAATATAAACGAAATGTATACCTATAAATAAAATTGGAGTGTCTGTTTGTAACATTGTAAAAACCGTTTTTATTGCATATGAATGTAAATACAACAAAATAACATTTTTTACAATTTTGTCTGTTTGTCTTGTTGTTTATTCCGCCTAATCTCTGAAATGGCTGGACCGATTTTGACGGGAATTTTATTGGCAGGTAGCTAATGAAATAAGTAGTAACTTAAGCTACTTTTATTTTAGAAAAATAGTTTCTTTTCACGCGGACGAAGTCGCGAGTACAGCTAGTAGACAATATAAATCAATAAGAGCGCGGAAATTATAAAAAAAATCTAATAATAATATGCAGGGAACTCTTTGACGGGTTTTTATAGTATTTTTAATTTTAGAATCATATTTTTTGACATATTCTTTTTGTAACATTCTATTATATATCATCGTCGTATTAGTCGCATTTTCTTTTATCTCCGCATTTTTCCTGATAAAACCCTCATTACCTCTGACTCATCAGGTACAGCAGGTACCTCCGCTTCAGCTACTGTATTTTATTATTAACAAATGTAATATTATCATAAATAAATATATCAATAATTAAACAACTATAAAACAATTGTCTTGAATCAGCGTACACGAACATCATGTTAAGTTTCAATGTCATATACATTAAATGTGCTTGTGCTACGTCTATTTGTGACCGACTTCTTATTGACCTTCCTGTTGATCTTCCTTATTAAAGATAACATCTTGTTACATGAAATATGCTAACATTTATAACTAGTTGAACCCGCGACTTCGTTCGTTTCGTTTCGTTCGTATTATCGTGGAACTTAATTTTAATAAAATATTTTTTCTAAAATAAACGTAGCCTAAGTTACTCCTTATTACATTAGCTACCTACCAAGACAAGTCCCGCCAAAATCGGTCCCGCCATTTCAGAGATTGGCCGTAACAAACAGACAGACAGACAAAAATGGTAAAAAATGTTATTTTAGTGTATTTACCGTATTTATATTCATATGCATGTTATAAAAACGGTTATTTCAATATTACAAACAGACACTCCAATTTTATTTATATGTATAGATAATATTTTGTATTTTGTATGTATACTTATATTTATATCACATTTGCCATTATTGTTACATCCTAAGATCTTGAAATAGACTGCTCTATTTTTTCTGCCTAGCCGCCCGTTGTTACCTCTGTCTTGTTTATTATTTTTTATACATAATTGTGCAACGATATTTTCTCTGAGATGAACAATGATGAGTTTCTTTCTTATTTTAGTACAGAGTGAAATTTTTGGTTAATTAGGTACTTCTAGAACTATATTTAAAATTGAATTTACTTCTGTTATTTACTCGAAAACCGCTGGACCGAATTGACTCATTTTAGTTAAGAAATATTTGTAAATGTCCAAGGAACGTTTAAACAGCCAATTAAAGCATTTTCAAGGAAAATATACTAAGTAAAAACAATTTCCTTCCTATAATGTTCGTAAACAACCAGGTTGCGTTTAGAAATTAATTTAGAGTCTAAACTTAGAAAATTTAGATATCATATTATTAATTATTTCGTGGAGATTGTTGTGTATATGTTCTTTTAGGTTACTGTTACTTTATAGTTATTTATTTTCATAAATAAAGCATCATGTAACTCTGAAACTATGCGAATTTATTCGGGCTAGCGTACAAAGGAAACTGCTTTGCGACTGAAATGATAAGAAGTGAAGAGTGAAAAAAGGTCACACAGACAACTTCTCATAAAGTAAAGTTAATACCATTTGACAAATTATCATTTAATAAAAATAGTGTATAAACTCACTTTCATTATCTTGGGAAACGAGTTGATTGCAAGGAATTTAACAAACTGTAAGAATTTGAATTGTGCTGCATTCTTGCCTTGATGGTAGAACTCGTTATTTTCATCTTTGTGCGAATTCACTTTGATGCCAAATGCACAGGATGCGATCACGTCGTTAGCGAATCTCGTAGTCATCTCTTTAGAATCAATATCGATGTATTGTTCTGAAAACATATTATAATAAGAAATTATTTGTTTATATTTTATCGATTTAAGTGTTATTTTGCGGAATGCCATTTCTTTACTAATTACATTTATATTATTTTATTTCATTCCGCTTCAGTGAAATTTGATGGCCATTAGAGAAAATTGTATCGGTAGTCACGTTTCCATACTGAATATTTGTGGTCACACATGCTGATTGTAGCGGAATTAAACAAAGTAACATAAATCCATTAAGTAGTAAATTACTTGTTATTCTATTATGAGAGAAATTATAACAACGCATATTTATTAATTTTATTATGAAACACCATACAACCCCGGATTCTTCAAGTCTATGGTGAATAGATATCTTCTGGGTAAGCGCGCTACATCCTAGGTATTGCCATCATTTACCATCAGATGAGGTAAGACCAAGCGCAATCCCATTATTAATAAAAAAAAATGCGAAAAATAAGATTTTATTCACTTATACGTATAATTAGTAAAAATCACGGGATCTTACCACGTTTTATATTTATTTGCTGAGTTCCCGATATTTCCGTGATTATTACTAATTATACGTATATATAATGACCGCGTCAAGTTTAAAACAGTTTATTCACTTAGTTTGTTCATTTGTTTCTTATGACAGCCTAGATAGTCTAGTGGTTTAGAACATCGCTGTACTTCCGCCGATGGCTGCGGGAACGAACCACGCCATAAAACATGTCCACTGCGCAAACATATATATATATAAGTATAAGTATGATTGTTTATATCAATCTGGGAATTTTCTATGTGTATTATGTATGTATTTACAAAAAACAATATCTAATATAGTAGTAGGTATTTATATCAGTTGTCTAGTACCCATAACATAAGCTTTGTTCACTATGGGACTAGATGTATCTATGTGATTTGTTCAGGGATATTTTTATTATAAAAAAAATCTAGGAAGAATACTCATAAGATTAAAATATAGTCACTAAGAAACAAAGTAAAAAAATAAGGAACTTCTAATTGTTTATATGACCACATAGCATTGCAGTGTATCTCAAAGTTGTAAAAAATAGGATTTCTCAAGGCAGACTAAAAGCTATAATAACATTATGAAAGGATCAATACCTTTTGAATCCAGAATCTTAGCTCTTACAGCTAACAGCATCTGTTCACCAACTTCCACCATAAACGGTACCATTAGTCGCATCTTGGAGCTGGTAAATGCTGGGCTTAGAGTAGACCGCATATCCTTCCATTCTTGACCTATACAAGATTTTATTTGTGTTATATATTAGATGCTACCTAAGTTTTTATTTTTATTGTTTTCAGTTTATATTTTTTATATTATATTATTTATTATATTAGGTTTGGAGCCGAACCCAAATGAAATGAGAAAAGGCTTAAGATTTTTTATATATTTAAATTAGGGAGAAAATGGTTTGGTTGGACACCAGTGCCGCGCAGGAGCATCCTGTCGAGATACGCTGAACCTGGTCCCCATACTGAATTTAGTATCTTTCATATGTTTCTCCTTTTATTTAATTTTATTGGAAGTATAATCAATTATTCTTTTTCTTATATAATAGATTCTATTGTTCATAACCATAATTGGAATTTTTTGGGACTTGGGAATTAATCGGGCTAGTCCCAATCAATTCCCAAGTCCCAAGTAATTCCAATTATGGCGCTGTGAAGTATCCAGAGTTATTATTATTATTATTAGTATTTCTCCCCTAACGCTAGTGACCTTTGCTCTACAATAAAAGGTTAAGAGTCGTTATAATATGATCTATGTATATATACCTTTCATTGAAAATAAGTTTCTTCCGAAGAAAGGTTCAGTGTCTTCGTCAACCATAGTTCGATGATCCAAGAAGTATTCAAAATCTTTCACCGTAATCTTTTTTATAAGTTCTAAGTCTCGCATAACTAGCATTGGTTTCAGGAATTCGAATCGGCCCACAAACCTGGACAATAAATAGAAGAAGTTTATAAACTTTTTAAAAATTTCAACTTCAAAAATCTTCATACAGGAATAAAAGTACAAACAATAATTACGTAGCACTTCTCTTACAATCATGCATTTTATTACCTCATGGCAATATTGTTAAAAACTTATAAAAATAAGAAATATTTATAAAATGTACCTTAATAAAACTTACTGGTATAGAGAAAGAATTAGGCTTTCCCTTAGACCGTTCACAGCTTAAGTTATTTGTAAGCTAAAGTTGGATTACTATGAAACAGCGTATACTAAATCCTAGTTGAGTCCCCAGCTATAATATCGCAAATGTAAACCTTACTACTGTATAAGCAGGAAATTTCTATATCTTTAGCTGCTTTTATAGGTACCACGTGTTCGCTCTTTCGCGTTTGATTGCGCGAAATGATTCAAGATTATAAATATTTCCAGCTTATCCAGCAAGATCATGTCGTGTAAAGTCTATAAATATAAGATATTGATATAGATGCAACAGCTGCCTTTACATGACACGTTCTTTAATGCACGATCAGGTGCGCGCGCGATTTCGCCCCGAAACGCCAGCACGCGCAGTCGTGAGGTCCTTACATTGAAATATTTTTGTGTTCACTCTTTCGCGCGTGTTTCATGTCATCACACTTTCATTCAAAATTTTCTTTCTTATTACGTAACGTAATTTTCCAAAGATACGTTTGAGATTTGTAAATTATCAATTACTTCTATTTATATTCTAATTACTTTTACTTTGCGCGGTTTTTCTCGTTTTCTTTGTCTACATTTACTTGTTCATGGTTTCTTGCGTGAAAGCCGATTCGCACGCAAAAGATGGACGTATTAAGACAGCTAATATATTTTTTAATTGATGCTAATAGAATGGTGCGCCACAGCAGATGCAGATGACTTACGTAGCGTCAGTTGCCCAAGCTAAACAGAGCTTGTCTTATGGTTACAATACATATGATAGGAATACATAAATAGACTCATGTTTGAATAAATACTGTAATACATTATATATCTAGAAAACATCTAGACACACAAAGTTTTTTTGTGTCTGCCAAAATCGTATATATAATATTTGGGGTAGACCCTATCAACTCCACAATAGGCCACAATACTCTCTATTTACAATTAATGTTATCTGTGAATTATCACGCATAATCTTACCTTTCAACAGGGAATCTTTGACTTACTTTTCATCAGGGAAGTTATTGTAATATCTATCAAGATCGTCTGCCATGTGTTCTAGCCCAAACACGGTTCTTGCCAAATTCCCCAGTATTGGGATAGGTCTGAAGTACTTCACGCCACATCTCCTAAATCTTGAATAAACTTGACGATAGTACAGTACGAGAGCGATGACAATAGTTACCAACCAGAGTAGGAATAACATGGTCTGTAAAATTAATATCATTTCTCATTACTTGGGGTCGCCCCTTATCATCGAAAACAGAGGTTCTAAAATAAATTGTTAGTTACGAATTTTGGGAATATTGTAGAAATATCGCTGCAAGGACTTCCTGCACATACATTTCTACCAAACTTCGTCACACTTCTATCATATTTCCAAAATTAGTCATTATCTGCGAACGCGATCTGAAATTATCTGTAATCTAGAGGTTGGAAAATTTAGCTAGTTTTACAAATCGAATTAAGCGAATTTAGAAAAATGTAGCTAAATTTTGAAAATAGTCTCTGACAAACAAATGTCTCCTTATATACCTAAAACTCGACTTGTGAAAGTAATTTTTTCAAGTCAAGTTTTTAGAATAATAGAACTACGGAAATTTGCGTTGCGGCAGAGTTTACACCAGAAATAAATAGATTTCGAAAAATGTAAGAATTTATTAATTGATTGATTCATTGATTGTGCTGTGGATGTCAAAAAAAGATGGACTATGCAAGTTTTTAAGTAATAGTGGCTGAATTTATTAAAATATTGTCTGTCTGCATTGATCAGTGAAGTAAAACCAACATTTTAGTTCTTCACTATTGAAAGCAGGTAAATTTTTGTGGACCGCATACTTCTGAATTTTTTTGTCAAGCCACCTGGACCTCTTGTCTCTGTTGGCCCCTAGGGATCTAAGTCCCCACTTTGGGAACTAAGGATCTAGAGAATCGTTGAATTTTATAGTCTAAATTCGGGTCTTCTGCGCCTCTCTTACCATATGCCATACGTCTATTGTCATTCAACTTTGTCCTACATGAACAACTATTGCCATGTACATATGTTATTTAGGTAGATAAAATATATAATTCTATATATAAGTTAACGATGTCTGTCCTTATTTAGTGTGTTGTTTAATTTTTAATCATTCAAGTAAATAAAGATATGAAATATCTATAAATAAATAGAGTTGTTTACAACTACAGTTTGGAAAGACTAATGACATATATTAGCTTTTGCTCGGAACTTCGTCCCTCTGACCTTGCTTAATAACTACTTTACATACTTTGAGTACTTATTATTTTTTTATGGCTCGCCTGATGGTAAGCGGAAGCCGTGTCGCCACATTCATACCATAACAAACTTTGTTAAAACTACGACATTTAAAAGCACTGTTTTTTTAATGTTACATAATTAACAATGTATTCAATTCGGTATTCATAGAAACTTTAAAAAACGTAAATAAAAATACATTTAAAAATTAAAAAACTAATTCAATTTCTTATTAACAAAATAAAAAAACAATAGTTAAGACATAACACTTACAATATCTGGATAACGAAATCTATTTCTTATTAATAAAATAAAAAAACAAACAATAGATAACACTTACAATATCTGGATTTCTTTATAGAACTTTATATTTCTATTATAGAAATAGAAATCAATCACACCGCGATATAAACTAACGCGTATTGTATTTGTCAGGGTTCAAACAACACTGCGTAGAATCAACTTGTGTATGACGAATTTATTCAATTTAAATTGTACTTAAGTGGCATATTTGGGAGCGAAAAGACCACTACTATTGCTACTGCGTAGATTTAATTTCCAACCCTGTTTCAAAAAACTGAAAGTATTAAATTCGACTGTATTTTTTATGCATGTTACCTCCTTTTCTATATGTGAACAGATTTCTTCTAAATTTTTTTTATTTAATAGCTGGTATTTTTCATGTGGTCCTAATTTTTTATCTGGACTAGACAAATAGTGTTTGAGTAATCCGTAATGATGCAATTGAAGTTAGATTTTTGTAACCTGAACACGCTATTATTTATTATTAGGCACATTGATTGAAGTAGAAAAAGTATAATCCATCACATTTAAAATAAGTATTGTTGCTAAGTAACAGTTTGTATGTAACGTGCAACTGCAATCGGAACGAAAGTAAATTATATTTACTACTATATATGTAATCCACTCAATATCTCTATAGGTCCAACAGAAATTATTAGTATTTTAACAGATTTAATTTTGGATATGTTTTTTGCTAGTAGTTCTATTGTTTACTCTTCTGTATATTGTTTTATATTATGTATGTTATTTAAATGTAGAGATGTAGAATGTCTTAAATGTAATGGATTAAGGGACCGTATTAGGCACATTGATTGAAGTAGAAAAAGTATAATCCATCACATTTAAAATAAGTATTGTTGCTAAGTAACAGTTTGTATGTAACGTGCAACTGCAATCGGAACGAAGTAAATAATATTTACTACTATATATGTAATCCACTCAATATCTCTATCATTTATTAGATAACTATTTTTAATCTTTCCGCCCACTTTGTGTTCTGAAGAATTGTTCGACATGGTAGCCTAAGGCTACTTTTTACCATCACACCGTTTGCCATCGACTGGGAATTTCCCCACATGTTGAATTTAAGTGGTCTCGGACTGTACGGTGTCAGAGGAACTTCGTCTCATGTACGTTTAGATTGTAGAAAGAACTACCTGCCGAGATTTTCTCGAGAGACGGGGTACGTAGGTTTTATTTACGCATTTTTTACACATTTCAATCATATTTTTTTTTATTTTCGTCCATAGGCTAGGGTATTATTAGATAGGCCGCATGCTTGATTACCACCATAGTTGTATAAAAAAAGTTCAGCTAGCTTTTGTTTCATTTGAGCAGTATTGGCAAGAAACACAATTGTATATTTTTAACATCAGTAGATGTATGAATTTGAAAAATATTTAAATATGAATTACATAGACAATTACATCGGGATAGTTTATTGTTGAATACAATAAAATCTGAATAACCCGATTGCCTTATCTCCAAAAATAAATTTCATCCAATTTCATGTTTATTGTTGAATACAATAATCTGAATTACCCGATTGCCTCATTTCAAAACTAAATTTCATCTAATTTCATGTTTATTGTTGAATACAATAAAATCTGAATTACCCGATTGCCTCCTCTCAAAACTAAATTTCATCTAATTTCATGTTTATTGTTGAATACAATAAAATCTGAATTACCCGATTGCCTTATCTCCAAAAATAAATTTCATCCAATTTCATGTTTATTGTTGAATACAATAATCTGAATTACCCGATTGCCTCATTTCAAAACTAAATTTCATCTAATTTCATGTTTATTGTTGAATACAATAAAATCTGAATTACCCGATTGCCTCCTCTCAAAACTAAATTTCATCTAATTTCATGTTTATTGTTGAATACAATAAAATCTGAATTACCCGATTGCCTCCTCTCAAAACTAAATTTCATCTAATTTCATGTTTATTATTGAATACAATAAAATCTGAAATACCCGATTGCCTCCTCTGAAAACTACATTTCTTTTATTTTCTTGGCCAATATGGAAGCATTATAAGAAATTATCATTTCAAGTGCACAGCACTGTGGCATTCATTGGCAGCATGCGCTATGATTGATTTTTTCTTCTTATTCTACTAATCCTTACACTTCTTATTACAGGTTGCTTAAAATTACATCCCGATCTATATTAAAAGTTTCTATTATAACAATTATTAGAATCACATTTTTATTTTTATTTTATTTATTATTATATTCACGTACCTGCAAATGGGTATAATTGTAAACGAGTGTTTTGTTAGAGAACTCTGGAGAATTTCCTACAATTATCTACGACATTTTTGTATTGCTTCTTCTTCCTTTGCGGATCACACTTGTCGCTTTAATTTTAAGTCGAAGTATTGTATGTAACTAATATTGTACATGTTTATATAAGTGAAATCGCATGTGATTGTGATCCTTCTGTATCATATTGTAAGCCTTAATACCAGTTCCATTAAAGCATATTTCGTAATAAACCGTATGTTATCCGTATGTGCATAGTATCCGTATCCGTATCCTTAATAGGTATTATTGATTTAAGGCTCTCGTACCTTGTAATTTACGCACAGTCCGTAATATCACCCTTAAAATTAAAAGGCAGTTTATAAAGCAAGCTGTTCTTTGGCAGAAATAAGTTGTAGGTATTATAATGAGGGCGGTAGTCAGCGATAGGTACCATAATGAGGCCAGTAATCGACATTATTAATGTTCCTTTTGCTATTCTGTTTTACTGCTAATTGTCGTTTCAATTTTAAAACTATTATACTTAACTGTATAAAGACTGGTACATTCTTATTTTATTTATTACTAGCTGTACCCGTGACATCGTCTGCGTGGAATTTAAATTTATTTTTGTAATATAAAAGTAAGGTAAGTAACTCCCTATTACATCAGCTACCTGCCAAAAAAAGTCCCGTCAAAATCGGACTAGCCATTTCAGAGATTAGCCGGAACAAACAGACAAGGGACAGACGAAAATTGTAAAAAAAAATATTTTGGTGTATGTACCCTATACATATTCATATGCATGTAGTAAAAAACGGTTATTTCAATATTACAAACAGATACTCCAATTTTATTTATATGTGTAGATAGAAGGCAAGGCTTCTGTGTATTCGTAAGCATCTTAGTTTAATAGATGCAATTCTCAAACAGTGGGACAATTACTAGCGTGACTTGTGCGTACCACCGCAGTTGCAAACAGTCAGACACGTCAACGGGTGACACTTCTCACGTAACTCTGTGGAATATTAAATCCTATACGTTCTACAACTGAGGGATTGTTTATTTAATTGCCCAGCAGCAAACAGTAGATACAGAAGATTATTATGAATTTATCCAAAACACAATTTACATTAATAAAATCAGAATAACTATATTTAATTTCGACTTCACACATTAAAAATATTTATTAAAGATTACAAATAAATGTAAAGAATATAAGTTAATTACTAATTTGGTATTTTTCATTCCTAAATCTATGATCTGATCTTCATTCGTAACCAGTGGCCTCCTTTGATTCGTAAATTTATCGTGTCCGTGGCCAGCTGGGTCGGTATACATGTTTTCTCACACGGCGTCAGCTCCATGTGTTGCAGTAGTTGGTACAGCATCACTTTCACTTCGCACAGAGCGAATCTAGAAGCTGAATCATTTACATGAGGTTTAATAGGCGGTTGATTCAATAGTTCATTGATCTTTTTTTCTATTTAAAGAAATGCCAGTTGTCAAATCATTAATTGAATGTATTAATTGCCAGTGTAGGCATGTGTGTATATCATCATCATCATCATCGCAGCCCGGAAGACGTCCACTGTGCTGGACATAGGCCTCCCCCAAAGATCTCCACGACGATCGGTCCTGCGCTGCTCGCATCCAATGCCTTCCCGCGATGTGTGTACATATATTATAGTTATTGTCATGGGCACTAAACAACTGATAGATATACTCAAATATATTTTTTTAACCTACGACACACAAATTATCTCTACGTCAAACTTTATTAAGATCCGGTCAGATGTTAAACAAACGGACAGTTAAGCATATTTATTATATATTTCCTTATACTGACGTCCTCGGTGGTCTAGCGATTTAGCACACCGCTTAACTTCTGATGGTCGCGGGTTCGATTCCTCGCCCGGTGCAAATATTTGTATTCATTAGTATGACTGGTTATATAGGTCTGGGTGATATATATTACTTATGTATTTACAAAAAAAAATATCTTACTTAGATATTTTATATCAATTGTCTAGCACCCAAGTCACATGCTCTGTGTACCGTGGGACTAGATGGCGCTGTATTAATTGTACAGGATTATTTATTTATTTATCTTTATTACTTACCAATGCAGTTTCTTGGGCCCAGTCCGAATGGCATGTATGAGAATGGTTGTATTTTGTCTTTATTTTCTTCTGAAAAACGTTCTGGATCAAACTTTGTAGGATTTGGAAAGTACTTAGGGTCTCGGTGTATTGCCCACACTGGAATCCCAAGGATTTCGCCTTTCCTTATCTATATGTAGAACGAGAAAAAAGGAAGTATGTGTAAGAAAAAGAAGAATAGAAGAGAAACAAGATTCAATTTGAGCAACTTCTCCTTTTCGAAGTTCTCTGTTGGTTTTTTGGTCTACAATAACAAATAACCTCCTAAAATATACATACAAAATGGTCCTAAACTTTTTTGAAGGACGGTCATACATTGCTCTTGTCTGTACCATACGTGTTTCGATTATAGGGTCAGATTTTACCATGAATAAAAACCACAATGATTTCCATACACAATGGTCCTGAACGTAATATTTTGAAGAATGTTTATGCATTACTCTTATTATTATCTACATGAGACGCTTTTGGTTGTAGTATCAAATTTTGCAGTGAATTTACAGGCATGACATCTTAGTCATCTGAAATGATGGTTTTGAGAGACATGTCATCTTAGTCATCTGAAATAATGTTCCCGACGGTCACCACTTACCATCAGGTTGACCGTCAGCTTCTTTGGTATTCTCATTACATATAAAAACTTCCCTATTTCGTCTCATTATCTTTGCACATATATAAATTAAAACCGTAATGATTGTCAAAGATTCCGGTAAAAATTATCCTAAACCAAATCTATTGAAAAATAGTTTTTATACATTAGGCTTGTCATTAGGATCAAATACAATGTAAAGGCTAGTATATATGAATGTAATTATCAAAATATGATCTGTACTAGATCATATTTTGATAATTATATTCATATATACTAGCCTTTACATTGAATTTGATCCTGAATATCAGATTTTCATTAGGATTGTTAATTCATACTTCAAGTAACCCTGTAAACCCTGTAATTGGGGATGATCCAATTTGTAACGTAACCGCAGACCCTTTAGATTCTATTTCTGACTAACTGTGTAAGCGACTTCAACCCGAGGTATCCGGAAATATAATGGATTACAAAAATTTTGTTTAGAATCCAGTTAAATTTATATATCATCAGTGCAATGTGGCTAAAAACGCATCAACTGTTGATAATGTTCCTGACTACACCAACTAGGATAACAGTCATGGCAGCGAATGTTTGTGAGTATGGATGTATGTAGTTTTTGCGTAAAAGAGTAACAAACATCTATCCTTTTGTTACTCTTTCACGCAAAAACTACAGAACATTTTGAAGCGAAAGTTTGTATGAATGTATGAAACTACTGAACAGATTTTAATTAAACTTTACAGTAATATAGCTTATATATATGATTCAAAAATATATTATGTAAATTGGGCGAAATGTAATGATAAATATCAAGTAAGTGTGACGTAGTAGATAGCTTTAAATTGTGTTTAATTACAATATAATCTTCAGTGGATTTGCTATTAGGCTTGCCCAAGTTGTAATCCTTGATGCACACCCTGTCAAGACCAATAGCTGGAGGCCATAATCTTAATACCTCTGAAAAGAAAACATTAAAAAAATTAAATCTTTTAATTTTACACCACTATTTGTTATTTTTGTCTATGCAATTAAAATATCATCTATTTCTCTGTTCTTACCTGAAAGTACCATATCCATATAGACCATGTCCTGAATGGACTTATAATCAAATTTGCCATTGTTTTTTATATCATTCTCTTTTATCTCTTCTGCCAACCTCTTTTGTACATCAGGGTTGATAGTCAACTCGTGCAAAGCAAAGCACATAACGGAGGATACCGACTCGAAACCGGCAAAGAAGAATATAACAGCTTGAGCGACTAGATCACTGTCGGACCAAACTGTTGAAAAATGTTGTTTATATTATAACATGATATTCTATCATATTCTGTAACTAAATTGAGATTCTCATGTTCTTAATTATCATCTTAAAAAAGGTAATATTATTATAAGAATTTAAATCTCAATATCAATTTATTCTTATCAATTATTACATATTTATGCTTAGGTGATTAAGGGTCGACGATACTATTCATTTGTCTTTTTGATGTTACTTGCCTCTGTTTACAACTTCTTTCCCAACAGAAGACTCTTCGACGGTGGCGAATCCAGCATTGGAATCTTGTGTTACTTTATCATCATATTTTAGTTTACCTGTAAATAATTATTGAATTAATATATATTCATGACTATTATCTATACTGGGTTAGTCAGGGGCGTTCCCAACTTTCGACTTCATTCTAAATGTGAACGAAAAATTTTATGTCTCTATTTCGCTAAGTATCATTTGAATTCAATGTCTGCGACATTCTCTCTCGGATTAATCACTCTCAAAGTCGGGTTAATTTTGGTTTGATATCGGTCCCTTCTACAGAAGAGTCAGTAACAAAAATAAATAGGCATGCAAAGTTTTTAGTATCTTCCAGATTTGAACTCAGGTCATATGGATCCAAGTCGGGGTAGCATTTCATTAGACCGTGAGAGAACAACTAAAATAATGCGTGCCTTTCTTTGCTTCCATTAGAAGATGTATCATGTCAGGTCTAACGATGTTACATTCTTCTCGCGTCGTCATTGTATTGAGGACGATGTTTTTGAAGAAGTTGCTGATGTTAGCAGCGAACAATTTAATTTTCAGTTTCTGAAAAAATGATATCGAATAATGTACCAAATTTTATTTATGTAGCTAATGAGCTAAGATGGCACACCCATCGTAAATAGAAGACATTGGTTTTGTATTTTTTTTGACAACATAATGGATCATGTCACTTAGTGACGCTCTTGATTTGGCAACGTTTAAGGGGTTTCAAGCATTGCCATTCGGGAGAGGTAAGATGTTGTCTTGCTTGACAGAATTCGTACTACTTCTGACTCGCGGATATTAGCTGCCGAACTGCTGCTTTGCGCATTTTGCCACAACACAATTGTGTTGCATTTTACAAGATTGGACATGGCAATGAAATAACTGAGTATAGAGGCATGATATATTTCTTCTCGATTTGCCAAGTATTCGTGGTAGCATAAGCATCACCTGATGTAGTGATATTGGTGGTGCTGATGCCAGGTGAAAGGTATAAGAACACATGATCTTTTTTACATATGTATATTGTGCGCCCGTGCGAAGCCAGGGTGCTTTTCTAATCGTTATCTGTACTAATGTTATAAACCAGTAAAATTTGAGAGATCGTATCTCTCTCTCTTTTCCTGGCGTTCTCATCTATATCTACATCTTAATAAATATTACTTACCGCCATAACCTTTGGAAAGCAGATGAAGCAAAAGAATTTGAGCATCTGAGCGTATTTGAAGGTAGTGGCTTTTTTTCCCATTTCATAAAATTCGTTGTTTTCATCAACGTGAGAATTTACTTTCAATCCAAACGCACAGGATGCGATTACATCATTAGCGTATCTAGTTGCCAGATCTTTGCTCTCAATGTCAATGTAGTCCACTATACAGAAAATAATTAATTTAAGTAGAGTACTAATGATGCTATACGCTGAACACAAAGTAAGATCTTAAAAAAAGACTATGTTTTCTATTCCGAAGGTTCAAAATTAGTGTTAAAAGCGTGCTATTGTCATTTCGAACATATATAGTAATTTCTTTGTATACTGCATATATTGGTCTAAATTACTCTAAATTGTGTATTTAAGTGTTTTAATTAGTAAATAATAATTACCCCCAGAATCTTTGATCTTCGCTTTAAGAGCTTGTATCATTTGATTACCAACTTCGTTCATGAACGGGACCATCAGTCGAATTTTCGAACTGGTGAACGCTGGACTCAAAGTTGTCCGCATATCCTTCCATTCTTGGCCTGTAATAAATTATGTATAAATGTATGTTAATACGTAAATTATCTAATAGTTAATCAGTAATATTTAATAAACAATTGCCTTTACACGACACGTTCTTTCACGCCCAATTACCACCTATATAAACTACAAGTATGCAAAATGACATATTCCTCCGTTCGCCCAAACTTCGCAAAAAGGAGTACAAAGTTTTTGCTTCTTGTATTAATATATAGATACTATTATGTAGTGGCATTTCTCAATGCAATATATATCTTGTAAAACGTTTATTTAATTTTGTTGTGTGAATGTTAATTAAATATTAAATACAAAATAAATAATAAAATAAATTATTTAAGCATTATTCTGGAAATCACACTAAACAAAGCACGGACTTACCTTTCAAAGCAAATAAGTTTCTTCCAAAGAATGGGTCCAATTTATCATCTACGAACACCCGATGATCTAAGAAATATTCAAAATCCTTGATAGTTATTTTCTTCACCAAATCAAGATCTCTCAGCATTATACTTGGATTAAGAAAATCATATTTCCCCACAAACCTAAAAATAGAATAATAAAAAAACAATACAATACAAAAACATGAAATCTAATACCAATTGCGTAAAAAAATACTGTGGAAATAGTTTTTTTTTTATGGCTATTATTCTGAATTTTTAATAAAATAGAAATAGAAAATATTTATTCAAATAAACTAAAGTCATCACTTTTTTTTTTAAATTAATTTTCTCATTCTGAGCGAGATGGCGGGAACGACAGTCCTCCGGATGGACCCTCCAGACGGCTCGGGTGAACTCTAGTTTATAATAATAGTATTATTATACTGCTATATCGCTAAATGGAGCTTCAATGCCGATTTGCTCCGATTTCCGGTATCAAGGTTCACTCCTCCAAAGCAATGGCGAATTAGGCCGAACCTTAAAGCATAAAATTAATACTGGATGGATGAAGTGGCGACAGGTTACGACGAAGACATGTGACTCACTTGTTCCTCTTAAACTTAAGGGAAAAATTTACAATATCATCCGGCCTACTGTCTTGTATGGATCAGAGTGCTGGCCCGTGAAGGCGACGGATGAAAGACGATTGCAAGTAACAGAAATGCGAATATTGAGATGGATGTGCGGTCTTATAAGAATGGATAAGATAAAGAATGAATACATTAGAGGAAGTATGAAAGTGGCGCCGGTGTCGCAGGGGCTAAAGAGTAATCGTCTGTCATGGTATGAACATGTAATGCGTAGGAATGAATATAATATTTTAAGGATGGTGTTACATGTGACCGTGGATGGTTATAAGGGCAGAGAAAGGCAAAAAATGAGAAGGGTGGACTGTGTGAAAGATAATATGGTAAGAAATGGAGTCAATATTGAGATGATTGCGAATAGGGATGAATGGAAGAGAAAAACATGTTACGCCGACCCCAAATAAATGGGATAAGGAAAAAGCATATGATAATGATGATTATACTAAACTACAAACCTCTCTTCAGGAAAGCTGTCATAGTATCTGTGGAGATCAACTGTAAAGTGGTTAACACGCAGTATGATCTTGGCGAAGTCGCACAGGCTTCGAACAAACTTAAAATGCTTTACTTCACTGTTGGAGAATTTGGAGTGTAACTGGCGAAGGTATAGCACCAAAGCGGCAACAATAGTCACAAACCACACGAGGAGCAACATGACCTGACAACGAATGAGATCGAAATTAAGAAATGTATATCATTTATTTGGTGCATAAACTTGAAAGGTTCTATATTATTATTTTACCCCGGCACTATTCACGCAAGGCCATCTAGTCCCACGGTAAACAGAGCTTGTGTTATGGGTACTAGACAACTAATATATATATTTGGTAAACACCTACACCGATACAAACAACCATACTCATAAATTCGAATGATTTTACGCGCGAATGCAACCCACGACCATCAGAAGTAAAGCGATGTGCTAAAGCCGCAAGATCACTGACGACGTCAATGTGTTTCTTTAAACGAGCTTATTGCTGAAACTACTGGACTGGTTTAAAAAATCTTTTTCCAATTGATAGCAAAATTTTTGAACAAGGCTGTGAACCATTTCATTATTAGCCCTTAATAAATATCTGCGCAATAAATAATATATGTATTCATATTTATTTACTTAAAATGTAGGTCTATTACCGTTTATCAATTTCATAATTCAATACAAACAATTACAAAAAACATCCAACGCGGCACATCGAGGCAGCGTACCCAAGATACTGGCAGCGTTGCCTCTTTGAATGACCATACTTAGTCTTTGTAAAATAGTTACCAGCTCTCGGGTCTCAAGTAACCTCAATGAGCCGCGCTGAAATATATGTTAAAAACAATTTGGCTTCCGGGCTCCATGGTCCAACGTCTCCACGACAAATGGTAAAAACCAATACGACCCTTCGAGATTCGTATATTTTCGTCTTTTTAAAATTGCCGCCTGTGTTGCTGCCGTGCCAGGACGAGAGGACGATCTAGACACATGATTTGGTGCCAATGTATCCACACATGTGGCATCCCATACTAAACATTTACCGAGTATATATATGTATTTTATTACTGTACAAAAATAATGTAATTTTAAAAAATATATATACCTATTAGAAATAAAACAAACAATAATATATTGACTAATAAAACAAAGGAATGTAACACAGACACTACAAAATACGGCTGATAAAAGCCTAATCTTTCGAGTACTTTTATTAAAAACAAACAGTTTATTTTCATAGCACGGTCAATGATTTCACTCAGCCATAGATAACTGCGTACTTCTCGTATCACACAAGGTCGAGGTCAAATGTGCCATTCATTGTGTCAATTGTCCAATTAATCAATGTAATTTTGTCTAAATTGTAGATCCAGTCTCTTAAATAATAGCAGTCGGGCCGAAATCCTGGAAGTTGCTGAAATTGACTGGACATTTGTGAGGGGGGGGGGGGAGGCGGAGCGAAAAGGGGATTGTGTGTGTATGTGTGTGTAAGGTGGACCAGAAGCGTAGCGTGCCTTGACGGGATCCCGTATAAAAAGTTGTTTGAGGGCCTTTACGAAGGGTAAAGATTTCTCACAAAATAAAAAACAAATTAAAGAAAAATTGAGCCGGGGCCCCATATAATTGATACGGCAGATACGACGTAGCTACGCCCCTTATGTGGACTAATAACCCCATTGCCAGCAATTTACGATGTATGCATGTACTACATCACATTGATTTCTATGCGGTTCCCCCTGGAAACTATCGTGATAAATTCTTGGTAAATGTACCACGATGGGCTAACTGACCTGACTTAATGATCATTTTATTATTCTTCATTGGTTCCCCGCCAGTGAAAACCGTTAGCCCAGGTCAGATGCACCTTTCCATTATCATCTATAATGCTACGTTTACATTCAGCCTGCTACTTGCGCTGAAATATTGCCGGGCGACAACTGAGCATTCAGCAAGAGAGCTGAATGTAAAAAAACGCTGCCAGTCCTTTGACTCGCGCACGAAAAACCGACAATCAAGGGAGCGCCGGGCAGCGCGAGTGGCAGCGCCAATGGCATGGGAAGAGTTTACACCCTCGCGCTGCTCACTTCCCTGCCAACTCGGGCTGAGCGTAAATTAGGCATAAAATTGTGTATTTGAGAATTTATTGACAGTGCATGGCAACACCGGTTTCCTAGTGGTAGTGGTACAGACAATATGCAATATTAATGGCAACATCATAGCTGATAAACATTACATTTGTAAACTGAACTACCTGTTTGTAAATTGTGTATATATACTATTATAATATATTAATAATAATAATATCTCTGAATAATTCACATATCACTATCTAGTACCTAGCTAAATAGCTTGTTATGGGTACCAGATGACTGATATACATAAATATATAGACAGATACATTCTTTTATAAATGACTACATAATATACATGGAAAACATCCAGACCGACACAAACAATCATATACAAATGTTTGTACCGTACGAGGAATCAAACCCGCGACCATCGGAAGTCAGGCGGTGTGGCAAACCTCTGAGGTTGTCAGACATATTATGACAATCATAATATGTCTAACGATCTTTTTGTAATGGATGATAATGGAGAACCCGCCTGCGCTAAGTGTACGCTTACAGGGCGGGGCATTATTGGATGATAGGATAAGCATGAGGTCAGGTCAGTGAACCCATCATGACAAATTCCTATAGTTTCCTGGGTCACTAGTCCTTATTACTAAAAGTCTTTCCTCCTCGTTGTTATGGTTGGTTAAGGCATGATAACATAACAAAACATACTTATCACAGGTCAGTGAGCCCATCACGATAGTTTCCTGGGTCACTAGTCCTTATTATTAAAAGTTTCCCCTGATTGTTATGGTTGGGTAAGGCATAACAAACAAACTCACTCACCTATTCCCAATATTATAGTTACATTTTTTTACATTACTAATCACATTGAGTAACGAATAGAGAAAAGCAAGGGTTAAATACTTTAACTACTTTTACTAATTTAAAAAAATTCTGCTCTGAAGCATAAGGTAAATACGACAATAAATTGTCGAAATATAGCATAGCGCACGCATTTAAAAATATTTGAAGTCAGAATGCATTTTATTTTTTAATTCTTTAAATAAATTAAGAATATAAATTGTACATACTCGATGACAATTAAAAAAATGTTTCTACTTTGACTTATAAGGAAAATTCGACAATAAATCGTGAAAAATATAGCATAACACACGCACTTAATAACTTTCGAATTTCGAACGCAATTTATTTTTTTAATTCTTTCACTAACTTATACCACAGATAACATAATATTACATACAGATACCCCATCCCATACAAGAAAATGGTTCCTTCCTAACTCGGGCTATTCTTCGGGCTATTTTATTTCGCCACCGTAGCCGCTAGATGTCGCTAGATCTGAAGCAGTTCGGATTACTAGTGGGTGCTTAGTAACAAAGCATGAAAATAGATGGCAGTCAATTCAGCTACATGACATCTGTTTTGCAAAGATATGTATATAATAGATATGTAGGTAACTGTATCGTGTACCTCATTAGGGACGATTCAAGATTCAATGTAAATGTGTAGGTATAATATCGTTAGCCGACACTCTGCAGATATGGCTTATGTGCCAATGTATATACCTATTATGTTATGGTTTATTTTACATTCCATGCCTATTTTTTTGATATGTTGTAACGCGTCTGCGCTATACGTATAGCCTGATTTTGATACGTTTATACTCGTACGTATCAAAATCGGGCTATACGTTTTTTTATTTCAATCGTTATATGTATGAGACTGATTTTAGCTACAATTAATTTACTGGTATATACCTCATGTATTCTACGAAGAGGGGTACCTCTTTTACCTAATGAGAATTCCGTTATATCTTATATTGTTGGATCGTCATAAAAATAATTAAAATAAGTTGTAAGACTATTGGGCTGCGTGCGGTATTCAACGACCAACTGCCGCCGGCCTCCCGTTACCCAACCGCTACCGGGGTATCTGTTGCTTAGCAACGAGCCAACAGCGCGAGGCTACCGGCGGGTGCGCCGCTATATATATATATCTACTTAGTGGTAGTGTATTACAATATATAAATTTTGTATCACAGTGTTAGTTGCCATATTTCTCCCATGATGAAAATTGATATGTATACTTGCCAGGTCTGAGGTAGGGTTGTTATCTATTTTTTATACCCCTAAGTCATAGGGGTGGCCTACCCCGAAAAAATATTTTTTTGTATTATGGACAATTTTTTTTTATTTATAATGTTACATTGAAAATACATACACGCCTAAATTTTCACCCGTCTTTCACCAACCCCTATTTTTAATAGCGATATTCTTAAAAATATTATAAATGCTAAAGTAACTCAGTCTGTCTATTTGTCTCGCTTTCACGCCAAACATTCTGAATTACTCGTATATCTTTCAATATCTTTAGCGGTATAAACCAGGTTATGTACTACTACTAGTATTGTTAGTGAGGGATAAAGTTGATGAACAAAAATAAAACAATATTCGTATTAAAAATATATTCATCTAATATTTTTGGCATTATTTTTAAGTTTCTTCCAAATACAAGGGGTCTGACATGGGGTGTTATGTACCTACATTAAAAGATACTTTTTGAAATGTATGAAATGTATGTATCTACATTAAAAGATAATTTTTGACATCTATGAAATGTATGAAAGAAATGTATGTACCTACATTAAAATATAATTTTTGAAATGTATGAAAGTAATGTATGTACCTACATTAAAAGATAATTTTTGACATGTATGAAATGTATGTACCTACATTAAAATATAATTTTTGAAATGTATGAAATGTATGTATCTACATTAAAAGATAATTTTTGACATGTATGAAATGTATGAAAGAAATGTATGTACCTACATTAAAATATAATTTTTGAAATGTATGAAAGAAATGTATGTATGTACCTACATTAGAAGATAATTTTTGACATTTATGAAATGTATGTACCTACATTAAAATATAATTTTTGAAATGTATGAGATGTATGAAAAAAATGTATGTACCTACATAAAAAGTTCATTTTTGAAATGTATGAAATGTATAGAATAGAATAGAATAGAATAGAAAATCATTTATTCAAATAAACTTACATTGAAGCACTTTTGAATAGTCATAACATTTTTTTTTTTTTAATCTACCGCTCATTCGGAATGCTGTCTCATCACAAGAAGAACAAGCAAGAAACTTGTGTGTTGCTCTTTTAAATAATTTATTCTTACTTACAATTTAAGTTTAAGTGTGTGAATACAAACCACCGATTAGCACTAATTCAATTAAATACTCAAAAAGAAAAAAATATTGAACACATAACCAACTGGTTAAACAATTAATAAGAGGAAATCAGTCATAGTGATTAGAGCAGACCAGTCCCTACAAGCAGCACCCGTTCACGAGTATGACGGATGAGCCAGCCATCACTGCGCTCGACCATATTTTAGGGAGCCCAATGACCCGGCCCACCACGCCGCCACAAGTCTGGACATTTTAGTGAGCATGACTACTCAAAACACCAGACCACGTCATAGCTACTCACAATTGCCATCTGATGTTTACAGTATTCACATTTCACATAAGAATGCATGCGGCAATTAATACAAAACCCGCTACGCTTTCATATTTCTAAAATAATTGAATCAAGAAAGCAATGAGATAAACAAATTATAACGTTGTATGCTAATAAACTAATTATTTACTTGATATATTGTCTTCTATGAATTCGTCTATCCTGTAATAGGCTTTCTTACATAAAAATTGTTTAATATAAGATTTGAATTGCCTCTCTGTCAGATTTAGTGCAGATTCTGGCAGTTTATTATAAAATCTTACGCAATTACCATAGAATGAATTACTGACTTTGTGCAGGCGGCATTTAGGTAAAATTAGCTTATTTTTATTGCGTAAGTTTCTATTTGTACAGTCTTTAAGTTTTCTAAAACTGTCTAAATTCTTCCGCGTATACATGATATTCTCATAAATGTATTGTGAAGTAACGGTGAGGATATTTGAGTCTTTAAAACACTGACGTAATGACTCTCTTGAACCCATACCATAAATAGAACGTATGGCTCTCTTTTGTAAAATAAATATAGTATTTATATCGGCTGCTTTACCCCACAGTAGTATACCATATGACATAATGCTATGGAAATAACTAAAGTATACAAGTTTAGCCGTCGCCACGTCTGTTAATTGCCTAATTCTTCTAATTGCATATGCAGCTGAACTGAGTCTATTGGCCAATTTTGAAATATGGGGCCCCCATTGTAATTTCGAGTCCACTGTTATACCTAAAAAAACTGTATCATTAACAAAATTTACTATTTCGTCATTAAGCAATAACTGTGTATTTATTGGTCTTACATTAGGAAGTGTAAATTTTATACACTTTGTTTTGCTGGAATTTAATAATAGGTTATTACATGTAAACCAATTTAATATAGCAGACATAGCACAATTTACATCGTCTAATTGATTAGTTTGACGTCCAATTTTAAACACTAACGAAGTATCATCCGCAAACAGCACTATATCTGCAATTTTCTCTACCATAAAGGGAAGGTCATTTATGTAAATTAAAAAGAGAAAGGGGCCTAAGATTGACCCTTGTGGAACGCCCATCCCAATATTAGCTCCCTTAGATTTTATACCGTCAATATCTACAGTTTGGACCCTATCCTCTAAATAAATGTACCTACATTAAAAGATAATTTTTGACATGTATGAAATGTATGAAAGAAATGTATGTACCTACATTAAAATATAATTTTTGAAATGTATGAAAGTAATGTATGTACCTACATTAAAATATAATTTTTGAAATGTATGCACCGTACAATAACAATACACGTTAAACATCATACCACAGAGTCATACGCAAGTTAAAAACAAACTGCTATGATATTAATGAGAAAGGAAAATCAACTTTATGGTATTCGAATTAGGATCGATTTCTCTCTTTTTTTTAAATACTAATTTAATCTTACCAGTTGCCAGTATTCGAAGACAACTACGATTCGTACTCGATATTTTAAATTATTATGTAATCGATTTTTCAGTACAAATGCAAATAACCAACGACACTAATAATGTACTACTATATTCCGTTCTTTGAAACGGAACACTGCTATAATACAAAATAATGAAAAATTACTGTTCACAACGATTCATTAAAAGCATCATCGAATAATGCGTAATAAAATCCTGTTATCGATTATTAAAAAAAATCGATAATACATGTATTTATTTATAATATGACAACACTTCATACATAAGTATTATTGGAAATATTATTACTTGCTTGTTCGGCTATTTTTAATTTACTTAAAAAATTTTTATATGTTTAATTTACAATAATAATATATTAAGTGCTTATTATTGGAAAATATAAAAAAGACATTTAATTATGCCGATACAAATTGACGACAATGCCATCTATGAAAGCATTTTGAAAACATTGAGCCCCATATTAGCACTGATTAAAGTGTAATTAAGTACTGGAAAATAACAAAATGAGTAAATATATGAAAATTACTTTTCTAAACGCATTATTTCATTTTAACATGTATATATAACTTTTTAAAAATTGATTAAACATTTTTGAAAACACAGTTTTGTTTTTTAAAACGTTTGCAAAACTATGAAGAATTCCATCGATACCAATCACGCCATCTATATGCAACTTTTAGCAATAATAATGGCTACTTCCTCATTGAGTGCCACTGCTTATACATAGGTACTAGATGACACTTAAAAAAATATTTATAAAAAGTTACTACTATGAAGCCATGGGAAGATCATGAAATAAATCTTCAAAACATAGAATAACACACGCACTTAAATATTCGAATTCCGAACGCATTGTTTTTAAATGGTTTGAATAAACTAAGAATATAATTTATACATACTTTATCTTATTCCCTTTTTAATTTCGAATTCATTTGCGCACAAATAATATTGACGTTTCCTTATGTGCCAATTAACTACATATAAAATATGACAACTGTCTGTCCTTCACTACAGCACGGACGACACTGCACGCAGTCGTAAACATGACCAAGGTCAATTTGTTGTTTACTAACACTGTTAGAGGAGTACCAATAGAACTTGTTATCTTCTAGTCATGTTGGATTAAAAATTATAGGGCGTTGGAATCCCGTGGGATTACAAAGTTACATGCTGTTGTAGTAGTAATACAGAATATATAAATACAAGAATGTGTATAAACAGAAACGAAATAATATCGCTGTTAGGTTCATATAGATGATAATAGAATGGTGCATCCGTCTGCGATAACGATTTACACTGTCAGGCATCAGTGGAGGAATAATAAGATGGACATGAAGTCAGGTCAGTTAGCCCATCGTGGTAAATTCACAATTTATGTGCAGGGAGGACTACGTGGGGGTCAGGTAACACAGTACATTGCTGGCACTATTAGTCCATATTACTAACAATTCCCTTCCCCCTGCTGATCTATGTTCTACGTTCCATTTTCATTTTTTTATTTTTATATTTGATCTTTAGCACTAATAAATGTTCGTTAAACATAGAGTACTTCAAAAAGATGGTCTAGCGGTTTGACATACTTCCAATGGTCGTGGGTTCGAATCCTCACACGCTACAGATTACATATAGGTACAAAAGATTCGTTTATTAAAGGTAGTTAGTGTATTGTTATTAAATTAAATATTAAGATATACTTAATAACTTATAGCTTACTTTATTTCCATTAAAATAGCGCGTTAACAAAATAAAGAAACCAAAACTCCTACGAAACGGCTTTAACGATTTTCATGATTTTTTGGTACATATCGGGTCGGTCGGACTAAGATACGGCCAACATCTATTTTTCACACCCCTCAATGATAAGGGTGACCCCCACCTATATATATTTTTTGGACAATATTTTTTATTTTCATTTAGTGATTTAACTTTGAAGAATATACAAATTCAAATTTTCACACTTCAACCATCAACCCCTACTTTAAATAACAATGTTAGTACTTTAATTTATATGGCAAAATAACATTTACCGGGTCAGCCAACCAGTATTATTATAATTTTATACTTACGGGGTTGCAAGACTTTTTACTTCACTTTTTAGCTTTTTAGTGGGTCGCGTCATAAAAATGGTTGAGAAAACAATGTTCTAAAGAAAAAAAAAAATTTGTATAAAAATATATAATTTTATATTCCGAAACTTCTTTAAAAATATTGTTTATGTTCTTCTTTTCAGCCTAATCCAGTGACCTCCTTTGATGCGGACACTGAAGCTTTTATTTTCAATAGCAGTCGGTATACATGTCTTCTCACATGGCGTCACCTCCATGTTTAGCAGCAATTGGTACAACATTACTTTTATTTCACATAGAGCAAATCTTGACCCTGGTGAATAAAATGTTAATTAATTTTACAAATAAACTCTTTTAGCGGTCTGAAATTGTACTAATAAATAAAGTTTATTAATTCACTAGATGGCGCTGAGTGAATTGTCTAGATCGGTGTTTTCCAGTTAGTGGTACGCGTACCTCAGGGGTACGTAAAGTTACATCAAGGGGTACGCAAACATACACACACACTCACAAACTTTCACATTTATATTAGTGTGACTCCTACAATAAGGGGTACGCAAGGTTTGCGGGAAGTGGTACGCAGCAAAAACCATTTGGAAACCACTGGTTTACATAAACAGAAGTCGAATAATAATTCAAATAATCTTAATATAAACACTTTTGTTAAGTCATATTTTTTACTTACCACTCATTCGGAACGTAGACTCATCACAAGGAGAATGAACAAGAAAGGGAAGAAAAACCATAACTATTTAATAATTTATTACTAGGCATGTTCACGAATACTAATAATAAGAGGTATATTAGATATTAGTAAAACTAAACTCATTTTGATTATTCTTTTTGAAATTAATAGTGTTTTATACCACAGCATTAGTCATTACATAAAAGAAAACAGTGCTGGTTTTACTAAAATATTACTTACCAATACAATTTCTCGGACCAACCCCAAATGGCATGTATGAAAATGGTTGGATTTTGTGTTTATTTTCTTCGGAGAATCGTTCTGGATCAAATTTAAGGGGGTCTGGGAAGAATTGTGGATCTCGGTGTATTGCCCACGTGGGGACCCCAATATTTTCACCTTTGCGAATCTGTATTACATTTTTTTTTCAAATTATAATAAATATACAAAACCCTGGTGCTAACACCAAGGATTATAGGGCATCATGGTAAATTTATCAGGAATTGAATGTAATTAATATTTTTTTTCATTTGACGCCTGGTATTTTTTCAGGCGTCCATAGGTTACGATAACGGTTTACCATCAAATGGGCCAAATGTTTATTTGCCAGCAGCTTATGGTAAACAAGGAATTTAAAAGTCATTTTATATATCTTAAAATGATTAGAGTTGTTCAGAAAGCGATCAGGTATGACTTTTAAAATTTGATACTTACAATAAAATCCTCAGTTGCTTCACTATTGGCTTTACCCAAGTTATAGTCTTTGATGCATCTCCTGTCAAGAGCAGGAGCTGGCGGCCACAATCTAAGAACCTCTAAAAATAAACAGACATTTCATTGAGTAGAATAAATAGATATTATTACAATTTAGGTAGTTAAAAGAGGGAGCAAGAGGATTCTTATTTTTATTGATTCCTCAAGGCTGAGGGTCGTAACCACCAGGAATGCTTCTTCCAAACAAGCAAGAGAAGATGGATTACCTGAAATGGTCACCTGTGATAAAAGCGATAACTGCAAAGACCTTTGCGTCATTTATCGTGCTAAAATCTACATGGCCTGACCTAACATGGAATTGTCGACCTTATATATAGCAATATTAACCAGGTCTCATCAATTTGTTTATGTGTCGTCGAAGTTTTAAATCAATAGAGTTCCTTGGTATCATTCAGATTCAGTCTGCATACTTGCTATGTAAGATAAGTTTAAATATAAATTATCTTTCTTCAAATAAACAAACAGCATTTTTTACTCGTTCAGATTCAGCACAAGAAGAATGAGTAACAAAGTTGTCTGTTGGAAGAGTAACGCAAATACTACCACCTATATGAGCGACGATTGCCGTTGTCTATCAGTTTGTTTCTAATTTCATATAAATAAAAAACTCACCTGTTTTTTTTTCGGAATACTCTAATGCAGCTGGACTTTAGACCGGACGATAGGGGGCGAGTGCAGATGGCACTCCAAACTTGCGGAAGGACTTATGGGCCGGCTGAAGGCCAACTTCCGCCTGACGGTTACGACTATGGTCTGAGGGCACCGATCTCCGTTTGAATTGGACGAGGATCGATCGGAAGGGTACTCACCTGATATAACCATATCCATATAAGTCATGCTCTGAATAGACTTGTAATTTAATTTTCCCTCTGTCTTTATCTCTGTCTCTTTTATTTCCTGTACCAGTTTCTCTTGCACGTCAGGATTGAGAGCCAGCTCATGTAGAGTGAACGACATGGCTGTAGATACAGTCTCAAAGCCGGCGAAGAAGAACAAGACAGCTTGAGCAATTAGATCAGTATCCGACCAAACTGTTAGACAAAAAAGTGAAATCGCAAAATTGCAAATAATTTATAAAACTTTCGTATACGTCGCGTAATGTATTTAGTATGGAAGTTAAAAGTTTATTTTCATATTTCCACTTTTTTATGGTAACATTGATTTATGATATTTCCGAAGTTTAAAATATTGGATGACTAGGTCTAGCGATTTATCGCACTGCCTTATATTCCGTTAGTCGCGAATTCTATTCAAGTATGAAAACAAAAATTATTAATCTATGTGTATTGGTTCGAATGTTTTTCTATGTATATTATATTAGGTATTTACAAAAAAGAAATGTACTTGATAAAGTTTACGAGTTGATACGTACTGATAATACAAATTTAGAGTGGGACTAGATAGCGTTGTATGGTATGTCCAAGGTTATTTAAAGATTATTAGGCATAGCGACAAATATTTAAAAGATCACCGGAAGCGGAAAAATTTAGGAAGCGAAGGAGTGCATATGGCGAAAGGTATTATGAGAGGCACTTCAAAGGGAGTATCCTATTATATCCATTGATTAGATACGGGATAAAATGATGATGTTGATAATGATAATGATGATGTATGATAGTAAACACTTTACTTATATATACCTCTATCTACAACTTTCCTTCCTACAGACGACTCTTCTACTGTTGCAAAACCAGCATCGGCATCTTGAGCGATCTTCTCATCATGTATCAGTTTTCCTATTTGACAAATATATTAATAAATGTAATACAATAAAAACTGTTGATAACAATAGTTCTCAAGATTTTTATCCGTTGGTATGGTTGGTACACTAATCTAAAAACTACATAACTGATTTCAATAAGATTATCTCGAGAGACGAATTTCTCAACATTCAGTGGATTCACCATGCAGATCGTGCATTGGGTACATTGTATAATAGCGAGTAAAATTCCCAGCCCTTCTCGGAACTTGTAGGTTTAAGGGGATCCTCTTCTGACACAAGTCAATACTCAGCTTCACCTCTTGTATTTCTCTTCCTGCCCAGCCAAATCTGGTAGGAGCTACTAATGCAGATTTAGATACAAGTTCTAGTATAGAACCCATTGCAGTTCCGAGATAAGTCAAGGTCTTTTTAGAAGATTGTAGTGAGATTTTATTGGTATGTCTCTCGTTTCCACTTCGACTACATTGTTCCTTAATTCATTTATTTAGTTCGTAATATTTATTTGTATTTATTGCATGGTCTTTAAGTACATTTGATTCCCATGGTACAATAACGTCTGTATATACAAGAAAGCCAAAATTTTGTGTTTTCTTCAAATGGAATAGTATTGATATACATTTCGTCGGGGGCATTTTAATACACTAAAGAATCCATAGATACCCGTACCTTTCTTCGCCTCCATGAGAAGATGTATCATGTCTGGTCTAATGATGTTATTCTTCTCACGGTCTGCCATCGTACTGAGCACCACATTCTTGAAGAACATCGACATTTTCTCCGGGAAAAATGTAAAGTTTAGTTTCTGAAATTACAAATTTTCATAAAATTAATTTGCCACGTTATATTATATGTTCACAAATATAATGCAGTGCAATTTGAGATTGGTACTTTAACTAGCTGTGTTTGTCTGCGTAGAATTAAAAGAAATAACTGTTCCGAAATATGTACCCTAAATAAATTTAGCCATTTCCTTATAACATTTGCCATCTGCGAGTAAAAAACACTGACAGACAACAATGCTTTAATTTAATTTTCGTACATTCACCAGTAAGTACCTTCATATATTCGTGTGCGTCGTGAAATGCGTTCGCGTTCGTGAAAAGCTGTTAATTAGAAATTACAAACAGACACCTCAATTTTGTTTATTGATATAGATAATAAGTTATACTTACCGACATGAGTTTTGGAAAACAGAAAAAAGCAAAAAGCTTGAAGAGCTGACTCAATCTGAAAGTGGTAGCTTCTTTTCCTCTTTCATAGAACTCATTCTCTTTGTCCTTATGTGAATTGACCTTTAGACCAAAAGCGCACGTAGCGATGACGTCATTGGCATATCGAGTGGTCAAATCTCTTGAGTCGATGTCGATGTAGTCAACTGAAATGAAAATATTGGATAGATAGATAATTTATTTTGTTAAATATTATTTTCTTGACAATGTAGGCATTACAGTAGACAGTTCGCCTCATAATCATGACGCATGTAATTTTTTACCGAAACATTTTGCCGCGCACAACCACATCGTGGAATCACCTTCCAACAACTTTCAAGATAAGAGCTTATTTCTTTGGCAACATAGTCGCAAAACCGTGGTATTGCGGGATCTTAGAGAGGTCGGGGATATGCAGCCTTAACATAAGTTACCATTAGCAGAGACTCTGTCGAAAATTTAAATTGACACACAGTTTATAGATTCATATCCAGATTCAATATCATACCAATTGTTTATGAAAAAAACAGATAATGTGAAGTCGCTTCCACTGTCTGTTCGCTTAGATCTTTTAAACAACCCAACGGATTTTTATACCTCCTGAGTCTTTTATATTGGCGGTAAGACTCTGTACCATCTCACTCCCGGCTTCTTCCATGAGTGGTACCATCAATCCAATCTTGGAACTGGTGAAGGCTGGACTCAATGTTGATCTCATATCCTTCCATTCTTGACCTGAAAGCATTAATAAAATCTTATAACAGAAAAAAAAGATTTTTTTTCTATGATTTGACATATAAAGATAAAGATATACCAAATAAATAAATAAATATACACCAACGACGTCGAATTTTTACGACAATTACTCTGACTGAATATTACACTTATACTAACTGTACTGGCAAACGTTGTTTTGTCATATAAATTAATAACGCTATAAAAAATAGGGGTTGGTGATAGAAGGGTGAAAATTTAGGGATATATGTATTTTTTAATGACACGTAATAAAAAAGGAATAATTAAAAAAAAAACTGCACTAAAACAAAAATATGTTAGGGGTGGACAACCCTTATCACTTAGGGGCATGAAAAATAGATAGTAGTGGATTCTCAGACCTACTCAAATATATAAAATTTCATAAAAATCGGTCAAGCCGTTTCAGACGAGTATGGTAACTAACATTGTGACACAAGAATTTTATATATAAGATTTCACACATATACTTTATATGAAGAAGGACTGCAGAATGCTAATATTTTTTTAACATATGCATAAAAATATATTAAAACAACAAAAAAAAAACATTACAAACACAAGATCTAAGAACTAAGACTATATGAGTTTGACACGCTAACGCATGTATACTCTCTTTTTATTAGTAAAGTCTGTGGTCAAATCGAGAATAGATTAATATTGTTTATCTTTAATTAGTCAATCAAATCCCAGTCATCACTGAGCGAACACTAGTACAACTAAATTGTTAATAAAAACATTTTAACCTTTCAATGAGAACAGGTTTCTTCCAAAGAACGGGTCCACTTTCTCATCGACAAATCCTTGGTGGTCCAGAAAGTGCTCGAAGTCCTTGATAGTGACTTTCTTCACCAGCTCAAGATCCCTCAAGAATATCCCTGTATTCATAAATACGTATTTTCCCACAAACCTAAAAAAGAAAAGGAATAAACAGAATACAGAATTTCATATAAGGGACTTTGAACTTTCTCTTTCTAATCATAGATATGTTTTTAGCATGTACCCACATAAAATTATTGTTATTACTCTACATACTGGGATAAATATAAATAAATATAATCATATTATTGGACAATTTACGCAACGCCATCTAGTCATCTAGTGTTATGGGTACTTAACACGGTATAGAAATACTTAAATATATTTTTTGTATGCATAATATACATACATTCAGCCGCTTCCCCTGCCATTCGCGCTGCCGGAAATATTGCCGGGCGACAACTGAGCGAGAGGGCTGAATGTAAACACACGCTGCCAGTCCTTTGACTCACGCACGAAAAACCGACAATCAAGGGAGCGCCGGGCGAATGGCAGCGCCAATGGCGTGGGAATTATCGTGTTTACACTCTCGCGCTGCTCACATCCCTTCCTACTCGGGCTGAGTGTAAATTGGGCTTTACAGAGGGGTAAAGGGATTGTTAGTAATGTAGATTAATAATCCCATTAATCATGGCCTTGCCTTTATCCCATTATTTGGGGTCGGCGCAGTATGTCATTCCCTTCCACTGCTCTCTATCGGTCGTCATACTCTTCTTTTATTCATATCATCTTTCACACAATCTATCCATCTTTTCTTAGGGCGTCCCCTCCCTTTACATCCATAATCCCATTACTAGCAATTAATCACGCGGTTTACCATGGAAACCATCGTGATAAATTTATGGTCAATTTACTATGATGCGCTAATTGACCTGAGCTCATGTTCATCCTATCATCTTCCACTGGTGCCCCGTCAGCGTAAACCGTTAGGGCAAGCAGGTGCATCAATACATTATCATTCAGAGAAAAAAATATACATAACAAAACAGCCAAACCAATAGAAACAATAAATCGCACGAGGAATTGAACCCGCGACCAGAAGAAGTAAGGCTGTGTGGTCAATAAATAAGAATTATTCAATACCTTTCATTCGGAAATAATTCGTAGTGTCTGACAATATCATCAACAAAGTTATCAACCCTGAAGATGAGTCGGGCCATGTTGCCCAGGATTGGAAGGGGCGGGAAGTGCTTCACGCCATATCTGGATAACCTGGAGTATGACTGGCGGAAGTACAGCGCCAGAACTACGACGATTGCTATAGACCACACGATATACAACATTGTCTAGAACAAATATATATCTAGGTAAGTTGAGTAGATATATGAGGGACTGCAGACAACGTTGCGTATTTTTTTTATTTAACAGAAATGGCTGAAATGTTTTCGGCCCATATGACGGAATGTGATGATATGAATTCTGCCACACAATCTGGCCATATACATATACTATTAAAATTTAAGAAAAATAAAATATTACATTTGAATTTGGAATCTGTCATTATTTTATGTAATGTATTTTCTCATTTTCGCGCCAATAGGTTGTCAAATGTTTTTGTGATATTAATGTGGGGTGATATTGAGTATCGAATCGCTATGTTTGTATTACACAAAGTAGAAATGGAGCCAAATATAATTTTTGAAACTCTCCATCCGCTTAGTATAAGTCGAATGTTTGTGCACCGGACTATTGATAGGTACAATGAATGCTCTGTTTATGACAGAAAAAAGATATGACAATCAAAGCAGTAAGAGAAACAATTCTATGAAACCCTGTTAGGAAGAAAAATATTTATTTATTTGTTTAATCTTTATTTATTTAAAATAATGTACAATTGGCGAGCTTATGCCATATAGCATTCTCTACCAGCTATCCATTGGGTAAAAAATATTTGTATTTACCTAACTTAGGTATAAATTTTAATAATAATATGCTTACATAACAATAATATATACGTATTTAAATACTTACTATAACAGGTATATATATACAAACACACAAAAATGTAAATATATAAAGAAAAGAAAGATTCTATCATTCGAAATGATGATGTCATGTATTTTAAAATATTACGTCTTAGGACTTGCAGCCTATAAGAGATAACTGACTGCTTATCTGATAATTATAAAAAAATAGGGTGCTAAAATCAAAACAACTACTAACGCAAAGAGGTATGCAAAGAGGTTCACAGAGTTTTTTACGTATGTGTATTTTTTGTATGGGTATTAGACATACATGTTATTCTATTAATATTATGTTCAGTTGAATTTGATTAGCTATAATGTTGACATTGAAAAAAAGTATCTCGTAAATTTTCGAAATACTTTTTATAAATATATCTAAAAAATTGAAAGCACATCACGTTTTACGTTTTTATTACATTTCGTTTTAATGAGTCTTTTGCTTACGACCTATTTGTCAGATTCCTAAATTATTAAGCATTATTATAACAGTTCATACCTAGTATTGCCATAAATATTGTTACAAGAAAAATCTTTATTTGACCGATTGGCGCGAAAATGAGAAAACAATGAACAGTCATAGAAGAAGGACAGATTCCAAATTCAAATGCAGTATTTTATTTATTTTTAATTGTGGCAGTATTTATGGCCAGACTATGTATAATGTATATACGTCCATATATATTTACATATTGTCATGATATTAAAGTTATTAGTAAAATAGGTACAAATAAATTATATCTAGTTTATTGTTGTTATTTCGGAACTCGCGCCCATACTCGTACATACATGTGTGGTTAGTCCAGCGTTCTGTGTATAGAATTAGTGAGTTACGTAATCAGCCGGCGCTGTGAAGTCAAGGGCATTAGGTACATTTGAATCAACAATATAAGTTTCAAAATATTGAATTAAATCATTCAGTCATTCAATTAACAAGAAGATACTCCTTACAGTTGAGTAAATCGAATAATTTCTAATCTAATTTCGACATAGCTACATAATTATTTCAATTTTTAAAATAGTATATGTACATTTAAGAGCATAGAATTGTATTCTATATTTGTGTTTATATATTAAGCACTTTGAATTTCGTATTTTACATTCACAAAAAATAAAAATAAAGATAATATATCCATAAGTGTATTCCAATTTTAAATATTCAAATCAAAAATATATAAATACATTTTCTAGCTATTTAATTGAACTGATTATTATATTATTTAATTTGCTCGTTGCTTTCAATTGACCAGATTTGATGCTACATCAATTACTTACAATGTATGTTGCACTAAAAATATTAATTGATACTTTTTTATTTCTAATCCAAATCTTCCATTTCACTATAATATAAACACTAAACTGTTGCTCGTTCTGTTTATTAACCGATGAGACTTGTTGTATCTGGAACAGCGCGCGAAATACTGCATGACGTAGATAGCGTATTGGTTCTCACTTGTAATAATGATAACAATAGGATAATCGATAAAAATAATAAATACGCTTTATAAATATTTATTACTAGCATATCACTGCGGTATCATTTAAAAAACAAAAGGTCAACCACTTGCGAGACGAGCTAAAGCAGCAACTCTAAATGAGTTAAAGGATTCAAACCACAGCTTCAAAATTTCGATATTCAAAAGTATCGTTTTAGCCTATTACTATGACGCAATTATGATATTCAGCTTATATTGAAAAGGCTAGACTTAGGAGAAAAGAATATGGGTATAAAAAAATAAAAATAGTAGACCAATACAAACAGGTAAATTCAGACTTTATATGTATTATACAAAACCCGCAATCATTAGAAGCAACCAGATCGTCGATGTCGAGATATTAAAAGTAAATAAAAGAGAAGCGCGGGATTCCACGGTAGATAGGATACTCCAATTGTTGTGAGGATATTGGTTTTGATATTGAGTTTATATCCTTATATACAGTATTATGTAACATATAAGTGATAGTGTTTTATGCTCCTCTGTCCCGCCTCTGCTAACGGTATACACTGTTGGATGAGTCGAGGATAATCCTCTTCATATTGAGCATGAAGGCGTGGCTAATTGAATACCAATATCCTTATATCTGTGTACATGGTTATTGGTATTGAATGAGCTATTATATTGGTTAATTAATTTATTTAATTAGATACTGACTACTGACTTGGTGCATTGCTAGCAATGGGACCACCAGTCCAAATTATTCCTAAACAATAGGTACACAGATATAGTCTAGTGACAATGCGAGTTTCAAGCGTACATATGTCGCCCGGGTCCCCATCAACATGCTGCCCACCTTCATGAAGGAGGTCTACTGGCCGAAGGGTGTGGTGTACCGGCGCTACCGTGGCAGATTGCCGTCATCAGTGCCGTGACTACAGGATCAATTTCATTATATTAATATTATAATATTAACTAGCTTCTAAATTTTTAAAAATTTTAAAATTAAAATTGACAAAGTGACTTATAAACTTTCATCCCCTATTTTATCCCTTTGGGGTTAGAATTAATCAAAATCCTTTCTTAGCGGATGCCTACTTCATAACATCTACCTGCATACCAAATTTCAGCCCGATCCGTACAGTGGTTCGGGCTGTGCGTTGATAGATCACTACGTCAGTCACCTTTGAGTTATATATATTTAGATTCATATATATGTCAGTGTATAAAGTATTTATAATTAGGGTCTAGTAATTTAAAATAAATAAATAATATAGGTTTGATATTTTTTTTATTCCAGATCTTATTTACATTTTTAAACTAAAATAGCAAATAAGTTAATATTTATTTACGTTTTGATATTGTTTACGTTCTTCTTTTCAACCGTATCCAGTGACCGCCTTTGATACGAATACTGACGAGGCTCTTACTTTCGACTTTGGTCGGTATACATGTCTTCTCACACGGCGTCACCTCAAAGTTTAGCAGCAATTGGTAGAGCATAATTTTCACTTCACATAGTGCGAATCTTGATCCTGGCAAATAAAATATTAAATATATGAAAAGAATAATATCAAAACTCTTGTCTTCTTTCCGTATAATTTGATTACATAGTAAAAAAACAAAGTCCCTCTCGCTGTCTGTACGCTTATAAGTTTTAACTATACAGATTTTAATGCAGCAGTAGATACAATGATTCAAGAAGAACGTTTATATGTACTCGTATACATTTACACCTATTCGAAGCCTGGGCGACCAGCTAGTACCAGATAAAATAAAAAAATATATGAAAGGTTCAATAATAAGTTTCATTGTTCTAGCTTCAAAAATGTCGATTTTCCATACAAACTTTTATCTACCCTTTCAACCCCTTACAACCCTTATTTTGCAATAAAATAGCCTATGTTCTTTCTCAGGGTCTAAACCAATTTCATTTAAAACGGTTTACTAGTTTTAGCGTGAAAGCGCGACAGACAAAGTTACTTTCGCATTTATAATTCATATTATAAATGCGGAAATGAGGAAGGATTATAGTCTCATTTGACAGAAATAATACTTACCAATACAGTTCCTGGGGCCTACTCCGAATGGCATGTATGAAAATGGATGGATTTTATGTTTGTTCTCTTCGGAGAATCGTTCTGGGTCAAATTTCAGTGGGTCCGGGTAGTACTGAGGGTCTCGGTGTATTGGCCATACAGGGACACCCATATTTTCACCTTTGCGAATCTGTAATTCATTTCAAATTCGAATTTCAAATACAAAATCTTTTGTCTTTATTTATTATGTATCTTTATTCATGTAGGCTCTTAAAATGTGTCAAATCTACCGTCAGTTCGGAATGAGAAGAACTGAAAAGACACTCAGCTTGTATTCTTTTCAAATAGATGTTGTACATGTTTACAAAAATACAGATTCATTTATAAATTCAAATTTGAGAGAATAGAGTGACCGCCAGCGTATGCTATGCAAATGCATAAAGTCTAATCAGTGTTCGTAATCTGAACAGATACAAGCAGCACCCGTTCACGAATAGCCACCCATCATTGCACTCAACCATATAGAGGGAGCACATTGACCCGGCCAACCACGCCGTCACAAGTTTGAACTTTAATATATTCTTTATTGCACATATAATACAAAGATATTACAATTTAGAGACAATGTGTGCAAAGGTAGCCTATCACTAGAAGAGATCTCTTTCAGTCAACGCAAAACAGTGGGATATGGTACTGAGTGGGTAATATAACTGGTGCAAACAAAAAAATGTCAAACGCTATACATATATTAAATAAAATAACAAATTGTATAATCTGAAACATAAGTAAAATACATAAATACGAATATACATAAACATAAATAGTAATACAACTATATAGGAATAAACGTACATATCATATAATACATAAATAATTTATAGCGAGCATAACTGTTTCATTGTATATGAAAATATTATGTATTAGTACAACATATTTGTATTAATAGATTTACACGTAGGCTCTTTCACGTGCGATTCGATTATTCGGGAAAGAATAAGCATGTATGCAACGAGCACAGCACCGGCCATTCCTGATTTCTTTAATAGTGCGTGGTAGACCGCCTTTTGTAATAATTTATTTTTATTGCAAAATAACAAAGGCATAATTATAGAGTTATTAATAAATATATAAATGTTAAACGAGTCTTTGAAAAATAAAATATGTGATAAAAAAAATAATGAAACATATACACTATCATTACTAACAATGAGGTGCTATTGCTAAGCGGCATAATGTTTTTTGTCTTTCATTTTTTTCTTTTTTTACACCTCGATTGAGTTATAGACCATAATTAAGATCTATACTTCTCAAATTTAATTACTTACAATATAATCTTCCTTCGCTTCACTATTGGCTCTACCCAAATTGTAGTCTTTGATGCATTTCCTATCAAGAGCTGGAGCTGGGGGCCATAATCTAAGAGCCTCTGAAAAAAACATTAACAGATATATAATTTAGTTGGATCAGCATTATCAGTTCACTGCAGTCCACTGATGTTTAAATTCATAACATTATAATCATGGTTAAATGCGACAATTTATCCATCAGGTAAAATAAAAAATCTTCTTCAATCTTCTTCATCAGCATTGGATTGCCCACCATTGGGCATATGCCTCTCTTATCTGTCAGCCTGTAGGTGCTATGCCTGTCGTATTTCATTGGCCTACACTTCTTTTAGCCTCACGGGGTCACCACTCGAGAACGCATTTGCTCCGACTGTTATTGTATCGGAGGCAAACATATCCGATCTATGACCATTTTAATTAGCCTATCCGGTATCATCAATGACTCGGGTTTTGCTCCTGATTGTCATGTTTCGGATTTTGTCCTTTAGGCTCACGCCGAGCTTACTTTGCTCCATATATCTCTGTGTGACTGGACCTGGGCTCTCTCAAATGCGTAAGTCATAATAAAAAAAAAATGCTCACCTGAAACTACCATGTCCATGTATGTCATGTTCTGAATGGACTTGTATGTAAATTTGCCATCATTTTTTATGTCATTCTCTTTTATTTCCTTTACCAGTTTCTCTTGTACATCTGGATTGAGAGCCAGCTCGTGTAGAGTGAACGACATGGCTGTAGATACTGTTTCAAAACCAGCAAAATAGAATAAGACAGCTTGAGCAATGAGATCAGTGTCCGACCAATCTGTAAAACAAAACTATTCATCACATTTTATATTGAAAAAAGTTATATGTGTAAAAATTATGGTGGACAATGAGATGATTGCGAGAAGAGATTAATAGAAAAAAAAACATTGTACTTGCTATCTCAAATAAGGAATGAGGTTCCCTTTCTGCCTTGATACCTTTAGTATAAAATCATCATCATTATTACCAAAATATTTGAGTTCCCCTTTTATATCTTTAGCATAAAATTGTCATCTTGCTGGTCTCGGGTTCATTTAGAGAGCATATCACTTTGCAATAAACTGTGTATTTTCCCTTATATATTGTAAGTGTTTTAAAAAAAAATGTATTTGAGTATTATATCTCGTGGTCCAAGCTTTGTTTCTTCGGCGGAAATAGATAGCTTTGTATGGTATATTGAATATACCATACAAAGCTATCTATTACGAGGTACAAGGTATATCCTATATAGTGAAATAAAATATGTACCTCTATCTACAGCCTTCTTCCCAATAGACGATTCTTCTACAGTTGCAAATCCAGCATCGGCGTCTTGTGCGGTCTTTTCATCATGTATTAGTTTTCCTGTTCGACAATCAATATAACACAATGATTTAAAAATATAAGTCTTTAATTTTTTTATATCCAATGTCTATTATTTATCTCTCTTTATGGTGTCTATTACTTTATTTTTATCTGTCTATTTATAATTTTTCTAATATGCCTAAGTTCGAACAAACTAACGGCTCATTTGATGAAAACTTACCTTTCTTAGCCTCCATGAGAAGATGTATCATGTCTGGTCTGATAATGTTATTTTTCTCACGGTCTGCCATCGTACTGAGCACCACATTCTTGAAGAACAGCGACATTTTCTCCGGGAAAAATGTGAAGTTTAGTTTCTGAAAATGCAAAATATTAGATACTGAAACATAGCTGTATTTACCAGTGGTAAACCAGCTAACGGTCCAGTATGTAGAAAGTCATCTAGTGGTTAACCTGCTGAGGTAGACTCTTAAAAATTCGTTTCTTTGGAGACATCAATATCACCCATATCTTTATGTTTTGAAACCTGTCTATCGATTGATGGATCGATGTGGCGCCGTGAAATTAATCCTCCGAACTGACCACGCATGAGTGTTATCACCAGCGTCATAGACGATTTGCGACTTATTATCAGGTGTCCTAATCTATGAAGAATTATATTATCATTACATAGTACAAAACAAAGTTGCGGTCGCTGTCTGTCCGTCTCTATGTATGCTTAAAAAATGAAAAACTACGCAAATGCGGTTTTTTTAATAGATAGAGTAATTGAAGAGGAAGGTTTATATGTATAATACATGTGCACCCGTGCGAAGCCCACCCGGTATAGCTAGTAAAATTATAAGATAAGATATCCAACCAACTGTCTTGAATCAGAGTAGCTTTCATGTCCCAGAACTTGGAAAGCGTGATCATAATCATAGATTATTTGCCCTGCCCTAGTGTAGAACCTTACATGATCATACAGCACTCCCAAGAGCACTCCGTCTGCTTAATGACGTCTCATTATTTTTACACTTAAAATTTAATTCTATTGCAACAGAATTTCGCAGAACGATAACAAATTTTGTAGTTTGTAGATTTACAGTATTAGAGGAGTATTCGTATCTAGATTATTTATATCATTGTAACTTAGTATTGTAATATAGTTGCTGTTTCTGTGGTGTCTTTTAAATTATAATACTTAGTAATATAATATGAATAACAATACTAAAGTAAAATATACAACTACAATAAGTACTGTAATGTTGTCTAATTAATACAGTTGCACTTACCGATGCTAGTTTTGGAAAGGTGATGAATACTAAAAGTTTGATGATCTGATTTAACGTGAAAGAGCTAGCTTCTTTTCCTCTTTGATAGAACTCATTCTCTTGGTCCACGTGTGAATTCACTTTGAGACCAAACGCACACGTAGCGATGACGTCATTGGCATATCGAGTGGTCAAATCTTTAGAGTCGATGTCGATGTAGTCAACTGCAATAAAAATGTTAGAGAAATATACTTTTACCCCAGCATAGATTATTTCTAAGGTGCATTTTAACGAACTCTTGCATACCCGTTTGCGCTTTCGGTCTACGCTCCCATTTGCTGAGAATGAATTTAGTTTTTAGGGAGTTTTCGTGTGATTGTATCTATGATATGAAATTTGTGATTAAGTTTAATTTAAATTAGGAAGATATACAACTTAGGGCATATCCCTATTTATTTACCAAATATGCTATATATAAGAATAGAATAGAATAAAAAATCATTTATTCAAATAAACTACTTATAAACTTGGAACTAAATTGAATGCTAAATGATGACTACATGGTTTTTACATAATGCGTTGAGTACATTTGAATTTAAGAGGCATTTATTTTTATTTTATTTTATTTATTTTAGGTAATCAACAGCTTATACAATTTATAGACAATATATAGTATTACTTAGTTAGTAAAGCCAATAACAGATACCTCATGAATTTATCTTTAATATTAAAGTTACATTTAAATTGGTTATATAAAACAATACAGTTACACACTTAAACATTTAAACAGGTCAGAACCAAAGATAAAGAACAGGTAAGGATAAGTACAATTAGTAAATCACGTTACAATATAATGCATAAAGTCATCCATATGTACGTACTGTATGTGTATAAAAATGTGTTTCTCTGTCAGTACTCAGTCTCTCAGGCATGTAACAAACTTAATATTATCTAGATTAATATCGCTAGTTATAACCTTCCGTAATCAAAAACATAAGATTAATAAGAAAGTTGAATTTACCTAAATTTTCTTTTAGTTATGATTTAATATCGTTATAAATGTGTATTTAATATACAACCACGTACACTGGAGAAGATTTTCGGTAACCGCCCAAGTGGTATAGTCTGCGACCATTAGACCATATGACAAAAACAGTACTTGACATGAGTGCCTATGAGTACCAGAAGACGCGGCAGAGCCCATCTCACATGCATGTCTGCTATTAAAAGGGACCTAAAAAACGCTGAATTAACCCTAGAGGAACTAGCACAGACCGTACTGGTGAAGATGAACCAGACGGGCAGACCCCAAATGAATGGAACTAAAGCCAGACAAAAGAAGAAAATGAATGTGTATTTAAAAAAAACTGCTAAAATACCTCCTGAGTCCTTGATGTTAGCGGTAAGACTCTGTATCATCTCATTCCCTACTTCAACTATGAAAGGTACCATTGATCCGATCTTCGAACTGGTGAAAGCTGGACTCAATGTAGACCGCATATCCTTCCATTCTTGGCCTAAAAACATTTATCGAATGTCAAAATAAAGCAGAAATATTTATTTTTTCTACCACCAAGATTTAGAACGAGATATACAATTATTTATTGATATTTATATGTATATAAAATGAGAAATTCTTATCTGTTAGTTTTTAGGTAATTAATGAGTTTTTACAGTCTGCCCTTGATATTTTTAGCTTTTTCTTACATATATAAGATAGTTATTATCCATTATTTGAACGTAGATATGAACATATAAAGACAACCTTTCAATGAGAATAAATTTCTTCCGAAGAATGGATCCACTTTCTCATCGACAAATCCTTGATGGTCCACAAAGTGTTCGAAGTCTTTTATTGTGATTTTCTTCAGCAGCTCTAGGTCCCTTACGAATATCGCTGGCTTCGTAAATACGTATTTTCCCACATACCTGCAGATGAATATGATTATAAAAGAACAAATTGAATAATTTGAATAAATCAAATAAATTCATTAATGTATTAATGGTATTAAAAATAGATCGACATAAATCATTAAACATCAAAATAATATATGATCTTGTTGGAGTCCTAAATTATCCTGAAGATGAATGTGATGGTGATAGTACAACTTATATATAGCAATTTATACTTTCTTTTTCTATTCGTCGTCTTGGTATATAAATACCTAAATAATTACTAGCTTAGGTATTAAACTATATTAGACAATTAACAGAAATACCTACTTAAACACATTTTCTTTTGTGAATACATTTATACAATACATAAAAAATACCAAGATCACTACAAGCAATTATACTGATGTATACAAAATGTTTGCATCATGTAAGAAACCGGAGAATAAAGTGGTGTGACAAATAGATAGACCACCGAATATGAAAATATTTAACAAAAAATATCAAAAATTAAAACTAAGTATATTACAAAAAAAAAGATTAAATTCTATGTATATGATTATGTTATATGTATTAATTTTCTGCTGCATATCCACTGAATTGTTGACTAGTACCCATACCACAAGCTCTACTTTTTTTTATAATGTACAATAGAAAATAGAGTCAAACCTTTCATTCGGGAAGCAGTTGTAGTGACTATCTAAATCTTCAACGAAGTTGTCAATGCCGAACATGAGTCTGCCCACGTTGCCCAGGAATGGAAGGGTCGGGAAATGTTTCACGCCATATCTGGATAATCTGGTGAATGACTGGCGAAAGTACAACGCCAGAACTACGACGATTGCTACAGACCACACGAGGTATAACATTGTCTGGAAACAAAATAGGGTAATTAGAGGAATATTATGAAAATAAAAATACGTGTATGTTTATTAATTTAACAATACTTTTGTTAAATTAATAAATATATACTTTTTTTTTATTAAAATTAATTAAGCTATACTCTATAAATTAATTTATTTTGAATTAGACCATACTCCATATATGGGTCTTAATAAGTTGTTTCTAAGATGTCTAAGTACATATCTATATATAATATTAATACATGAAGCAAGCAAAAACTTTGTAATCTTTTCTATGAAATTAATCTCAGAAGTTGATTTTCAACCTCTTCTTTCATAAGCTATTCTTCAGTTTATAATCTTCTGATGCATTCGGTCCTATTTTATTCCTTTATAACAGTAAAGTTGTAAAGACCAAATATAGCTAGCAGAAGAATATTACAGAAGATATAGAATAGTTCGAAAATACCAACTCATCTTATTATCATATTAACAGTTACGATTATATTTGAAGCATTACGAAGCATTAAATTAATTTGCATTTGAAGCATTACGTTCTCTGGCTGACTATAGCTAGCAGAAGAATATGACAGAAGATTTAGAATAGTTCGGAAATGCCAATTCATTTTAATTCTTTAATATCCTTAAAACATATCACACATTGTACATATTTCTGCAAACTTAGCACTCTCTCAGAAATTGATGTAAATTCGTTGCCACGAAGCCTCTTGACATATAAGGAATCTAAACTGTTAATAATTATGATTCGTGGTATAAAACACTTGTGCGTCTATGATAAAACACTTGTGCGTCTATGAAAGCTGATTGTAGAACTATGTTCCTTTAGTTAAATAATTTTGTCAACCAAAATTTGATTGTGATTTATGAATAATGATACTAAATATTCTATGAATTTAAATATATTTTAGTTTAAATTTAATAGGTATTTAATGTAATATTATTAACAATATAGCATCTTATAATGCTCCTGTACGTGTTGTTAAAGATATCAATATATTGAGTGAAAAAATTCAAATTATATTAATAGTTACGATTGTATTTGAAACATCACGAAGCATAAAATAAATTTGGATTAGAAGTGTCGTTACGTCCTGAAGTCCTGAAGTCCAGCTTACCCAGAAGCAATAAATCAATCGAATGTATGAATTAAATTAAAAATAGATAACAAATAAATAACTTCGATATCATTAATGAAATAAACAATAAAAAAAAAATTAAATTCAAAAGAATGCTTTTAATGTTGTATGAATCTTAAATTATTTAATACTATTTTTTTCGGACCATACTGTCAATGCAAATTTTAAGAAAAACGTAAATGAGTTTCTCTGTTTAATTGTTATCTTTTTAAAAGAACATAGCATATTATTTGACACAGTAAATAATATGTCATAATATGTCATAGCATGGCATAGACATATTATTTGACGGTCTCGATTAACCAACAGTTTAGTACGCTGCTTTTTTTGAAAAACTATAACAACTATTCCCTGTTTCTACGGAATATATACTTATATAATAGCACTTCGCTTTACTTCCGATGGTTGCGGGTTCGATTCCTCGCATTATACAAACAAACAATTGTATTCATTAGCATGATTGTATCGTTCTTTTATATATAGATATATAGGGTGTTTTCTATGTATATTAAAAACACATTTAATAAAAAAAATATCAGATTTCTAGTACCCATAACACTAGCTTTGACTAGATGCCTCTGTGTGAGTTGTCCTGAGATATTATTTATTATTACCAAATTTATTTCCCTTACGATGTTTCATTTATGAGTCATAGACATATCACATACATACTAATACAATTTAGTTTGTTATTGTTATTATGAAACTGGCGTATATGTTTACGCATGGGTAGGTCAACGTTCCGTATAGGTGTACAATTAGCCAATTACGTAATCAGCTGGCGACGGATAAAGTCAAGGATATTAGGCACGTACTATTGAATCAACAATATAACTACCAAAATATAGAATTAAATCTCTCATTTAACGATCGAAGATCTACCGTAACGAATCGATCATATAATTCTGCATTAATATCGATCAAATTGTTTAAATTTTAAAAATGGAACACTATAAATTGAAAAGTTTAAAATAAAATATTTGTAGTATTATTTGTATTTATTAAGTATTTTAAATTTGGAATGAACGTTCAATAAAAAGTTTGACCTAATCTTCTCTTTCATCTTTAATCATATTCTATTTTTAAATTTTACAATATAATCGTATATTACATTCAAGTCAAGAATCTAGGAATAATCATGGATCAGACTTTATCTTGGGGGCCTCACATAAGTGACATAAGCCGCAGATTATTTTCATCTCTCCATTCTCTCAGACGCCTGCAGTTTTTCCTGCCCTTGGGTACCAAATTGTTGCTGGCTCGATCACTACTTCTTCCCGTACTGGATTATGCTGACAGTGCATTTCTAGATCCCTCTGAGGAGTTGCTTGATAAGCTGGAGCGGCTGCAAAATCTATGTATCAGGTTTATCTTTGGTCTACGAAAGTTTGATCATATCTCAGCCTACCGTGAGCAGCTCAACTGGCTTCCTATCCGTGTTCGTCGGAATATTCATTTCCTTACCCTCTTATTCCAAATCCTCTTCAACCCCCATTCGCCCTTTTACCTGCAGGAGAGATTCCGATTCCGTACTGGTGAGCATATACGTTCTTGTCATGATCTTATACTCACAATTCCTTATCATATAAGCCACCGCTACACTAAATCTTTTACTGTACAAACAGCACGCCTATGGAATTCACTCCCCACACAGATTAGACTATCGCCTTCGATCAGTTCTCTTAAGAGACATCTTAATAAGCTCTGGAGTCATTCTGAGTCTGCGCTTTTTTAATGCTCCACTTATTTTCATTATTTTTCTTTTCCTTTCTGGTGTGTGTATGTGTATATGTATGTATATGTGTATGTGTATATGTATGTGTATGTATGTATATGTATATATATTTTTGTGTATTTTCTGTATATATTATTAGTTATATATGTCATTGTGACGCGTATTATTTATTGTACCTATTTCCACCACTGCGCAATTCCTCTCAGTAACTCAAAGGTTGACTGGAAGAAATCCCTCTTCTGGGATAAGTCCGCCATTGTACGCATGTTTTTTTTTTTTCTAAGTCAATTGTGTCCTTTTATTTATAATATTATTGTACAATAAAGTATTACAAACAAACAAACAAACAAACAAACAAACAAACATTATTTAATTTTCGAATTACCACAATATTTATTGATCACCACGAATTACAACAAATTATGTAAAGATTAATTACTTACATTTACATCAAAATTTTGTTACACTAAAATTGATTAAATATATATTTACATTTATTTTATCACACTATTTAATACTGATGTTAAACACTATACTCGATGTATAAATAACACTTCAACTGATGAGACCGGCCGTATTTATGACAACCTGTCGAATACTACATATTACGTAGGTAGATAGCGTATTGATGTTATATTTATATTTATATCACCAAATAGCAACTAGATTAGCGATAATAATTGTAGGTGGGTAGCAGATATACGTTTTTGATGATGCAAAAGCCTGTTATGTGATGAAAAGCGGTGAAATAAAGCTGCCCAAATAGATAGCGTGTGATTTAATTTGATAGGTAGATACAGATATCTATATATAGATTTTACAGTCTATAGAATAAACGCGTGTAGTGTGGTAGTGCGAATAAATGGATTTTATTGTTTGGTGCGCAAGCGTTTACAGGACACAGGTTATGTTCGAAGTGATAAATCTCTACTGACACGCGGCCAGTGTTGCCAGATGACTGTCTCGTTTTCCCCCCAAATTCTGTTACGTTTTAAATAGTTCTTGTATTGCATTCGCAGCTCTTATAACGTGACCATTTTCCAATGTAGTGATGGTTTGCAACCCTGATGACTTTGTATGTATTTTGTTTGTATATCGACGGAAGTAAGCGGAATTGCCGGAATTTAAAAAAAACAGCTTCTTTTACTCTTACAAGAAATTCTTTTACATTCTTCTGTTTAAAAAATTTATAACTCATATATTTATCGATATAGAAAGTATAGTATTGTAGCATGTATTAAAGTGTTTCAAAAAATCTTTTATAGTCTTATATTTTAAAAAGTTGGTTAAAATAAAATTGGTTACAATCACATTAAACATTTAATCAATTTTCAATTTTCTATCTCGATGAATATATGAGTTATGAATTTTTGAAACAGAAGAATATAAAAGAATTTTTGAAACATTTTTCCCTCAATAGACAATAGAACATGTTCTTTTTTAGACTTTTATAAATTTATTTTACGGTTTACAGAATCTGAAGACCTGTTTTAAGCCGCTATTCCACATTTCAGGTTTAATGAGGTTCGCTTTAGTGAGATTTGTAATCCTCTTATACGTATGAGAACATTTTAAAACTCATATAACTCTGTATGAGATTTTAAATCGATCAAACATTTTTTTTTCTACCACGATGGTGGCATACAATAGCAAAGGACGCCTGACACACCAGGACTGTCTCGTGGGCGTTGCTGACCTTTCCTTATTCCTTATTATATATATAGTGGATTAAATAAAATTAAAACCAATTGGATATAAAAAGTTTAATTAACTTAAATATGAAAATAATTTATTTATATCTTTATAACATTATATAATTAATATTAAATATAAAAAAGTTTAATTAAATTAATTTATTTATAGTATTTTATAACAATATATAATGCCTATGTTCTTTGTTTTAAACGCAACCAGTGACCTCCTTTGATGCGAAGGTTGAAAGTATCAGTACTGAGCTTGGTGGGTATACAAGTCTTCTCACACGGTGTCAGCTCCATATGTTGCAGCAGTTGGTACAGCATCACTTTCACTTCGCACAGCGCGAATCTTGAACCTGATTATGAAAAATATAGTAAATAAATTGATTTTTTTTATCATTGCAGGCACAGATTATAGCTGGCTTACTGATAAACTGCGTTAACTAAAAATTGTATGGTAATTAAAAGTTTGGATGTTTGTTTGTCGTTGCAACCTAGTCGTAAGGTTGAGAGAGGTATTACCTTTATTTACCATAAAATTATTCATATTAAAACCTGTTTAACAATAGAAATACGTGTATTAAACAGGAAAGTTGAGAAATAACTATAGTATTGTCGATTTTAATAAAAATTGAAATCATTGAGTTAGCTATTTAGTACTTAGTGGGAATAGTGATTTTAAGAAATCTTTTTACTTACCAATACAGTTCCTGGGACCCAATCCAAACGGCATGTACGCAGAAGGTGGTATGTTGTGTTTATTTTCGTCAGAGAAACGTTCCGGGTCGAACTTCAGGGGATTTGGAAAGTACTGAGGGTCCCGGTGGAAGGCCCAAGTTGGTATTCCAAGATTTTCACCTTTGCGTATCTGCGAGCATTAGAATAATTTGAAAAAAAACACGGCAGTAGAAGGTAATGTGTCCATCGAGGTACAAGGTAGAAATATCGATCTGTCCTCTATACTTTGCCTGGAGGATTGTTTTAATAGCCAAATTAGGGTTTAGCAAAGTCAAATAAGTGGTTAAAAGACATTTATTACTTACAACATAATCTTTGGTTGCTTTACTGTTGGGTTTGCCTAAATTATAGTCTTTAGCACACAGCCTATCCAGAGCGACTGCCGGCGGCCATAATCTGAGAACCTCTGAAAATAATTTCAATAATTATGTTGGGAGGTCTATAGAATAGTACTTATTTTTATATACTTTGTGGAAATAATGAACGGCCTTATCGCTAAGGAGATATTGTTGGATGTATAATGCTGGCCATCGTAGAATTAATTGTTTGTAGATACATAGAATATGTCACTTTTATGTCTCAGGAATTTTTCTTATGTCAATGTGTAAACTTGATATTATAATATATTTTAATGTTTAATCTATTGCTGATTTCTCTTATTTACAAAAGATATCTCTTACTTGCGGAAAAAACAGAGATATCCACGTCCACGACTGCACAAAGTTTACTTGCTAAAATTCTCGACGTCTCATTTTTTTTTTTATAACACAGGGGACAAACGAACATGCGGCTCATCTGATGGTAAGTGATTACCGCCGCCCATGAGCACCCGCAACACCAGGGGAATTGCAAGTACGTTGTCGGCCTTTCATAATCTACAGCGTAATATAAATAATCCTTTCTTACAAATTTTACCATACAATAAATGTAATTACTCACCTGAAATTACCATATCCATATACGTCATCTCCTGAATGGATTTGTAGTCGAATTTCCCACCATTTTTAATGTCATTCTCTTTTATCTCCTGTGCCAGTTTCTCTTGTACTTCAGGATTGAGAGCCAACTCGTGAAGGGCAAATGACATCGCTGAGGATACAGTCTCGAAGCCAGCGATGAAGAATAGAACAGCTTGAGCTATTAAATCGACGTCTGACCAATCTGTAAAAAAAAAATCATTGAGTAATCTACTTCAATGGGTAGGGCACATAGCTCATAGGCAGATGGCCGTTGGGGCAGCAATGCCCTCGAGTGGCGACCGCGGAAGACGCAGCGTGGGAAGGCCTCCAGCTGGTCAAGATCGCTGGAAGGCATTGGATGTTATCAGCGCAGGACCGATTGTCGTGGAGATATTTGGGGGAGGCCTTTGGACAGCAGTGGACGTCATCCGGGCTGAGATGATGATGATGATGATGAATCTACTTCATTATTACATAGTATAAAACAAAGTCGCTGTCGCTGTCTGTCCCTATATTTCAATCTTTAAAACAACGCAATGGATTTTGAAGCGGTTTTTTTAATAGATAGAGTGATTCAAGAGGAAGGTTTATATATATAATACATTTGCACCCGTGTGAAGCCGGGGTAGATAGTAGCTAGTATGCAAATAAATTAAAAAAAATTGGCGTTCAGCCGTTCCTTGAGTCTTTCCGCGGGTTTGGAGTGTCATTTGCACTCGCCTATCGTTTAGTGAAGCTGTACAGGCCAGCTGCGGCCAACAGAGATACAATTTTAGAATAGTTCGAAAAACAAATATAACAAGGTTCTCTTAATATAGTTTCCAATTGGTCAGATATGTTTCCATTATTAATTCTTAAAACAGCACTAAGGTAGTAAAACAATTATAATATAGTCTTTATTTACCTCTATCTATATCTTCTTTTCCAACATTTGACTCTTCAACAGTAGCGAATCCGGCGTGGTCATCTTGTTTTGTTTTATCGTCGAATGTCAATTTTCCTGTTAATAAAGACTAATTGATTAGATTTCAAGAAACAAATTAATTTAATGGATTTTAAATGACCTCTATAAATAGGGAAATTTCATAATTCATTTACCATCACTATATTTCTGTACTAAAATCTTGGGTAATTATGTTTTCTCATAAAATTTACTAGCTTTGTATCTGCGCTTCGACCGCGTGGATGAATATATTGTATTTCTCAAATAAAAGTAGCCTAAGTCACTCCTTATAATATTAGTTATCTGCGAGTCCCGTTAAAATATTTTTTTTAATATTTTTTTATGTAAGTATTGTATACACTTTCATATGCATTTGGTGAAAAACAGACACTTAAATTTTATTTATTTGTATAGATAAAATATATATAGGATAGTGTTTCAGGCGTCCATTTTTGGATTTGATGTTTCTCTGTCAAAACCGTAGCATTGAAATAGGAATATTTTTAACTTTCAATTGCATAGTTTCATTAGTTTGAGACTAGATGGCGCTCTGTGCTATGGCCATGAATATATTTTAGTTTTTTTATCTATATCTGATCAGTGACCTCGTAAATAAACGGTCACTGCCTTCCTTATCTTTTTTAAAAAATGATTAGACGTAAGTAGGTATAAAATTATTACTAAATATGCGTTTAAAATAATTCGGCTAATAACTAATAATAGATATAATTATCGTGTACGTGTGTTTGTTAGCTAATTTATTAGGAAAAAATTACAATAGTCTGCCTGGCCTTCTTTCTCAAAACCCTACTTATAGCTTCACCGTAATCATGTAAGAATACATACATGTATAACTCATATTGTTATATGTATACATGTGTATTCTTAGACGAATTAGACGTCCTTCGTGGTCTAGTGGTTCCTCTGGTCGCAGGTACGATTCCTCGCACGACGCAAACAAATATCGTAATATTATTCGTATTTGCCTGGGTGTTACCTATATGTATAGTGTATACCTTTTATTAAAAAAAAAGTTATTTATATCAGTTGTCTAGTACCCATACCACAAGTTCGGCTTAGTTTGGCACTAGATGGCGCTGTGTAAATTCTTATTAGGTAAAAATATGTAAATTGAACACCTTTTTAATTGAAACCTACCTTTCTTGGCTTCCATGAGTAGATGTATCATGTCGGGTCTGATAATGTTTTGCTCCTCCCTGTTCCTCATGGTACTCAGCACCAAGGTCTTAAAGAACGAGGTAGTGGCACTTGTGAAGAGTCTAAATTTCAGTTTCTGTAATTATAATAAGAAATATATTGTTTTATTAGATATCAAAATAGCTATAAATCCTTTTGCATAAATTATAAAAGCTAAAAACCATGTAATAATCTAAAAACTTAACATACATATCATAATTTTTTTCCTAATTTATCAGTATATAATATATAAATGTTGTAAAAACGCGTAAAAATGCTGTCTAAAATATAAAATTCACGTGTCACATGTTTCGTGTTTATTCTCCTCCGAAGCGGTTGGACCGATTTTGATGAAATTTTATATGTATATTCTGAGAATAGGGTTATAAGTATTTTATTAGTGGTGAGTGTTAGGGGTGGCTCACCCCAAAAATTTCTTTTTCATTTTATCGACAATTTTTTTTATTTTTATTTATTTATTTAAAGGTATAATTAGTAGATATGTAACAAAGCTTATAATTAATTACATGAATAATTACATGGTAAATATATAATATTAACGGCATTAAAATGCATACAGCCTTAAATTTTCCCTCTAAAACCAACCGCTATTTTTAATAGCGATATTAGTACTATAATTTATATGGCAATAGAACGTTTACCGGGACAGCTAGTATAATATACATAAACGTATTTAGATAAAAGAGAATGTAGACAAACTCCGACAAGAGTTTTACAGGACAATTATTAAATGTATGTAAATATGGGAATAGTAAAGTTATTTATATATCTATCTATTATTAATTATTAAATTTATTATTGCAGTATTACAAAGTTAACAAACCAGTTCGACTTCAGATGCAGACCTTGTTAACATACCGTTAACTAAAGCTTAACTGTGTAATAAAGCATACTATATGAAGAAAATGGAGTTTCTAATTTAGTTGTTAAATTTATTCTACATTAAAATAGAAGTGACTAAAGAATATTATTATATACACATATACATAAATATGTACAGATGCTTTATTAAACAGGACAGAACTATAAAAAGTGTCACTTTAAGTAGGTGCAATTTTTTTTTCGACTGATATATAAACAGACAAAAATATTTCCAGATAATGGTAGGCTGTAGGAAGTCGCTACTAGTTAATTAAGTACTATTTAATTAATTATTATAATATTTATAATTTAGTACTTTATCACATTCTTCTCAGAGAAGAACAAAACAGTTCCTTCTTTGTTCGGACTACTGTAATACTCTAATGCTGCAGGCCGCAGCTGGCCTTTACAGCTTCACCGGACGATAGGGGACGAGTGCTGAAAGCAATCCAAATCCGCAAAAGGATTTATCGAGCGGCTGAAGGTCAACTCCTGCCTGACAGACATGACTTTAGTCTGAGGGCACCGCTAGGGTGTCCGAACATCGGCTCAGGCCGTCGTAATTTCGATCCCCGTTTGAATTGGACGGGGGATCGATCGGAGACGTTCAAAACAGATGTAACGGTTAAATATAAATCCCATCAAAAACATAAATGTGAAATGATAGCCGAGTTTAATATTATGATATATGCCTTGATTGTTGACTTCTACGACAAAAGAGATGAGATCTAAATGGGTGCCAAGTTCAATGGTCTGTCCTGAAATGTATTTATAACAATATAAAATATCATTTCTTCTTATAACTTAGGATAATATACTGTAGCCTAAGGTCTAACTTGGCCAGTTCTCATATACCAATTATTACTTTCGATTGCTAGTTACTATTAATATTAAAATAGGAACCGACAAGTAACATGTTTAGAACTTGCGAAGGCTACAGTATATTTCGTATATGAAAACTAGCCAAGTTAGACCTTAGGCTACAGTATATTATCCTAAGTTATAAGAAGAAATGATATTTTATATTGTTATAAATACATTTCAGGACAGACCATTGAACTTGGCACCCATTTAGATCTCATCTCTTTTGTCGTAGAAGTCAACAATCAAGGCATATATCATAATATTAAACTCGGCTATCATTTCACATTTATGTTTTTGATGGGATATCATTACTTTTTGTACATAAATTATACGAGGTACTTATTTATAACTAAATTAATACCAAATTATTTTTGATAAATTACTGTATTTTCGTATATTTACGGGGTATAATTGTCTTTTTTTGTGTTATTTTCTATATTTTCTTGTAACTTTTAAATGTTCAAGTGCAATGCCAATTCAGTATTAGGAATTTTTGGGCAAATCGGGGCGGTATAACGTCCACAGATGGTTGTACTCTACAATAGAGCTCTCGTGACTTGGATCTAAATTGTTAGGACGTACTCCATCTAAGGTTTTAACTCTGGAGAGTCCAACGTAAACCTGCCCTTTATTGAATATAGAGGAGGCTATGTTGAGAAGAGGACTGCCAAAACTAAGGCCTTGTGATTTGTGGATAGTAATAGCATATGTTAAGCAAATACGGAATTGTTCTCTACCAACATATACATTATTTAATATCTGAAACTTCGTATTGACACGTTATAGTTCATAAAGACGATTATGTAACATATTGACTGTTATCTATTGAATTCTCAAGAAAACAATTTGTTACCAATGAGTTCTCAATCTCGAATTAACTATACATTCCTACTTATAACTATACTAAAATTGTTATTAATTTTTGGTTTAAACTATTGTCTATACCATACGTATTTACTAAAATAATGTAATAATTAAATTAAATATAATCACAAATATATAAGTATAATTTAAGAAAGCTATAAATTTCGTAGCATAACTCGCAACTAGATATCCAGAAACAAAACATTGAGTTTTATCGCACCGCTCCCACACGGCGCCCTATACCGAAATGCCTATTATTTAATAATTATTTATAAAAATAATGATTTTACACTATCGATGTGCGCTAAATATTGAAACAATAATTAATACCAAATCTCAGTTAATAACATAATAAATACGAAGTTCGACTATACTCCTAGTTATAAGTACGAGTATATTTTAGACAGAATCTAAATTATAGCAACTAGTGTTTACCGCTCAATGCAATATTTGAAGTTTGCTAGTTATCGACACTGATGTGAAGGGGTCAACGTAAATTGGTAATGATCGACGTTTTCATACAATATTACTTTTCGTCCAGTACAAGATGAGATTTTTCGCCAGGGATCAATGTCAATTGGTGGCTATCGACGTTTTCATAGAATTTTAGTACTCGTCCAGTATAAGTTGACATAGAATCAATTAAAGTGAAAAATTGTAGTAAAATGATAACAATTTACCAGTTTCAGATTTTTTCCTTTATATTCACCTAATTACCTATCTGCATACCAAAATTGAACTTCCTAGGTCATCTGGAAGTGGATTATAATTTTGATCTATAGTTGATCAGTGATAAAAATGACAATTTTTGGACATTAATATCTAAATAACCGTTTGAGATATGTTTATGAAATTTGGAACACATATTTATCTCGCAAGTCTCAATATATGAACCAAATTTGACAGGTTTGTGTGAAAGAGTTTTTGAGTTATGAGGGGGTCAAAAGTGGCTCCAAATGGTTCGTGTAAATATACACACGGTGCTGCAGGCCAGTTTACTTGAAACTCGGCTTGACACGCTGCCGCGTGTCTAGATTTGTTCAATCAATATAATAATGATATAGAATTACTAAAATTAAGCGCCTTTATACGTTTCATATGTTTGTTATTAATAAAATAATAATAATAAAAGATGTTAAATTATAATAAGAAAAAAACCATTTTGGTAGGAGTCTTAAGGCACATAAATAAGGTAGGATCATTTACGTCTTTATATAATATATATACGATCACCTCATCACGAGTTGAGTTATATAAATTTATGAGTATATTTTTAATGAAAATGACTGTAATTAAAAGTTGTCACGAACATATAAAATAATTATTTCTATACAATACATATACAATGTAGAGTTTTATGAGTGTATATAACAACTATGTAGATAGATTGTTAATAATACATAATTAATACATAATACTCTATGTATTCATCAACAATTTACCTACAGTTGGCTACAAAAAAAAAGTTTATGATAACGTACTGATATTTATTGAGGGTTTGGGCTATTGTCAGGTGCACCTGCGACCTGCATAGATTTTTTTTTCCAGAACAATTCACACAAATCCATCTAGTCTCAAATTAAGCAGAGCTTGTATTTTGGGTAATAGATAACTGATATAAATACATAGATGTGTTTTTTTGTAAATACATATATAAAGCAGAGCAACTCGCGGGTAATAGCTATAGTATAAGTCTGATAATATTGTTAGATTTATAATATAAATCTTTTTTTCTCTCCCTTCCGGCCTTATCTCATTTTAATTAGGATTGGCTCTCCGTATCAACCGTTTCCAGACGCATCTAGTCTGAATCGTCATTGGGTCTAAATCTACATTTCTTAGATTTTTTTTTAAGGGATGATAATGCAATTACGACTGTATCGCCTGTGCTAACGCCACCAGTGGAGGATGATAGGATGAGTGTGAGGTCAGGTCAGTTAGTACATCGTGGCAAATTCACCAGGAATTTAACATGATATTTTCAAAAGGAACCGCATGGAGGTCATTCTGACATGGTACATTTCTAGCAATGAGATTATTAATCCACATCACTAGCAATCCCCTACCTCCTAATCTTTTTTTATTGCCCCTATTCATAAAAATCGAGTTATTTCGCGCTTGTTTTGTTTCCTCTTTTCCTTTCTTTGTTATTTGGTTGTTTATGTGTGTAAATGTGTGGGTTAACTAGGAATGACAGAATAAGGAATGTGTAGGTATATACGAGGCAGATTGAAAATTGCACCAGTTATAGAAGTTGAAGGTAACAGAGCGACTTGATATGGGCATGTTATGCGTAGGGGCGAGGACCATAACCAATCATAGTGTTTACCATGAACGTGGATGGATGGAAAGGGAGTGGACGACCAAAAACAAGATGGACTGATTGTGTGAAAGATGATATGAATAAAAGGAGAGTAAGCTCAAATATTACGACCGATAGGGATCAGTGGAAGAGGATAACATGGGACCACAAATAATGGGATAAAGGCAAGGCAATGATGTTGATGATAAATCAAATGACGTATAATGATTGCGTGTAATAAAAACAGTTTCGACATTAATTTGATCTTTGGATAATAGCTTTGTTGTTGCCAACTGTTTACATGCAGGAAACTGGTCTCTACAATCTGTATAATTGATGTATTATGTACAGTCAGTATCAGACAGTAATTCAAGGATGGTCAATTTTTTAAGGGGTTTTGGAGGAGAATCGTTACAAAGAGTGCAAATCTAATCTCTAAATGCTACGTTTACATTCAACCGCTTCCCCTGCCACTCGCGCTGCCGGAAATATTGCCGGGCGACAACTGAGCGAGAGCACTGAATGTAGAAACACGCTGCCACTCGCGCTGCCAGTCCTTTGACTCGCGCACGAAAAACCGACAATCGCGGGAGCACCGGGCAGCGCGAGTGGCAGCGCCTATGGCATGGGAAGTGTTTCCACTCGTGTTTACTCTCGCGCTGCTCAGTTCCGTGTTCACTTCCCTGCCCGCTCGGGCTGAGTGTAAATTGGGCATAAGATGGCTCCACGGTTCACGCTCCGCTCAATAAACAAGACAACTAATAATATCTAGTGTAATTATTATTATTAGTTATTTTATTGAGCGGAGCGTGAAGGGCGGAAAAAAGTATTGTAACCAGAATAATTCACACAGCGCAAATAAGTTCCAATAGAATCAGTGTTATGGGTACTTCACAAGGATGGAAATACTTAAATATTTTTTTATATAAATACCCATTCACATAATGAAACATAACACAACTGATGTATACAATCTTTCTCATTAATACATCGAACCCGCGACCATCGGAAGTGAGGCGATGTCGTAAACCGCTCGACCACTGAGACTGTTTATAAAATCAAACATTGATCGACACAAAATATTGTGATTCATTAATTCGTTTCTGTTTGTCTGTTTACGGTGTCATGCGGTCGGCATACGAATAACCTTGTACTTGATCTTGACAGTCCAGTATTCAATTACCACATGCGAGGTATTACATACACATATATACATAGTATTAACCACTATATCTCCTAACATGTAAGTATATATATATATTTTTATAACACAGAAGATAAACGAGCATGCGGCTCACCTGATGGTAAGTGATTACCGCCCCATGAGCACCCGTAACACCAGGGGAATTGCAAGTACGTTATCGGCCTTTTAAAAAGGAATAAGCTGTTTTCTTGAAGGTTCCGATATTGTATCGGTTCGGTATATCTCATAAATATGGTAATAACACCTAAATATTATGGCAAATATTGTACGGTCCAGAGGCACTGGACATTGCACTGCTGCGGACCCAGTGCTTTTGTATGTAGATACATGAATTGGTATTATAAGAATATATATGGATAACTATCATAGTTTATAACTCGCTTACTAACATAATATAGATGAATGTTCAAATTTAATGAATAAATAAATAAATAAACAATGTTAGTCTCAATCTAGGTCTAGCGGTTTAGCACTCCGCCTTACTTCCGATGGTCGCGGATTCGATTCCCTGTTCGGTACAAACATATGTATTCATGATTTTTTGCATTGGTCTGGATATGTATTTAGAAAAAAAATGTAATGTATTTATATCAGTCTACTAGTACTCATAACACAAGCTCTGCTTAGTTCGGGACATTTTTGCAATAATGTAACCCAGATCTGCTTGGTTTCAATGGAAGTCGGTTTTCTTGATTCTCAACATGCTTTAGCCAGAAATTTTATTACCATACCCCTAACGAATAAAATAGGGGATGATGGGGAGAATAATTGTTGGTAATTTGAACTTATTAGTCCATTGCTAGCAGTGTAGCAAATCAGTTGACCAAGCGGTTCCCCTGGAAATCATTGTGATAAATTCTTGATGCATTTGTCACGGTGGAACAACTGACCTGACGTCATACTCATATCATCATCCACTGATGCCGCGCCAGCGTAAACCGTTAGCGCAGGCGGGTGCACCATACCATCATTTAATCATCCATTAAAAAAAACCAATGAATTCACTTACCGACATAAGTTTTGGAGCTGACAGAAAGCCAAACAATTTAAGAATTTGATAGAATCCAAATGTAGAAGCTTCTTTTCCCTTCTTATAAAATTCGTTGTCCTCTTTCTTCAGAGAGTCCACCTTCAGGCCGAATGCACAGGATGCGATGACGTCATTAGCATATCGAGTTGTCAAGTCCTTAGCATCGAAATCGATATAGTCAACTAGAAAGTAAAAGAGGGGATTGTTAATAAAGTGGATTAATGAATTGCTGGAAATATCAGGTCGACCTCCACGCGGTTCCTCCTGGAAACCATTATGTTAAAATTCAGTCACTTAGCCTACCGTGCTAAATGCCACGATGGGCTAAGTGGCCTGACCTCATACTCATCTTATTATTCTCTACTAGCGCCTCGCTAGCATATACCGATAGCGCAGGCGTGGGCAGCATTCCATTTTCATCCCATAAAAAAACTGGATAGTAAAAATACTAGTTTACTAAAAGAATACTGTCTTATTATCTAGTTTTTTTCATGGGATGAAAATGGAATGGTGCCCCCATTCCATTTTCATCCCATGAAAAAAAACTAGATAGTAAAAATATATCATAATCAAACTTTTTATTTATATGAGATCATAAAAGACATTTATTAAACGTTTTTCAAACTTTGTCTTTCATTTTGTAATATAAATAATAATATCCCTGTACTGTCACACTGAATTACTGGACCTGATTTTAAGTTAGATTGTCTTAGTTTTTTGATATCACTCATTACAAACATACAAATCTTTCCTCTTTATAATATAAGTGTGGATAAAGAGTCTATTTTTGAATTGCCCCTTTTATAATTAAACTGTCCCCCTGTGGTGCGTGGGCCCGTTGGGAAACATTGGCCTAGTGGTTTGCCACTAAACCACAACTCATTCAACTAGGACGAAAGATTGTATTGGATTAATTAATTAAACTTGATGGATGCGGAGTCGGACATACATACAGATAGATGACGCAAGCGTTGTAATTTGTATGCAAACTAAATGTGTATTTACTAAACTACTCGTCCCACAGTTGAGTTTTATTGATATTAAATCTACTGCAGCATTGATTTAAAGATAGTAATAAATAAATAAATAACCTGTGTTAATTGTCCAGCAATTAACATAGCACCATCTAGTCCCAAGCTAAGCAGAGCTTGTGTTATGGGTACTAGACCACTGATATAATACTTAGATTTTTTTGTATATACATACATAATATACATAGAATCACCCAGATCAATACCAACAATCATATACATGAATACAAAGGTAAGTACCGTATGAGGAATCCAACCTGCGACCATTGGAAATAAAGCACTAAACAGCTAGACCACCGTGCCCGTCATACTAATAGTTCCAATTTTCTTTCAATTGTTTTGTTAATTTATTTATTTAAAAAACATACAAAAGAAAAGAGAGTACTTAGGTATAAAAGGCGGTCTTATCGCTTAAGCAATCTCTTACAGAACTATGTATAATATTTACCTCCTGATTTCTTTATCTTCATCTTAAGAGCTTCTATCATCTGATTACCAACTTCTACCATAAATGGCACCATCAGTCGTATCTTGGAGCTGGTGAATGCTGGACTCAAAGTTGATCGCATGTCCTTCCATTCTTGGCCTGTAAACATAATACACCTACATTTACAAACTATTATTTCTTTAAACTACGTACAATATTGGCAAACAAGCATACGGTCCATTGTATATGGGCTAGGATATAGCTTGGAAGCCTACTGTGGTTAAGTTTCAATTCTGAATATTTGTGGTCTCCCACAAGCTAATAGTAGCGGAGTTAAACAAAATATTGTATTATAAATCTATTAAGTAATGATATGGACTTCCGCAAAATAACACCTATTTCAGTAAAATGTACATAAATATTATTGTATTAAGTAAGCATGTTATGCTTTGGAAAATAAATAAATAATTAAAATGTACCATTTCTGAGGACTAAAATGTTTGCCGTACCCAGTAATTTTGTCGCGATATCTCTTCTGCTTTTTTATTTATTTATTCATCTTCTATTCTAAACCAAATTACAGATTAGAAAGCAAGCTGCTTAGTGGCAGTAATAGGAGAGAAAAATGTACCCAGGGATAATTTTGAATGACTAAATGATGAATTATGAATGATAAAAGATAGATAATGTATGAAGAATAATGAAGGGTGGATGATGAATATTGAATCATGAATGAATGAATGTATGTTTATGTACGTAGGTAGACTTTATAAGTCTACCTACGTTCAAATTTATGTTTATGTACAATACATTCTTTAAACATATTTACACTTTACCACATGATGTGTCCACACCAAAATAACCGCTTTTATCTTAAGGTGTAACTTACGAAACTTGTTCTTTACTGGTGAAACTGTCACAATTTCTTGTGTATTACTCATTCCTTGTTGACGAGAGATGAGGTGAGAGATGACTCCACTCATTCATCTTAACTTTCGCATCTCAGTCCCATGTTTCATCATTCATATGCATACAATTTGTCGTTAAAAATAACAAGGTTATATTATAATATTTGACTTTTTTTTGTAGAAATTTCAGCTTTATAAGTAGAAATTTTTACGAGATAATAATAATAATAATCTAAGGACAATTCAGACAGCGCCATCTAGACCCAAGTTAAGCTAGCTAAAGCTTGTGTTATGGGTACTAGATAACTGATACATATACATATATAGATATTTTTTCTTGTAAATATATACATATTATATATAGAAAACACCCAGACCGATACAAACAATCATACTCATGAATACAAATGTTTATGCTGTGCGATTATGAACTGACCTTTTAGCGAGAATAGGTTTCTTCCAAAGAAGGGGTCCACTTTTTCGTCGACAAACGACCGATGGTCGAGGAAGTACTCAAAGTCCTTGACAGTGATTTTCTTCACCAGCTCGAGGTCCCTGACTATAACCATCGGATTCAAGAATTCGTATCTCCCGACAAACCTAAAATGCAAATTATATATCTTTTATGGTTTATTATATTTTCTCGTTAAATAATAGAGGATACGGACCGGCGATCTGGTCAAGATCGCTGGAAAGCGATGGATGCGAGCAGCGTGTCGTGGAGATTTTTGGGGGAGGCCTTTGTTTGGCAGTGGACGTCTTCCAGGCTGAGATGATGATGAATATAGGATACTAGAAATTTACACATAATTACAGCCGGTATAAAATTTCATACACTAATATATATATTTATAATCCTAATCCCTCAAATAAAGACTATAAAAAAAGGCAGCATACAGACAAGTAGACTCTTGCGTAGACATTAGTATAAATTTATAAATAATCACAAATTATTTAAACGAAAAATCTATTTCAAGAATTTATGAGATAACAAACCTTATCAGGACAAGATAGACGCAATATGAACTCGGATGAGTGTAAAAATCAATAACAAAGACTAAATATCAATTTACGTAATGGTTATTATCATATCTTAAACTTGTAGTAGGTATTAAACTTCATAATCTTTACATAAAAACAAACTTACCGCCTGTGTCTTTACGTTTCGGTTCTTTAAACTACGTGTCGGATTTTAGTGCAGTTTTCAGTAACTGATAGAGTGATTTAAAAGAAAGGAATACGTGTCCAATACATGCATTTTGTATTACAGAAAAGCTCAGAAATGCAAAGATTTGTAATGCACCCATGTGAAACTAGAACATAACTAGAAGACAATTTAACAGATTTCTTTCATCTTTTATTTTTGATTTTTAATATAATTTGCAGAAGGTTTTTACGGGATCTACATTAAAATTAATAAGATTTTGCAATTTATTCAATAATTCCAGAACTATTTGCTCATTAACTAGGACTGGATAAATGTATGTCGGATCAACTAATTTTTATAATTAATAAATTAATATATAAGAGAAAGAATAAATAATAATAACTATATAAAAATTATAGAAATAATAAAACTAGAAATTATCTAAATAAAAAATATTATCTAATAATATCTAACTGTAATTGTATGAAATTGTTGTATACAAATATGTTTTGAACCTAGATCCTATATTTCTTAGTATCAAATTAAAAAAATGGATACTTAACATAACTCTTAGGAATTTTTTTCTTCGTAATTAAAGTGTAGTTGTAAAGAAAGAAAGAAAAGGTCTTACGGGATGAAAATGCAGACGAAGCAGCGGGTAAAGCTTATGAGATAATATAACAAATATATTAGTATTAATTTGCATAAATTAATATTTAAACGAATCACTATAAACAATCAACAACAAACATTAAAAATCTGTTATCAACCTTATAAGGATTTATTGATAAAGTGATTTCAGTAATCAATACACAAAGGAAAAATCATTTATTGTGATAATCATATTATCAGTTTATCATAACGTAATTTTTTTGCGTATAAAGTTATTTATGTTAAGACTAATTTATCTATTATTAGTACATATTACTAATTGCTCATTTTCACGACGTTTGCATCATCTAGACAGTCACTTCGAGTAACGTATATTTGTATGGAACTATGAATCAATCACTTTTTTAAATATCATTTTTCATATCTACTACCTACTTCAGTCAAAAAATAGAAATAATCTTTATAAGTAAATTTTGATACTCTTTTAAAATAACCTTTACAAGTAAATTTGAATACTGTTAGAAATCGTAATTTCTTTACGTATCTATTTCGATATATTTCCTGAAGTCAATATCCAGTAACCTGTACTGTCTCACTTGTTTTAGAGAAGTCGTAATAAAAAGATCCAATAATTATCATCGTTTCGTATTATTTAAAATAACAGTAAAATAGCCATAAATAGTGATAGATACCATTGGAGTCGAGTATTATGTAATGATAATGTTTTAATAAAATTCAAAAATTGCACGTAGCACTCAGACGAAACCATTAAGGCCACAAAGAAATATTATGTATTGAAATAAACTTAATATACACCTTTGAATACTCCAATACTGTTCCAATTTAAATCCAAAGAAAGAAAATAAATAATTAAAAGCACTGAACTTTTACAATATAAATAAAAACAATACAAGATTAACTAAAATATATGTATATAATAAAAAAATACATACATATGTAGCAATGACTCCACTCATTTTTGACATGTTTTATGTTTTCAGTGGATAAAAGATAGAACAAAAGAATAATTCTAGAAGATAAAAACAAAATAAATAAAAATAAATTATACCTCTCTCCCGGAAATCCGTCATAGTATCTCTGGACATCATCAGCGAAGGTATCAATCCGCATAATGACTCTGAACATGTTGCCCAAGATGGGGATGGGCTTGAAAGTTTTCACCCCATATCTGGAGAATCTGGAGTACAGCTGGCGGAAGTACAGCGCCGAAGCGGCAACAATTACCGCCAACCACACGAGGTATAACATAATCTAAAAAAGACACATTAATATGAAAAACTAGTCGTTATAAACTCTCATTAGCTTCCAGATTATTATTTGCAATAAAAGGTTAAATTTTTTTTTAAATTAGGGGTTTTGGGATATTATCAGGTGCTAATATATAATAAAGGCCTATGTCCAGCAGTGGACGTCTTCCGGGCTGCGATGATGATGATGATGATGATCAGGTGCTAAGACCTGTGACACTGTAACCTGTATAGATCTATTGTGCTGGCCCTTATTCAAACTTCGCTACGTAAAATCTCATCTGCTTGGTAAATTCTGAAAATTAATGTTAAGCTAATGCCTAACTTCGCCAAGGATAAGTAACTCAATCTCAGTATTTCAGCCGCCAAGCAGCTTGCTTTGTAAGCTATGTTTCAGTTGCAGGGTGGAATAAGCCAATTTACGTGAAAACAAATTTAGTAGCAACCTTGCAAAGAAAACTGATCCTAAAAGCAATTTGTCACCATACTCTCAGGTGTAAGGATGATCCATGGATTGTTTATAAAACTTATTTAATCCGAAAAGTCAAGAGATATTTATACTTAGATATTTATAAGTATAAATCTCTTGACTTTTCGGACGTAAAAAAACTACTATATGCACCATAGGAAAAAAATACCGAAAGTCCATACCAGTGGCACTCAATGAGGAAGTAGCCATTATTATTGCTAAAAGTTGCATATAGATGGCGTGATTGGTATCGATGGAATTCTTCATAGTTTTGCAAACGTTTTAAAAAACAAAACTGTGTTTTCAAAAATGTTTAATCAATTTTTAAAAAGTTATATATACATGTTAAAATGAAATAATGCGTTTAGAAAAGTAATTTTCATATATTTACTCATTTTGTTATTTTCCAGTACTTAATTACACTTTAATCAGTGCTAATATGGGGCTCAATGTTTTCAAAATGCTTTCATAGATGGCATTGTCGTCAATTTGTATCGGCATAATTAAATGTCTTTTTTATATTTTCCAATAATAAGCACTTAATATATTATTATTGTAAATTAAACATATAAAAATTTTTTAAGTAAATTAAAAATAGCCGAACAAGCAAGTAATAATATTTCCAATAATACTTATGTATGAAGTGTTGTCATATTATAAATAAATACATGTATTATCGATTTTTTTTAATAATCGATAACAGGATTTTATTACGCATTATTCGATGATGCTTTTAATGAATCGTTGTGAACAGTAATTTTTCATTATTTTGTATTATAGCAGTGTTCCGTTTCAAAGAACGGAATATAGTAGTACATTATTAGTGTCGTTGGTTATTTGCATTTGTACTGAAAAATCGATTACATAATAATTTAAAATATCGAGTACGAATCGTAGTTGTCTTCGAATACTGGCAACTGGTAAGATTAAATTAGTATTTAAAAAAAGAGAGAAATCGATCCTAATTCGAATACCATAAAGTTGATTTTCCTTTCTCATTAATATCATAGCAGTTTGTTTTTAACTTGCGTATGACTCTGTGGTATGATGTTTAACGTGTATTGTTATTGTACGGTGCATACATTTCAAAAATTATATTTTAATGTAGGTACATACATTACTTTCATACATTTCAAAAATTATATTTTAATGTAGGTACATACATTTCTTTCATACATTTCATACATGTCAAAAATTATCTTTTAATGTAGGTACATTTATTTAGAGGATAGGGTCCAAACTGTAGATATTGACGGTATAAAATCTAAGGGAGCTAATATTGGGATGGGCGTTCCACAAGGGTCAATCTTAGGCCCCTTTCTCTTTTTAATTTACATAAATGACCTTCCCTTTATGGTAGAGAAAATTGCAGATATAGTGCTGTTTGCGGATGATACTTCGTTAGTGTTTAAAATTGGACGTCAAACTAATCAATTAGACGATGTAAATTGTGCTATGTCTGCTATATTAAATTGGTTTACATGTAATAACCTATTATTAAATTCCAGCAAAACAAAGTGTATAAAATTTACACTTCCTAATGTAAGACCAATAAATACACAGTTATTGCTTAATGACGAAATAGTAAATTTTGTTAATGATACAGTTTTTTTAGGTATAACAGTGGACTCGAAATTACAATGGGGGCCCCATATTTCAAAATTGGCCAATAGACTCAGTTCAGCTGCATATGCAATTAGAAGAATTAGGCAATTAACAGACGTGGCGACGGCTAAACTTGTATACTTTAGTTATTTCCATAGCATTATGTCATATGGTATACTACTGTGGGGTAAAGCAGCCGATATAAATACTATATTTATTTTACAAAAGAGAGCCATACGTTCTATTTATGGTATGGGTTCAAGAGAGTCATTACGTCAGTGTTTTAAAGACTCAAATATCCTCACCGTTACTTCACAATACATTTATGAGAATATCATGTATACGCGGAAGAATTTAGACAGTTTTAGAAAACTTAAAGACTGTACAAATAGAAACTTACGCAATAAAAATAAGCTAATTTTACCTAAATGCCGCCTGCACAAAGTCAGTAATTCATTCTATGGTAATTGCGTAAGATTTTATAATAAACTGCCAGAATCTGCACTAAATCTGACAGAGAGGCAATTCAAATCTTATATTAAACAATTTTTATGTAAGAAAGCCTATTACAGGATAGACGAATTCATAGAAGACAATATATCAAGTAAATAATTAGTTTATTAGCATACAACGTTATAATTTGTTTATCTCATTGCTTTCTTGATTCAATTATTTTAGAAATATGAAAGCGTAGCGGGTTTTGTATTAATTGCCGCATGCATTCTTATGTGAAATGTGAATACTGTAAACATCAGATGGCAATTGTGAGTAGCTATGACGTGGTCTGGTGTTTTGAGTAGTCATGCTCACTAAAATGTCCAGACTTGTGGCGGCGTGGTGGGCCGGGTCATTGGGCTCCCTAAAATATGGTCGAGCGCAGTGATGGCTGGCTCATCCGTCATACTCGTGAACGGGTGCTGCTTGTAGGGACTGGTCTGCTCTAATCACTATGACTGATTTCCTCTTATTAATTGTTTAACCAGTTGGTTATGTGTTCAATATTTTTTTCTTTTTGAGTATTTAATTGAATTAGTGCTAATCGGTGGTTTGTATTCACACACTTAAACTTAAATTGTAAGTAAGAATAAATTATTTAAAAGAGCAACACACAAGTTTCTTGCTTGTTCTTCTTGTGATGAGACAGCATTCCGAATGAGCGGTAGATTAAAAAAAAAAAAAATGTTATGACTATTCAAAAGTGCTTCAATGTAAGTTTATTTGAATAAATGATTTTCTATTCTATTCTATTCTATTCTATACATTTCATACATTTCAAAAATGAACTTTTTATGTAGGTACATACATTTTTTTCATACATCTCATACATTTCAAAAATTATATTTTAATGTAGGTACATACATTTCATAAATGTCAAAAATTATCTTCTAATGTAGGTACATACATACATTTCTTTCATACATTTCAAAAATTATATTTTAATGTAGGTACATACATTTCTTTCATACATTTCATACATGTCAAAAATTATCTTTTAATGTAGATACATACATTTCATACATTTCAAAAATTATATTTTAATGTAGGTACATACATTTCATACATGTCAAAAATTATCTTTTAATGTAGGTACATACATTACTTTCATACATTTCAAAAATTATATTTTAATGTAGGTACATACATTTCTTTCATACATTTCATAGATGTCAAAAATTATCTTTTAATGTAGATACATACATTTCATACATTTCAAAAAGTATCTTTTAATGTAGGTACATAACACCCCATGTCAGACCCCTTGTATTTGGAAGAAACTTAAAAATAATGCCAAAAATATTAGATGAATATATTTTTAATACGAATATTGTTTTATTTTTGTTCATCAACTTTATCCCTCACTAACAATACTAGTAGTAGTACATAACCTGGTTTATACCGCTAAAGATATTGAAAGATATACGAGTAATTCAGAATGTTTGGCGTGAAAGCGAGACAAATAGACAGACTGAGTTACTTTAGCATTTATAATATTTTTAAGAATATCGCTATTAAAAATAGGGGTTGGTGAAAGACGGGTGAAAATTTAGGCGTGTATGTATTTTCAATGTAACATTATAAATAAAAAAAAATTGTCCATAATACAAAAAAATATTTTTTCGGGGTAGGCCACCCCTATGACTTAGGGGTATAAAAAATAGATAACAACCCTACCTCAGACCTGGCAAGTATACATATCAATTTTCATCATGGGAGAAATATGGCAACTAACACTGTGATACAAAATTTATATATTGTAATACACTACCACTAAGTAGATATATATATATAGCGGCGCACCCGCCGGTAGCCTCGCGCTGTTGGCTCGTTGCTAAGCAACAGATACCCCGGTAGCGGTTGGGTAACGGGAGGCCGGCGGCAGTTGGTCGTTGAATACCGCACGCAGCCCAATAGTCTTACAACTTATTTTAATTATTTTTATGACGATCCAACAATATAAGATATAACGGAATTCTCATTAGGTAAAAGAGGTACCCCTCTTCGTAGAATACATGAGGTATATACCAGTAAATTAATTGTAGCTAAAATCAGTCTCATACATATAACGATTGAAATAAAAAAACGTATAGCCCGATTTTGATACGTACGAGTATAAACGTATCAAAATCAGGCTATACGTATAGCGCAGACGCGTTACAACATATCAAAAAAATAGGCATGGAATGTAAAATAAACCATAACATAATAGGTATATACATTGGCACATAAGCCATATCTGCAGAGTGTCGGCTAACGATATTATACCTACACATTTACATTGAATCTTGAATCGTCCCTAATGAGGTACACGATACAGTTACCTACATATCTATTATATACATATCTTTGCAAAACAGATGTCATGTAGCTGAATTGACTGCCATCTATTTTCATGCTTTGTTACTAAGCACCCACTAGTAATCCGAACTGCTTCAGATCTAGCGACATCTAGCGGCTACGGTGGCGAAATAAAATAGCCCGAAGAATAGCCCGAGTTAGGAAGGAACCATTTTCTTGTATGGGATGGGGTATCTGTATGTAATATTATGTTATCTGTGTCCATACAATAAAAACAAATAAATATTGCGAACTAATGAATTAATTAAAACTCAATTACTACATAGCCATGGTTAATCTTATTCATTCAAAACAAAATAAATTGTTCATTGTATTAAATTAAAGTTATAAATAATAAATTTATCTAAATATATATAACTCAAAGGTGACTGACTGACGTAGTGATCTATCAACGCACAGCCCAAACCACTGGACGGAACGGCCTGAAATTTGGCATGCAGATAGATGTTATGACGTAGGCATCCGCTAAGAAAGGATTTTGATTAATTCTACCCCCAAGGGGATAATATAGGGGATGGGAGTTTGCATGAAACTTTGTCAATTTTAAACCGATCGGGCTGAGATTTTGCATGCATAAAGATGCTATGACGTAGGCATCCCCTAAGAAAGGATTTTGATAAATTCCACCATTCCAAGAGGATAAATTGACGCGAGCGAAGCCGCGGGCAATAGCTAGTATCCTATATACATAAATCAAGTGAGAGTGAGAGACGAGGCACCCGCTTATGGAATCTATGGAATGCTAATAAATTCGTGTCTATATGTAATTATAATTGCACATTATATTTTGCATGCATTTTATTGTTATTACTAGCTATTTCTTTACTTGTATATGTATATGTCTACTTTGTTCTCGTATATTTATTTTCTATTTTTTCCTTATAGGACAAAGGTATGGGACTGTACCTTTTGCATGTAGGTATCTTTTTACGCAAATTGTTTTATTACCTAGTTTTTATTGTTATTTCGCGGCGGGTGTGTACATTTGAACACATTATGTAAATAAATAGATTATCCTAGACAATTAATACAACACCATCTAGTTCCACGGTAAGCAGAGCTTGTGTTATGGGCACTAGACAACCGAACCGAATACTTTCTTTTATAAATACATACATTAATACAAATGTTTGCACCGTGCGAGGAATTGTAAATGGCAAACGCCTGAACATAATCCTGGTTTCCATTATGTGTTGCCATTCCCGATGCATAAGTTGTAAAGCCTGTATAATGCGTAATTTTGTTTTAAAGTGTAATTTTTATGTTGTTATTTCTATTGCTTTTGATTTAGAATAGAATAGAAAATCATTTATTAAAATAAACTTAATTTAAGCACTTTTGAATAGTCATAACAATGTTTTTTTTATCTACTGCTTTTATAAGTTATTGCGTTAAATATAAGTACACAATAAGATTAAATCAGTCGTAGTGATAAGAGCAGACCAGTCCCTACAAGCAGCATTCGTTCACGAGTATGACGGATGAGCCAGCCATCACTGCGCTCGACCATATTTTAGAGAGCCAATGACCCGGCCCACCACACCGCTACATGTCTGGACATTTTAGTGAGCATAAATAAGTTTGTTTTATTATAATTGTTTTTTATATTATCTAACACTATAATCAGTCGCTGTTGGCACTTAAAGTTTTATCAACTGAACTCAAGTATGTTACACAAGTGTTCAGTTCTACAGTCAATAGTTACTTGTAGTTACAGTTTATTGCATCAGAAGTGTGCATTCGCCGATAATTCTGATCGCAATCCCATTTAAACGAGGATCCAAGTTACGACTTTCTGAACCGAGGTTCGAACTCCTAGTTCAAATCCGTTAGGCAAAAGTTAGCCTTCTGCTGCTTTATAAGTCCCTCCGCGAGTTCGGGGAGCCTTTTATATGCATCCCCAATATTTTCGGACAGCTATGAAGATCAAAATTACAATAATTCGAATTTTAATTTAATTAACGACTCATTAAATAAAATATTATTTTAATTATAACGAATAATCATTAATTATTAACGAATAATTTCAGATGAAAAGTTATTCAAACTTAATTTTAACAACAGTTGTTTAAACAAAATCTATAAAATTGGAGTGTCTGATTGTAATATTTAAATAACCATTTTTTACTACATACATATGAATATAAATACGCTTTTTTAACAAAATAACTTTTTTAACAATTATTGTCTGTCTGTCTGTTTGTTCCGGCTAATCTCTGGAATGGCTGGACCGATATTGATGGAATTTTTTTGGCAGGTAGCTGTTGTAATAAGTAGTAATTTAGGCTACGTTTATTTTAGAAAAATAAAGTTAAATTCCACGCGTATGAAGTCGCGAGTACAGCTAGTATTAAATAAATTTCAACCGCCAAGCGTTTCATTTATAAGAGGGACGGCCTCACCCTGTGACCCTAAGGTAGTGAATTTATAGGGTACATATACATAACATGTTAGTCCTCCAGAATAGCGCTCAAATTATGATATAAAAAAAAAAAGCAACGTACGACTGGTACCACGGCCAACAGTTTCCAACAGATTGCTATTAAAATGTATACTAATATAGTAACATATAACAGAGAGAGCGGATTATTTTATCGATTTAGATCTTATTTTGCGGAAGTTAATATCATTATTTAACATGCTATTAGCTATTACCATCATCATCATCTGCTTCTTCCTTATCCCATTTATTTAGGGTCGGCATAATATGTTTTTCGCTTCCATTCATCATGCTATTAGCTATTACCATGCTAAATTCATCTATGACAAGTAAACTGCGATACCACAGTATTCGAGTGTTATATAATAATATTGATTTAATAAAATTATATAAAAGTCATAAATGAGCACTCGGACGAAGTCAGGACAGTCCACTAGTTCCGAGCAGAAATAGAAATTAATAGAAATAGTACTAAATCTTTATTGAAAATGAACTTAATATAAGCACTTTTGAATAGTCATATTTTTTTATTGTACCACTCATTCGGAATGCAGACTCATCAAGAGAAGAATGAGAAGAAGAAGACGCAAGAAACTTGCGTGTCACTCTTTTAAGTAGTAATAGTAGAAATAGGAGTAAAGTTACTGGGATAGATATTATTTTGTCACTTATAAATAAAAAAACTATTATTGAGGATTACAAAATATTATATTAGGAATCGTATGTGATAGATAATAAATAAGGAAAACAATAATAAAACCTTATTTTTTGGTTAATACATACATAATATTTACTTACTATATTTGTTGTTGTAAAATCCGTTCGCACCAACACACAAATTGTAAACAAGTTTAGTATTTAGGTTTGTATGTGAGTCACGCCAATGAACAGCGCTGCTGCACAGACAACACTGTAAGTGCCACAGACGATATTACCTTTATATTCCTTATTGGAAGGTATGAGTGTTACGCTTGTTTACAATCTGATAAATCTAAATACGATATCCTTTGTTTGATACAATAATGTGGTGCCAAATATTACACATTTTTTATATCCGCCTAGCATTTAGCATACTTACTTTCAATGGTCGCAGGTTCGATTCCGCGTACGCTACTAAAAATTATATTCGTAATTATGATATTTCGTATTGTTCAGAGTGTTTCTATGTTATGCTACAAAAATTTGAATTTCTGAATATGATTGTTTATGTCGGTCTGTGTGTTTTATATGTGTATTAAGTATGTATTTACAAATAAATGTATCTAAGTATTTATATCTGATGTCTAGTACCCATAGCTTAAGTTCTGCTTATTGTGGGACTAGATGGCGTGTAAATTGTTCAGGAATATTATTATTAATATTACATAATTATAATAAAAAGAATTAATGTCAGAGACGCAATAAATTATTTAAATTAAATAAAATTCATGCATACATTTTTTTTTTGGTAAATAGGCTTTCCTTAGATACTAAACCAGGACTTATTAATCAGTATAGTGAACCGCAATACTTGTTTTTAAAGACTACTATACTTGGAATATTTTCCTTTATTAATCATCTGTTAATGTATGAAAATAAAAAATTTTGAATTAACATTGGATACATTTCTAATTTTTTTTTTATTTCTGCGGACTGAGGAATATGAAACTTAGCATACTTATAATTGGAAGGACTGCAAATTATTATTTTTTTAATTAAATTATGCGTAAAAAAATCATTAAATTAATGAAAAAAAAAACATTACATACACCAGCATATATTTGACATAAACACATATTTTCTCTTTTGTTTATTTGTTACATAGTAACAATAGAATCTTAGTAATGTTCAAACTTATGATTTACATTAATTATGGTTGAATTTTGTTCAATGGGCGACCACTAAGGACCACTATACTTTATGAATTTAGATTTATGATTTATGAATTTAGATAATTTAGTAGCGCCTTCAATATTTATTTCTTTATTTCTAGCAATAAAATAGTAATAATAGTTTTATATCTGCTACAATACTCTACAACCACAATAAATCACAAATTGGTTGTTATTGCATTATAAACCGTTATCAGCACGTAATAGGTGCTGGAGTTGTGAAATCCGGCATAGTCTAGTAGTATTGATATTTCTTAAATTGTATGAAAAAAAATAATTTTAAACTGCTACTAGATACACGAAATTGTATGAAAAATATATAAATTTTAAAATAACACTACACACGAGAAATTACATCGGCATAATATAATCGGCACTGTATAAGGGAATTCTAGTATCCATATCACAAGTTCTGCTTAGCTTGGGACTAGATGGCGCTGTGTGAGTTGTCTTGAGATATTATTATTAAGCCATCACATTGTTGGTCATCTGCTGAATTGTCATTTTAGACAATTAAACACATTGTTATTTTTTTTTAGAAACAAACAATCATACTTATGAATACAAATATTTGTACCACGCGAGGAATTGACCACTGGAAGTAAGATATATAGAATATACTTTATTTGTAACACAGAGTAATGAAAAGGCATAAACAATATATTAAAGGTGAACATGTATCGTTACAATAAGGTAGCTGCTAAACCGATAGACCACAGAGGTCATGAACCTTAAAGTGGCAATTGGCATATACATATATACACACTAGCTGTCCCGGCAAACGTTGTTTTGTCTTAAAATAAAAATAAAAATAGGGTGGACTACCCCTAACATTTAGGGGGATGAAAAATAGATGTTGGCCCATTCTCAGACCTACTCAATACGCTCACAAAATTTCATGAGAATCGGTCAAGCCGTTTCGGAGGAGTATGGGAACGAAAACTGTGACACGAGAATTTTATATATAAAATATATAGACATATATAGATACATGAATAGCACCCATGTCTAAATGTGATGCTCGTAATAACCATGATGACAAAAAATTTAAAAATAAAAATGTGTGGGTGTGTAATTAAGTATAAGAAAAAACCCTGAAATTTGACATCCGGGAAAACTTATGGAATTAAATATAAAAAACCATGATGTGTTGCTATTCCTGAGGAGTAAGGCCCTCGTATTTCATAATTTAACTGCCATGACTACCCCGTTCAAAAAAAAAACTTGCTGACAATTTTTACAGCCTGATTGCACAAGTTTAGCAGCCATTACGAGCAGATAACGGTTATAAAACGACTTTGTTGTTTCGTAATGGTTGTAGAGTCGTAACGTAACATACATGCAACATAAAAAAAAATTGGTATCGCCAGGACTCAAAATTAGGACATCAAGGTACAAGCCAGGTAGTAAATTCCTAAATTATTCGTCAAAATAAATTCCTAACTCACAATCATTTAAATTGTTTCGTCATACAGACCAAATATATTGTAAAAAAACTAGGTAGAATTATATTAATAGAAAAATATGTGGTTAATTACTATGCGGCCGAAGTGAGAGCGAGAGGTATACCAGCGAAATCTCTCTACAATCTTCTAAAAAATCTCTCGTATCCAGAACTGCAGTAAGTTCACCAGAACGTATATCTAAAGCTGCACCAATAGGCCTACCAGATCTGGCATATTTCATTATTTACTAGTACGTCGTGTGTTTCAGAAAAATCATCATATTGCAACATAGTTACACTATGTAATTACAGTGTCGTGATACCTCCCCCTCCCCTCGCCCCAAGGTGTGATGTAAGAAGATGCTACGAGGAAAACACCTACATTGAGTCAACACTTAAATTCGTCATACTATATAGGTACTTAGTATCATTATTTAAAACACACACAAACAATATACACGTCAATTAAAGTACCCAATATCTCTTTATATATTTTATCGAATTAAGTATTGTTTTGCGGAAGTCCATATCATTATTTACTGGAATTTTGTTTAATTCTGATGCCATTAGCATACGCGAGACCACATATATGCAGTTTGAAAACCTGACCTCCGCTGCTGGAAGAGTTTTGGCTTTCTTTATTGGTGATCAAAATTCCGACGAATGGTAACGCAATTAAACAAAATAATATACATCCATTAATCAATGAATATTGCTTTAAATTAATATTCAATATTAAATGTTTTAGGGTCTACCAGCGACTCCATTATGGCACAGCACGCATTATTTATATATTAAATTGTGAAGCGAATCATTTATAAAAATAGTAGAAGCAACAGTGAAATGTCACATGTCGACATGTGAGTACAACATTTAGAGTTTCTTAAGTTTAACTGCTCATTGGATATCTCCAGATTAGGAGGATACATGAAAATGACATGCTGCACCAACCCCAAATATTGGGATGAGGCAAAGCAATTGTTAGGGTTTATTGTCTGCAGATTTTATTCTTGAACTGTGGCTGGTTCACATATTGGTTTCAATGTTAAAATTTTTATTTTTAATTTTGACCTTTTCATTTCATTTCATAATTTAAGAGCTGTGCTCTGTGGAGCTCCCGCCACCTTCCACGATCTTCTATCAGTTCCTTTAGCTGTTGATACGACACGACTCTAACTTGCTTGATATAGCTGTGTCTAGTTTTGACCTATTACACAAATATTGTATATTTGACATAACAAGATTCCTTATTATTATGCGTTTTTCATGATTCGTTATTCGGTATACTGCCGAAAGCATCACTAATCGGCCGAAAATCGATTAATTTAAAAAGTAGCCAATAGTGCGTGCAACATTTGAAAATTATTAAAAAAAAAATGCTATCATAATTACATTCCTGTGAAGCCGGATGTGTTGATGAGTCATTAGTAAAACTAATCGATGTGAAAAATAATCGATTCTTAAAAATAGGCCTTTCTGAACATTTTTTTTATATATTTATTAATTACAATTAATAAATAAATAAAAACATATACATAAAAATACAATTCAATGTTACATTTTATTCCTAAGATATAAACTCTGCTCACTAAATGGGAAAATAATATAGATAAGCAGTGCTCTTTCCGTACAACACTACAGTGACACTGAAAATATAGTATATATATTGACCTGTACTAATTAATTTTACACTAAACTTAGACGTATTTATTCTTTTATTATATATGTATATTAGGAAAAATAAATACTAGTATATGGGCACAATGTGTTCATTACTACATTATTTAATTTAATTATGAAACTGAATCATAATAAGACATATTTATCAGCCATTGAAAACTAGCTTTTTACACTCCTGCCTTGATTTTGACATTAAATTAAATAATGCAATACAATAAATAAATATTCCAATAAAGCGCTTTATTAATTTACGGGGGATTTTTGTTTATCACCTGTCAAGCATACAATATCAAAAGTGACATAAAAAACGGGTAAATGTGTTTTGTTTTTTAAAGTCACTTGATCATATTTTTTAGACCATTTATCTAAGACTTGGGTCAACCCTTTAACAATTAGGGGTATGTAAAAGTAATATATCATGGAAAAATGTATGTAAATTGTTTTTTTTTTATTTAATCGATTTGTATACAGATATATATATAGTCTACTAAAACCTAATCCTCTTATTTACATAAGTTTGTTATCTCTATTATCAGAATTATATTAATCATGATATATTTATAGAAAATAGATAAAGCACCGTCGACGACGACGCGACGCGACGTTACATAACATAATTAAACATAATAATGCGTATTTGCAAACAAACTGACCTACCTACATGTGATGACCGTGATCTATATACACTAACAGCGCTACCAACATCACGTCATCATCTTATCATTCCGGAGAACTTAGATTCCATACCTCCATCTTAATAATATTACAAACGCGAAAGTTTGTGAGTTTTTGATGATGAATTTTAACGAAACTTTACACTAATATAGCTTAAGCAACAGAATAACACTTAGGCTATATTTTATATTGAAACTAGCTGTCCCGGGAAACGTTGTTTTGTCTTAAAATAAAATAAAAATTAGGGGTGGACTACCCCTAACATTTAGGGGGATGAAAAATAGATGTTGGCCGATTCTCAGACCTACTCAATACGCTCACAAAATTTCATGAGAATCGGTCAAGCCGTTTCGGAGGAGTATGGGAACGAAAACTGTGACACGAGAATTTTATATATAAGATTTAACGCGGGTGAAACCTAGGGCACAGCTAGTATCCTATAATTCTATTGCACTATCTCTCCTTCAAACCAAAACAGCTTACAATGCAAGTTGCTTGACAGTTGAAATAGGTGGGACAAAGGTAAATGAAAAACTGTACCGGTACTATCACAGAAAAAAAAATATAAGTACAAATATAAAGACATAAGACATAGAGGTAACAATGGGCGGCCTTATCGCTATTGATTTCTTCTACAGTTTCTACAGGGATCTAAATATTTTTATTATAACTTAGGTATTAGCTATAGAAGTAACTCGTATGCTTATATATAGGTTCTTTTTTATCACTCGCTCTTATCCGAAAAAACTTTCGTAGTGGACGCTCAGTGTGTAAAATAAGCCTATATTTTAAATATCAGCTTTAGATTTGATAATTAATAAGTAGACATGACGTACACGCATCATGTATATGAGAAAGGCTCTTAAAGATTAATATTTAAAACTAGATGTAAGAAAACATTGAAATCGATATGATATTTCAAAGGACGTAAATGACATGATTATCTGAACAAAGTTGGGCCGACCAAGTTTAAACGAGAGCGAAATGCAAGAAATGTAATTAATTTACACGCAAACTGAAAACAAATCTAATCGTAAATTTGTAAACACTCCATGAGTTTGAGAAGCTTCTCAATATCACCTCAGGAACAAACCGTTTCATTTTATTAACTAGTTAACTCGCCTTACTCCGTCTATGTTATTTTAGGTCTGTTTTTCCAACATTTCTTCATTGCGTCGTGGTATAATTTTCGAACAGTCAACACTAGGATTCCAAGCTATTACCTAACTCTATTCAATGTCTGATGATGCCTCGTTTAGAGACTAAACCTTTGTCTCAATATGCGTGTAGACTCAATAGCGGTCGGAATTTGATCACCATTAAAGAAGGTCAGTACACATTCACATTTTAGCAGTTATAAAAAAAAAACTTCGTTTTTTTTTTATTTTATTTTATTAGAAATAAAACATCATGTTATAAAGGTATTATATTATTCTTTAAGTGGTACATACAAATAATAAAGAACAATCAGAACAGGAGTACCAGAAATTGCTCCGAATAAATTTGGAAAGTGACCGTAACAAAAGGCGATCTTATCGCGATAAGCAATCTCTTACAGATAATAAATCTCATAGCAACAATTAGCATTGACACTTTGAGGTACAAGTGTTGTCGTAGTAATAATTTGTAGTAATATAATCTACTATCAAAAAACCAATTAATGATTTTAATTGTAATATATTATTATATAAATTTATTTTGAACTAGCTGTACCCGCAACTACGTCCGCGTGCATTTCTAAAATAAAAGTAGCTTAAGTTACTCCTTACTACATCAGCTACCTGTCCATATATCTATATATAAAAGTCCCGTCAAAATCGGTCCAGACATTTCAGAGATTAGCAGAAACAAACAGACAAACAGAGAGACAAAAAATGGTTAAAAATTATATTTTGGTGTATGTACCGTATTTATATTCATATGTATGTAGTAAAAAACGGTTATTTCAATATTACAAACAGACACTCCAATTTTATTTATATGTATAGACTAGTGGCGCCCGTATGTTCGTGTTTGTGTTTGTTATTGTTACAATCAAATGATAACAACTATTTGTACATACAACGCCATCTATTACTGTATTAAAGAATTAATTGATTAAATATTAGAAACTATTCACAAAATATTTTTTTAAGAGAAATTCCACACAAGGGGATGACCCCTTGTGTGGTATTTCTCTTAACTCTATATAGATCATATACTGACTTATATTTAACAACTGTTCTGTGAAATAACAATCTAATTCGTCGAGCTATTTTTACGTGAAACCTTAACACGCAAACAGATAAATTAACAAAAAGTTTTCGACTTTACACAGTTTTACGATTTTCTTAAGGTAATACAGGTAAGTAATATTTCTTACTTTATTCCGACTGTCGTCATCAAAGTTCGTTTTCTAAGCTTTACTTTTTTTTGCCACTTACACACCTCATTTTTTTTATCGCTTTCCTTACTGCTAGCTAGCTACTTCGGTTGAAAAGAACTGGCAAGAAACTAGCAATAAAAGTTGGTACTCGTACATTATTTTTTTATATAACTTTGTTTATAGGTATCAGCTCTTTATACTCCATTTTTTTCCTTACTGTCCAGCTAGCTACTTCGGTTGAAAAGAACTGGCAATGAACTGGCAATAAAAGTTGGTACTCATACATTATTTTTTATATAAATCTGTTTATAGGTATCAGCTCTTTATACTGCATTTTTTTCTTCACTGTCCAGCTTGCTACTTCGATCGAAAAGAACCGGCAAGAAACTGTCAATAAAAGTTGTTACTCGTACATTCCTTTTTTATATAAGTGTGTTTATAGGTATCCCTATAAACAAACTTATATAAAAAAAGAATTAATAAAACGTCCCTCGCCTTTAATAAAACGTCTTTTTTGAGGTTTACTTGAATAGTAAATTTAATAAACTATAATATTATCGTCTTTTAAATATGTTTTTTATTATTCCTTCTTTGGTAGTGTGTAGTTGTAAAGACTAAGCACATTACTGTCGATCAAAACTAAAGTAAATTTTCTTTTAAAAAAGCAATTTTTTTAAGATTAAATCTCATTCGTATTATTATGAATCTGCTTTCCGAATGAGTAGTAGAATAAAAAAAGAAATCTGTTTAAAAATGCTTATATTAAGTTTATTTGAGTAAAGATATCTTTTGACGGCCTCGGTGGTCTAGCGGTTTGGCACACCGCTTTACTTTCGTTGGTCTCGGGTTCGATTTCTCTAACGGTATAAACATTTGGATTCATGAGTATATACTTGTTTGTATCAGTCTGGATGTTTTCTATGTATATTATGTGTGTTTTACAAAAAAAAACTATGTATTTACAACAGATGTCTAGTATCCATAACACAAGCTCTGTTAGCTCGGGACTAGATGGCGTTGTGTTATTATTTATTTATTTAAAGATTATTTCTATTTCTAAAGTGGCGTATGTCTTGTTTGTTATTTGACGAAATTATCTATAGGAAGGAAAAACGTATCTAACATATTAATGTTTAAAACAATAAATAAAATAATAAAAACAAAGTTCTTATCACTAATTTTGCGTGTCATGATGAGAAACATTAATGTAATAAAATTATGCAAAGTAATGATTACTTTCAAAGTTACAAATTTATCTGACGACCTTATTTTTAACATTCTAAGTTGTAAATGGACAAACAAACAAAGGCTTCTATCTTATGATACCCTTTTGTTTACTGGCTTAAAGACGAAGAATTGAACAAGTCATTGTTTATTCCAAATGAAACAATGTTTTGCGAAGTTGGACAATGTCAGACCATTTCAGACCATTTCAGGAGTTAAAAATAAAGCATATTAAAATAATTGATACGTCAATCAAAAATAACTGGGATAAGGAAGAATAGTAGATGATGATGACTAAACTAGTGATCGCATAGTGTTAGAAATTCGATCATAATTAATTTAAATTACAAGATTGAACATTACGAGGATTCTATTGTCAAAGACTATATTTCATAAATCATAGAAAATGGCTATAAAGAAAAAATTATATATGCGTATGTGTGTGAAATACTTACTTCCTTACTAATATGATAAATGCGAAAGTAACTCTGTCTGTCTGTCGTATGTCTCGCTTTCACGCCAAAACCACTAAACAGCTTTAAATGAAATTTGGTATACATATAGTCTAGACTCTGAGAAAGGACATAGGTTACATTTTTATGCCAAAAAAGGGTTGTAAGGGGTTAAAATGGGAGATGATAGTTTGTATGGAAAATCGTCACTTTTAAAGCTAGAAAGATAAAACTTTTTTTTTGCTATTTTCTGGTTAGATTATTGAATATTATTTCATTATTTGGTCAAGGTCACTATAACATGCGGACGAAGTCGCGGGCACAGCTACGAATATAAATATTGTTTTATTGATTTAACGTATTTTTTATTTATAAATGTAAAATAATATTAGCATTCTTTCTCCTTCTCTATATAAAGTATAAGTGAGCGAAATTTTATATTCCTCCGCCCCGCAATATTCATAAAAAAACAACACACAAACACAAAGTTTTTACTTTGCGTAATAATATCTTCATCATCATCATTATCATCTCAGCTCGGAAGACGTCCACTGCTGAACAAAGACCTCCCCCAAATAATATATAGATTAAATAAATTATGAACAGTTACATATTAAAAATATCATAATTATATAAAAAGATCAACGGGTTGCATCAATACTAATTTACTGTTAAAAAAATTAGAAATACCTACAACAAACAGGGATGAATGGCAGTAATTGTTAAAGTATTTGCGGATTGTATACGAATAAATAAAAATGAAGATAAAAATAATCTACTAAAATATTAGATTGTGCGTCTGTTCTAGGCAACTGTTTTGCCGCGGATGACAATGATATGGCTGTATTGAATAATTTTGCGTTTTTTTTCTTTTGTAATAGCTTGGCACTATGGTGCATTTGCCAACATCAAAAAAATTTGCATTGATAATAAGTGGAAATTGTCTTAACTATCACATACATAAACAGAACCACGTCTTTTCATGTAATGCTCAGATAAGTTTAGGCTACTATTTCTGAGATCTATGATGATGTATATTGACGGCCTCAGTGTTCTAACTGTTTTAGCACACTGCCTTACTACCGACGGCCGCAGGTTCGATTCCTCACAAGGTACAAATATTTGTATTCATGAGTTTGATTGTTTGTATTGGTCTAGGTGTTTTCTTCTGTATTAAGTACTTACAAAAAGGTATCTACGTATTTACATCAGTTGTCTAATACTCATCATAACACAAGCTCACAGCAAGCTTCAGCACCGAAACCATCCACATTACATACATCATCATCATCATCATCATCGAAGCCCGGAAGACGTCCACTGCTGGACATAGGCCTCCCCCAAAGATCTCCACGACGATCGGTCCTGCGCTGCTCGCATCCAATGCCTCCCAGCGATCTTGACCAGATCGTCGGTCCACCTTGCTGGAGGCCTTCCCACGCTGCGTCTTCCGGTCCGTGGTCGCCACTCGAGGAGTTTACTGCCCCAACGGCTATCTGTCCTACGAGCTATGTGCCCTGCCCATTGCCACTTCAGAGTCGCAATTCTTCGGGCTATGTCGGTCACTCTGGTTCTTCTGCGGATCTCCTCATTTCTGATTCGATCACGCAGAGTAACTCCGAGCATAGCCCTCTCCATTGCCCTCTGAGTGACTCTGAGCTTGTTGATGGGGCCCATAGTTAGAGACTACGTCGGCAAATCGAAGGTGATTAATGTACTCGCCGTAAATGTTGATGCCCAGCCCACTCCAGTCCAGAAGCTTGAAGACATCAGCGGTACCGCTGCGTTGGAAGATTACATACATACATTATGTAAATATCATTATTATTTTTACTGTTGTTAATGGCGACCTACGTCTCCTTCGCACAAATGCACATTATAGTTACATATGATATGACAGAGGTAGTAAAAAAAAGTTAGTAGTAGTAAAACAGTCTCGGTGGGCTCGCGGTTTAGCACACCGCTTTACTTCTATTGGCCCCGGGTTCGATTCCTCGCACGGTGCAAACATTTGTATTCATGAGTACGATTGTTTGTATTGGTATGGGTGTATTCTATATGTATTATGTATGTATGTGCAAAAAAATGTAGGTCTAGTACTTTATGAGTACAAGTTTTGCTTACCGTGAGACTAGATGCCGCTGTGTTAATTGTTTAGGGTTATTTATTTATTATCTATATATATATATACATAACTTCGGAATATATCTTTAAGAAACTCTCGAAAAGATAGTGAATATTGCATCGAAATCAGTTGCACGATTTTGAAGAGATAAGCGGGAAATACAAAAACATAGATTTTCCTTCATACTATATTTTTTATTTAGGAACATTATTTTTAATAATTAGCTTTTCCTTTTTATGATTCTTTAATAGAGACAAGCTTAATATTTCTTAACAATATTCGTGATAGTGTCATACTGTTTTATTTGTGATTTTTAAGTTATAATGAAAATATGTAAATTAAAGTAGTTCATAGCAAAAACAGATTTATTTCTTATGAATAAAATACATTATTGTTCTTATTTCTATGATCTGATTTTTAATCGCACCCAGTGTCCCCCTTTGATCCGCAAGTTGAATGTGTCTGTGGCGAGCTGGGACGACACACATGTCTTCTCACACGGCGATACCTCCATGTGTTGCAGTAGCTGGTACAGCATCACTTTCACCTCGCACAGAGCGAATCTCGAACCTGGTGATACAGAAATAGAAATTCAGTAAGAATTGTGTGACTGGAGCGAGAACACAACTACTATTTTAATTAAAATTCAAATGTATATTAAAATCCAAAGGGGCTCACAGCGAGAAGAAAGAGTAACAAACAATTAGTCAAAAGTGACATATAAAAAATAGATCAAAAATATAAAGTTTATAAAAAGAATGGTAGACAAGCAAGCAACAACTTGATGATCATTGGAATAATCATTCCATCTGCTACAAACATTTATTACTATATTATAGATATTAATCAAAATACAAAATTCTATATTTGATGCAATATATTTATTCAATAAAATAGGAGAAAAAGGAACTTGCGACTCCTCTGATAGTAAGTGTTTACTGACCCATGAGCACTCCAGAGTTATTAAAAGTACGTTGTCCGTCTTTTAAGAAGGAGTAAACTCTTTTCTAGAAGGTTTCAATATTGTTTCAGTTCAAATATACCATTGCAAAATATCAAATTATGCTTGTACTTGGAGAAAGATCACTCTTTGTAAACAGTTTATGGAAATTTCCAAAAACTTTTTGCAAAAACTCATCTGCGTTAGTATTTTCCTCTACTACAAAGCGGACATATAAATTGGACGGTATATTGTATTAAAGAATAAGATAAAAAGACTTATCTAGAAATGTATAATGTTCTAACATTCTCACCTATACAATTCCTGGGACCCAATCCGAATGGCATATACGATAGAGGTTGTATTTTGTCCTTGTTCTCCTCGGAGAATCTTTCTGGATCAAACTTCAAGGGGTTAGGGAATAATTCCGGATCCCGGTGGAAGGAGAATGTTGGAATCAGAATAGCTTCGCCTTTTCGTAACTATGAAAAAAAAAACATAAATTTATGAATAATATAGAACTATTACCTATAAAATTAAATTGATAAAGATGAAAAATTTATGGTCTAAATCCATATACATATACGGTAGTTACATAAAAAAATATTTCAAAAACTTTTGTCAAACAGGGAGGCATGTTTGTTTTTGTTGTTCTTTGAAATGCCTGGATCAATAAGTAAGTAGTAAATTAAGGCTACTTTCATTTTACATTTTTTTTATCTTACGTCAACTAATTTGCAGGTATAATATATGAATACATATACTTACAATATAGTCTTCGGTAGCTTTACTGTTGGGTTTGCCTAAATTGTAATCTTTGGTGCATATCCTGTCAAGACGAACTAAGGGTGGCCATAATCTCAGCACCTCTGAAGAAATAACAAATTCTATATTAATCTAGATCATAATAATTACACAGTAATTAAGTCTAAAGAGGTCGGCAATATAGTGGAAACAATGAATGAAGCCTCATAAATGATTTATTTAACGCCATGCAGTATTAATTATTAATTTAATTGAACAGAGATAAATCTCTGGTCCCACTGATTATTTTAATTAAGTGATATAATTAAAGAATCCCAATTAAGTTAGCCATTAAGTGAAATGAAAAGCTTAAGTTATAGAAGTTCAAGAAAGGTATTATATATTCTTTCTTCAGAGAATATAGTAAATTAGTAATTTAGAGACAATGAGAGCACAGGTTGACTTATCCCTAGAAAAGATTTCTTCCAGTCAACCAAAAACGGATTTCTTATTAAATAACAAAAACCATTTTTACCTGAAACTACCATATCCATATACGGCATATTCTGGATGGATTTGTAGTCGAATTTCCCACCGTTTCTGATTTCATTCTCTTTTATCTCCTGTACCAGTTTATCTTGTATTTCAGGATTGAGAGCCAACTCGTGTAGGGCAAACGACATCGCTGAGGATACAGTCTCGAAGCCAGCGATGAAGAATAAAACAGCTTGAGCCACTAAATCGGTGTCAGTCCATACTTTTGAACAAAAAACATAATTAATATAATTATCTATATATTATGTTATGTATCTAAACAAAGTATTTGCATTAGCTAGTTAATGGGACTGGGGTGCTCGTCTTGAGTAGAGCTAGGGTGCTTCGGTGGGAGGCAGCGCCCCAATCGAATGGTCTAGAGCCATCCGCGTGTACCCAGACGCTTCCAAAATTAAGTAGGACGAAGTAGGTCGCCCTAATAATGAGAAGGGGTCTGCCCTACATCATCTACAGGGCGAGCCAACGCCACCGGAGCTGCGGTAGCTAGTAACGCGACCACGAGACTCCGGTAATGGCGCTCGTAGGTAAACGCGCGGTTTATTAGTGGGTAAGAATCTCACATACCTATCACTCCTCTAGCGGAGGTACGATTTTCTGAAGATTTTTTCACATGATAAAAAATGCTATTCATAGTAACTAGTACAAAGTCAATAACTGTTGCTGCAATAAATGTACTACGGCATTGTAGATAATTTCTTTAGCTTCTCTAAACCTTATGTAGCTTGGTCTATTTTACTAGCAAGAGATTGAAGCATTAATATAGGATATTAATACTTCAATCTCTTTATACCTATTACATTTTTATTTCATTTTGATATACCATGCTCATTTCATTACTGTCTCAAATAATCAATTCCTTTATCTGACAATGTTTTACTAAAATAGTGATTGTTAAATATGAATCTTTCATTTCCAGTATAAGAATTAATAGATTTGTATAAATAGGTAGGTATTATATTTTTAAGTTTATAAGACATTTACATATATTACTACTTACCTCTGTCTATAACTTTCTTTCCAACTGACGATTCTTCAACTGTAGCAAAGCCTGCATTTGTGTCTTGTACCATTTTATCATCGTATTTTAATTTTCCTATAAAGTAAGCGATATAATTAGAATACTTCCTGTAATTTTAAGGGTAGGATTCCCCTTTTAAATAAGAATATACAATAGTTTCAATATTTTTTATGTCTGTATATTCATACACTATTAACAATGCAAATTGAACTGTCTTACACGTATTAAACAATTATTTATTCTGGTGATCGCCCAGGGGTCGAAATTCGACTACATATATTTAATTTCAGATTTAGTAAGAGTATAGAGTATACAAATGAAATAAAAGATGAAGAAAATTCTCAATTTGACCATAGACTTCAACAATAAACAAAAGTATATATGGGTATGAGTGTCAAATAAATAAGTGTGTAATGTAATTTTATGTATGTAGTATTACTAATCAGCACTTCCTGTATCTATATGTGTGTGAAATTTCATACTCCTCCTACTGCGTACAAAGTGGTACAAATAATATATTGATTATTACGGTTGATTGTTATTTACCATAAAATTATTCATATTGACCCGGTTAACCATAGAAATAATATGTATAAAATACGAACGTTTAATAATAAGTATATAGTAAGCAAATATATAAAAAAAATTCTACGAGAATCAAAATATCATTACACAGCGCTATTATTTTTCCGAACTGTTCTAATGCTGTGGCTGGACTTTTTGCTTCACAGCGCGACAATGAAGGCGGAAGCCAGTCCTTGCAAAGTCCGTGGAACTTTGTGAGGGGCTTGTAGCCAACTCCTACTTGACAGAAACCTAGAGTAAATAGATACAATTCTTCAGTACCAATAAAACAAGTTACACTACTTACTTTGGTTTAACTAGTTTAGTTTAGTAGATAACGATGTATTACTGTGTATGTCCCTTATATTTTAGGTTTATTTAAATACAAATTGCTTTACAAGTTTCAACAAGGTTCTTTGTTGTATTTACTAAGTTAAATATACTTTAATGGCTACCTGCCCCACCTTCGCACGGGTGTTCATGTATTATGCCTATCCCTCGAATCACTCTCTCTATTGCGAAAAAGTGCATTAAAATCCGTTACGTATTTAAAATATCTAAGCGTACAGACAATAAGGTATAATGGTATTAACATTATGATATTATGATAAAAATCCCTAGATGGATATAATATTAAAAAATTACACATACACTTTATATTCATACCTTTTTGGGCTTCCATTAGTAGATGTATCATATCCGGTCTGATAATTTTTTGGTCTTTTCGATTTTTCATTGTACCGAGTACCAGATTTTTAAAGAAGTTTGTCGTAGCTTTGCTGATTGGCGATAATTTTATTTTCTGCAACGACAACACAAAATTATGAATAGTACAATGACTTATTAAATATATTAAAGATCCAGATTTCTTCAAAGCTTAATTATTACTTTATTGAGATATATTATATTTTGATTACTACACAGCAATTGTGCTACCATTGCTGTGAAGATCACAAATATTAGTATAATATTAAAATATAATAGTGCGAAAATTTGTCTACTACTTTTGGAAGTATTGCAGCCTTTTCAGTCCGTGATCAAATACCGACCTTTAATGAACCTACACGCATATTGCGACTCGCTTTTTGCCTCTGAAAGAGGCATCATCAGGCAATAGGGATCAAGAATAGAGGTCGATCGAATATAGTTTGAAAACATAATCTTGAGTGTTCGGCGAATAAACTACGACTGTTAGTCAATTAATAAAAGTGTTATACAATAAATTGAATCACTTACCGCCATTAACTTTGGAAAGGAGATCAAAAGAAAGAATTTCAGAATTGCAATAAATCCGAATGTGGCGGCGGATTTCCCCTTCTGATAGAACTCGTTTCGTTCGTCCATGTGCGAGTCTACTTTGAGTCCGAAAGCACAAGAGGCGATGACGTCATTGGCATATCGGGTCGTCAGATCTTTAGCCTCAATGTCGACGTAGTTGACTAAACAGGTAATAAAGATATATATATGTCGCAGAATCAACAAAGAGGCTCAATTGATTGATTTCTACTAGAATAGCGCCATCTATTATCGTTGTTGGAAACGTCAAGCGGTTTGCTTGGGTGAGGTCGGTACAGGGTAAAGCAGTTTTAACAGCAATTACGGAACGGCACTTTTGAATTGGGCGCGAGCGTGAGAGGTGCTGTATTCTGTACCGAACTTGCCGCGTTTCCCTGAATAATCCGTTGTCATCGGATTGATTGTTAGTGATTTTATTATTTTGTTATTGGGAGTGAGTGAATAGACGATTAGATTTTGCTGCTATTATTTCTTGCCTACACCATGCACAACAGGGGTTCTGGTGACGAGGTATCCCAAATAGAGGAACTACCCTCGTTATATACATTAAAAAATCATAAATCGGTAAGAAGTTTGTATTTATAAGGAATAATAATAAAAAGATGTTCGAACAATGATTTATTTACACTAATCACATCTGAATTAAATTTGACGCAAAATAATATTTTAAAACTATAGAATCATAGTTGAAAAACTTTAGTAATAATAATGTCTCGGAACAACTCCCACAGCGCAATATAAACTAAAGTGACCTTGTGTTGTAGGTACTAGATGACTTATCTTTTGTAAATATATTCTTAATATACATACAAAATACACAGACCGATACTAACAATCATACTCATGAATACGAATGTTTGTACCGTGCGGGTAATCGAACCCCCAACCAAAGGGAGTAAAGACCAGCGTTGCTGCCAATAAGCTAGTTAATTATACTAACAATACCTCCTGAACCTCGGATTTTAGTTTTAAGAGCTTGCATCATTTGATCACCAACTTCTACCATGAATGGTACCATAATCCGTATCTTCGAACTGGTGAATGCTGGACTCAGAGATGCACGCATATCCTTCCACTCTTGACCTTTAAAAAACAATTCATCTAATGATCTTATTGTTACAAATATAAGTAAAGAAGAAAATGCTGAACTATCCCAATTTCTTTCGTCAATCTTAAATATATTGAAAACAGAATTTAGACCGAAATCAGAGAAATTTGCGGAAAGAATAAATAATTTAATTTCAGGTAAATGTTAATACATATAAGTTATTTACTCATACTACCCGCCCCGGCTTCGCACGCACGTACATGTATTCTACATATTTCCTCTTGAATCTATATATTGTTAAACAATTCCATTAAAATCCGTAAAGTAGTTTACACGATCTAAGCGAGCAGATAGTGGAAGCGACTTCATTTTAGACTATGTAAAAATTCTGGATGCATCTATATATGTACGAGTATGTATCAAATTTTTGGACCTAGGCACACTCTCAGTTCAGCAATACTATCTTATCTGCGTTTCAACTGGTCTCAGTTGTAAAGTACTGCCTATTACTACAGTATACTATTTAGTAGCCATTGAAATATTCTTTATTATTTTCACATAATAAATAAAGAACTAACATGCTCACTGTTATGATCCTAAGCTCCTAAATAAATAAAAAGTAAAGTCAAAATAATATAATGGGGACTAACCTTTCAATAAGATCAAAGTTCTTCCAAACACTGGATCTACACTTGCATCCACCAATGTTGTGTGATCCAAAAAATATTCGAAGTCCTTAATAGCTATTTTCTTGACCAATTCAAGATCCTTCACCATTAGCACCGGCTTCACAAAGTCATATCTTCCCACAAATCTACAAACATTTATAATTTTAACAAACTGCTGCAAAATGGTGAATAAACGGTTGTAAATAAAACGATGAAAGTTTTATTTATAACTGTTCATTCAGTATTTAGACGAGTACAAACCACCTAGATCCGTACAACTAACTACTTGTTACACTATCGGCATGGATACAGTGGTTGTTCTTGGAAAGTATGTCCCAATACGTTCCAATAGTTGATGACTGACTCAAAAGAACGGCACAGGATAGCAGGTGGACGGTTAGTCCCGAACGCGAATAGGTTAATATTAAGCTGAATCAATCGAGATTCCTAATTGTAATTAAAATGAAATAAATAAGTTGACTGAACTTTATTTTTCTTTTAAAAAACCCATCATTGACCGTCAGAATGTAATTTGTTTCAAACTACAAAACAATCTAGTCAAAGTATTTTCATTTAAATTTATACATTAAATTCATTAATTTGCTAATAAAACATTAGGGGTTATAGTATGAAATTATACTAATATTTTATTACACACCCGACTATGAAGGTTTTAAGTCAATTCAAATTCTCTATGACCATAGAACGGCAATTTCATACTTTAACCCCTATTATTTAAGAGCCTAAACATAGACCTCCAAAGTAATAAAAATATTTTTGCGTCTCCAGTAAAAATAAGCATAAATCAAGTTATAGCCACTTTCCTTTATAGGTAAAAATTAAAAATTCCGATTTCGATGAAGATGAAGTTTTAGTTAGAAATAGAACGTAGTATTTTTCAATAATAGCGACAAAAGTAAATAAGTCACTTACGACTAACATACAATTTTAGTATTTTTTAATAAATACTAACCCGCATGTGTAGTCCGTGTGTTATTCTGATGTATGAGCTACATTACTGTAAAAGTTCATCAAAAATCTATCGCTAGTTTTTGCGTATAAGAGTACCAATCATTAATAAATTTATCTATCCATCCATACTCACAAACTTTCGCATTTATAATCTTAGTAAGATAGTATCACTATAATTAGTTATTCATTCATATTTAATGACATACATAAACTAATAATATCTATGTATAACAAAAAAGCCGACACATTAAAAAAAATGGACGAATCGCGTCTCCAATAAAATAAATATTTTTCAATTCGGTTTATAAATGACAGAGTTATAAAGTATCAAATATTTAAAAAAATACAGCCAAATTGAGAGCCTGCTTCTTTCTGGTAGTCGTTGACAATAGAAATAAATCCTCACCTTTCCTCCGAAAAATGATCGTAGTTTCTTTGGATGGCATCAGTCAAATGTTCAATGCGCAGTAAAATCCTTCCCATGTTACCCGCAACCGGGATTGGGCTGAAGTGCTTTACCCCATACTTGGAGAATCTGGAGTACACTTGTTTATAATACAGCGCCAAGGTTGCTACGACCACCACAAACCAGACGAGGTACAACAACATCTAAAAGTGTTAAAGTTTACATCAATATTGTAGAAAAATCCGATATTTTAAAATGATATTAAAAGAAGGTAGTTTGTATTTAGTACTAATGAAGTACTCAATATAAAGATTATTATAAATATTGTAAATAACGCCATCTAGTATTATAGACCGAACTAAGTTATTTGTCATAAGATATTCATTACCCCCGCTTCTCTTCCTACTATACTGACTTCGGTCTGTAAATAATGAGGTCGGTACTTGAATAATCCCCCCTCCAATCGATCCCTCGTCCAATTCAATCGGGGATCGATATTATGACGACCGGAGCCGAAGTTCGAACCCCTAGCGGTGTCCTCAGATTAAAGTCGTATTCGTCAGGCGGGAGTTGACCTTCAGCCGCTCCATAAGTTCTTCCGCGGGTTTGATGTGCCATCTGCACTCTCCGATAGGGGTATCGGCCGGTGAAGCTGTAAAGGCCAGCTGCGGCAAACAGCATTAGAGTAGTCAAAAAAAATTTAATAATCCTCTTTCGTTGGATGAGCCACGGCATTCAGTTAATGAGCGCAGGGTGTGCCGGTTGTGTTTTGGATACTAAAGTGAATTGCATTAGAAATAGGTTTATCCCGGTTTTAGTTGGGTCTGTGGGGAATCTGCAAGTAGTGAAGGTGAGTGTTAATGCATTCTAAAAGTACCTTTTAAACCTAACCTAAACAAGTTACGGGCGCTACTTGGGTTTTCCCTTGCGGTAGCCGGCTTCAAAGCCTAAGTCGTCATCATTTATTAATGGTTCTTATAAAAGGAAATAAGATTTTTTTTGTAATTGGAAAGGCAAATATGCTCATGGTAAGTGGTAATCGTCGCCTACCTACATGAACTCTTATCCTGTAATACCGTATTTTTTTCGGACTACTCTAATGCAGTTGGCGGGAACATTACATAAACTACCTATGTGTTTGACACGCATAGAAGTATGGTCTTTGACAATAGAAACTTAATAATGTTTGAATTAAAATGTATATTTATAACTTAAAATGTGGAAGATATGTGGTTTTTAAGGACTTTCCTATTAGTTACACGCATTTTTATATTTCTGACATGCAACAAACAAAACAAATGTCAATTTTGGTTATTCCTACTATAGTGAGTCAATATACGTTATATATATTATTTATAATAAGAACACGTCAACTTCTTATTAATGAAATATTCATAAATGTCAATGTTTTTAATTAAGTAAGTACTCTTGAATATCGTAGTAAGATTTGCTAATTCATCTTGTCATCTATACGATGGTATGATGGATGCATCTATGTAGTTATTTCTTGAACTTATTTTTAGTTAAATTTACAATCTCACTTGGTAATTTATTATATATTTTAATCGCCGTGGCCTGACAGTTTGAGATGCATAATGACGTCTTTATGGATGGTAACATCAATTTGTCTAAATATCTTGTACAGTATTTACCGGAAATATCTCGTTTCCGTTAGAACAGTTCGGGATGCAGTCTTACAAATTAGCATGTTTCCTAGATATACATACAAGGTAAAGTCAATCGGTCTTATTACAAAAAATCTGTTAAAACTCGGACGAAACGTGGTCTAAATGGTCGTGGTTTAAACCATTCCTAAAGTTAATACTTGGAATAAACCTAATATTATTACGAATCCAGATCTAACAGAGGACTACTTAGTACTACAGTTAAATCGTTCATTATGTATTCCATACAGAAATCAGTCACTCATGTCTGTCACCGTACAATTACGTTCCATTTTACCAGAAAACTGAAAAGATCAAAAATAATATTAGTTCAAAGAAAAATGTATAAACTAAAAATAAATTTATTTCTATTTATCTATGTCTTCATTATAACTATTTCATTAATATATAATATTTATTAATGTACTATTAGGCTGAAAATCAGTTTTAAATTACAAGTAGGAGTCCTATACGGAGAAAAGGAACGGCGAGATATTTTTATTGGATCGTTCGAATGATGACTATTTCAAAGTCAAATGAGTGAAAAAATAACAATTAACGTCTTTTATATGTTTTTATTGTCGTAAAATTTGCTTTAAATGTTTTTAGTTAATATATTTTTAATTTAGTTAAAATATTTTTCCAAAAACTACAACTAACAATAGAATTTTTAAAATGGAGTTTGTATTTTTGCATTTAGACCACTGTTAAACTAGGGGCATCGCAGGTCTAACTTTAGACCATAGACGAATCACGATTTAGAGATAAACTTCATTTTGTAATAAGGAATACATTGGTGAATGGTTTATTACTAGTGCTAAACCAGATTTATCTTTTTGTAATAAGGCCGTTTGAAACAATGGCTTAAAACTTGTTCTGACGAGACGTCAAAAATAGCTCGTAGGCGTCTCTGTTGACAGATAAAGACTCTATATATTTCTACAGAGTTACCCTACGAAACCAATCCATATCTTAACCTGGAAACAATATAGCCCTGATAAACATGTTGGTATAGCTGTTTTTCTACTAGTAACCTTTGTTAAACCGTCATAAAGCGTAACTGAATCTGTTTATTTTATTACTATCTAGTTGTACTTTAAATAGAAACTTAATTAGTTAGTATGTAAATAGTAACTTACATTTAAGTATTCCCACTTAACAATATCAATTTTATAAACATAAGTTGTAAGTTTAATTAATCATGTAATAATTTACAGCACCTGTAGTGTCGCTTAAAGCAACAACTGTACTGCGCGACGTAGTACGCAACTGTCCATTACATAGTGGCTGTTATTGTTGTATCTACATGTGATAAAAGGTAATCAGTCACAGAGTGTATTTGTGATAAGAATCAAATAGATTAATATTATTATGTTTAATTCGGATTATTATCCTTATTGCTAACTGTGTAGTTATGTTTTCACTTGGTTCCAAACACTATTGCATTCAGTTTGTAATTAATTTTTATTATAAACTAGCTGTACACGCGTCTTCGTCCGCGAGGATTTAACTTTATTGTTCTAAAATAAAAGTAGCTTAAGTTACTCCTTATTATAACAGCTACCTGCCTATAAAAGTCCTCACTAACTCGTTATTATTACTATTATGGTCATTTTTTTTCTCTTTATTGATTTAGTTGCACAGACTAAGCACATTACAGTTACAGATCAATACTAAAGTAACTGTAAATTTACTTATTCAAAAAGCAACACGCAAGATTAAATCTTATTGTTATGAATCTCTTATCTGAATGAGTAGTAGAGTAAAAAAATAAGACTATTTAAAAGTGCTTATATTTTGTTTATTTGAGTAAAAATTATTTCTATTTGTAGAAGTGGCGTATATCTTGGTTGATAATAAACGAAATTATCTATAGGTAGGAAAAACTTATTAATACTTAAAAACAACAATAAAAACAAAGTTGTTATCACTAAATTTGAGTGTCATGATGAGAAACGTTAATATAACACACACACATACATTAGTATTATGCAAAGTAATGATTACTTTGAAAGTTATTTTCCAGGCATTAGCGAAAGTACTAGTTTTAAGAGATAAGTTAACTATGTCAGTTTCTACTTGTAAAGTTCTAGGTAGAGTTAACAATACCATTATTGGTATTTAGGGAAATACCATCTGATCCTATCGCGTTTGATATTATAGATTTAATAATTTTTAATATGATATTTGGTCACACTAATTTGAATTTAAACAGTGGAATTGAAACGGTTTAAAGCAAACTGTAAATAATTAGAAATATCAGGAACATTATTATCAGGTAAGTCAAGAAAAAACTCATTTAGGGCATATCCAGATGCCCTAAATGAGTTTTTTCTTGACTTATACATACTAACTTAAACACTACTACACTTAAACATAGTGGCAGTTCTTTTACTTTAGTTTTAAAATTACCAACATTATTTTTAGAACTGTTTTTGTTTTTATTTATATATTGATTAAAGTACGCAGATTTTTAACGATGTAAGGCAGTATTAACATTACGTTTTAACTGTTTATAGTATTCTTTATGAACTCAATTTAGTTTTAAAACTTCTAATATAAGCTCTATCACGTAACTTCATCATTAGTTTAATTGTATCTGTTATCCAGGGGTTTGTATAGCCCTTAACAAAAAATGTCTTAAAAGGAGCATATCTATCAAATAAATAAATTATTTCTATTAGATTGTTCGGAAAGTACATTCGTGTTTTCCTAACTTAGGATTTAATTGTATTTTTTGCACTCAACTTCACACTTAAGCCGTATAATTTTTATATGCTTTGAGAGCTCATATAGCAAGGTTTGTGTGTGAAAAAGTTCAATTAATTCTACGCAGTAGTTTTTGGTTGGTACCCTTTTAAATATGGAGAGGAATGAGCAGCATTTTCGACATATCTTACTGTTTTAAAGGGCAAACATGCTGTTCAAGCCAGAAAGAAATTGACCGATGTGTGTGGATAGGTGTGTTAACAGTACGCCAGTGCCAGAACTGGTTCGCTAAATTTCGATCCGGCAATTTTGATGTCGAAGATGCACCACCCTCGGGAAGGCCGGTTGAAGCTGATAAAGGCATTGGTTGATGCGAACCGGCGAATAACAACACTTATAACCTCCCAGGCCTTTCAAGTGGTTTTTATATTATTTACATCCATTCTTTCGTACGTAAATATTAACACTTACTTATTTTTATTGCGTATGGTTTTCAAGACTCCTGTTGCATACTCTAAAAATATTTTTCTATCACATTTATCTGTCATTGGTTTTGAGAAATTTTCTAATTTAATTTCTATATCTAGTAAATTTTAATAATGAAATCTTTTTCTATTAAACATGGGGCATTCCGTTATGACATGTATCACAGACTGCGTTGTTTCATCGTCACACGGACAGTGATCGGAGTCTATTATCTTAAATCTGTGCAGGTACGATCTATTTCCTCCTGGTCCATTACTATTATTCTAGATAGGCAACGCACTTGCAATTCCCCTGGTGTTGTGGATGCTTATGGGAGGCGGTAATGATTTAAATCATTAAAGAATTTACCATCAGGTGAACCTCAAACTCGTTTGTCCCCTACACATTTAAAAAAAAATCAGAAGCATTATGAAAGGTCGACATGAAGAAAGCAATACTTGATATTTATAATGACTGCCTCGGTGGTCTAGCGATTTCACACAGAGCCTTACTTCTGATGGTCACGAGTTCGATTCCTCGCACGACGGTAAGCATTTGTATGTAAAAGTATGATTCTTACTATTAGTCTGGGTGTTTTCTAGATATGAAGTAAGTACATAGAAAACATTTAATATTTAAAAAAAAATGTTAACATTCTGTATTCCTTCTCTGTATATACTACCTTTATATTCAGCCGCTTCCCCTGCCACTCGCGCTGCCGGAAATAATGCCGGGCGACAACTGAACGAGAGGGCTGAATGTAAAAACACGCTGCCACTCGCGCTGCCAGTCCTTTGACTCGCGCACGAAAAACCGACAATCGAGGGAGCGCCGAGCAGCGCGAGTGGCAGCGCCAATGGCATGGGAAGTGTTTTCACTCTCACGCTGCTCACTTCCGTGCTCACTTCCCTGCCCGCTCAGGCTGAGTGTAAATTGGGCATAAACTATAATTACATAAATTGCAATTTTCTTTAAAATTCAGATATCAATAAATATTATTGATATGCATTTATTTATTGACTGTAATAATTTGATAGTAAGTGGAAATTATCTTAACTGTCATATACATAAACAGTTCCAAGAATGTCTTTTCATGTAATGCTCAGATATGTTACTATTTCTGAGGTCTATGATGACATGAGGAGATATTGATGGCCCTATTGGTTTAGCAGTTTAGCACACCGCCTTACTTCCGGTGGTCGAGGGTTCTATTCCTCGCACGATTATACATTTCTATTCACGAGTATTTTCTTCTGTATTAATAAGGTATCTACCTATTTACATTGTCTAATACTCGGCATAATATAGCAAGTTCGAGCACTGAGACAGTACTATCTAAATATCATTATTATTTTTACTATTGTTATCGGCGACCTACCGCTCCTTTTCACAAATGTACAGTACACATAGATGTAATCTCGGCCGATTTCGGCCACGGCAACTGTCTTCAACTCTGGTTTTGCCGTTGATGTGCTCGCATGTGACTTACGTACAACTACAACTACTACTGTAAGGGGGGAAAGGAATAGTTAGTAATGTGGACTCTCGACCTCATTGCTAGCAATGTACCATGTCAGGTTGACCTCCACGCGGTTCCCGCTGGAAACCATCGTGATAAATTCCAGATGAATTTGCTATGGGCTAACTGACCTGACCTCATTCTCATCTTATCATCTTCCACTGGTGCCCCGCCAGCGTATACCGTTAGCGCAGGCGGGTGCACCATTTCATTATCATATACAAAAAAAAAACTACTACTGTAGTCGTAGTAGTAGTATAACGGTCTCGGTGGTCTCGAGGTTTCGCTCACCGCGAGACCACCGAGCTTATCTACATTAGTATTATAGCTTTACCTCTAATGGCCGCGGATTCAATTTCTCCGGATGCAAATATTTGTATTCATGAGTATGATTATTTGTATCGCTCTAGCTGTATTCTACATATATTATTATGTATGTATGTATGTGCAAAAAAAAATATTTACATGCTTTCCCTTTTTGTGTTTCTTTAATATATGCGTGATTAATTTTTCTTTACAATATTTGTGTTTGTCTCATACTATTTTATTTTTGATTGAATTTTCTTTTGTGGACCGAAAACTTAAGCTATAATGAAAATATGTAAATTAAAAGAGTTCATAGCAAAAACAGTTTCATTTATTATGAAATAGAATACATTATCGTTCTTATTTCTACGATCTGATTTTCAACCGCATCCAGTGTCCTCCTTTGATCCGCAAGTTGAATGTGTCTGTGGCGAGCTGGGACGACACACATGTCTTCTCACACGGCGATATCTCCATGTGTTGCAACAACTGGTACAGCATCACTTTCACCTCACACAGAGCGAATCTCGAACCTGGTGATACAGAATTAGAAACAAATATTCAGTAAGACTTACAAATTTGAATTACATGGAATTCAGCTGGTACAAAGTGACAGACAGTGAAGTTTATTATCTATAGAGATGGATCAAAAACTAAACACAGTATGAGCGTATACAATATTCCATAACATATGTCCTGATGATCAGCGATTACCGCTGCCAATGAGCTCACCAGAGCAATTGTAAGTGCGTCACCGGCCTTTTAGGAATATGCTGTTTTCTTGAAGGTTTCAATATAGTTTCTGTTCAGAAATAAGATTGCTGGAAGTGATTCCACATTTGTACGTTATAAAAAGTTTCTGAAAGTTTTTAGAAAATTTTGCAAAAAGTGTTCTGCGTAAGCATACGGAATAATCTGTTTTCTTGAAGGTTTCAATATTATTTCGGTTCAGAAATATGATAACTGGAAGGTTATTCCACAATGTGGTTGTAAATTTAAAAAATGTTCTTTGTAAGGTTATTCCTTGCAAAGCAGAGGAATAACCTTACGCATCTAATTTGGATACTGGTTTAAAAAATAAGGTAATAAGACTTATCTGGAAATGTTAAAGTTAGAAATTCTCACCAATACAATTCCTGGGACCCAATCCAAATGGCATATACGATAGAGGTTGTATTTTGTCCTTGTTCTCCTCGGAGAATCTTTCTGGATCAAACTTTAAGGGATTAGAGAATAACTCGGGATCCCGGTGGAGGGAGAACGTTGGGATTAGAATACCTTCGCCTTTACGTAACTATGGAAAAAAACATAAATTACAGTTAATAAAGAAATATTATAAAATTGAAATCTAAATGTATGTGAAAGTACATACAGTAGTTATATAAAAAAATAATTTTAAAAACATTTGTCTGCATGTCTGTTTATTTTTGCTATTCTTTGAATCGGGTGGACCTATTTTGACGCGACTTTCACTTACAGGTAGCCAATATTTTAAGGAGTAACTTCGGCTACGTTATAGTATGTACCTATTAAAAATAAATACATATATGTACTTACAATATAGTCTTCGGTGGCTTTACTGTTGGGTTTGCCTAAATTGTAATCTTTGGTGCATATCCTGTCAAGACCAACTGCAGGTGGCCATAATCTCAGCACCTCTGAAAAAAATACAGATTATATATTAATCTACATCATAATAACAATACAGTTACTACGTCGAATATCTAGTAGGAACAATGAATGAAATTTCTCAGTAGTATTACTTAATGATTTAATTGAAATACATGGTTTCACTGATTATTTTAATCGGCGTAAAAGCACCGTAAACCCACAGTGATAATGCTAACTATACATACATAGGTATAGTATACAATGTTAACATTATTTTATATTTTAATACATTATTATATATGTGTGTTAGTCTATAAGGTTTTTATAATATGGACCTAGTAGCTAGCAATAAATAAATAGGTTTAAAGTAATGTAATAAAATAATTTCAATAAGTCTTACCTTTGAATTTTACTTAATGTATTTAGTTATTAAATATATTATGTAAAATTCAAAGGTAAGTTTTAGAAGTTCAAGAAAGGTATTTTATTATTATATATATTCTTTAGTGGAAATATAGTAATAAAATAATTTTAGAGGTAATGTGAGCAAATGTGGATTTATCCCTAGAAGAGATTTCTTCCAGTCAATCCAAAACATATTTTTTATTAAAAGACTCAAAAACATTTTTACCTGAAACTACCATATCCATATACGTCATGTTTTGGATGGATTTGTAGTCGAATTTCCCACCGTTTTTTATATCATTCTCTTTTATCTCCTGTGCCAGTTTCTCTTGTACTTCAGGATTGAGTGCCAACTCGTGTAGGGCAAATGACATCGCTGCGGATACAGTCTCGAAGCCAGCGATGAAGAATAAAACAGCTTGAGCCACTAAATCGGTGTCAGTCCATACTTTTGGACAAAAAGCATAATTAATATAATTTTCTACATAAAATTCTCGTATCACAATTTCAGTTACCATACTCCTCCTAAACGACTTTTATGAAATGTTATATGCATAGTCAGTAGATGTGAGAATCGGCTAATATCTATTTTTCATAACCCTAAGTGATATGGGTTGTCCAACCCTAACAGGTATTTTGAATTTATTGGACAATTTTTTTTTCTTAGTTTTTTATAATCTGCCATAAAAATACATACAATCCTAAATTTTCACCCTTCTTCCTACCTACCAACCCTTATTTTTTAATAACGATTTAAATTTATATAGCGAAACAAAGTTTGCGGGGTCAGCTAGTTATCTATATAATAAAAATACATGTCTCAATGAAAGTATTTGCATTAGCTAGCCACTGGGGCCAAGGTGCTCGCCTTGTGGGAGGCAGCGCCCCAATCGAATGGTCTGGAGTGACGCGTATCCAAACGCTTGTAAAATTAAGTAGGGAAATAGGTCGCCCTAATAATGAGATAGGATCTGCCCTACATCATCTACAAGTTGGGCCAACGCAACCGGAATCGCGGTACTTATACACACACCCCCTCGTCACGTCTACGACGGGAGAACGATCTTCTGAAGATTTCTTTGCGTGATAAAAAAATACTATTCATAGTAACTAGTACAAAACAGTCAAGTTTTACTTAATTGTTGCTACAATAAATATGCTATAGTATTGTAGATATTTTCTATAGCTTCTCTCAATCCTATGCGCTTGATCTACTTTACTAGAAATTCCCTTATCAACATTCACAGACAGTTCAGTGTGTTTATTTTATATTGTTATTTAATTTTATTTACTGTGCTCGTTTTATTACTTTCACATAGATTCGATTCTTTTATCTGATAAAGTTATACTAATATTATTGTTAAATATGAATCTTTCGTATCCAGCATATAAATTAATAGATTTGTAGTATGGAAATAGCTATATCGTCGTTACAGATAGGTACATATTTTTAAATTAATAAGACATTTACATATATTACTTCTTACCTCTGTCTATAACTTTCTTTCCAACTGATGATTCTTCAACTGTAGCAAAGCCTGCATTAGTGTCTTGTACCATTTTATCATCGTATGTTAATTTACCTATAAATTAAGCGATATAATTAGAATACTTCATGTTATTATATCTAATTATAATATAGATAACAGTTCGTCTATAATTTTATCAGATAATTATTTGTTATCAAAGAGACTTCACACAATAACATTATTGTCATAGAAACGATATTCTTCAGAAACTATGTACATTTTGTTATCTCCGTGTAATCTTATTTAGTCTATATTATCTTACAGTTCAGTAGACTTTTAAGATAGGATTACCCTTTAAAATAAGAATTAACACTAGGTATAATATTTTTGATATGTCTGTATGTTTTTTATATCTGTATATTTAGGCATATTCTACACTAATCATAATGGAAATTATGCAGTCTTACATATAATAAACAATTATTTATTCTAGCGATCGGCCAGTAGTCGAAATTCGACAACATACAATTTTAGATTTAGTAAGACCGTGTATATTATGTTATGACCATGTATATTATGTAATATTATGTTATCTGTGGTAAGACTATAGACAAATATAATAAAAGATGGACAGTATTAATCTATTTTCAATTCGACCCCAGATTTTAGCAAATATTAGCATTGTGCACTCCTTCTCTATAAACTATTAGTGTGCGAAATTTCTTACTACCCACCGTGCAATTTTCGTAATATTGGGTACAAAGTTTGCTCTTCACGTGTACATTATTTGTTAAGGTTATATTGATTGAATGTTAAGGTTGATTGCTATTTACTAGAAAATTATTCGTGTTAAGACTCGGTTAACGATATAAATAACTAATAGTAATATATAATAAAAACTTTGTAAGCAAGTCTTTGAAGAAAATTCTACGAGAAATAAAATAATATCAAAGGACACTATTAGTTTTCCGAACTGTTATAATGCTGTGGCTAGACTTTTATGCTTCATGGCGCGAAAATAAAGGTGGAAGCCGCTCCTCACAAAGTCCGTGGAACTTTGTAAGGAGTGGCTCGTAGCCAACTCCTACTTACTACTTACTACTAACAACAGATACCTATAGTAAATATAATTCTTCAGTACCAATAGATCAAGTTACACTATTTACTTTGGCAGTAGATGACAGTGTATATCCGTCATACTTTAAGTTTATTTCAATTAACATTACTTCACAAGTTTCAACATAATTCTTTATTATATTTACTAAGTTAAATATACTTTACTAGTTACTCTCCCCGGTTTCGCATGGGTATGCTTACTACGTACTATATCTTTTAACCTACCTCTTGGATCACTGTCTATTGCAAAAAACTATATTAAAATCGTTGTTGCGTAGTTTAAAAGATCTAAGCGACTTAATTTATAGTAAAGATTAGAATAAGGAACAGTGGGACTAACAAAATAATGATAAAAAAGTTCCTCAATAAATCTAATATTTAAAAAATACACATATATATAGTTTATATTCTTACCTTTCTGGGCTTCCATTAGCAGATGTATCATATCCGGTCTGACAATTTTTTGGTCTTCTCGATTTCTCATTGTACCGAGTACCAGATTTTGAAAGAAGTTTGTCGTGTCTTTGCTGAATAGTGTTACTTTTAGTTTCTGCAACGACAATACAAAACTATGAATAGTACAATGAATTTTGAAATACTAGCTGTGCCTGCGATTTCACCCCATTTACTTTTCTATGGTTGTCACTATTAGGTAGGCCAGAAATATATAATACTACCTGTGCCTGCAGTTTTACCTGCATGAAATTTATAGCCTATATGTTATTCTTATGTATAAGCTATAACACTGTTACGTTTCAACTAAATCCGTCCAGTAGTTTCTTCATGAATCAGTAACAAACATTCATCTATACTCACAAACTTTCGCATTTATGATATTAACAAAATATTAGAAACTCACATTACTACAATACATTAATTATTACTTAATGGATTTATAATATTTTGTTTAATTCCGCTACTATTGCTGTGTATACAACAAATTTTAATATTCGGTGCGGAAACTTGACTACAGCTGCTGGAAGTGTTACCTTCTCAGTTGGTAAAATACCGACCTTTATTGAATCTACACCCATATTACGACTCGTGTTTTGCCTCTGAACGAGGCATCATCAGGCAATGATGTTGAATAGTTCGAAAACCTAATCTTGATTGTTCGGCGAACAAACTACGACTGTTATGTAGTTACTAATAGAATTATTGTATACTAAATAATAAATTAAATCACTTACCGCCATTAACTTTGGGAAGGAGATGAAAAAGAAGAATTTCAGAGTTTCAATAAACCCGAATGTGGAGGCTGTCTTCCCCTTCTGATAGAACTCGTTTTGTTCGTCCATGTGCGAGTTTACTTTGAGTCCGAATGCACAAGAGGCGATGACGTCATTGGCATATCGGGTCGTTAGATCTTTAGCCTCAATGTCGACGTAGTTTACTAAACAGATAATAAAAAAATACGTATATATATATATTCCCGTAATATCTCGTCATAAATCGTCCAAAATAATTATTGATTCAAAACTTAAAGGATAGCAATTGATATATTCATTAAATCAACTTATGATATTTGTACAAAATATTACATCGTAATATATAAAAAAATCGTGTCAATTTGTATATCTGCGATGGAATCCTAAACTACTGAATCGATTTTGATGATATTTTATATGCTTATACTATCGTAGGTCAGAATGTGTTGTTATAAATTTTTTATACCTCTAAGTGATAACCCACCGATTTTTTTTATTTTATGACATTATTGTCTAATTTTTTTTTATAATTTCAATTTAAAAATACTATAGATGATAATAATTTATATGTTAAATCAGCATTTGCCGGGACTGCTAGACTTAATATACAAATGTATTTTGACAAAACAATTTTTTAAAGACTACTTACAGATATCATAGTAGAATATAAATGTATGATAAGCTATTTAATTGTAATAACAACGCTAACCTCCAGAATCTCTGATTTTGGTTTTAAGAGCTTGTATCATTTGATCACCAACTTCTACCATAAATGGCACCATAAGTCGTATCTTCGAACTGGTGAACGCTGGACTCAGAGATGCTCGCATATCCTTCCACTCTTGACCTTTAAAAAACAGTTCATCTGAATACCTTATTGTCACCAATATAAGAATAACAAAAAAATTGTGAACTATCCTATTTTTTCATCAAAGCTTAGATATACCGAAAACAGAATACGACACAAGGCTAAAAATTTCCCAGAAAGAAAAAAAATAATTAAAGTGTCAGATGAGTTGTAATATGTTTTGCTGGATATGTAATAAGTTTTGCAAATTATTGGCCCCAATTGGACTAGAGTATTTAAAAGAGCAACACACAAGTTTCTTGCTCGTTCTTCTTGTGATGAGACAGCTTTCCGAACGAGTGGTAGATAAAAACAAATTGTTATGACTATTCAAAAGTGCTTAAATTAAGTTTATTAGAATAAATAATTTTCTATTTTTTATTTAAATTCGTCGAGTCCAATTAGGGCCAAAAAATTATATACACAAATATTTGACCCTAATTCAATAAATACTGTCTCAGTTCAAATGATCTAAGTTTTTCAAGATACTGCAAGCCAATAAAACATTTTTCATTATTTTCAGATAAAAATAAGGAGCCCACATGCTCTATTAACAATTATGATCCTAAACTCTTAAATAAGTAAAAACAGAATATAATAAAATAATATAATGAGGACCTTTCAATGAGATCAAATTTCTTCCAAACACTGGATCTACAGTTTCATCCACGAATGTTCTGTGATCCAAAAAATATTCGAAGTCCTTAATAGCTATCTTCTTCACCAATTCAAGATCCTTCACCATTAGCACCGGCTTCACAAACTCATACCTTCCCACAAACCTACAAACATTTATAATTTTATCATATGCAGTTTTATTTATCTTTTTATTCAGCATTTAGATGTTCTGCAACAATAAATAATATCGTCAAGTATTTTCATTTAAAAATTTATACATTAAATTCATTAATTTGCTAATAAAATATTCATAGGGTCTAAACATAGACCTCCAAAGTCATAAAAATATTTTTGTATCTTCAGTAAAAATAGGCATTAATCAAGTTATAGCCTCTTTACTTTATGGGGTACCTTAAATAGGCAAAATGCTCTCTTTCAATTGGTGTAAAAAGAAGTAACGATATCTTAAAAAAAGAATTATAGAAAACGTCTAAAATATAAACAATTAAACAAATAAGCACTTTTAATATAAAATTTTAATTCCAAATATAACAAAGTAATTTTCAAAAATAGCGAAAATATTTTCTTCACCTTAAGGTGATATCTAATAACATACATGAACTAACACGTAAATAATAAATTTTATATAACAAAATAGCCAATTAAAAACTAAAAAAAAAAAATAAAGCCAACCGAAATTCCCTTATAAATTTATTTGAAAAAAGTTTATTTAAAATTGTTTATCTATACATATAAATAAAATTAGAGTGTCTGTTTGTAATATTGAAATAACCGTATTTTACTACATGCAAATGAATATATATGCGGTACATATACCAAAATAACACTTTTTATAATTTTTGTCTGTCTGTTGATCTGTTTGTTTCGGCTAATCTCTGAAATGGCTGACCGATTGTGACGAGACTTTTTGGCAGCTGATGTAATAAGGAGTAACTTAGGCTACCTTTATTTTAGTAAAATAAAGTTAAATTCCACGCAGACGAATTCGCGGGAACAGCTAGTATACTATATTACGGAGTTATAAAGAACAAACATTAAAAATTACAGCCGCATTACAAACATTTTTGATGTTTGACAAAAGAAAAAAAATCCTCACCGTTCCTCCGGAAATTGATCGTAGTTCCTTTGGACGTCGTCTGTGAAATGTTCAACGCGCAATATAATCCTTCCCATATTACCCACAACCGGGATTGGGCTGAAGTGCTTCACCCCATACTTGGAGAACCTAGTGTACACTTGTCTATAATACAGCGCCAAGGCTGCTACGACCACCACGAACCAGACGAGGTACAACAACATCTAGAAGGAAATATTTTTTTGTCATTAAAAGGACAAACATGCTGATGATAAGTGGTAATCTTTCCCTAGATAAATGAATACCAGATTTTTTCGGACTACTCTAATGCTGTTAGCCATAGCTGGTCTTTATAGATTCACCGTACAATACGGAGCGAGTGCAAATGGTACTCCAAACCAGCTGAAGGACTTATGGAGCGGCTGAAGGCCAACCTGCACCTGACGAATAGTACTCTAGTCTGAGGGATCCACTAAGTGTTTGAACCACGGCTCAGGCCGTCGTAATTTCGATCCCCGTTTGAATTTAGACGGGCAATCGATCGAAGGGGTGTAATTTCAATGTTTTTCTTACCCTTCAACTAAGCAACGTGTTTGACGGCTGAAATAGGTAGTTGAGGTCTTCAATAATAGAAATATTTTTGTAATGTCTATTTCCTTTACCTTTGTATATTTAATATATACTTAATCTAAATATATATAACTATATAACTCAAAGGTGACTGACATAGTGATCTATCAACGCACAGCCCAAACCACTGGACGGATCGGGCTGAAATTTGGCGTGCAAGTAGATGTTATGTAGACGTAGGCTAAGAAAGGATTTTGATAAATTCTACCCCCAAGGGGATAAAATAGGGGATGAAAGTTTATATGAAACTTCGTCAATTTTAAACCGATCGGGCTGAGTCTTTGCTTGCATAAAGCTACTACGACGTAGCCATCCCTTAAGAAAGGATGTTGATAAATTCCACCCCTAAGGGAATAAATTAACGCGAGCCAAGCCGCGTGCAAAAGCTAGTTAATAATATATTTAAGGTAGCGATTTCATAACTTCTGTAGAGTGCTCTAACCACATTTCGGAACAAATTATTTTAAACATCACTGCATTCTCATATACATTATATATACTATATCTACATACATGTTATTCGGTATTCAAATTGCTTCCAAACACATTCTGAATGATAAGCACTCCTTTACAATACACCACTTACAAGATAAAAGTGTATTAAATAAATATTATTGCAGTTTAATCTTGATGATCTAGATTGTTTCACCTAAATGTCATTTAACTAAACTTAGTAATTCGTTTTATAGTAATTGCGTTAGGTTTCTTAACTACTAGAATCTGTTTTAAAACTGCCTGAAAAAATATTTATATGTCGTATAAAAACTTTCTTTGTAAAAAAGATTATTGAGTTGAAGACACTGTAAATGATAATAATGTCTTTAGAATAAAATTTAAAATTCATAGCGCTGACAATATTATCTGATTTCACTAAGAATGAGTGCGTAGTGGTTGCTATGTTGATTCTCGCATGTTTTTATTTGTTATTGTGATTTTATTTAAAATAAGATTTATTCAAAAGAGCAAAACACACAAGTTTAGTTTGTTCTTGTTGTGAGTGTAGACTCATCACAACAAGAACGAACAAGACTACATACTACTACAAAATACATTTATATCTGTATAGATAAATGTAATTTGTATATAAGAGGTGTGTATTATCATGAACAAATATATTTAACAATTTGCTAAGATACGACACCTAAAAATATACGCGCATAAATCATTTTCGCACTTGATCGATTAGGTCAATTTCTAGCAAATTGTATTTACAAATTGGTATATGATGAGGCCAGTTAGGTTAGTTGGACCAATTGTAGGTGTTGAGTCTGTCCGACTCAACTCTGGAGATAGACTCAACAAATTAGCTGGTCAAGATCGCGACCCCATAATATTATTGAACAATAAGCAAAGTGAAAAACGGCAATTATTAGATTTATTGGTAGTAATAAATATGAATAATCTCAGTACAATTCACACAGCGGCATCTAGACCCAAATTAACCTACCTAAAGCTTGTGTTAAGGGTACTAGACAACTGATACAAATACATAGAAATGTTTTTTTTCGTAAATATGTATTGCACATTTTAATACCCAGACCGATACAAACAATCATACTCAATACAAATGTTTGTGCCGTGCGAGTAATCGAACCCGCGACCATCGGAAGTAAGGCGGTGTGCTAAACCGCTAGACCATGAGGCATAATTTACTATATCAGGATGATTTCCACGTAGTCTGGCAACCATCCTGGTTTATTCCTGGTGAATTCGTAACAATAGGCTAACTGACTCTACTTTTAGTGGATGATAATGGAATGATGCACCCGCCTGCGCTAACGGTATACGCTGGCGGGGCACCAGTGGAGGATGATATGATGAACATGAAGTCAGGTCAGTTAGCCCATCGTGATAAGTTCACCGGGAATTTATCATGATGGTTTCCAGGGGGGACCGCGTGGAGGTCAACCTGACATTACTAACAATCTCCTTCCCCCCTTGTGACTCTACTGTCAGCGTATACTGACAACTGTTAGAGCAAGCAAATGCACCTATCCATTTGCATAAAAAAATAACTAACTAACTAATTGGGTCAAAAGTTTTCGCAAAGTGTACTTCTACTATCATTGCCCAATCAATTGTATTTTGAATCCCATCGTAATTATAGTCAGCCGCTTCATTACTAGAATATAATTGTATATATATTGTTTTTAATATAATATAATTATATAGTAATGTACCTGACACAGGCACTTCTATGCTTACTAGGTCATCCCAACACTATGTTATTGTAACCGAATTGTTTTTTAAAGATATAATAATTTTTTCAATTTTTTTTTCAAGTAGTGACAAACAAACAGACACACGGGAAGTGGTAACCGTAGCCTATTTACATGAATAGCCTATATTTTATAATATGCCATTAAAATAGACAAAGAAATCAGGCTACCATATCCGGTCATTTCAATAATAAGTACAATCAATTTCATACAAATCGTGGCACCACGAATGGTCAATATTATATCATGAGCGGCAAATTCAATGTTTAAACAGAATCCAAGTTTGAAGTTGTCAACAAAATATTTATAAAAACATGTTTCAATTTTAAATATTTACATTTAAATAATTGCTAGAATTACCAAGATAGAATATTATTTGACTTTACATTTAATTATAAAGTTAAATAATAATAATACAGGACAATTTACACAGCCTCCCACACACATACATCTAGCCCCATACAGTCCGAAGCTAATCAGGGCTTGTGTTATGGGTACTAAGACCTAAGATATGTTTAAAATTTGTTTTGTTAATGATTTCATAATATATATAGAAAATACAAAGATCAATACAAACAATCTTATTAATAAAAATTGTGTTATATTTTTGTATCGTGCGAGAAATTGAACCCGCAACCATCGGATGTAACGCGGTGTGCTAGATCACTAAACCACCGAAATCGCCGTTGTATCCACAAATATGGTTTTTTGTCTTTCATATCCACTAATTGGTTTGGCTGTTTCTTGTATATTTTACATATGTATTTACAGAAAAAAAATGTTTTTATGCACTGTTCATACATACAGGAACCATTTACCATTACCCCTTCGGTGGTCTATAAGCTTGTTTGCCATAACATTAATATATAAAAAAACAGTTTATTAACTGACATAGCTGACAGGTTTACGCCTACACAACCATCCTATAATTAAATACCTAATCGAAACAAATAAAGAGACACTCCACATGAAACCTCCTCCACTTTTAAAGTCGGTTAGTTGCCCTTGAACGTCGCTACGATTAGCTCTAACTATTATTTATACGTTGTTATTGTTGACAAACCGGTTAGAAGCGCACAATGCAAACAAAAAGGTACCTACATAGGTGCGTAATTAAATTCTAATTTCAATAATATAAAATCAAAGACGACTATTCCCTTTATTAAAGATATGTTTTTGTATGAAAAAAAAATTTAGAAATTACATTAGTGGCACGAAATACCATCACCATTATACTAATATATTTTTATTACGGTGCAATACAGAATAATAAATTCTATGTGATTCTATGTGAAGCAAAAATTTGCATCCAAAAATTGCGCAGACTGGAGGACTTATAGTTTACATAGAGAAAAAGTGCAGAATGTTAATATTTTTAGTTTAATTATGCACAAAAAAGACATTAATTCAACAAAAAAAAAATTAAATACACTACCATTATTCCAAATTTCTTTAATAGTATTCAACCAAACTACTATCGTGGTATGAGATTATATAAACTCCATGAGATTATATGAATATTTATTATATGTAGTTTAAATTTATATTTTATTTATATGTAATCCATAAACTTATGTCTATTTTATATTAATATATTAATATTTTTATATATTTGTCATAATTTTTGTTTTTTTTTCTTTCAATTAATTATAAAAGTGCGCTTTATTGTCTCTGATCAACGCGACGGTCGACTGGTAGAGAATGCCATCAGGCATTAAATCTGCAATGTACATATATACTTTTGTGTGCAAACGAATAAGTAAATAAATAAATAAATATATATTTGATACACAGGCATAGAAATACATATAGTCTTTAACAATAGAACCTTAATAATGTTCAAACTTATAATTTAAAAAAATATAGTCGAATTTCAACCATTAGGTCGACTACTAGTATACTTAAATTAAATAATAATAATATTAAACTATATTATTGTATAACATTGTTTTTCGACTCAAATTATTACGGGGGTACTTAAATAATGAAATATGTAATTTTATTTTATCTATCTATCTATCTAAATTATTATAAAGTTTCATTAAAATCCGTTCAGTAGTTTTTGCGGGAAGGAGTAAAATACCTCCATATATACTCACAAACTTTCGTGTTTATAATATTAGTAAGATATTGTAAGGATTCTTGTTTGATATGATATGATTGATAATAAATAAAGATTCATAATCGTCATCATTTCAAGCCGGGAGACGTCCATTGCCGAATAAGGCCTCCCCCAAAAATCTCCAATTAAAGATTATTATTACCAAATCAAAACACTGCTATCGGAAAAAAAATTGTACTTGAGTTTCTTACTAGTTCCTACCGACTAAATTGGAACTGGGCAGTATAAAGAGAATTCTAAAAAAAAATATTAATAAATAATTTCCAATAAAACTTCTTTTAAAGTCGATTAGAACTCAATAATGAGTATTAATATATAATTTAATATGAAACATAATTAATTGGAAAAAATATTACAGAAATGCCAAAAAGTGTTACTAATATTGATTAACTTCTTTTAAAGTCTAATAGAAATCAATAAAGGCCCTTTAAATTTAATTAAGAAACTTAATTAATTACTAAGAAAATAATAACTTACTATTAATTATTTCACTTAACAATAACAATTTCATAAACGAACGATATATATTTAAAGAATTATGTAATAAATCAATTTCATAAACGAACGAATATTTAAAAAAGTTCTGTAATAAACTACAGCACTGGCAGTGTCGCTAAAAGCAACAACTGTACTGCGCGCCGAAATGCGCAATTGTCAATTACATAGTGGTTGTTATTCTGGTATCTACATATGTATTCAGTGATAAAAGGTAATTATGATAACTGTTGAGGGCTCTGAAATCCCATTGTCTGTCTGCCTAATTATATCTCGAAAACTAAACTTCATTTCATGTTATAGTTATAAAACAATATATTCAAATTCAAAATATCTTTATGATTTTAAATCTACCGTCAGTCGGAATGATTTCGAGATGAGAAGAATAACTAATAATACTACCAACATAGAGTAGGTCCAATTATTTTTTACAGCCTCGGAAGTCTGTAAAAAATGATGAATCTACTCTACGTTGGATTTCACACCTTGCTTTCCGATGGTCGCGAGTTAGATTCCTCGCACCGTGCAAATATTTGTATTCATAAGTTTGATTGTTTGTATTCGTCTGGATTTCTAATATTATGTATTAACAAAAAATATATAAAAAATATCACTTGCCTAGTACTCATAACACAAGCTATATTTAGCTTGGGACTAGATATTGTGAATTGTCCTGAGATATTATTATTATTTATGGCAGTCTTTTTAGGTAACTCTCACTACTGTCGGTGAACAAATTGCACCGAGTGTGCTATTCTTACTCAATAGAAAGCCACACAGTATTCATAGATGTGGCATTGCTGGGATAATGGGATTTAGCATTTTGATACAACCACGGCTTAAACCCGCCTCCCTAAAGTCCCACTTCTAGGACAAAAGAAACAACGACTTTGCTTAATATTATTTAGACGTTATAAAATAAACATATGTTTCTAAATTCAGATTTCAGTCTTGTAGTAATTAACTTTCTGTTGATTCGTAACTCAAGCTTAATAGAGCCTAGAATATCATAAATGTGTCTAAAAAAATACTATTTTAGTAGTACTTAACTGTTTAAATTTTCTTTTGTGTAACAAAATCTTATACTATCTTGAAAATATGTGAAATAAAATAGTTTATAGTAAAAATACAACATTTATTAATCGTAATAGACTTGTATGGCACGATGAATTAAAAAAAAAATAATGATGGAAAAATATAAGGATATAGGGTAATTTTTAGGCGAAGACCAAGGCACAGCTATATTAAGCTAAATAAAGTCAAAATTGGAGTCGTATCGTATCAACATTTAAAGAATATAATGGAAGATTGTGGAAAGTAGCTAGAGCTTTCTCGACAAGAGCGTAGTTCTTAAAATATAAATGAATGTCATTATAATACAGTACCGTGCTTATTTCTAAGATCTGATTTTCAATCGCATCCAGTGTCCGCCTTTGATTCGCAAGTTGAATGTATCTGTGGCGAGCTCGGACGATAGACATGTCTTCTCACACGGCGATATCTCCATGTGTTGCAGCAACTGGTACAGCATCACTTTCACCTCGCACAGAGCGAATCTTGAACCTGGTGATACAGAACATATTTTTACATATTTACTATATTCATATTATAGGCACTGTTGTTGTCTGTTACAATCTTTATTAGATACTAAGGTTCTCTATACAAAAATATAATTCTTAATAGTAAAAAATACAATTTAAATATGAGATATAAAACTATATGGCCAGTAAGTACGTCAGCAACAGGCACTATTGACCTATCTTCAAATATACGCATCAAGATTAATAAAAATTGTAGATTCTCACCAATACAATTTCTAGGACCCAATCCAAATGGCATATATGACAGTGGTTGAATTTTGTGCTTGTTTTCCTCGGAGAATCTTTCTGGATCAAACTTCAAGGGATCAGGGAATAATTCGGGATCTCGGTGGAAGGAAAACGCTGGAATCAACATACCTTCGCCTTTACGTATCTGAAAGAGAATTAAAAATGAAAGAGATTGATCGATTTGTCATTGTAATAATGGTTTACAGCACAAATATATAACTTCATATAATAAACATAATACATATTTGTATATAAGTACACAACATATACTTACAATATAGTCTTCGGTGGCTTTACTATTGGGTTTGCCTAAATTGTAATCTTTGGTGCATATCCTGTCAAGACCAATTGCAGGTGGCCATAATCTCAGCACCTCTGAAAAAACATATAGTTAGTAAAAAAATATAGTTAAAAAGAATAAAACTGACTCATATAAAATTGATAATCTTGTGGAATATGTAAACAGTCAAATGAGAAGACGCGCACCTCTATGCCTAATATAGCTTTATAACACAAAGAAAAAGTAAGAAATTTAAAAAATATTTATTTATCTACAATCAGTAAAATTTTTAGCAAATAAATAGAATTTTTTGACTCTTTATTAAGTAACTATTTTACGCGAATTCGTCGGCACCTTTCATTCGCTATTTCACCCCTCCTGCATGATTTTTTTGATACAAGATAGTCCTTATCCGTGCTTATATTACCTTCCTGTGAAATTTCAATAATATTCGGTCAGCCATATGACAAAAGGTACACAGATACTGACAGACAATGATACACTTTCACATATACAATATTAGTATGAATAATGAGATTGAAGAAAACATCACTACCTGAAACCACCATATCCATGTACGTCATATCCTGAATTGATTTGTAGTCGAATTTTCCACCGTTTTTGATATCATTCTCTTTTATCTCTTGTGCTAGTTTCTCTTGTACTTCAGGATGAAGAGCCAGCTCGTGTAAAGCGAACGACATCGCTGCAGATACAGTCTCAAATCCGGCAATGAAGAACAGAACAGCTTGAGCAACTAAATCGGTGTTTGACCATACTTTGGAAAATAAAATATAATAATTTACATCATTACATAATTTCTCTAAACTAAGTAGGTATTCATTAGCGATACAGTTAATACCAAACACCATTTATGGTATGGTACTGAGGCACGATTAACATTATTATACTATGTATTAGTGCTATAAAAGTTGAATTGCTTTTTTACTGGCAATCTATGTCCTCTTAAAGTTGAAAAAATTTTATTATATTTTCTTTCATTAGTTTCAGCGAACCGATTTTTTAATCGCACAATATTATTAGTTTTCTTCAGTCAAAATGTTGTCTCCATTCCATTGATTTAATTAATATAACAGCTTTTTAGTACCCAATCACAATATTTACACATGTAATCACACATCTTCCTTTTTTAGAATTACTAGGATCTCACACAAAAACTTTATTAGTTTATAATTATTTTTACCTCTATTTATAACTTCTCTTCCAATAGAAGACTCTTCTACGGTAGCATAGCCAGCATTAGTATCTTTTATCGTCTTATCATCATATGTTAATTTTCCTATAAAATAGACATAATTATTAATATTACAATTAGTTTCTTTAATGTTATTATATCTGCTAATTACACAGATAATAATTTTAATGTTGAGTAACTGTAAATTTAATGTAATGCTATGATATAACTAGTGGTTATCAAAAAAACTTTATCATGGAATGACAACATATTGTATGGAAAATGATAACCATGGCCTATATAGTATATCTAGGCAAATATTACAAAATACATTATACAGACCTCTCGTATAGTATCATTCCTGATCACCAAGGTCTCAAGCTGTCTGTAATTTCCCTATAACTTTTTTCAGAGAGTTTTACTTTGTCCTATACACGGAGTTATTTACTGCATTTATATTTTTTATTCATACCTTTCTGTGCTTCCATTAGTAGATGTATCATATCAGGTCTGATGATGTTATTCTCCTCTCAATTGCTCATTGTACCGAGCACCAGATTTTTAAAGAAGTTTGTCGTATCTTTGCTGAACACCGTTATATTTAGTTTCTGCAAGTAAAAGCTACGAATTCTTACGAGACTCATAATAATTTGTTTGTAATTGTGTAGTAAAAATTAATTAGAGCACAAATATGAATTCTTGGTAGACTTATTCCAATAAATATAACTTATCAACCTCTTATGACTGTGATGAATTGTAAATTGATCGAGGAAAGATTTATTTTATTTATGGAAACAAGAATTTAGTATCTTAATTCATTACATATATATAATAATAATAATCTCATGACAATTCACACAGCACCATCTAGACCCAAGTTAAGCTAGCTAAAACTTGTGTTATGGGTGTAAGATAAATATACATAGATATTTTTTTTTGTAAATAAATACATATTATACATATAAAACACCCAGACCGATATAATCAATCATACTCATGATTACAAATGTTTGTGCCGTGCGAGGAATCGAACCCGCGACCATCGGTCGTAAAGCAATGTGCTAGACCGCCGAGGTCGTCAAGGTACGTCGAGGTATTAACCAATACAATTTATTTATTTTACTCAGGTACATCAAATTGTCGATATTATAAAAGAAGCATTATCCTTCTCAGATCAAATAAAATCAATATATCTTGATTCATGATGTACTACAGACACTACTGTTAGGTCAAATCTACCATCAGTTCGGAATGTACTCGTATTATAGTTTAAATTCATTTTAGTTCATTTATTTGCACTGAGTGGTAGACAACACAGTAAAGAACTAACAGGGAACTCTGCTTCTACTCTTTTTTATAGGAGATTGTACATTATGTATATATTAAATGTTAGTATACTTATGTAATTTTTATTTATTTATTAACTTGGTACTTCATTTGCTTCTCTGTTCTTAAAATTACATAATAATATACATACCACGTACCGCCATTAACTTCGGAAAAGAAATAAAAAAGAAGAACTTAAGAACTTCAATAAAACGGAATGCAGAAGCTGTCTTCCCCTTCTGATAGAATTCGTTTTGTTCGTCCATGTGCGAGTCTACTTTGAGTCCGAAGGCACAAGAGGCGATGACGTCATTGGCATATCGGGTCGTCAAATCTTTAGCCTCAATGTCAACGTAGTTTACTAAGCAGATAACAAAGATATGTAAATTGTTGTGTAATACTTTAAATAGACAAAGAATGTTTATTAAGTAATAATAACCATACCAACCTCCCGAATCAGTGATTTTAGTTTTAAGAGCTTGAGTCATTTGATGTCCAACTTCGACCATAAATGGCAACATCAGTCGTATCTTCGAACTGGTGAATGCTGGACTCAACGTTGCCCGCATATCCTTCCATTCTTGACCTTAAAAAGATTATTTCTTTAAAGGTCACGTATGGAATTTTTATATAAGAATATGAATATAATATTGGTCTCATAAGGAAAGGAGAAAGTAGAGAAGAAATGAAAGTAATGTTCTTTATGACTAATAAAAAAAATCATATTCGCAATTTAGATTCACCACGAAGATTGGACAAGAAACTTAAACTTTAGGTATCGTATCAAGCAAATGTTTAATATTTACAGTTTTAAGATTTTGCGTAAACAGAAATTGTAGAAATTTGTATCGTAAGTCACAATAATTAAAATGTTAAAGCTTTATAACAACAGGCTGATTTAAAGCTATAATAAAATGATGATTGATAAGGTGTTGTCAGTATTGCTCTTCATGTATGCAGGCGACGGTTACTGCTTACCATCAGGTAGGCCGTCAATTTGTTTGGCAAAATAATTATATGAGAAAATATTCTCTTTTTTTAGAAATTAACCTTGCAATGAAAGCAAGCTTCTTCCAAATATTGGATCCACACTTTCATCCACGAATGTTCTGTGATCCAGAAAATATTCGAAGTCCTTAATAGCTATCTTCTTCACCAATTCAAGATCCTTCACTATTAATACAGGCTTCACAAACTCGTATCTTCCAACAAACCTGTAAAACATTTGTTATTTTGTCTCATTCATTTTTATACTTTATTTACCATTTATATATACACTGTAGACAACAATTGAATATTATAATATCTTCATGATATTGGTGATTAAAGTTATTTATTATATTAATTACTTTGTTATAAAATCTTGTGTCATCAAAATATTTCAGAGAATAATCGTATTAATAAGTATTATTATTCATAATGTTTCTTAAGTTTATGTTCCATTTTGTTCAATATTCTTTTATCAACGTCAAGAAAGGTTGTGGTTCTCAATTACATTAAGTTACATACAGTTTAATAGGTAACAGCAATAAATAGAAGCAATAATCAATGGAAAATCTCACCTTTCTTCTGAAAAATGGTTGTAGCTTTTTTGCATGTCATCAGCAAAGTGTTGACTGCGCAGTATTACTCTAGCCATATTACCCACAACCGGGAATGGGCTGAAGTGCTTCACCCCATACTTGGAGAACCTGGAGTACACTTGTCTATAATATAGCGCCAAGGCTGCTACAACCACCACAAACCATACGAGGTACAACAACATCTAAAACAAAAAAATATAAATTAGAAATTTATAGAATATAAATTAAAAATTAAAAAAAATTATCATTATAATTTTATAAGTTAAATGTGCTTTTTTAACAAAAAAACTGCGTCTGTAGTGATTGTATACGCAGTAAAAGCGGGGGATATAATCTATTAAAAGTCCTTGATCTGTCCAAAACAGTAAGTTCTAATAGAATGAGGATCCTAAGTCAATATGACCAAGTTCATGCCAAAAGTGTATATATATACATTTAAGTGCTTCAATCAGTTATTTAGTAGCTATAAAATTAGCTCTGCTTTGTTTAGGACTAAACTGTTCTGTGTGAAAGATTGGGGTTATTATTAATTAATTAATTAATGATTAATTAATTAATTTATACATGCTTTTCATCATTGGAATTTCATTCAGCAATCTCCACAATGGACGCATTACAGTCATCGTTTATCATCAGATGGGCCATAAGATTGTTTGCCACCATTATAGTTTAAAAAAAAAATTAGATCAAACTTGTTTCTGGGGGGCTGGGAGAGCTGATTAATATTATTCTATTATAATTGGCACGTGAGGAACCCAGTTGGGTGAGCCGGCTCGACTTTTTAGTATTAAGCTCACTAAAATCTAAAGATCAACTCAATAAAGAGGGTCAAGAGCGTGACCCGATAATTTTATTGGGCAGGCGGTCGAAGTGTATAGTGTATAGATGGAGGGTTTAGATGAATAGACAGACTGTGTACTAAATTCTATTGTCCTAAGTTGTACGGATTGTGTACATATTTTAATATATATGTGATATAAAACTTTAAAGTATCAATATAATCCATTTCCTTTCTCTTTTCTCCTAATCCTTCATTTGCTTGAAACTATCTATGGTTATGTGTATTATTAAGTTTATGTAAGTATGTACATATTTACGTATGTATATTGAGTATGTTGTTATGTGCATCACCTACTCTCTTTCTCATATCTTCACCTTCTACCTAAACATTTTCTATAAGAGATTGCTTAGCGGTAAGACCGCCTTTTGTACCAGTTATTGTATTTTTTTCTATTACTTGATATTTTTCTGTATCTGTTGCAATAAATTTAATTTTATGTCAAAAGAAAGCAAAATAAATATATTTGAGTTAATAATTATCCAGAGTGATCAACATTACATTATCAAAAAATGTATCCTATACCAATAGTCGTCATTTAGATGAACTATGAAGATTTGTTCTAGAACCTCATTTAATTTCATTGCACAATATTTTATCGACAGCTTTGAATTCTGATTGCAAAAAATATTCATATTTCTCGCCTGTAAGCATTAACCATCCTTGATATAACTTAATGGATTTATTTTATTTTGTTGTCCGCTAGCCTGTCGGGCCTTAACCTGTTATATTAACCCGTGTTCTTACAAAGGGATCACAATTAGGTAGGTTTCCGAATTTCGTTACGTTACGGCAAAATTTCGGTTAAAGTATTGCTGTCGAGCTTGAGTGAGTGGAGACGCAAGGTCTCTGAGTAGAGACATAAGAATAACTACATTGTAATTTTTAATTCCGCTAGCCTGTCGGGTATTATTAGCCCGTGTCCTCACACGGGGATCACAATAGGCAAGTTTTGTTGCGTGGACACACTTCTTAAAACAGTCTTTACCACTTCTAAATTAACAAAGTTTTATGAAGAATTATAATGTTATGCCTAACAAAATGCATGTTTAGGTGTGAATTTACTAGTGTTTGTGTTCAGAAATAATGTACAATGTGTAAATATAATAAGTAATATTTGTAATAATTGTGTAATGTAACATGAATAAAGAAACATGAACTCACTGTTATTTATATAACTGAACAATCCATTACATGAAACAACACAGAAATATAAGTTCAGCAACGATGTGTAACACTTGTAACGTCCATTAAAGCATGAACTACACTGAGACATCATACTCCAATATACTCGTACGCAGAATAACATAGTGACCGTCAAATTTGAGCATAGTGATAATAGATATAAGTGATAAACTGCCATGATTCTTGGATGTCTAAAACATTATCAATGCGTAATAGGATATTGTTTTGATGTTACTGTATGTAGTATCTCATTAACTTTCCCTATAATTTCTCTGTTCTGTTATCATTGTTGTTACTTGTACCATTCCTGTATGTGTGACACAATTACATATATACATATATAGCCTCTGTGGTTAGCGGTAGTGTGATATGTGTATGGTGTGGGTAGCGGTTAAGCAAGCAGTAGCGCTTTCCGATAGACGGGTTCGATCCCTCGCACGGTGCAAACATTTATATTCATGATTATGAACGTTTGTAGTGGTCTGTGGTGTGGTGTTTTCTATGTACATTATGTATGTATTTACAAAAATTATGTATAACTAAGTATTTATATCAGTTGTCTAGTACCCATAACACAAGCTCTGCTTACCATGGGTCTAGATGGCGCTGCGTTAATTGTCCAGGGGTAATTTATTTATTTATCATTTTCTATCAATAATTGAATTAACATTTATTGGTATCAATAACATCTTCATTTTATGTGTAAACTTCTTGTATAATATCAATAGGTATGGATGATGGTATTCTATTGGATTTATATGTATATATTTATAACAATACTTACAGTTAATAATCACTTTCTTATATTTTCAACAGTATTTTACAAAATCTTTTCCACACGTCCGTTCGTAACGCTTGCTGCAATCTTAATAATCTCATCGCCATGGTAGAATAGAAAAGTGGGAGGTAGCTCCCAGTTTTATAATAAATCAATACACTTACTTTTATTTAACAATTCAATTACATAAATGGTTATTAAATATGATAAAGAAGCGTACTACCCTCAGGCAATTAAAATAGAACAAATATAGTAATAATGAATAACTGTTGATGACAAATAATAATAATAATAATAATCTCAGGACAATTCACACAGCGCCATCTAGACCCAAGTTAAGCTAGCTAGAGCTTGTGTTATGGGTACTAGATAACTGATACATATACATAGTTTTTTTTTTGTAAATACATACATATTATATATAAAAATCACCCAGACCGATACAAACAATCATACTCATGAATACAAATGTTTGTGCCGTGCGAGGAATCGAACCCGCGACCATCGGTCGTAAAGCGGTGTGCTTGACCGCTAGACCACCGAGGTCATCGAAATACACATTTTCTATTACTGATTCAGTCGCAATGGTTCTTATTTTTTTTATTTTGTATCAATTCTTGTATTAAAATATTAGATAACTTTAAGGATGGTTTATTACCGACACTAATGATTTTATAAAATTAAACTTACTATAGTAAAGTTTAACGAACAAAAGTTTAGCTGAACGTTACAAAAACTACTCTGAACCGGATATTAACGGTTTGAACTAGTTAGTGTTGTTAAACCCTCGCTTTATTAGTTATTGTTTTCACATACGTTTCTGAATAGCTCACGGGTTTGATTCCGAAAGGTCTCTACTATGGTCCTATGTTCAAATTTCGTAGATCAAAAAAATATATGTATAATTTTACATTTCTGATTGAGTCTTTACAGATAACAAATGAATAATCCAAGATATTTTGAAATGATAATTTGACTACCTCGGTTAGTATTCCGTGTTACTTTATGTTTGTCGCGGATTCGATTCCTCCCACGGTGAAAATATTTATATTTATAACTATGACTGTTTGTATCGGTCTGGTTGTTTTCTATGTATATTATGTATGTATTTACAAAACAAATATCTAAGTATGTATATCAATTATCTAGAACCCATAACTGATGTTCTGTTTAGCATGAAATTCATTATATATATATCATATATAATAAATTTCAAGCTATATATTATATATCATATCATATATAAGTCATCTGAGATTCTTATGACTGAATATACATAGCTACATATTTTTGGGTTCAATAATAATTGTATTCGTCATTTTGCTATTTTATATACTCGTAAAATAGATATAGTCTTTATTAAAATGGACATAAATTGAAGTACTTTTGAATAGTCACTTTTTTTTAATCTACCACTCATTTAGACTGCAGTCACTTGATAAAGAGAACGGGCAAGAAACTTGTCTGTTGCACTTTTAAACAAATACGTAACACTTTAAAATCAAATGAACAATTTTTTTTTTAATCAAATTATAAGTGGAATAACACTCTTTATAAGGCTTTTGTATATAAATAATTGTATTTCATTCAATTACAATATTGTCTTCTGTTTTTTTTATGATCTGATCTTCAAACGTATCCAGTGTCCACCTTGGATTTGTAGGCTTAGCGCGTGATTGGTGAGCTTGGTCGGTATACATGTCCTCTCACACGGTGTCAGCTCCATATGTTGCAGTAGTTGGTACAGCATCACTTTCATTTCGCATAGAGCGAACCTTGAACCTGATTATGAAAAAATGTAAAAATTTATATTACATATTTATGTTTATATCATTATATAGTATAAAACAAAGTCGCTATCGCTGTCTGTCCATCCCTATGTATGCTTAAACCTTTAAAACTACGCAACGGATTTTGAAGCAGTTTTTTTAATAGATAGAGTGATTCAAGAGGAAGGTTTATATTATACATGTACACCCGTGCGAAGCCGAGGCGAGTAGTTAGTTACATAATAAATCGTATTTAATGATTTAATATTATATTATATTTTGATTAGAAAAAAATGTAATATAAATATTCAAAAACTAGTATAGTAAGTATTATTTCATGTTATATTCATTATAATAAAAAAAACTGTTATAAAAAATAATTTCGTTCAAGAAAATAAAATGTATTAAATAATAAAAATGTATAAAGTCTATTTTAATTTAATATCACATTGTCATCTTACATATAAAATTATTGTGTTACAATGTTAGTTACCATACTGACTTGACTTGGCTTGACCGGTTTTTATGAAATTTTATATGCATATTCAGTAGGTCTGAGATTCAGCTACTATCAAATTTTAATACCCCTAAGTGATATGGGTTATCCACCCAAAATTTTTTTTTTATTATTTGCACAAAATTATTTATTTTATACAATTCCAAATTTTCAGTTCTTTACCATAAACCCACATTTTGAAAACGCGATTTAAATTCATATGGCAAAAAACGTTTTCAGCTAACGTTGTCAACCAGTTCCCGATAAATCATCGCATTAAACTATCGCTAGTTATAGTCTTCCAAGACGTCGATGAATTAAAAATCGAAATATTTACCGATATTCTGATTTCTCAAAAAAATATGACCACAATATCATTTATTAGGACGAGATTTCTACTTACCAATACAATTTCTGGGCCCAATTCCAAAAGGCATGTAGGCGAAAGGCTGGATCTTATGTTTGTTTTCCTCGGAGAAGCGTTCTGGATCAAATTTCAAGGGGTCTGCGAAGTGTTCGGGGTCACGGTGGATTGCAAATACCGGTATTGCGATATTTTCGCCTTTACGTATCTAGAAACCATTTTATTTTTAATAATATAGTTCAATTCAACAGACATTCAGGATAATATTTTAAGAAAGGTATACATATGAATGTTGGTGGTTACAAGGGCAGAGAAAGGCCGAAAAAGAGATGGATGGACTGTGTGAAAGATGATATGGTAAGAAAGGAAGTAAATAACGCGATGACTGCGAACAGGGATGAATGGAAGCGAAAAACATATTACGCCGACCACCAATGGGATAAGGAAGAAGCAGATGATAAGTTCATTTCGACAGACAAGAATCTCCTAAGAGTTCATGTTTGTCGAAATGAACGTGTACAAGAATTCTTCCTTGATTTTGGATTAGTCGTAGATTAGAGACTAATTTAATCTCTAATATACGCTATTACAGCACAGGGGACAAACGAACTTGTGTGTCACCTGATGATAAATGATTACTGCTGCCCATAAGAACATGTAATATCAGTGGAATTGCAAATGAGTCGCCGGCCTTTTAAGAAGGAATAAGCTCTTTCCCTGAAGGCTTCAATATCGTATCTGTTCGGAAATACCATTGCTGAAAGGTGATTCCACAATGTGGTCGTACGTGGCAAAAAGTTTCTAGAAAACAACGCTGTGGAGGACCGCCATTCGTTCAAATGATCAGGTTGATATTTTAGTTTTTGGCGGATCTGAGTTTCTCCCAGAACACAAACTCAAATCTATCTAATTTATATTAATATCTGTAACATATTTATACTGATAATTGTGTCCTCTAATATAATAAATGCGAAAGTTTGTTTGTTTAGCTAACTGACTTTTTTTAATTAATTTATATAATTTGATAGAGAGATATAATATCTTAATCCTGCCGAATGACAACCCCTAAGATACCGATATGTCCGTAATGCTGTTTATGTTTGTAGGCGTTGTTTCCCACTTACCAATATATCATTCTGATAGTTCATTTTTTATATTATGCCATCATAATATAAAAAATGAACTGGAAAATAAGGATAGGGTCCATCTGTGAATAAATGTTTACCGTAGTCTATGGACACCTGAATCACCCTTAAGAATGCTTAATATACCCTCCTTGAAAAACCCCATGCTTCCATCTCTCGAGAAAACCTCTGCAGGTAGTTTATTCCAAAATCTAAATGTACGCGGAAGGAAACTACTCTGAAACCGCACTATCTGAGACCACTTAGGTTCCAGTGTGTGGGCATGAATTCCCTGTAGATGGCGAATTCCATTCCATTTACATATATAAAAATAAAATTTATACTTACAGTATATTCTTTTGTTGCTTTACAGTTTGGCTTTCCTAAGCTATAGTCTTTGACGCAAATTCTATCAAGAAAATAAGCTGGAGGCCACAATCGGAGAACCTCTGAAAAAGAAATACGAACCTTCTGTAACATCTATTATTACTTTACTAACAACAAACCTATATATTTATTTTATTTTAATGATATTCTTTATTGCACCAAATAAAAAATTATAATAGTAAATAAACATGTATTGATACAAAAGGCAGTCTTAGCGCTAATCAATTTCTTCAATACTTACCTTTATCACATGTTCTTTTTCAACTCTATTACAAATAGCTATTTCTATTATGTACAGTGCATGCAATCTTAACGAATTCTTTTTCAAATTTATATTCATACATTACTTTTAAATGAATTTATGTTATGTTAATCTATTTTTCGTGATTCCTATGTGAAGTTTATCTTTACCTGAAACTACCATATCCATGTACGTCATCTCCTGTATTGAGTTGTAATCAAATTTGCCATTGTTCTTTATTTCATTCTCTTTTATCTCGTGTGCCAATTTCTCTTGTACATCAGCGTTTACAGCCAATTCATGAAGAGCAAACGACGTCGCTGAGGATACAGTCTCGAAGCCGGCGATGAAGAAGAGAATAGCTTGGGCTATTAAGTCATTGTCTGACCAAACTGTTTAACACAATCAATTATTTTAATAAATAATAAAAAGAAAAATAATCATTATTACTTAATCATTAATTATATATTACAGCTTCTTTATTTGACGTATTTGGTAAAGTTAATCATTAAAGCAAATTAATATGATTAATAGAAATAGTCTTTGCTAAAATAAACTTAACACAATTAGATTCAATATTTAGTTTCTTTTTATACTACCGCTCTTTAAAATCTATTAACCTATCCTAAATAGCTCAAACAAACAATTTTTGACACGCAATAATATGAATAAATTTATTTGAACATCTAAAACAAATATCGCCTTGTTTATTTTACGTTTAGTTATTTTTATGTGTAATGATAATTAATTAATACATGTACAATTCAAATTGAAAACTTCCCAAGCTGTATCTGAATAATTTGAAATTTGCAGATAATTAATAGTAAAACTATATTTACCTCTGTTTACGTCATTACGTCCAACAAATGACTCTTCCACTGTAGCGAATCCAGCATCAGCATCTTTGGCAGTTTTATTGTCATAATTTAATTGTCCTGTTGATTACAATAGTTTATTAGTAACTATTTCAAATTTATTTGTAAATTCATTGATCACATAAATTCTAATAATAGTTACTTACTACACTGCGTTCGAGTGTTTTTTCAAAATACATATTTAATGGATAAACATAGCTTATATAATATTTTATGAGATAGGTACATCACTATGTATGTAATTACCTTTCTTGGCTTCCATAAGTAGATGAATCATGTCCGGTCTAACTATATTCTGCTTCTCACGAGTTCTCATAGTAGTAAGTATCAAATTCTTGAAGAAAGTTGTAGTATTATCACTGAAATGTTTTATTCTTAGTGCCTGAAAAGTAAAACTTTCCTTTGTATTGACAAATGGAGATATTAGAAGCAACACTGCTTCTGTTGTAGCATCCTTAACACATGATATTACGAAAGTTACTTAGTAGGAGGCTTTTTATTCTATTATTATATTTGCACCGCCAACAATTATTCTCTACACTATCTATGGTTAACTATGTCTATGGCAGAAAATGTCGTATGATAATGTAATGTTCTATAGCATCACGGATATTATATCTTGTATGTCTGTATTACCCCTAATGCGTTCGTATATTTCCTGTAGACTATCTTGTTATGCTTCCATCATCTGCTTCTTCCATTCATTTGGAGTCGGCCTAATATCTTTTTCCCTTCTATTCATACCTGTCGCAGTTATATACATGCAGTTCATCCATCTCTTCTTCTTCATTCACACAGTTCATTTATATCTTTTCTGTCTCTGCCCTTATAACCCATCTACATTTATTTATAATACATTTTTTAATATATCATTTTAATTTCTATGTTTGTCTTCATTTGTTATGCCTAATGCCCGTAATTTCACTGCCTGTAATCACACTTGAAACCGGAATACAACTTACAAAGCAAGCTGCTTGTTGGCAGATTTAAGAGAGACGACTCTAGATTAGACATCCGTGTAAAAATAAATATGCATTAGATATATTATTTTCTAAAACGGAAATTTAATCCAAATTTTCATTCCATTAATAGATTTCCTCTATCTAGACTAAAATAATCTTAAAAACTTTTTTAACAAAAAACAAATCAATTACCGAAACAAGCTTTGGAAAGGAAGTGAAGAAGAATAGCTTCATTATTTTTAAAAAATCAACATTAGCCGCTTCTTTTCCGTTCTTATAGAAATCATTCTTTTCCTCCATGTGCGAGTCCACTTTAAGTCCGAAAGCACATGAAGCGATGACGTCATTGGCATATCGGGTCGTCAAATCTTTAGCCTCGACGTCGACATGACCAACTAAATAGAAAAAAGTAGCGATAACAAAGACACAGGCAAACCTAAAATCACTTATGGTCTCGGATATATAGCAATTTAGCACTACGCTTTACTTCCGACGGTCGCGGGTTCCATTCCTCGCACGACGCAAATATTTTGTATGATTGTTTGTTTTGTTCCGGATTTTTTCTATGTACATATAATACGTCCGTATTTAGAAAATAATATCTTCCTGGGTTATATTATAGGACCTTTCAGCCTCTTCATAATTTCGTCAGTCGTCATTTTTTCATCACTATCTTTACCGCCCAATTCTAACTGATCTGAATTCTTACCTGATGAATAATGTTAGATGTCTGCTATACATATGATTAGCATAGAACTAATATGTACATTGCATGGTCTACATTTGTCGGAAGTAATGTAGATATTTACGGGTGGATGTATTTTTAAAATCGATCTAGTGTTTGAGTGCTTAATATATTTCAAATAATTCTTATATATTTTAAATAATATAAAAATATCAAATAGCACCTACTTATAAAATTTAAGTTTACTCTAGTAAACTTTAGCAAATTTTAAAGAATCAATGACTTTTCAATCTAGGTTACCTGTACTGTAATAAGTGATACATACGTCCTGAATCCTTAATCTTCATCTTAAGAGCTTCTATCATCTGATTACCAACTTCTACCATAAATGGCACCATCAACCGTATCTTGGAGCTGGTGAACGCTGGACTCAAAGTTGATCGCATGTCCTTCCATTCTTGGCCTGTAAACATCAGAAGTAGTCATTTTTAACAAGGTAGACTTTGTAAACCGTCCTCTGCTTGGATCCTCTTTCTACCTATTTCAATCGCCAAGCAGCTTTAAATCAAATCAAATCAAATCAAAAATTATTCATGTAGAATATTTTGCCACTCAATGAATGAATGAACGTCAAGTTTTTTATATTAATATTTTTTCCCCACCGTCCATTCAGTATACAGATTTAATTGAGAAGAACTGGCAAGAAACTGAACTGTTGTTTTTTAAAAGTCAGTTTCTTTTAAATTGTATATTTATGTAAGGTGTCTATGTCTAACATTACATGAAAATCTCGTGCTTGAACTATTGTCAGTTAACATTTAAGTAATATTTTAATGAGTAATAGGCCTGCTTTGTAAGTTATATGATAAGGCTAAGTGAAACACGTCAGAGTAAGAACGGCAAGGCATGATTAGTATCACAGGCATCACGTGATAACGTGATATCCATAGTGCTGTTCATTTGTAACATCCGATAGGTAATCAATACTCAAATAGACTATTGCTATTGAGTAAAGACAATATATGCATCATGACTAGGGCACTGCAAATTGACTGAAACACGTGGCAAAATTAGGCCTCAGCTTAACAACAATCTGCAGAATCTGCCAAGCAGAAGAGGAAACGCCACTACATATCCTATGTGGTTGTAGCCCACTCGTGCATAAGCGAAATATCTCGTTTGGAAAGTTTACACTACACCCTGAGAAGATGAAAACCATCGCTCCTAAGAATATCCTTCAATTCTTGTCCCTGACGGTTCTACGTAGCGAACTTTGAAAAAAGGGCGAGCATGATTGATCTATGTAGGTCGCAGTTGTACAGGTCCAAGGGCCTGACAATAGCCCAAACCCCTTTAATAGAAAAAAATAGAATGGCGCTCAAATATGTGCTGGTACCATACTACAGTAATCGTGAATATGGTGATAGGATGAGCACAAAGTCAAGTCAGACCATTATGACGAATTTATAAAGAATGGTTACTTTTACGATGGCTTCTAGAAGAGACCGCATGGAGGTGAACAAAACCCTTAATAAAAAAATACGTCATACTATCTTCTAGGCCGTTAGCTTGTATTTCCATGCCAATTATATAAAATAATACGAAGTGAAGAAATCATAAACGAGAATTGAAAAAAAAATCTGGTAACCTTTGAGTGCTATTAAGTGTCTTCCCATTAATGGGTCCACGGTTTCATCCACGAACTTTTGGTGATCTATAAAATATTCGAAATCCTTGATAGTTATTTTCTTTATCAGTTCAATGTCCCTCACTATTATTTTCGGTTTCAGGAACTCGTAGATTCCCACAAATCTAAAAATTGAATATATATATAAACAGAAATATACTATTTAGTAGATGATGATACATATATAGTACATTTTATTCATTTACACAAAACCACCCGCAATATTTATTTATTTATTTCTGCTCATAAATATGCATAACAACAAATAGATGTTGTATTTTTGGATGACATATATGTACCTAATACTATATACTTATTACTATATATATATGAAATAAAATTTCTTTATTGTTCTCATGACCATTATATGTATAAATGTATAGATTTCACTAATAACTCTTCCTGACTCTTATTAATATAGAATCAAGTCTTAACTTTAATAAGGGGCGGTGATTAACTACATTAAAGGGACTCAGAAATAATTATTAATTAAACTAGTAATTAACTTTATTAATTAAAAATACTCAAATTTAAACCGAGTCAAAAGCCTATAATTAGAATAAACGTAGAATAAATTGATAAATAAGCTTATACGAAGTTCAGTATAGCATCGATCAATTTAAATTGATATATATATACAAACCTCTCATCTTTAAAGTTGTCATAGTTCCTTTTGATAAAATTTGAAAAGTGATCGAGCCTCAATATAGTACTGCCCATGTTGCCCAGGAATGGGACAGGCTGGAAGTGTTTCACCCCAAACTTGGAGAACTTGGAGTACAACTGACGAAAGTACAGCGCTAAGGCTGTGAGAATCACCACAGACCAGACAAGGTAAATCATGACCTAAAAATATTAATATAAAATTTATTTTTATTTATATTAGGCAGTTTAATGCATGTTATAGGGGGGAAGATAATATGGATCGAAGACCCCATTGCTAGCAATGTACGCTGTCAGTTTGACCTTCAGTTCCCCCTGGAAACTATCCTGATACATTTTTGGTGAATTTGTCACGATGTGCTACCTGACCTGACCTCATATTCATTCTGTCATCCTCCACTGGTGCCCAGCCAGCTTAAACCATTAGCACAGACGGGTGCATCATTCCATCATCATGCACTAAAAATATATGCATGTTATGCATATTAGCTGACCCCGCAAACGCTGTGTTGCTATATGAATTAAAATTGCTATTAAAAATAGGAGTTGGAGATAGAAGGGTGAAAATTTAGGTTTGTATGTATTTTTTAATGCCACATTACAAGATAATAAAAAACTAAAAGTTAGGGGTCGGGTCCCTTATCTTAGGGGTAAAATAGATAGTAGCCGATTTTTAGACCTAGTGAATATGCATATAAAATTTTATAAAAATCTATCGAACCGTTTCGGAGAAATATGGTAACTAGACTAGACAAGACTAACATACATTATATATAAAAAACAATAAAAATGGCTACTTTAATCTAATCACAATAAAAAAATAATAAACTGAAGTTTTATCACGACTTACTAAGTTTTTTTTCACTATCGAGTTTCACATCTATTTCTGTACAAACGAACTTATTCAATATTACGTATTCTTCTATAACATTAAGCACTAGACGTTATTGCCCTTATATTCACATTGCGTGACAAAACGATCGAGTGTTTTATATATATTATGAAGTTCAATATGATTAGATATGAATATCAGATATCTGCTTCAATCTTATATTTATACAATACAATCTGTAATGTACATTTTGTCTGTATATAAAATAAAAAGATACCTATTGACCGTCATCTTAGATAATGTGTTATAGTATAATTGTCACAGCATATGCTATAAATGATGTAGTGGAGTAACTTGAAGCAGTTATGCTTGCTATAATTATAATCTCAGGATAATTCACATAGCGCCAACTAGACCTAAGTTAAGCTAGCTAAAGCTTGTGTTATGTGTACTGGATAACTGACACATAGATATATATATTTTTTGTAAATTTATACAGAAAATACACCCAGAGAAACAATCATACTAATGAATAAATCATAATAATGAATACAAATTTGTGAATGCGAGGAATTGAACCCGCGGCAATCAGAAGCAAGGCGTTGTGCTAAACCGCTAGACCAAGAGATAACGAGGCTCTCAAAATAAAATAAACAAAAAATCAAACTTGAGGCCGCATGGTGGGCCGGGTCAATGTGTGCTCTCTAATAAGGTTGAGTGCAATGATGGCTGGCTCATCCGTCTACGTCCGTCGTCGTTCTTCTTCGACCAGATACAAACCTACGTTCTTTCGGAAGAAATAACTACTAGGTCATGAAGCGTCATCATTACATAGTATAAAACAAAGTCGCTGTCGCTGTCGCTGTCTGTCCCTATGTATGCTTAAATCTTTAAAACTACGCAACGGATTTTGAAACAGGTTTTTTAATAGATATACTGATTCAAAAGGAAGATATACATGTATTATATATATAATACATGTACATGCGAAGCCAGGCCGAGTAGCTAGTGTATGATATATAGTTCGGTAAATGCCGATACTCTAATATATGGCAAGCGAATTCAGTGGCAGAAACTAAATAAAAATAACAACAAGTCATTAATTATGAATACATTTTAATCATGATGACTTGTAAGAACGATATTGTTTAAATGGGTATTATTCCATAAGTAAATCATTAATGTCCAGATAGTAATGTTGTAACAACACTAGCCATATTTTTTTACTACGAAATAATAATAATAATAACCCTAGACTATTCTCACAGCGTTATCTCACAGACCCAATTTAACCAAAGGTTTGGGTACTAGACAACTTATACAAGTTGTACTTAGATACAAAAATAATGTGTCAAAAAGAAACAAGAAAACATTACATTCAAGAAATGAAACCAAAAATGCAGCCTATAAGTTCGCCAGCCAACTGCCTTTCTCTGACTCAAGTAGGGAGCGAACGAACTAAAAGATCGAACTAACGCAGTTCACAAGAACTCTACGAACTAAATGAAATGATCCGTGTCGAGAACTGTTCGCGCAAGACTAATATATGTAATGGCTGGCTAAAGCTAGCTGGCTAAAGATGGCTGTAAATCTAGGTACCAATATCTCGGAAAATAAGTTGGTACCACCCAACGGCAACTCTATCATAGCACGGCTCATTGGTCAAATCAAATAGCACCGCTTTCCGGCTTACTGCTACAGACTGCGACTTCCACAGACTGCCGGAAATTTAAAGGAAATGTGTGGTAGTAGTAATATATTTTATCTACAAATGGAAAGGCATAGGTACAAGACTGTACAGCCAAATCTAATGTAATATTTCATTAAGCAATTCTGAATTCATGAAGGAGGATATACTCTCTTCATAAGTGAATGTAAAATTATATTACGGGTGTCATTAATATAAACCTTCTATAATTCTCCAATTGTTGTTATGATTGCATAAATTGGCTTGAAAGTACCAAATTCCTTGAGTTTTTCCTAAAGTGATGACGGTAAAATACGATATTTTTACATAGTACAAAAAAAGGCGCCGCTACTATCTGTTATATTTTTTAAATTACGCAACTGATTATAATGCAGTTTTCAGCAATAGATAGAGTGATTTAAGAGGAAGGTTTATATGTATAATACATGTGTGTTATAGTACAGAACAAACAAAGATTTTTTTTAAAGATTTGTAATGCATAGTACGTAGCCGCGATAGATCGCTAGTAATAGCTACATAAAGGTTAGTAATGAGTAAATTAATTTTGATATTTAGAACCAAACATTAAAAATATGTTGGTTCTAATTTATGATTTATGTATTTTGAGCATAAAGTACAGATTGGGGAAACAGTTATCTTAATTCGGTGTAAATGACCATTAAATTTACTATATTTGTTTAACAAAACTTCTCTTTAATAGTTTCCCTTAAAATATTCCTATTGTAAAACAGGTGTAAGTGATGCATTCTATAAATAAGATTTTTTTTTATCTCAGGACTATTCATACATCTCTAATGTATGTATTTAACCAATGTATGGTATGTCTTTAACCAATATACTTTCTATCTCGATATATACATATATATGAGTTATGAATTTTTGAAATAAAGGACCTAAAATAATTTTTTCAAAATTGGATTTTTCAAGTTACGATAATTCCGCTTTCTTCCGTCGATATACAAAACATATTGATGTTATCATAAACTTCATTCAAATCGAACAGCCGCAGAGCATTAACCTATACTGCTTATTATTCTGTCAATGTCAGAATGAGATAAAAGAACATAGACATCTCAATAATCGGCTATTACTTTTCTAAAACATTTTCGACAGATGATGTTTGTTCTGAACAATTTTTGTGTATTTGCAGGCCATTTTCACGTCAACAACTTGCCTCGAACAAGAAAGTCTGTTACACGATACGTAGGGAAATTCATAACTGTTCAACTTTTTTAGGATTCATATTGAATTCTAATTGAATATATTGGTATACCAAATTATTCATGACTAGCGTGCGCCCTGGCTCTGCAAGGGTATTTATTAATAACAATTGTGTATACATAGAACTTTTCAAAAGTCTTATTTTTTCTACCACTATTTTGGAGCGCAGACTCATTAAAAGAATGAGCATAATATTATACATTAATACTAGCTGTAACCGCGGTTTTATCCGCATGAAATTTATAGCCTATATATTATTCTGATGTATGACCTATATTACTGCAAAATTTCATCAAAATCGGTTTAGTCGTGAAAGAGTAACAAACATCCGCCCATCCTCAGAAAATTTCGCGTTTATAATATTAACAAGATTACATCAGTTCAGAACCCTCGCCCCATAATTCGGACTTGCGCTTAACCGACTTTATTTTATATTATATTCATATAAAACGACCCACATCAAAACTAGAATATATATACAAATATATACAATGTTTTAAAAGTTCCTTCAGTCTACCTTATACCTATGTACTCTTTATTGTATTTTAATTTTCATGTAACCGCATTCTCCCCTATTTTAGCCGTCAAGCACATTGCTTTTAAGAGCTATTTCGGTTAAAGGGTGAAAAAAATTTATTAAAAACTACTAGTTCATGTAGAACTTAATTCTCTGAAATGGGGGAAAGGAGATTTAGTTAGTAATGTGCACTAATAATGCCATTGCTAGCTATATAGTATGTTTGATTGACCTCCACGCGGTTCACCCTGGAAAATATAGTGATACATTTCCAGTGAATTTGCTACGATGACCTGACTGACCTGACCTCATGTTCATCTTATCATCCTCCATTCCAGGGGCTCCGCTAGCGTGAACCGTTATTACAGGTGTGTGCAGTATACCATTATCACCCATTACAAGAAAAATTCCACAGAAATGGCAACGCATGAAAGGTAAACCCAAAAAATAATTAAAATTTGACTGAAACCCGCGAGGCATGTCTAAAGTAGAATTATATTTCTTGTATAGAATAGAATAGAAAATCATTTATTCAAATAAACTTAATTTAAGCATTTTTGAATAGTCAACATTTTTTTTTAATCTACCGCTTATTCGGAATGCTGTCTCATCACAAGAAGAATAAGCAAGAAAGTTGTGTGTTGTTCTTTTAAACAATCCTTGTAAGTTCACATTTTACAAGTCGAAACATGTGAATACAAACTACCAATTAATTTATTTAGGCTCAAATATAAGAACATAATTAGATTAAATCAGTCGTAGTGATAAGATAGATATAGTATTGTAGATGGTATCATTGATAAAAATACGTTTTTCTTTTAAATAATATTATAATATACAACAATGATATCCCTAGTGAATTCACACAGCGCCAATTAGTCCCAAGCTAAGCAGAGTTTATGTTATGTATACTAGACAGCTGTATGTAAATACATATATTTGTTTTAAATACATATATAATATACATAGAGAACACCCTGACTGATACATTCATCCTCATGATTACAAATATTTGCATCGCGCGAGGAATCGAACCCGTGACCATCGTAAAGTCACTGTACTAATGTAGGTTGGTACTGTGTATATAAACCTATTAAATTCTGATGACAGCAGACAAAATTTAATAGCAGACTGCACTAGAATCATGTCTAGGTATTTAGATCAAAGGAGTTCCTTTGTCTAGATTGCAGTCAGTTGATTACAGCCTCCTTTACGGGAGATATTGGTGCCTTAATTAAAACCTGATTAATGGCTACCTGATTGTGTAGTAATATAAGGTTTCCTTATCGTCTGTTGTGGGTTCAATCCCTGCATAATTAAAACATAGTATTAGTACCGACTAGGTACAAATGTATTGATAAGAATACGTAATTACGATGTTCTTTTAATTAATGATAATGGAATGCACTCGTTCTGCGCTGACGGTTTACGCTGGCGGGTTACGGATAGAAGATGAACTTGATGTCAGATCAGTTAGCCTATTATGACAAATTCAGCTGGAATTTATTACGATTGTTTCCAGAGGAAAACAAAAATAGAATAAAAATATTATTTATACACAAATAGAAATAGAAACAGAAAACAACCTGTTCTCAGACCTACCCACTATAACATACATATAACATTTCATCAGATTGGGTTCAGTAGTTCAGGATTCCATCGCGGACAAACAATGTGACACGAATTTCAGCCGGCTTCGCACGAATGTATTACAAATCTTTGAATTTCACAGCTTGTTCTATACTTTAACACGTATGTATTATACATATAAACCTTCCTATTGAATCACTCTATCTATTGCTGAATACTGGATTAAAATCCATTGCGTAATTTAAAATATATAAGCGAATAGATAGAGGCGGCGAATTTGAATAGTTCACTAATGTAGTAAGTTACTTTATATTCTAATACCTATAAATAAATAAATAAATATTTATCAGGCCACTAAATGTTAAAAATTGCAAGAAGACGGTCCTTACCTAATCTCAGAAAACACAGCAAATTGATAGCTACAAACATTTTTTTTTTTTTGTGTATATGCATATGATAAGAATATGAAAGACAATATCAAAAACACTTTGAATGACAACGAAGCAATATTAAAATTTTAATTTAAAGTTCACTGAATCAGAACTTTTGCTCGTTATAAGTATTTCGAATGGAGCCCGATTTTTGGGGGGAAATTTGAAAAAAGAACAGCAGATTTTAAATTGTTTCATAAATTCCAAATACTTAATTGGCGTGTAATCGATAATGTGAATTGATTTTTGAGCGGGAAATTTGAAATAAGAACAATTATGTATAGGCATAGAGTAATTTACAAAATATTAAATTAAGAAATATTTATACTGTTTCATGTAAAATGAAACTCTTACTTGAAACTCGGCTTTGACACGCTGCCGCGTGTCTAGATGAAGAATAAATTAAATAAATTTCGAACCTTGGGGGAATGGAAACTTTTGAATATATATTTTTTTTTATTTTTTATTTTGTATCTAATGCATAAGGCACATAAAGTCACTGCTACAATTTGTCAGCATGCTGCATAATATAACTGTACATTATTTCATAATAATATGTGAGGTCAAGCAGTGTACGAGGTTTGTCCTAATGACAATTTCGTAGAGGTCGTATTATATTATGCATGTATCAATATTAAAATAAATATTAAATATATCTGTGTGTTTGTGTGTTACTACATTAAAAAAAGATTTTATTAATGATACATACCGTACAAAGGGAGATATATAACATATATATAAATAACAATAATAAACAACAGGAAAACTAATAATAATGTCTCAGAACAATTCACACAGCACTATCTAGTCCCAATTTAAGCTAGCTAAAGTTTGTGTAATGGGTACTAGATACAGTTATCTATCAGTATACAAATACATTTTTTTTCGTAAATACATACATATTATACACTCAGACTGATACAAACAATTATACTCATGAATACAAATGTTTTGGCCGTGAGAGGAATCGAACCCGCGACCATCAGAAGTAAGGTGTGCTAAACCGTTAGACCATCGTGGCCGTCGTACTGACGAATTTAGAATCACATATACATATTAGTTGTCGCTTTATCATAACAAATCACAGAAATACGGTAACAAATGCTCGAGTTTGAGTAAATTCAAACTTAGGTGAAAAGTGTGTCTAAATTAATACTAGTTCACAGAAGATAGTAAAAATATCCATTCATTAACAATTGACTTGAGAATTTTCGCCCCAGCGTAATGCCCAACGACTGAAACGGACAGTTCTATGAATACAACGAACGTTCCAGGAATTGAACGGTATTGTCGACAATTTGTATGAAATATTACTGTCACTACTGAAAAATGAGTCAGCGGCGCCGTCCGCGACTCCATCTTTGTAAATGCACTTCCAGGCATATCCATTATTCCATTATTTTTCACTAGTGGCGCCTTTCTTTGGCCTTTATTTATATTCTTTAGCTAGTATAAAATGTTTCGCTGTCTGGGGCTTTCGCTGTCTGTTCGCTTAGATCTTTTTATTTATACAACGGATTTTAATGCAGTTTTTAGCAATAGACAGAATTATTCAAGAGGAAGGTATGTATTATATCCATAAATATAATACATAATACACCCGTGCGAAATCGGGGTGAGTAACTAGTTTTGTATAATTAAAAACTTTTTGACGACCGATTGATAGCATCCGTGGTCAAGTTTAGCATACAGCTTTACTTCCGATGATCGTAGGTTCGATTCCTCGTACTGTACAGACATTTGTATTCATGAGTAATAATTCTTTGTGTTGGTCTGGGTTTTTTCTATATTATGTATGTATTTACGAAAAAACTGTATAGCTATTATATCGTAGTTGGCTTATTAACTCAGCTTTTGCTATATTTTTACGCTTTATGGCGTATATGACACTTACGGGATTTTTTCACTATTAGTGCCTATTTCCTTTAGGCTTTATTGACCTATATTCAACAACATAATCTGTGAACATTAATTGTAATATTCCTTTTCTATTTATACTCCTAGTAACGTCATAAAGAGTAAAACATATCCAACCTTATTTTAATTGTTTATTTATAGAGTAGGAAGAAAGAAAGTGCAAATAAAAAAGAAAGATTTAGTGCCGTTGGCGAAATGGACAGAGCTAGCTTATGACACTCCAAAAATGATTTATACGGCGCAAAAGGACACTTCTTTAGTGTCTATTTATTTTTATAAAAATATTCAATGTCGGAGAAATTAAAGAGTAATCGTCTATAGTGGTATGGACATGTAATGCGTAGGAATGAAGATCATATCCTAAGGACGGTGTTACATATGAATGTGGATGGTTATAAGGGTAGAGGAAGACCGAAAAAGAGATGGATGGACTGTGTGAAGGATGATATGGTGAGAAAGGGAGTAAATGACTGCGAACAGAGATGAATGGAAGAGAAAAACATATTACGCCGACCACAAATAAATGAGATAAGGTAGAAGCAGATGATGATGATGATGAAAAATAAATATTCGAGATGATGATGAATATCGAGCGTGATTTTCTACATCAACTTAAAGACAAGTCGGGAGTTCTGTTCGTTCAATCTACTGTCCGTTCGGAATATAGCTTAGTTGAGAAGAGAGAGAAGAGTAGAAGAAATTAAGAAGAAGTACTTCTTAGCAGACTATACTTTTTATTTTATGGAGCAGTATGAAATTTCCCACACTATACATAGTTTACTAGCTGTGCCCGCGGTTTTTCAGTAGTTTATGCGTGAGAGAGTAATTAACATCTCTATGTACCTACTCATAAACTTTCGCGTTGATATATTATTAAGATTAAAATATAGAGAAAAAGTACAGAATACTAACATATTTTTTTAATAAAATCATTTAAATCAATAAAATAAACATTACACAGACTACCAAATATTTAACAACAGTTCTTCTCAATTGAATCTATATACTGAATTGGACGGCAGGGAAAAATTATAATGTTAAAAATTTTATGTTCATAAGCGGCTAAAATATCCTACATAAATATACAATTTTTTAATTTGAAATTTTATCACTGGCTGACCACTAGTTATAATAAATATCTGAGACTTGTGTTTGAAATGTTACTCGTTATTTATGTAGTTGTCAGTTACTGAATGTCGCGTAATGACCGCATTTCCCCGGCTGTAAGTTCCGACTTAGTATATATTATAGTATGTAGACTAAGTCGGAACTTCAAAGCGTGTCATTTCTTCAAATCTACTTATTTATTTACTGGAACATGGGTATATAATATAGTTGTAACTATACCACGGCCTCGGTGGTGTAGCGGTTTAGTACACGACTTTACTTCCGAAGGTCGCGGGTTCGATTCCTCGCATGGCACAAACATTTTTATAAGTATGAATGTTTGTATGGGTGATCTCTATGTACATTATGTATGCATTTACAAAAAATACAGACATAATATACTTATACTAATATTATAAAGCTGAAGAGTTTGTTTGTTTGAACGCGCTAATCTCAGGAACTACTGGTTCGAATTCAAAAAATATGTTTGTGTTGGATAATCCATTTATAGAAGAAGATTTTAAGCTATATACGACGCTACGACCAATAGGAGCGGATGCAATAAAAAATATTGCAAGAAAAAATACAAAAGGTGGGAATCTGAAACGCAGACAAAGTTGTGCGTATCTACTAGTAATACATAAGACGAATCGTGTCTATTTGCCTGTTTGTTTACCTTCTGTGAAGGAAAACACCGATATCAAACAAAAAAATATCTGAAAAACGGCTCCTGCCATATTGGATTCGAAATATACGTCATTCGTTCATTGACCGTATTTAAAAAGGGACATATAAATAAATCGTCTACACATAAAATAGTGTTCAAAATATACTATTTTATGATACAGAAATATGTATTAATAATTTATTATACCTACAAATAAATGAAGAAAAATGTCATGGAATATAAATTTAATTTATTGAAACTTTACAAGTCTGAACAAATATGTCAAAGACTCGGAAACGGAAGTCCTACCCACTCGCTAGTTTCACGGGTCATTTACATTGAGAGTATTTTGCATCATACATATTTATTATCCTTAATAACATATATGTATGTACGAATCAAATTCGCTTTAAAAAGATTCTTACGTGAACACTCTTCGATATATATAGAGTATATATATATATATATATATATATTATATATACATTTCTTCATTCTTCAGTCTTATTATCATTCTCATTCTTCATTCATCATTCTCAGTCATTCACCATTAATTCTTCATACTCATTAATGTATCATTCATTCTCATTCATTCATCTGAATAAACTGACTGAATGCGACTGTAGAATGAATGATGAATGATGAATGATGAATGATGAATGATGAATGATGAATGATGAATGATGAATGATGAATGATGAATGATGAATGATGAATGATGAATGATGAATGATGAATGATGAATGATGAATGATGAATGATGAATGATGAATGATGAATGATGAATGATGAATGATGAATGATGAATGATGAATGATGAATGATGAATGATGAATGATGAATGATGAATGATGAATGATGAATGATGAATGATGAATGATGAATGATGAATGATGAATGATGAATGATGAATGATGAATGATGAATGATGAATGATGAATGATGAATGATGAATGATGAATGATGAATGATGAATGATGAATGATGAAAGATGAATGATGAATGATGTAAGATGAATGATGAATGATGAATGATGAATGATGAATGATGAATGAGGAATGATGAATGATGAATGATGAATGATGAATGATGAATGATGAATGATGAATGATGAATGATGAATGATGAATGATGAATGATGAATGATGAATGATGAATGATGAATGATGAATGATGAATGATGAATGATGAATGATGAATGATGAATGATGAATGATGAATGATGAATGATGAATTACGAATGATGAATGATGAATGATGAGTGATGAATGATACAACATGAAATACACCCTCCTACGCTAAAGATATACAATAACAGATCTCCAATGGAGGTGCCCCTCTGAGGGTCCAATTCAAAAGGGGCTCGACATGAGGACGTGTTGTATTTTATTATATTTGTACAGGTAAGAAGAAGAAATGGATTTCTTATATGGAGAAAAGTTTATATTAGGATAGACTACTAACTAATATAAAAGAACAGAATGTAAGTAACAAAACAAGAATTTACAATAAAAGGAACTATAAATTTAAATAAAATTTAGAATATATATCATTTTTTCTCATACTGGGATGAATGGGAATGAAGAATGAATGATGAATGAAGAAAGTAAAATGAAGAAAGTAGAATGAATGATGAATGATCATTCTTCAGTCATCATTCATTATTCGTTCATTCATCATTCATTTTTCGTTCATTCATCATTCATCATTCATTCTTCATTCTTCATTAATTCATCATTCATTCTCCATTCCCATTCATTCTTCTTTCCCATTCATTCTTCAGTCTCATTCATTCTTCATTCTCATTCATCATTCATCATTCATCATTTATCTTTCATTCTTCATTCTTTCATCATTCATTCATCATTCATTCTTTGTTCATTCATCGTTCATTCATCATTAATTTTTCGTTCATTCATCATTCATCATTCATCATTCAACATTCATCATTCATCATTCATCATTCATCATTCATCATTCATCATTCATCATTCATCAATCATCATTCATCATTCATCATTCATCATTCATTCTTCATTCTTAATTCATTCATCATTCATTCTTCATTCTTAATTCATTCATCATTCATTCTTCATTCCCATTCATTCTTCATTCTTCATTAATTCATCATTCATTCTCCATTCCCATTCATTCTTCATTCCCATTCATTCTTTAGTCTCATTCATTCTTCATTCTCATTCATCATTCATCATTCAGAATGAATGATAAATGTATCATTCATTCTTCATTCTTAATTCATTCGTCATTCATTCTCCATTACCATTCATTCTTCTTTCCCATTCATTCTTCAGTCTCATTCAGCCTTCATTCTCATTCATCATTCATCATTTATCATTCATTCTTCATCAACGTTATTTGAACATATTATCTAATAATTAATACAATCTCATTCTCATTCTTCATTCTCAGTCTTCATTCTCTTCATTATTCATTTATCATTCATCATTCATTCATCATTCATTCTTTGTTCATTCATCATTCATTCATCATTCATTCATCATTCATTCATCATTCATTCATCATTCATTCATCATTCATTCATCATTCATTCATCATTCATTCATCATTCATTCATCATTCATTCATCATTCATTCATCATTCATTCATCATTCATTCATCATTCATTCATCATTCATTCATCATTCATTCATCATTCATTCATCATTCATTCATCATTCATTCATCATTCATTCATCATTCATTCATCATTCATTCATCATTCATTCATCATTCATTCATCATTCATTCATCATTCATTCATCATTCATTCATCATTCATTCATCATTCATTCATCATTCATTCATCATTCATTCATCATTCATTCATCATTCATTCATCATTCATTCATCATTCATTCATCATTCATTCATCATTCATTCATCATTCATTCATCATTCATCATTCATTCATCATTCATTCATCATTCATTCATCATTCATTCATCATTTATTCATCATTCATTCATCATTCATTCATCATTCATTCATCATTCTTATTTCCCATTCATTCTTCATTCTCATTCATTCTTCATTCTTCATTATATTCTCACTATACATAAACATATTATTTTATTCTTGTTTGTGTATGATTGTTATTTAAACCATGTTGACAATAAAGGTTATTATAGTGGTTTGCATTAAAAATACTTAAAAAATAAAAAAGTTGTTAGAAAATAAAAAAAATAAATTGTTATGGGTAGACAACCATTATCACTTAGGGTATGACAAATCCTTTCACACGAAAAATAGATAGTAGCCGATTCTCAGACCTACTGAATATAAATATGAAAATCTGAAAATCGGTCAAGCCGCTCGGAGGAGTATAATATATAAAATAATATATAAAATTCAAAAATGGTATAATATAATATATTCTCAGTCTTTATTATCATTATCATTCCTCATTCTCATTCCTCATTCTCATTCTTCATTCTCAGTCTTCATTCTCTTCATTGTCATTTTTCAATATCAATATCATTCTTCATTCTCTTTCTTCATTCTCTATCTTCATTCATTTTTAAGGAAGGTGTTACACATGAAAGTGGATGGTTATAAGGGCAGAGGAAGGCCGAAAAAGAGATGGATGAACTGTGTGAAAGATGATATGGTGAGAAAGGAAGTAAATAACGAGATGACTGCGAACAGGGATGAATGGAAGAGAAAAACATATTACCCCAAGTAAATAAGATAAGGAAGAAGCAGATGATGACTGCATATGGAAACAGTGTCTCAGAAGAGAAGAGTTTTTTTATGGTACTGTATGGTTACTATGGTAGCCAGCCAAGCATCCTCCTAGAAACGAAGATAGCTCCTGGTATCTTCAGAGGTGAATGAAGAATGAAGAATGAATATTCATTCTTCAATATCAATATTCACTCCTAAATATACAAACAGGCTTCACGGAGCGACCTCTGAAGATACCGCGTATAAACATTAACCTTATTATTATAACTAATATATCTAATATTATACTAATTATACTATATTATACCATTTTTGAATTTTATATATTATACCATACTCCTCCGAGCGGCTTGACCGATTTTCAGATTTTCATATTTATATTCAGTAGGTCTGAGAATCGACTACTATCTATTTTTCGTGTGAAAGGATTTGTCATACCCTAAGTGATAATGGTTGTCTACCCATAACAATTTATTTTTTTTATATTCTAACAACTTTTTTATTTTTTAAGTATTTTTAATGCAAATCAGTATAATAACCTTTATTGTCAACATGGTTTAAATAACAATCATACACAAACAAGAATAAAATAATATGTTTATGTATAGTGAAGAATATAATGAAGAATGAAAAATGAATGAGAATGAAGAATGAATGGGAAATAAGAATGAATGATGAATGATGAATGAATGATGAATGATGAATGAATGATGAATGAATGATGAATGATGAATGATGAATGATGAATGAATAATGAATGAAGTATGAATGTTGAATGATGAATGAATGATGAATGAATGATGAATAAATGATGAATGAATGATGACTGAATGATGAATGATGAATAAATGATGAATGAATGATGAATGAATGATGAATGTATGATGAATGAATGATGAATGAATGATGAATGAATGATGAATGAATGATGAATGAATGATGAATAATGAAGAGAATGAAGACAGAATGAAGAATGAGAATGAGATTGTTTGTATTAATTATTAGATAATATGTTCAAATAACGTAGTTGAATAAAAAAAATATTTATTTGAAGACAAAAAAAACGTTTATAATTTTACGTTAAATAATGATAATGAAGAATGAGGAATGAATGATAAATGATGAAGTATGAATGATAAATGATGAATGATGAATGATGAATGATGAATGAAGAATGAATAAGACTGAAGAATGAATGGGAATGAAGAATGAATGGGAATGGAGAATGAATGATGAATTAATGAAGAATGAAGAATGAATGGGAATGAAGAATGAATGATGAATGATGAATGATGAATGATGAATGATGAATGATGAATGATGAATGATGAATGATGAATGATGAATGATGAATGATGAATGATGAATGATGAATGATGAATGATGAATGATGAATGATGAATGATGAATGATGAATGATGAATGATGAATGATGAATGATGAATGATGAATGATGAATGATGAATAATGAATGATGAATGATGAAAGATGAATGATGAATGATGAATGATGAATGATGAATGATGAATGATGAATGATGAATGATGAAAGATGAATGATGAATGATGAATGATGAATGATGAATGATGAATGATGAATGATGAATGATGAATGATGAATGATGAATGATGAATGATGAATGATGAATGATGAATGATGAATGATGAATGATGAATGATGAATGATGAATGATGAATGATGAATGATGAATGATGAATGATGAATGATGAATGATGAGTGATGAATGATGAATTATGAATGATGAATGATGAATGATGATAATGAATGATGAATGATGAATGATGAATGATGAATGATGAAGATGAATGAAGAATGAATGATGAGTGAAGAATGAATGATGCATGAATGGGTATAAAAAATTACTGAAAATGAAGAATGAATATTGATATTGAATTCTTCATTTTTCAGAATGAATATTCATTCTTCATTTTTCAAAATGAATATTTATTCTTCGTTCACTCTTCGTTGATTCATCATTCTTTCTTCTTTCATCATTCATTCTTAGTTCATTCTTCGTTCATTCATCATGCTTTCTTCTTTCATCATTCAGTCTTCATACATTCATTATTCCTTCTTCATTCATTCATCATTCATTCTTCATTCTTTCAACATTCATTCTTCATTCCCATTCATTCTAAATTCCCATTCATTCTTCATTCCCATTCATTCTTTAGTTATGGGTAGACAACCATTATCACTTAGGGGTATGACAAATCATTTCATTCGGCTTTTATATTGATTGTCGCATGCATCCTTATGTAAAGTGCGAATACTGTAACTACCATATAGTAATTTTTGTAGCTGTGACGTGGTCGTGTGGAATGAGTAGTCATGCTCACTAAAATGTCCAGACATGTGGCGGCGTGGTGGGCCGGGTCATTGGGCTCCCTAAAATATGGTCGAGCGCAGTGATGGCTGGCTCATCCGTCATATTCGTGAATCAGTGCTGCTTGTAGGGACTGGTCTGTTCTTATCACTACGACTGATTTAATCTTATTGCATGATTATATTTGACTCAAAAAATTTGTGCTTATTGGTAATTTTTTTAATTACAAGGATTATTTAAAAGAGCAACACACAAGTTTCTTGCTCGTTCTTCTTGTGATGAGACAGCTTTCCGAACGAGTGGTAGATAAAAAACAAATTGTTATGACTATTCAAAAGTGCTTAAATTAAGTTTATTTGAATAAACCTCTGAGGGTCCAATTCAAAAGGGGCTCGACATGAGGACGTGTTGTATTTTATTATATTTGTACAGGTAAGAAGAAGAAATGGATTTCTTAAAAGGAAGAAAGTTTATATTAGGATAGACTACTAACATATAAAAGAACAGAATGTAAGTAACAAATCAAGAATTTACAATAAAAGAGAAAAAACTGTGGTAGGTAATTATAGGCCTATATCTATCTTACCAGTATTGAGTAAAGTGTTTGAAAAAATTATGCTCAATCAAATGCTACAACACTTTAAAGTAAATAAACTGCTTCACAGTCGACAATTTGGTTTCACGGCTGGTAAATCAACTACTGATGCCGGTGTAGCTCTCATTAAATATATATTTGATTCTTGGGAGAGGTCTCAGGATGCAGTCGGTGTATTTTGCGATCTTTCAAAAGCATTTGATTGCGTTGAACATGAAACACTTTTGCTCAAACTTGAACATTACGGTATTAGATATGAAGCACAAAGCATGATGAAATCCTATCTAAATAATAGAATGCAAGTTGTCGAAATAAATGGTGTAAAGTCTGAAGGAACTAGTATTAAAATGGGTGTTCCTCAGGGCTCTATTTTAGGGCCTTTCTTATTTTTAGTTTACATAAATGATCTTCCTTATATGGTAGAAAAGATAGCTGACATAGTTCTGTTTGCTGATGATACTTCATTAGTATTCAAAGTCAATCGACATATTGATGATTTGGACGAAGTAAACGGTGCTCTTTCTTATGTTTTAAAATGGTTTACGGCTAATAATATGTTACTAAATGCAAATAAAACTAAATGTATCAAATTTACTCTCCCCAATGTAAGGCCGGTAGATTCAAAAATCATGTTGGACAATAAACCTATTAATTTTGTGGATGATACTGTATTTCTAGGTATCACATTAGATTCCAAGTTGCAATGGGGTGCCCATATTACTAAATTAGCGAGTCGACTTAGTTCTGCCGCTTATGCGGTAAGAAGAATTAGACAATTAACAGACGTGGCAACGGCTAAACTTGTGTACTTTAGCTATTTCCATAGCATTATGTCGTATGGTATTTTGTTATGGGGCAAAGCAGCTGATATAAATACAATATTTATTTTACAAAAGAGGGCCATTCGCTCCATTTATAGCATGGGTTCCAGGGAGTCTTTGCGAGAGTGCTTTAAGGAATCAAATATCCTCACCGTTGCTTCTCAATATATTTATGAAAACATCATGTATGCCAGGAAGAATATAGACAGTTTCAAAAGAGTTAGTGATTGCACTAATAAAAGCTTACGTAACAATAACAAACTGATTTTACCTAAATGTCGTTTGGCTAAAGTTAGTAATTCGTTTTATGGCAATTGCGTAAGGTTTTACAATAAAATACCAGAGTCTGTTATAAATCTGCCAGAAAAAAGATTTAAATGTCAAATAAAACACTTCCTTTGCAAAAAAGCTTACTATAAAATTGAAGAATTCGTTAACGATAATAATGTTTTTGTAGAAAAATTTTAAATACATAGCACTGACAATATTATCTGATTACACTAATAATGAGTGCGTAGCGATTTCTATGTTGATTGTCGCATGCCTCTTACTTGTTACACTGTAATTATTTATATAGTAGTAATTTTTGTAGCTGTGACGTGGTCGTGTGGAATGAGTAGTCATGCTCACTAAAATGTCCAGACATGTGGCGGCGTGGTGGGCCGGGTCATTGGGCTCCCTAAAATATGGTCGAGCGCAGTGATGGCTGGCTCATCCGTCATATTCGTGAATCAGTGCTGCTTGTAGGGACTGGTCTGTTCTTATCACTACGACTGATTTAATCTTATTGCATGATTATATTTGACTCAAAAAATTTGTGCTTATTGGTAATTTTTTTAATTACAAGGATTATTTAAAAGAGCAACACACAAGTTTCTTGCTCGTTCTTCTTGTGATGAGACAGCTTTCCGAACGAGTGGTAGATAAAAAACAAATTGTTATGACTATTCAAAAGTGCTTAAATTAAGTTTATTTGAATAAACCTCTGAGGGTCCAATTCAAAAGGGGCTCGACATGAGGACGTGTTGTATTTTATTATATTTGTACAGGTAAGAAGAAGAAATGGATTTCTTAAAAGGAAGAAAGTTTATATTAGGATAGACTACTAACATATAAAAGAACAGAATGTAAGTAACAAATCAAGAATTTACAATAAAAGGAACCATAAATTTAAATAAAATTTAGAATATAAAACGTTTCTTTTCGGTGTTTTTCCCAATTTAATGAAACATAGCAAAATAACTCCACTCTTTAAGTCAGGAGAAAAAACTGTGGTAGGTAATTATAGGCCTATATCTATCTTACCAGTATTGAGTAAAGTGTTTGAAAAAATTATGCTCAATCAAATGCTACAACACTTTAAAGTAAATAAACTGCTTCACAGTCGACAATTTGGTTTCACGGCTGGTAAATCAACTACTGATGCCGGTGTAGCTCTCATTAAATATATATTTGATTCTTGGGAGAGGTCTCAGGATGCAGTCGGTGTATTTTGCGATCTTTCAAAAGCATTTGATTGCGTTGAACATGAAACACTTTTGCTCAAACTTGAACATTACGGTATTAGATATGAAGCACAAAGCATGATGAAATCCTATCTAAATAATAGAATGCAAGTTGTCGAAATAAATGGTGTAAAGTCTGAAGGAACTAGTATTAAAATGGGTGTTCCTCAGGGCTCTATTTTAGGGCCTTTCTTATTTTTAGTTTACATAAATGATCTTCCTTATATGGTAGAAAAGATAGCTGACATAGTTCTGTTTGCTGATGATACTTCATTAGTATTCAAAGTCAATCGACATATTGATGATTTGGACGAAGTAAACGGTGCTCTTTCTTATGTTTTAAAATGGTTTACGGCTAATAATATGTTACTAAATGCAAATAAAACTAAATGTATCAAATTTACTCTCCCCAATGTAAGGCCGGTAGATTCAAAAATCATGTTGGACAATAAACCTATTAATTTTGTGGATGATACTGTATTTCTAGGTATCACATTAGATTCCAAGTTGCAATGGGGTGCCCATATTACTAAATTAGCGAGTCGACTTAGTTCTGCCGCTTATGCGGTAAGAAGAATTAGACAATTAACAGACGTGGCAACGGCTAAACTTGTGTACTTTAGCTATTTCCATAGCATTATGTCGTATGGTATTTTGTTATGGGGCAAAGCAGCTGATATAAATACAATATTTATTTTACAAAAGAGGGCCATTCGCTCCATTTATAGCATGGGTTCCAGGGAGTCTTTGCGAGAGTGCTTTAAGGAATCAAATATCCTCACCGTTGCTTCTCAATATATTTATGAAAACATCATGTATGCCAGGAAGAATATAGACAGTTTCAAAAGAGTTAGTGATTGCACTAATAAAAGCTTACGTAACAATAACAAACTGATTTTACCTAAATGTCGTTTGGCTAAAGTTAGTAATTCGTTTTATGGCAATTGCGTAAGGTTTTACAATAAAATACCAGAGTCTGTTATAAATCTGCCAGAAAAAAGATTTAAATGTCAAATAAAACACTTCCTTTGCAAAAAAGCTTACTATAAAATTGAAGAATTCGTTAACGATAATAATGTTTTTGTAGAAAAATTTTAAATACATAGCACTGACAATATTATCTGATTACACTAATAATGAGTGCGTAGCGATTTCTATGTTGATTGTCGCATGCCTCTTACTTGTTACACTGTAATTATTTATATAGTAGTAATTTTTGTAGCTGTGACGTGGTCGTGTGGAATGAGTAGTCATGCTCACTAAAATGTCCAGACATGTGGCGGCGTGGTGGGCCGGGTCATTGGGCTCCCTAAAATATGGTCGAGCGCAGTGATGGCTGGCTCATCCGTCATATTCGTGAATCAGTGCTGCTTGTAGGGACTGGTCTGTTCTTATCACTACGACTGATTTAATCTTATTGCATGATTATATTTGACTCAAAAAATTTGTGCTTATTGGTAATTTTTTTAATTACAAGGATTATTTAAAAGAGCAACACACAAGTTTCTTGCTCGTTCTTCTTGTGATGAGACAGCTTTCCGAACGAGTGGTAGATAAAAAACAAATTGTTATGACTATTCAAAAGTGCTTAAATTAAGTTTATTTGAATAAACCTCTGAGGGTCCAATTCAAAAGGGGCTCGACATGAGGACGTGTTGTATTTTATTATATTTGTACAGGTAAGAAGAAGAAATGGATTTCTTAAAAGGAAGAAAGTTTATATTAGGATAGACTACTAACATATAAAAGAACAGAATGTAAGTAACAAATCAAGAATTTACAATAAAAGGAACCATAAATTTAAATAAAATTTAGAATATAAAACGTTTCTTTTCGGTGTTTTTCCCAATTTAATGAAACATAGCAAAATAACTCCACTCTTTAAGTCAGGAGAAAAAACTGTGGTAGGTAATTATAGGCCTATATCTATCTTACCAGTATTGAGTAAAGTGTTTGAAAAAATTATGCTCAATCAAATGCTACAACACTTTAAAGTAAATAAACTGCTTCACAGTCGACAATTTGGTTTCACGGCTGGTAAATCAACTACTGATGCCGGTGTAGCTCTCATTAAATATATATTTGATTCTTGGGAGAGGTCTCAGGATGCAGTCGGTGTATTTTGCGATCTTTCAAAAGCATTTGATTGCGTTGAACATGAAACACTTTTGCTCAAACTTGAACATTACGGTATTAGATATGAAGCACAAAGCATGATGAAATCCTATCTAAATAATAGAATGCAAGTTGTCGAAATAAATGGTGTAAAGTCTGAAGGAACTAGTATTAAAATGGGTGTTCCTCAGGGCTCTATTTTAGGGCCTTTCTTATTTTTAGTTTACATAAATGATCTTCCTTATATGGTAGAAAAGATAGCTGACATAGTTCTGTTTGCTGATGATACTTCATTAGTATTCAAAGTCAATCGACATATTGATGATTTGGACGAAGTAAACGGTGCTCTTTCTTATGTTTTAAAATGGTTTACGGCTAATAATATGTTACTAAATGCAAATAAAACTAAATGTATCAAATTTACTCTCCCCAATGTAAGGCCGGTAGATTCAAAAATCATGTTGGACAATAAACCTATTAATTTTGTGGATGATACTGTATTTCTAGGTATCACATTAGATTCCAAGTTGCAATGGGGTGCCCATATTACTAAATTAGCGAGTCGACTTAGTTCTGCCGCTTATGCGGTAAGAAGAATTAGACAATTAACAGACGTGGCAACGGCTAAACTTGTGTACTTTAGCTATTTCCATAGCATTATGTCGTATGGTATTTTGTTATGGGGCAAAGCAGCTGATATAAATACAATATTTATTTTACAAAAGAGGGCCATTCGCTCCATTTATAGCATGGGTTCCAGGGAGTCTTTGCGAGAGTGCTTTAAGGAATCAAATATCCTCACCGTTGCTTCTCAATATATTTATGAAAACATCATGTATGCCAGGAAGAATATAGACAGTTTCAAAAGAGTTAGTGATTGCACTAATAAAAGCTTACGTAACAATAACAAACTGATTTTACCTAAATGTCGTTTGGCTAAAGTTAGTAATTCGTTTTATGGCAATTGCGTAAGGTTTTACAATAAAATACCAGAGTCTGTTATAAATCTGCCAGAAAAAAGATTTAAATGTCAAATAAAACACTTCCTTTGCAAAAAAGCTTACTATAAAATTGAAGAATTCGTTAACGATAATAATGTTTTTGTAGAAAAATTTTAAATACATAGCACTGACAATATTATCTGATTACACTAATAATGAGTGCGTAGCGATTTCTATGTTGATTGTCGCATGCCTCTTACTTGTTACACTGTAATTATTTATATAAAAAAAACATTTATCAAAAAGAGCAACACACAAGTTTCTTGCTCATTCTTCTTGTGATGAATCTGCATTCCGAATGAGTGGTAGAATCAAAATATGACTATTCAAAAGTGCTTGTAATGAGTTTATTTGAATAAAGATTATTTCTATTTCTATTTCTATTTCTTCATTAGCCTTCGAATTCGATATTCTTCATGAGAATTCGATATTCATCATTCATCATTCATCATTCATCATTCATCATTCATCATTCATCATTCATCATTCATCATTCATCATTCATCATTCATACTTCATCATTCATCATTCATCATTCATCATTCATCATTCATCATTCATCATTCATCATTCATCATTCATTATTCATCATTCATCATTCGTCATTCATCATTTGTCATTCATCATTCATCATTCATCATTCATCGTTCATCGTTCATCGTTCATCGTTCATCGTTCATCGTTCATCGTTCATCGTTCATCGTTCATCGTTCATCGTTCATCGTTCATCGTTCATCGTTCATCGTTCATCGTTCATCGTTCATCGTTCATCGTTCATCGTTCATCGTTCATCGTTCATCGTTCATCGTTCATCGTTCATCGTTCATCGTTCATCGTTCATCGTTCATCGTTCAGCATACATCATTCATCATTCATCATTCATCATTCATCATTCATCATTCATCATTCATCATTCATCATTCATCATTCATCATTCATCATTCATCATTCATCATTCATCATTCATCATTCATCATTCATCATTCATCATTCATCATTCATCATTCATCATTCATCATTCATCATTCATCATTCATCATTCATCATTCATCATTCATCATTCATCATTCATCATTCATAAACGTTTTTTTGTCTTCAAATATTTTTTTTCTTATTCAACTACGTTATTTGAACATATTATTTAATAATTAATACAAACAATCACAAAAAACAATCATTGTAATCCAACGCGGCACATCGAGGCAGCGTACCCAAGATACTGGCAGCGTTACCTCTTTGAATGGTCATGGCCTTTGGTCAAAGTAGCTACCAGCTCTCGGGTCACAAGTAACCTCGATGAGAATGCTCATGGTCATTCTCATTCTTTATTCTTCATTCTTCATTATCATTCTTCAATCTCAGTCTCATTCTCATTCTCATTCTCATTCACACTCTCACTCTCACTCTCATTCTCACTCTCACTCACTATTCTTGTTTGTGTATGATTGTTATTTAAACCATGTTGACAATAAAGGTTATTATACTGGTTTGCATTAAAAATACTTAAAAAATAAAAAAATTGTTAGATATTAAAAAATAAATTGTTATGGGTAGACAACCATTATCACTTAGGGGTATGACAAATCATTTCACACGAAAACTAGATAGTAGCCGATTCTCAGACCTACTGAATATAAATATAAAAATTCATAAAAATCGGTCAAGCCGCTCCGGAGGAGTATGGTACAATATATAAAATTCAAAAATGGTATAATATAGTATAATATATATAATATTAGATATATTAGTTATAATAATAAGGTTAATGTTTATACGCAGTATCTTCAGAGGTCGCTCCGTGAAGCCTTTTTGTATATTTAGGAGTGAATATTGATATTGAAGAATGAATATTCATTCTTCATTCTTCATTCACCTCTGAAGACAGCAGGAGCTATCTTCGTTTCTAGGAGGATACTTGGCTGGCTACCATAGTAACCATACAGTACCATAAAAAAACTCTTCTCTTCTGAGACACTGTTTCCATATGCAGTCATCATCTGCTTCTTCCTTATCTTATTTACTTGGGGTAATATGTTTTTCTCTTCCATTCATCCCTGTTCGCAGTCATCTCGTTATTTACTTCATTTCTCACCATATCATCTTTCACACAGTTCATCCATCTCTTTTTCGGCCTTCCTCTGCTCTTATAACCATCCACTTTCATTTGTAACACCTTCCTTAAAAATGAATGAAGATCTATCTTCATTCATTTTTAATAAAAATCATTCTTCATTCTCTTTCTTCATTCTCTAGAATGAAGAATGATATTGATATTGAAAAATGACAATGAAGAGAATGAAGACTGAGAATGAAGAATGAGAATGAGGAATGAGAATGAGGAATGATAATGATAATGAAGACTGAGAATATATTATATTATACCATTTTTGAATTTTATATATTATACCATACTCCTCCGAGCGGCTTGACCGATTTTCAGATTTTCATATTTATATTCAGTAGGTCTGAGAATCGACTACTATCTATTTTTCGTGTGAAAGGATTTGTCATACCCTAAGTGATAATGGTTGTCTACCCATAACAATTTATTTTTTTTATATTCTAACAACTTTTTTATTTTTTAAGTATTTTTAATGCAAATCAGTATAATAACCTTTATTGTCAACATGGTTTAAATAACAATCATACACAAACAAGAATAAAATAATATGTTTATGTATAGTGAAGAATATAATGAAGAATGAAAAATGAATGAGAATGAAGAATGAATGGGAAATAAGAATGAATGATGAATGATGAATGAATGATGAATGATGAAAGAATGAATGATGATTGATGAATGATGAATGATGAATGATGAATGATGAATGATGATTGAATGATAATTGAATGATGAATGAATGATGAATGAATGATGAATGAATGATGAATAAATGATGAATGAATGATGAATGATGAATAAATGATGAATGAATGATGAATGAAAGATGAATGATGAATGATGAATGAATGATGAATGAATGATGAATGAATGATGAATGACGAATGATGAATGATGAATGAATGATGAATGAATGATGAATGAATGATGAATGAATGATGAATGAATGATGAATGAATGATGAATGAATGATGAATGAATGATGAATGAATGATGAATGAATGATGAATGAATGATGAATGAATGATGAATGAATGATGAATGAATGATGAATGAATGATGAATGAATGATGAATGATGAATGATGAATGATGAATGAATGATGAATGAATGATGAATGAATGATGAATGAATGATGAATGAATGATGAATGAATGATGAATGAATGATGAATGAATGATAAATGTATGATGAATGAATGATGAATGAATGATGAATGAATGATGAATGAATGATGAATGAATGATGAATGATGATGAATGAATGATGAATGAATGATGAATGATGATGAATGAATGATGAATGAATGATGAATGAATGATGAATGAATGATGAATGAATGATGAATAATGAAGAGAATGAAGACTGAGAATGAAGAATGAGAATGAGATTGTTTGTATTAATTATTAGATAATATGTTCAAATAACGTAAATGAATAAAAAAAATATTTATTTGAAGACAAAAAAAACGTTTATAATTTTACGTTAAATAATGATAATGAAGAATGAGGAATGAATGATAAATGATGAAGTATGAATGATAAATGATGAATGATGAATGATGAATGATGAATGAAGAATGAATAAGACTGAAGAATGAATGGGAATGAAGAATGAATGGGAATGAAGAATGAATGGGAATGGAGAATGAATGATGAATTAATGAAGAATGAAGAATGAATGGGAATGAAGAATGAATGATGAATGATAAATGATGAATGATGAATGATGAATGATGAATGATGAATGTCTCCCAGAAACGAAGATAGCTCCTGGTATCTTTAGAGGTCGCTCCGTGAAGCCTGTTTGTGTATTTAAGAGTGAATATTGATTGCGTAAGAATGAATATTGATATTGAAGAATGAAGAATGAATATTCATTCTTCATTTTCAGAATTGGAGAATGTATATTCATTCTTCATTTTCAGAATTGAAGAATGAATATTCATTCTTCATTCATCAAACAAAAACGTTTATGAATGATGAATGATGAAGAATGAATGATGAATGAATTAAGAATGAAGAATGAGTGATGAATGATGAATGAACGAAAAATGAATGATGAATGAACGAGTAATGAATGATGACTGAAGAATGATCATTCATCATTCATTCTACTTTCTTCATTTTACTTTCTTCATTCATCATTCATTCTTCATTCCCATTCATCCCAGTATGAGAAAAAATGATATATATTCTAAATTTTATTTAAATTTATAGTTCCTTTTATTGTAAATTCTTGTTTTGTTACTTACATTCTGTTCTTTTATATTAGTTAGTAGTCTATCCTAATATAAACTTTTCTCCATATAAGAAATCCATTTCTTCTTCTTACCTGTACAAATATAATAAAATACAACACGTCCTCATGTCGAGCCCCTTTTGAATTGGACCCTCAGAGGGGCACCTCCATTGGAGATCTGTTATTGTATATCTTTAGCGTAGGAGGGTGTATTTCATGTTGATCCCTTAAAAATATACATGACTATACTAAAATATTATCAGATTATTTGTCTGGAACTGCCGATCGACGTGTCCGACTCACACTTGACCGATATATTTTACGATGGTATGTCTTGGTTTACGAGTTCATAATCTTGTTATAGTTTTTTTGTCCGTTCATTCATATCCGCGTATAAACATTAACCTTATTATTATAAGTAATATATCTAATATTTTATATATTATATATATTATACTACATATATTATACCATTTTTGAATTTTATATATTGTACCATACTCCTCCGGAGCGGCTTGACCGATTTTTATGAATTTTTATATTTATATTCAGTAGGTCTGAGAATCGGCTACTATCTAGTTTTCGTGTGAAATGATTTGTCATACCCCTAAGTGATAATGGTTGTCTACCCATAACAATTTATTTTTTAATATCTAACAATTTTTTTATTTTTTAAGTATTTTTAATGCAAACCAGTATAATAACCTTTATTGTCAACATGGTTTAAATAACAATCATACACAAACAAGAATAGTGAGTGAGAGTGAGAATGAGAGTGAGAGTGAGAGTGTGAATGAGAATGAGAATGAGAATGAGACTGAGATTGAAGAATGATAATGAAGAATGAAGAATAAAGAATGAGAATGACCATGAGCATTCTCATCGAGGTTACTTGTGACCCGAGAGCTGGTAGCTACTTTGACCAAAGGCCATGACCATTCAAAGAGGTAACGCTGCCAGTATCTTGGGTACGCTGCCTCGATGTGCCGCGTTGGATTACAATGATTGTTTTTTGTGATTGTTTGTATTAATTATTAAATAATATATTCAAATAACGTAGTTGAATAAAAAAAAAATATATTTGAAGACGAAAAAACGTTTATGAATTTAGTTTATTTCAGTCTTTTAATTTGAGTAATGTCTTTCAGGAACCCACTCGTGTAACCGCTACGACTGCTACTTGTCTTGACAATGTTTTTTGTAACTGTGAGTATATTGAAAAATTAATAATAAATAAACTTCCTTCGGATCACTGTGGTCAAGTTGTTAAGTTTAGTAATCAGACTAAAAAAAATACCAATAATAAAAGATCAAAAAGACAAATAAATGCTTACAATATTAATAAATACAAAAGCACAGTTAAATATAAATTAGACTTAGAGTTACAATCTGTCAGTCTTAATAATCCTGATATTCTTTACACCAAGTTAATTAGTCTTTTGTCAAAAGAATACCAGAATATTTTCAAGAAAAGAGAATATTGTGTTAAATCTAAATTTACAGAATGGGCAACAGTAGGAATACTTAAAAGTAGAAACATTTTATTTGATTTATATGATCAAAAAAAATATAGATTTGATGACAAATTTACAACTTATGTGAGAAATTACTCTAAAATTTTCAAACAAGTTTGTATTGCAGCTAAATCTAATTTTATAAATAAACAAATTAATCAGTCCTCTGACAAAATTAAGACCATCTGGGGAATTATAAACAAAGAAACTGGACGGTCTGAAAAAGCCTGCAATCAATTCTCATTAAATTATGACAATAAGTTAATAACAGCAACAAAAGATATAGTTCATATTTTTCAAGATTTTTTTGCTAATATTCCGATTGATATTACATCTTCTCTAGACTCATCTCCAATTCGAGCAAAAACATTACTGGAGGCTAATGTCAGCCCTTGCTCTTTAACATTTAAATTTTCACATGTCAGCCCTTTTCATGTCATAAAAATATTCAAACAGTTAAATTTAAAAAATACGGAAGATCTCTGGGACATGTCAGTTAAAGTAGTTAGTACATTCATAGATATTGTTGCTCCTTATCTAGCTACTATTTTCAATAAATGTGTTGATAATGGCGTGTTTCCTCAATTAATGAAATTTAGCAAATTAATTCCACTCTTTAAATCTGGAGATAGATTTGAGCTAGGCAACTATAGACCAATTTCTATTTTGCCAGTTCTAAGTAAAGTATTTGAAAAGATTATGTTTAACCAAATGTTAAAATACTTCAGGGATAACGGACTGCTTCACAGTCAGCAATATGGTTTCACTGCCGGCAAGTCTACTACTGATGCAGGCGTAGCGCTTATTACACATATATTCGAATCATGGGAAAACTCACAGGATGCTCTCGGCGTTTTTTGTGACTTGTCGAAGGCGTTTGATTGCGTAGATCATGAAACACTTTTGTACAAGCTCAAACATTATGGTATTAGAGATAATGACCTAAGTCTAATGAAAACTTATCTAGAGGATAGGGTGCAAACTGTAGATATTGATGGTGTAAAGTCTAAGGGAACTAATATAAAAATGGGCGTTCCTCAAGGTTCAATATTAGGCCCGTTTCTCTTTTTAATTTATATAAATGACCTTCCCTACATGGTAGAGAAAGTTGCAGATATAGTGTTATTTGCGGATGATACTTCGTTAGTGTTTAAAATTGGTCGCCAATGTAATCAATTAGACGATGTAAATTATGCTATCTCTGCTATACTAAATTGGTTCACATGTAATAATCTATTATTGAACTCCAACAAAACTAAGTGCATTAAATTCACGCTGCCTAATGTAAAACAAGTAAATACGCAGCTATTGCTTAATGATGAAATAGTAAATTTTGTTAATGATACAGTTTTTTTAGGAATAACAGTGGACTCGAAGTTACAATGGGGGCCCCATATTTCAAAATTAGCCAGTAGACTTAGTTCTGCTGCTTATGCAATTAGAAGGATAAGGCAATTAACAGACGTGGCGACGGCAAAACTTGTATATTTTAGTTATTTCCATAGCATTATGTCATATGGCATACTGCTATGGGGTAAAGCTGCCGATATAAATACTATATTTATTTTACAAAAGAGAGCCATACGTTCTATTTATGGTATGGGTTCTAGAGAGTCATTACGTCAATGCTTTAAACAATCAAATATCCTCACCGTTGCCTCACAGTACATTTATGAAAATATTATGTATACAAGGAAAAACTTAGATAGTTTCAAGAAACTTAAAGACTGTACAAGTAGAAACTTACGCAATAAAAATAAGCTAATTTTACCTAAATGCCGTCTACACAAAGTTAGTAATTCATTTTATGGTAATTGCGTAAGATTCTATAATAAACTGCCAGAGTCTACGCTAAATCTTACAGAGAGGCAATTCAAATCTTATATTAAACAAATGTTATGTAAAAAAGCCTATTATAAGATAGATGAATTTATAGATGATAGCAATATATAGCAAGAATAAGTTTATTTGCGGACAACGTTATAATTTTAATTTTCATACTGCTTTCTTGATATATGATAGCGTAGCGGCTTTTGTATTGATTGCCGCATGCATCCTTATGTAAAGTGCGAATACTGTAACTACCATATAGTAATTTTTATAGCTGTGACGTGGTCGTGTGGAATGAGTAGTCATGCTCACTAAAATGTCCAGACATGTGGCGGCGTGGTGGGCCGGGTCAATGGGCTCCCTAAAATATGGTCGAGCGCAGTGATGGCTGGCTCATCCGTCATACTCGTGAACGAGTGCTGCTTGTAGGGACTGGTCTGCTCTTATCACTACGACTGATTTAATCTTATTGCATATTTATATTTGACCCAAAATTAGTGCTTGTTGGTAGTTTGTATTCACACGTTTCGACTTGTAAATGTAAACTTACAAGGATTATTTAAAAGAGCAACACACAAGTTTCTTGCTCGTTCTTCTTGTGATGAGACAGCTTTCCGAACGAGTGGTAGATAAAAAACAAATTGTTATGACTATTCAAAAGTGCTTAAATTAAGTTTATTTGAATAAATGATTTTCTATTCTATTCTATTCTATTCTATTCATTCATCATTTATTCATCATTCATTCATCATTCATTCATCGTTTATGCATCATTCATCATTCATTCATCATTTATTCATCATTCATCATTTATTCATCATTCAACATTTATTCATCATTCATTCATCATTCATTCATCATTCATTCATCATTCATTCATCATTCATTCATCATTCATTCATCATTCATTCATCATTCATTCATCATTCATTCATCATTCATTCATCATTCATTCATCATTCATTCATCATTCATTCATCATTCATTCATCATTCATTCATCATTCATTCATCATTCATTCATCATTCATTCATCATTCATTCATCATTCATTCATCATTCATTCATCATTCATTCATCATTCATTCATCATTCATTCATCATTCATTCATCATTCATTCATCATTCATTCATCATTCATTCATCATTCATTCATCATTCATTCATCATTCATTCATCATTCATTCATCATTCATTCATCATTCATTCATCATTCATTCATCATTCATTCATCATTCATTCATCATTCATTCATCATTCGTCATTCATTCGTCATTCATTCATCATTCATTATTCATTCATCATTCATTCATTCATCATTCATCATTCATCATTCATCATTCATCATTCATCATTCATCATTCATTCATCATTCATTAATCATTCGATCATCATTCATCATTCATTCTTATTTCCCATTCATTCTTCATTCTTCATTATATTCACACTATACATAAACATATTGTTTTATTCTTGTTTGTGTATGATCGTTATTTAAACCATGTTGACAATAAAGGTTATTATACTGGTTTGCATTAAAAATACTTAAAAAATAAAAAAGTTGTTAGAATATAAAAAAAAATAAATTGTTATGGGTAGACAACCATTATCACTTAGACATATGACAAATCCTTTCACACGAAAAATAGATAGTAGCCGATTCTCAGACCTACTGAATATAAATATGAAAATCTGAAAATCGGTCAAGCCGCTCGGAGGAGTATGGTATAATATATAAAATTCAAAAATGGTATAATATAGTATAATATATATAATATATAAAATATTAGATATATTAGTTATAATAATAAGGTTAATGTTTATACGCGGTATCTTCAGAGGTCGCTCCGTGAAGCCTGTTTGTATATTTAGGAGTGCATATTGATTGTGTAAGACTGAATATTGAATTTGAAGAATGAATATTCATTCTTCATTCTTCATTCACCTCTGAAGATACCAGGAGCTATCTTCGTTTCTAGGAGGATGCTTGGCTGGCTACCATAGTAACCATACAATACCATAAAAAAAGATAAAATTCAAAAGTCTTATGTTTTGTTAATAGTGAGCACAAATTTGTCATATAAATGTAATAGTCTATAATTAAGGTAGCATTTCGTATAATAAATATATTGTAATGAGTTATATACATATAACTTAATTATGTTGGTGTAATAAATAAAAATAGGGTTGTTAACATTTTCATACTGAATGATGAATGATGAATGATGAATGAGAATGAAGGCTGAATGAGACTGAAGAATGAATGGGAAAGAAGAATGAATGGTAATGGAGAATTAATGATGAATGAATTAAGAATGAAGAATGAATGATAAATGATGAATGATGAATGAGAATGAAGAATGAATAAGACTGAAGAATGAATGGGAATGAAGAATGAATGGGAATGGAGAATGAATGATGAATTAATGAAGAATGAAGAATGAATGGGAATGAAGAATGAATGATGAATGATGAATGATGAATGATAAATGATGAATGATGAATGATGAATGATGAATGTCTCCCAGAAACGAAGATAGCTCCTGGTATCTTCAGAGGTCGCTCCGTGAAGCCTGTTTGTGTATTTAGGAGTGAATATTGATTGTGTAAGAATGAAAATGAAGAATGAATATTCATTCTTCATTTTCAGAATTGAAGAATGAATATTCATTCTTCATTCTTCAATCTCCATTCATTCTTTATTCATCATTTATTCTTCATTCATTCTTCATTCATCATTCATACTTCATCATCATTCATTCTTTATTCTCATTCAGTCTTCATTCTCATTCATTCTTCATTCTCATTCAGTCTGCAATCTCATTCATTCTTCATTCTCATTCAAATATCAATCATTATTAAATTTTATTCATATTTCATTCATTCTTCTTTCCATTCACCCATCATACATCTTCATTCACATTCTTCAGTCTTATTCATTCATTATTCATTCTCATACTTTTATAATTCATTCCTCATTATCATTCATTTATTATTCATTCTTCATTCTCATTCATTCTTAAATCTCATTCGTTCATCTGTCATTCGTTTTTTCTTATTACCTGTACAAATATAATAAATTACAACACGTCCTCATGTCGATCCCCTTTTGAATTGGACCCTCAGAGGGGCACCTCCATTGGAGATCTGTTATTGTATATCTTTAGCGTAGGAGGGTGTATTTCATGTTGATCCCTTAAAAATATACATGACTATACTAAAATATTATCAGATTATTTGTCTGGAACTGCCGATCGGCGTGTCCGACTCACACTTCATTGAAAATTCACACGATATTGAAGAACAACATTGAGAATGAAGAATGAATTGATTCATTGAGAATTATAATGATAATGAAGAATAAAGAATGAAGAATAAAGAATGAATATTCATTTTTCAATATCAATATTCATTCTTCATTTTTATTCTCATTTTTCATTCTTCATTCTCCATTATTCATTCTTCATTTTCAGTCATTATTTATTCTCATTCATTCATCATTCATTTTTCATTCATCAATCAACTTTCCTTCATCATTCATTCTTCACTCATCATTCATTTTTCATTCATCATTCAACCTTCCTTCATCATTCATTCTTCATTCATCATTCATCATTCATCATTCATCATTCATCATTCATCATTCATCATTCATCATTCATCATTCATCATTCATCATTCATCATTCATCATTCATCATTCATCATTCATCATTCATCATTCATCATTCATCATTCATCATTCATCATTCATCATTCATCATTCATCATTCATCATTCATCATTCATCATTCATCATTCATCATTCATCATTCATCATTCATCATTCATCATTCATCATTCATCATTCATTCATCATTCATCATTCATTCATCATTCATCATTCATCATTCGTCATTCATCATTCATTCATCATTCATTCATCATTCATCATTCATCATTCATTCATCATTCATTCATCATTCATTCATCATTTATTCATCATTCATCATTCAGTCATCATTCATTCATCATTTATTCATCATTCATTCATCATTCAACATTCATACTTCATTCATTATTCATTCATCATTCGTCATTCATCATTCATCATTCATCATTCATCATTCATCATTCATTCATCATTCATTCATCATTCATCATTCATTCATCATTCATCATTCATTCTTATTTCCCATTCATTCTTCATTCTCATTCATTTTTCATTCTTCATTATATTCTTCACTATACATAAACATATTATTTTATTCTTGTTTGTGTATGATTGTTATTTAAACCATGTTGACAATAAAGGTTATTATACTGATTTGCATTAAAAATACTTAAAAAATAAAAAAGTTGTTAGAATATAAAAAAAATAAATTGTTATGGGTAGACAACCATTATCACTTAGGGTATGACAAATCCTTTCACACGAAAAATAGATAGTAGTCGATTCTCAGACCTACTGAATATAAATATGAAAATCTGAAAATCGGTCAAGCCGCTCGGAGGAGTATGGTATAATATATAAAATTCAAAAATGGTATAATATAATATATTCTCAGTCTTCATTATCATTATCATTCCTCATTCTCATTCCTCATTCTCATTCTTCATTCTCAGTCTTCATTCTCTTCATTGTCATTTTTCAATATCAATATCATTCTTCATTCTAGAGAATGAAGAAAGAGAATGAAGAATGATTTTTATTAAAAATGAATGAAGATAGATCTTCATTCATTTTTAAGGAAGGTGTTACAAATGAAAGTGGATGGTTATAAGAGCAGAGGAAGGCCGAAAAAGAGATGGATGAACTGTGTGAAAGATGATATGGTGAGAAATGAAGTAAATAACGAGATGACTGCGAACAGGGATGAATGGAAGAGAAAAACATATTACCCCAAGTAAATAAGATAAGGAAGAAGCAGATGATGACTGCATATGGAAACAGTGTCTCAGAAGAGAAGAGTTTTTTTATGGTACTGTATGGTTACTATGGTAGCCAGCCAAGCATCCTCCTAGAAACGAAGATAGCTCCTGCTGTCTTCAGAGGTGAATGAAGAATGAAGAATGAATATTCATTCTTCAATATCAATATTCACTCCTAAATATACAAAAAGGCTTCACGGAGCGACCTCTGAAGATACTGCGTATAAACATTAACCTTATTATTATAACTAATATATCTAATATTATATATATTATACTATATTATACCATTTTTGAATTTTATATATTATACCATACTCCTCCGAGCGGCTTGACCGATTTTCAGATTTTCATATTTATATTCAGTAGGTCTGAGAATCGGCTACTATCTATTTTTCGTGTGAAAGGATTTGTCATACCCTAAGTGATAATGGTTGTCTACCCATAACAATTTATTTTTTTTATATTCTAACAACTTTTTTATTTTTTAAGTATTTTTAATGCAAACCAGTATAATAACCTTTATTGTCAACATGGTTTAAATAACAATCATACACAAACAAGAATAAAATAATATGTTTATGTATAGTGAGAATATAATGAAAAATGAAAAATGAATGAGAATGAAGAATGAATGGGAAATAAGAATGAATGATGAATGATGAATGAATGATGAATGATGAATGAATGATGAATGAATGATGAATGATGAATGATGAATGAATGATGAATGAAGTATGAATGTTGAATGATGAATGAATGATGACTAAATGATGAATGATGAATACATGATGAATGAATGATGAATGAATGATGAATGAATGATGAATGAATGATTGATGAATGACTGATGAATTAATGATGAATGAATGATGAATGATGATGAATGGTGAATGAATAATGAATGACGATTGATGAAAGACGAATGAATGATGAATAAATGATGAATGAATGATGAATGAATGATGAATGAATGATGAATGAATGATGAATGAATGATGAATGAATGATGAATGAATGATGAATGAATGATGAATGAATGATGAATGAATGATGAATGAATGATGAATAATGAAGATAATGAAGACTGAGAATGAGATTGTTTGTATTAATTATTAGATAATATGTTCAAATAACGTAGTTGAATAAAAAAAATATTTATTTGAAGACAAAAAAAAACGTTTATAATTTTACGTTAAATAATGATAATGAAGAATGAGGAATGAATGATAAATGATGAAGAATGAATGATAAATGATGAATGATGAATGATGAATGATGAATGAAGAATGAATAAGACTGAAGAATGAATGGGAATGAAGAATGAATGGGAATGGAGAATGAATGGTATATTCAGAGGTCGCTCCGTGAAGCCTGTTTGTGTATTTAGGAGTGAATATTGATTGTGTAAGAATGAATATTGATATTGAAGAATGAAGAATGAATATTCATTCTTCATTTTCATATCAATATTCATTCTTCATTTTCAGAATTGAAGAATGAATATTCATTCTTCATTCACCATTCATCATTCATCATTTATCATTCATCATTCATCATTCATCATTCATTCTTTATTCCCATTCATTCTTCATTCTTCATTAATTCATAATTCATTCTCCATTCCCATTCATTCTTCATTCCCATTCATTCTTCAGTCTTATTCATTCTTCATTCTCATTCATCATTCATCATTCATCATTCATCATTCATCATTCATTCATCATTCATTCATCATTCATTCATCATTCATTCATCATTCATCATTTATCATTCATTCTTCATTCTTAATTCATTCATCATTCATTCTCCATTACCATTCATTCTTCTTTCCCATTCATTCTTCAGTCTCATTCAGCCTTCATTCTCATTCATCATTCATCATTTATCATTCATTCTTCATCATTTATCATTCATTCCTCATTCTTCATTATCATTATTTAACGTAAAATTATAGACGTTATTTTTGTCTTCAAATAATTATTTTTTTTATTCAACTACGTTACTTGAACATATTATCTAATAATTAATACAAACAATCTCATTCTCATTCTTCATTCTCAGTCTTCATTCTCTTCATTATTCATTTTTCATTCATCATTCAACTTTTCTTCATTCTTTGTTCATTCATCATTCATTCATCATTCATTCATCATTCATTCATCATTCATTCATCATTCATTCATCATTCATTCATCATTCTTTTTTTTCTTCGACTGGCAACACCGACGACAATTGTCATTTTCAGCTGGCCGTAATAATAAATAAATTTTAATTGTTTATCATACAAATATTATAATTTCAATATTGTTATTAGTGATCTAATAGTGTAATTAGTGTCGATTGTTGTTTGTGTACAGTTTAGTGGTGTATTACTTGCAAAAATCGACATTACAAATAGTGTACCGGCCATCTGTCAAACTGTTCGTGAACAACTAAGTTTTATTCAAACTTATTTTGCAATTGTTTGTTGGATTTATCCCAAGAAACTCATAATCATTGCAAGTTTTACATAAAATATTCATATTAAGTTAAATTAATAATAATTATATTGAAGATCGGTTGTTGCATACGTCGAAGGAAAAAAATACCCACTAATTTAATTGTAAGTCTTTTTATACTTTGTATTATTATAATTTAAAGGGAAAGAGCACAATTTATCTACATTTATTTCGTTATTCAGTTAAAACGTTTATTTAGATTATCAATTTATCAAATATAACTTGTATATAATATACCTAGGAGAATTTATTCACAATTTTAACACTTAAACTGTATAGTAAGGTTCAGCTGCTGTTCTCGTTGTAATACTTAGCTTCTTTTAGAAATAGCTCACTTCACTCTCCCTAGTAACTATTTATATTCTTAATAATGTCACTATCTACCCGTTCCACAACTGCGCGGCAAACAGAGATGAAGCTTAAAGTGGCCCTACAAGAACTTCAGGCATCCAAAGATCTCAGTGACAAGTTGATCAGGGAGAGAGAAGAGAGTGAAGATGAGATTTTAAAAATTATAAATAAAAATACACAATTAAAATCTGAATTGTCAGAACTTTATAATAGTCATCAGGAAGTTATTGAGCAGCGGGATCAGCTTCAAGAACTATTAAGTAGCTTTCACCAATGTAGTGATACACATGAGCAAGCCTTGAGGCGTATCACTGAGTTGGAGCTTGAGTTAAAGCAGGCATATCTTAAAATTAATGATCTTGACACAAAATTTGAATCTCAACAAAGTAATGAGATTAGTAATTTATATGATGAGCTTATTAGTGTCGACTGTATGCCTCCTTCTACTTCAGTTCCATGCAGCCAGCCAGTTGTGATTGACCTTACTAGCGACACATCACAGGGCAACTATAATAATAACATATGTATGTTGAGTCATAATAAATTAAAAAAATATTTAAAATTAAAAAAGTTTATGACTAAGACTCGGAGTATATTATATAAACGTTCCAAAAATGGTCAGTTGCTAAAAAAAACTAGTTTAAACAATTTAAAATTGCATGATTATATTAATAAGTATAATAATAAACTAGTGGAAAGCCAAAAGTTATATGACATGGATACAAGTTACCTAACTTCAAAAATAAAGAGTTTAGAATCATCGCTTCATGATTTAAATAACAAGTATACTATCTCACAAAAACAAATCCAGGAGCATATTTTAGCAATGGATGATTTGATTGATGTCAGTAAATACAATGCTGACCGTTTTGAGTCATTAACTAAACATTGTACATGTGATCATTCAACTTTGCCAAATAATAATTCAGTTTCAACTGTGCAGATAAATGAAGTTCAGGGGATTTGTGTCAGTGACTATACTCCTAAAAGTAGCACAATGGTGTTTTCTGACAGAATAGGCTGTAATTTTGGGTCTATATTGAAGTATCATCTTAAGGGTGATGTATTAAATTACTGTATGCCAGGGGCATCATTTGCACAAATTATTAACAAAATTAAATCTACTAAAATGAATAAAATGACCACAGTTGTGTTATTTTTAGGTAATAGTATTAAATTAAATAGACAGGATATAATTAAAGGTATTCAATATTTGTTACAATTGAATGTATATAAGATTGTATTGTGCGCTCTTCCTTATACAAGTAGCCATTATCATAAAAAAATTAACAATAAGGTACATTACCTTAATAATTTATTACATACATTGACATGTCGTCATAGTGACGTTTTTACATTTTTTGACACTAATAGTTTTATTAGTGATTTTTATTTGACAAAAGATACAATGTATCTTTCTAAATCTTCTAAGAATAAAATAGCCACTTTAGTGGCTTATAATATTGACTTCATGAACAGTTTACATGGTAAACTTCAATATAAAAATTGTGACATAACAAATAATTCTATTAATTTTTGTTTAAATAGTGATATAAGTAATTTGACTGCAGATTTAAACTGCTAACAAAGACAAAGGGAAAGCAATTAGAATTGGTAATTGTTCATCAGAACATACAAAGTTTTCCCGGCAGTGAATTAATTATACAATTATTTTTGGAAAAATACAATATTGACATTATCTGTTTCACTGAACATTGGCTTAAAGAAAGCAATATGATGTTCAGTTTAAATAATTATAATGTTGTCAGCTGCTTCAATAGAAAGTCAGTTAACAGAGGTGGGTCTATGATAATTGCAAGAAATAATATTAAAGTAAAGGAACGTGCTGACATTGTTAGACTTTCTATTGAGTGTTGTACAGAAATCTCATGTATAGAACTAGATAATTATATACTTATATGTGTTTATAGGCCTCCTAATAGTGATTATAATGTATTTGAAGAGGTGATGGAGGATATATTAAAAAAAGTATTTAATAGCAGTAAAAAAATCATTGTGTGTGGTGATTTTAACGTTGATATTCTTTGTGATACACCCACATGTACAAAAATTATTAGTTTATTTCAGTCTTTTAATTTGAGTAATGTCTTTCAGGAACCCACTCGTGTAACCGCTACGACTGCTACTTGTCTTGACAATGTTTTTTGTAACTGTGAGTATATTGAAAAATTAATAATAAATAAACTTCCTTCGGATCACTGTGGTCAAGTTGTTAAGTTTAGTAATCAGACTAAAAAAAATACCAATAATAAAAGATCAAAAAGACAAATAAATGCTTACAATATTAATAAATACAAAAGCACAGTTAAATATAAATTAGACTTAGAGTTACAATCTGTCAGTCTTAATAATCCTGATATTCTTTACACCAAGTTAATTAGTCTTTTGTCAAAAGAATACCAGAATATTTTCAAGAAAAGAGAATATTGTGTTAAATCTAAATTTACAGAATGGGCAACAGTAGGAATACTTAAAAGTAGAAACATTTTATTTGATTTATATGATCAAAAAAAATATAGATTTGATGACAAATTTACAACTTATGTGAGAAATTACTCTAAAATTTTCAAACAAGTTTGTATTGCAGCTAAATCTAATTTTATAAATAAACAAATTAATCAGTCCTCTGACAAAATTAAGACCATCTGGGGAATTATAAACAAAGAAACTGGACGGTCTGAAAAAGCCTGCAATCAATTCTCATTAAATTATGACAATAAGTTAATAACAGCAACAAAAGATATAGTTCATATTTTTCAAGATTTTTTTGCTAATATTCCGATTGATATTACATCTTCTCTAGACTCATCTCCAATTCGAGCAAAAACATTACTGGAGGCTAATGTCAGCCCTTGCTCTTTAACATTTAAATTTTCACATGTCAGCCCTTTTCATGTCATAAAAATATTCAAACAGTTAAATTTAAAAAATACGGAAGATCTCTGGGACATGTCAGTTAAAGTAGTTAGTACATTCATAGATATTGTTGCTCCTTATCTAGCTACTATTTTCAATAAATGTGTTGATAATGGCGTGTTTCCTCAATTAATGAAATTTAGCAAATTAATTCCACTCTTTAAATCTGGAGATAGATTTGAGCTAGGCAACTATAGACCAATTTCTATTTTGCCAGTTCTAAGTAAAGTATTTGAAAAGATTATGTTTAACCAAATGTTAAAATACTTCAGGGATAACGGACTGCTTCACAGTCAGCAATATGGTTTCACTGCCGGCAAGTCTACTACTGATGCAGGCGTAGCGCTTATTACACATATATTCGAATCATGGGAAAACTCACAGGATGCTCTCGGCGTTTTTTGTGACTTGTCGAAGGCGTTTGATTGCGTAGATCATGAAACACTTTTGTACAAGCTCAAACATTATGGTATTAGAGATAATGACCTAAGTCTAATGAAAACTTATCTAGAGGATAGGGTGCAAACTGTAGATATTGATGGTGTAAAGTCTAAGGGAACTAATATAAAAATGGGCGTTCCTCAAGGTTCAATATTAGGCCCGTTTCTCTTTTTAATTTATATAAATGACCTTCCCTACATGGTAGAGAAAGTTGCAGATATAGTGTTATTTGCGGATGATACTTCGTTAGTGTTTAAAATTGGTCGCCAATGTAATCAATTAGACGATGTAAATTATGCTATCTCTGCTATACTAAATTGGTTCACATGTAATAATCTATTATTGAACTCCAACAAAACTAAGTGCATTAAATTCACGCTGCCTAATGTAAAACAAGTAAATACGCAGCTATTGCTTAATGATGAAATAGTAAATTTTGTTAATGATACAGTTTTTTTAGGAATAACAGTGGACTCGAAGTTACAATGGGGGCCCCATATTTCAAAATTAGCCAGTAGACTTAGTTCTGCTGCTTATGCAATTAGAAGGATAAGGCAATTAACAGACGTGGCGACGGCAAAACTTGTATATTTTAGTTATTTCCATAGCATTATGTCATATGGCATACTGCTATGGGGTAAAGCTGCCGATATAAATACTATATTTATTTTACAAAAGAGAGCCATACGTTCTATTTATGGTATGGGTTCTAGAGAGTCATTACGTCAATGCTTTAAACAATCAAATATCCTCACCGTTGCCTCACAGTACATTTATGAAAATATTATGTATACAAGGAAAAACTTAGATAGTTTCAAGAAACTTAAAGACTGTACAAGTAGAAACTTACGCAATAAAAATAAGCTAATTTTACCTAAATGCCGTCTACACAAAGTTAGTAATTCATTTTATGGTAATTGCGTAAGATTCTATAATAAACTGCCAGAGTCTACGCTAAATCTTACAGAGAGGCAATTCAAATCTTATATTAAACAAATGTTATGTAAAAAAGCCTATTATAAGATAGATGAATTTATAGATGATAGCAATATATAGCAAGAATAAGTTTATTTGCGGACAACGTTATAATTTTAATTTTCATACTGCTTTCTTGATATATGATAGCGTAGCGGCTTTTGTATTGATTGCCGCATGCATCCTTATGTAAAGTGCGAATACTGTAACTACCATATAGTAATTTTTATAGCTGTGACGTGGTCGTGTGGAATGAGTAGTCATGCTCACTAAAATGTCCAGACATGTGGCGGCGTGGTGGGCCGGGTCAATGGGCTCCCTAAAATATGGTCGAGCGCAGTGATGGCTGGCTCATCCGTCATACTCGTGAACGAGTGCTGCTTGTAGGGACTGGTCTGCTCTTATCACTACGACTGATTTAATCTTATTGCATATTTATATTTGACCCAAAATTAGTGCTTGTTGGTAGTTTGTATTCACACGTTTCGACTTGTAAATGTAAACTTACAAGGATTATTTAAAAGAGCAACACACAAGTTTCTTGCTCGTTCTTCTTGTGATGAGACAGCTTTCCGAACGAGTGGTAGATAAAAAACAAATTGTTATGACTATTCAAAAGTGCTTAAATTAAGTTTATTTGAATAAATGATTTTCTATTCTATTCTATTCTATTCTATTCATTCATCATTTATTCATCATTCATTCATCATTCATTCATCGTTTATGCATCATTCATCATTCATTCATCATTTATTCATCATTCATCATTTATTCATCATTCAACATTTATTCATCATTCATTCATCATTCATTCATCATTCATTCATCATTCATTCATCATTCATTCATCATTCATTCATCATTCATTCATCATTCATTCATCATTCATTCATCATTCATTCATCATTCATTCATCATTCATTCATCATTCATTCATCATTCATTCATCATTCATTCATCATTCATTCATCATTCATTCATCATTCATTCATCATTCATTCATCATTCATTCATCATTCATTCATCATTCATTCATCATTCATTCATCATTCATTCATCATTCATTCATCATTCATTCATCATTCATTCATCATTCATTCATCATTCATTCATCATTCATTCATCATTCATTCATCATTCATTCATCATTCGTCATTCATTCATCATTCATTATTCATTCATCATTCATTCATCATTCATTCATCATTCATTCATCATTCGTCATTCATTCATCATTCATTATTCATTCATCATTCATTCATCATTCATTCTTATTTCCCATTCATTCTTCATTCTTCATTATATTCTCACTATACATAAACATATTATTTTGTTCTTGTTTGTGTATGATTGTTATTTAAACCATGTTGACAATAAAGGTTATTATACTGGTTTGCATTAAAAATACTTAAAAAATAAAAAAGTTGTTAGAATATAAAAAAAATAAATTGTTATGGGTAGACAACCATTATCACTTAGACATATGACAAATCCTTTCACACGAAAAATAGATAGTAGCCGATTCTCAGACCTACTGAATATAAATATGAAAATCTGAAAATCGGTCAAGCCGCTCGGAGGAGTATGGTATAATATATAAAATTCAAAAATGGTATAATATAGTATAATATATATAATATATAAAATATTAGATATATTAGTTATAATAATAAGGTTAATGTTTATACGCGGTATCTTCAGAGGTCGCTCCGTGAAGCCTGTTTGTATATTTAGGAGTGCATATTGATTGTGTAAGACTGAATATTGAATTTGAAGAATGAATATTCATTCTTCATTCTTCATTCACCTCTGAAGATACCAGGAGCTATCTTCGTTTCTAGGAGGATGCTTGGCTGGCTACCATAGTAACCATACAATACCATAAAAAAAGATAAAATTCAAAAGTCTTATGTTTTGTTAATAGTGAGCACAAATTTGTCATATAAATGTAATAGTCTATAATTAAGGTAGCATTTCGTATAATAAATATATTGTAATGAGTTATATACATATAACTTAATTATGTTGGTGTAATAAATAAAAATAGGGTTGTTAACATTTTCATACTGAATGATGAATGATGAATGATGAATGAGAATGAAGGCTGAATGAGACTGAAGAATGAATGGGAAAGAAGAATGAATGGTAATGGAGAATTAATGATGAATGAATTAAGAATGAAGAATGAATGATAAATGATGAATGATGAATGAGAATGAAGAATGAATAAGACTGAAGAATGAATGGGAATGAAGAATGAATGGGAATGGAGAATGAATGATGAATTAATGAAGAATGAAGAATGAATGGGAATGAAGAATGAATGATGAATGATGAATGATGAATGATAAATGATGAATGATGAATGATGAATGATGAATGTCTCCCAGAAACGAAGATAGCTCCTGGTATCTTCAGAGGTCGCTCCGTGAAGCCTGTTTGTGTATTTAGGAGTGAATATTGATTGTGTAAGAATGAAAATGAAGAATGAATATTCATTCTTCATTTTCAGAATTGAAGAATGAATATTTATTCTTCATTCTTCAATCTCCATTCATTCTTTATTCATCATTTATTCTTCATTCATCATTTATTCTTCATTCATTCTTCATTCATCATTCATACTTCATCATCATTCATTCTTTATTCTCATTCAGTCTTCATTCTCATTCATTCTTCATTCTCATTCAGTCTGCAATCTCATTCATTCTTCATTCTCATTCAAATATCAATCATTATTAAATTTTATTCATATCCTATTCATTCTTCTTTCCATTCACCCATCATACATTCTTCATTCACATTCTTCAGTCTTATTCATTCATTATTCATTCTCATACTTTTATAATTCATTCCTCATTATCATTCATTTATTATTCATTCTTCATTCTCATTCATTCTTAAATCTCATTCGTTCATCTGTCATTCGTTTTTTCTTATTACCTGTACAAATATAATAAATTACAACACGTCCTCATGTCGATCCCCTTTTGAATTGGACCCTCAGAGGGGCACCTCCATTGGAGATCTGTTATTGTATATCTTTAGCGTAGGAGGGTGTATTTCATGTTGATCCCTTAAAAATATACATGACTATACTAAAATATTATCAGATTATTTGTCTGGAACTGCCGATCGGCGTGTCCGACTCACACTTCATTGAAAATTCACACGATATTGAAGAACAACATTGAGAATGAAGAATGAATTGATTCATTGAGAATTATAATGATAATGAAGAATAAAGAATGAAGAATAAAGAATGAATATTCATTTTTCAATATCAATATTCATTCTTCATTTTTATTCTCATTTTTCATTCTTCATTCTCCATTATTCATTCTTCATTTTCAGTCATTATTTATTCTCATTCATTCATCATTCATTTTTCATTCATCAATCAACTTTCCTTCATCATTCATTCTTCACTCATCATTCATTTTTCATTCATCATTCAACCTTCCTTCATCATTCATTCTTCATTCATCATTCATCATTCATCATTCATCATTCATCATTCATCATTCATCATTCATCATTCATCATTCATCATTCATCATTCATCATTCATCATTCATCATTCATCATTCATCATTCATCATTCATTCATCATTCATCATTCATTCATCATTCATCATTCGTCATTCATCATTCATTCATCATTCATTCATCATTCATCATTCATCATTCATCATTCATTCATCATTCATTCATCATTCATTCATCATTCATTCATCATTTATTCATCATTCATTCATCATTCATTCATCATTCATTCATCATTCATTCATCATTCATTCATCATTCATTCATCATTCATTCATCATTCATTCATCATTCATTCATCATTCATTCATCATTCATTCATCATTCATTCATCATTCATTCATCATTCATTCATCATTCATTCATCATTCATTCATCATTCATCATTCGTCATTCATCATTCATTCATCATTCATTCATCATTCATTCATCATTCATCATTCATCTTTCATTCATCATTCATTCATCATTCATTCATCATTTATTCATCATTCATCATTCAGTCATCATTCATTCATCATTTATTCATCATTCATTCATCATTCAACATTCATACTTCATTCATTATTCATTCATCATTCGTCATTCATCATTCATCATTCATCATTCATCATTCATCATTCATTCATCATTCATTCATCATTCATCATTCATTCATCATTCATCATTCATTCTTATTTCCCATTCATTCTTCATTCTCATTCATTTTTCATTCTTCATTATATTCTTCACTATACATAAACATATTATTTTATTCTTGTTTGTGTATGATTGTTATTTAAACCATGTTGACAATAAAGGTTATTATACTGATTTGCATTAAAAATACTTAAAAAATAAAAAAGTTGTTAGAATATAAAAAAAATAAATTGTTATGGGTAGACAACCATTATCACTTAGGGTATGACAAATCCTTTCACACGAAAAATAGATAGTAGTCGATTCTCAGACCTACTGAATATAAATATGAAAATCTGAAAATCGGTCAAGCCGCTCGGAGGAGTATGGTATAATATATAAAATTCAAAAATGGTATAATATAATATATTCTCAGTCTTCATTATCATTATCATTCCTCATTCTCATTCCTCATTCTCATTCTTCATTCTCAGTCTTCATTCTCTTCATTGTCATTTTTCAATATCAATATCATTCTTCATTCTAGAGAATGAAGAAAGAGAATGAAGAATGATTTTTATTAAAAATGAATGAAGATAGATCTTCATTCATTTTTAAGGAAGGTGTTACAAATGAAAGTGGATGGTTATAAGAGCAGAGGAAGGCCGAAAAAGAGATGGATGAACTGTGTGAAAGATGATATGGTGAGAAATGAAGTAAATAACGAGATGACTGCGAACAGGGATGAATGGAAGAGAAAAACATATTACCCCAAGTAAATAAGATAAGGAAGAAGCAGATGATGACTGCATATGGAAACAGTGTCTCAGAAGAGAAGAGTTTTTTTATGGTACTGTATGGTTACTATGGTAGCCAGCCAAGCATCCTCCTAGAAACGAAGATAGCTCCTGCTGTCTTCAGAGGTGAATGAAGAATGAAGAATGAATATTCATTCTTCAATATCAATATTCACTCCTAAATATACAAAAAGGCTTCACGGAGCGACCTCTGAAGATACTGCGTATAAACATTAACCTTATTATTATAACTAATATATCTAATATTATATATATTATACTATATTATACCATTTTTGAATTTTATATATTATACCATACTCCTCCGAGCGGCTTGACCGATTTTCAGATTTTCATATTTATATTCAGTAGGTCTGAGAATCGGCTACTATCTATTTTTCGTGTGAAAGGATTTGTCATACCCTAAGTGATAATGGTTGTCTACCCATAACAATTTATTTTTTTTATATTCTAACAACTTTTTTATTTTTTAAGTATTTTTAATGCAAACCAGTATAATAACCTTTATTGTCAACATGGTTTAAATAACAATCATACACAAACAAGAATAAAATAATATGTTTATGTATAGTGAGAATATAATGAAGAATGAAGAATGAATGAGAATGAAGAATGAATGGGAAATAAGAAGAATGATGAATGATGAATGAATGATGAATGAATGATGAATAAATGATAAATAAATGATGAATGAATGATGAATGAATGATGAATGAAGTATGAATGTTGAATGATGAATGAATGATGATTAAATGATGAATGAATGATGACTAAATGATGAATGATGAATACATGATGAATGAATGATGAATGATTGATGAATGAATGATGAATGAATGATGAATGAATGATGAATAAATGATGAATGAATGATGAATGTGAATGAATGATGAATGAATGATGAATGAATGATAAATGAATGATGAATGAATGATGAATGAATGATGAATGAATGAATGAATGATGAATGAATGATGAATGAATGATGAATGAATGATGAATGAATGATGAATGAATGATGAATGAATGATGAATGAATGATGAATGAATGATGAATGAATGATGAATGAATGATGAATGAATGATGAATGAATGATGAATGAATGATGAATGAATGATGAATGAATGATGAATGAATGATGAATGAATGATGAATAATGAAGATAATGAAGACTGAGAATGAGATTGTTTGTATTAATTATTAGATAATATGTTCAAATAACGTAGTTGAATAAAAAAAATATTTATTTGAAGACAAAAAAAAACGTTTATAATTTTACGTTAAATAATGATAATGAAGAATGAGGAATGAATGATAAATGATGAAGAATGAATGATAAATGATGAATGATGAATGATGAATGATGAATGAAGAATGAATAAGACTGAAGAATGAATGGGAATGAAGAATGAATGGGAATGGAGAATGAATGGTATATTCAGAGGTCGCTCCGTGAAGCCTGTTTGTGTATTTAGGAGTGAATATTGATTGTGTAAGAATGAATATTGATATTGAAGAATGAAGAATGAATATTCATTCTTTATTCCCATTCATTCTTCATTCTTCATTAATTCATAATTCATTCTCCATTCCCATTCATTCTTCATTCCCATTCATTCTTCAGTCTTATTCATTCTTCATTCTCATTCATCATTCATCATTCATCATTTATCATTCATTCTTCATTCTCATTCATCATTCATCATTCATCATTTATCATTCATTCTTCATTCTTAATTCATTCATCATTCATTCTCCATTACCATTCATTCTTCTTTCCCATTCATTCTTCAGTCTCATTCAGCCTTCATTCTCATTCATCATTCATCATTTATCATTCATTCTTCATCATTTATCATTCATTCCTCATTCTTCATTATCATTATTTAACGTAAAATTATAGACGTTATTTTTGTCTTCAAATAATTATTTTTTTTATTCAACTACGTTACTTGAACATATTATCTAATAATTAATACAAACAATCTCATTCTCATTCTTCATTCTCAGTCTTCATTCTCTTCATTATTCATTTTTCATTCATCATTCAACTTTTCTTCATTCATCATTCATTCATCATTCATTCATCATTCATTCATCATTTATTCATCATTCATTCATCATTCATTCATCATTCATTCATCATTCATTCATCATTTATTCATCATTCATCATTTATTCATCATTCAACATTCATTCATCATTCATTCATCATTCATTCATCATTCATTCATCATTCATTCATCATTCATTCATCATTCATTCATCATTCATTCATCATTCATTCATCATTCATTCATCATTCATTCATCATTCATTCATCATTCATTCATCATTCATTCATCATTCATTCATCATTCATTCATCATTCATTCATCATTCATTCATCATTCATTCATCATTCATTCATCATTCATTCATCATTCATTCATCATTCATTCATCATTCATTCATCATTCATTCATCATTCATTCATCATTCATTCATCATTCATTCATCATTCATTCATCATTCATTCATCATTCATTCATCATTCATTCATCATTCATTCATCATTCATTCATCATTCATTCATCATTCATTCATCATTCATTCATCATTCATTCATCATTCGTCATTCATTCGTCATTCATTCATCATTCATTATTCATTCATCATTCATTCATCATTCATTCATCATTCATTCATCATTCATTCATCATTCGTCATTCATTCATCATTCATTATTCATTCATCATTCATTCATCATTCATTCTTATTTCCCATTCATTCTTCATTCTCATTCATTTTTCATTCTTCATTATATTCTTCACTATACATAAACATATTATTTTATTCTTGTTTGTGTATGATTGTTATTTAAACCATGTTGACAATAAAGGTTATTATACTGGTTTGCATTAAAAATACTTAAAAAATAAAAAAGTTGTTAGAATATAAAAAAAATAAATTGTTATGGGTAGACAACCATTATCACTTAGACATATGACAAATCCTTTCACACGAAAAATAGATAGTAGCCGATTCTCAGACCTACTGAATATAAATATGAAAATCTGAAAATCGGTCAAGCCGCTCGGAGGAGTATGGTATAATATATAAAATTCAAAAATGGTATAATATAGTATAATATATAAAATATTAGATATATTAGTTATAATAATAAGGTTAATGTTTATACGCGGTATCTTCAGAGGTCGCTCCGTGAAGCCTGTTTGTATATTTAGGAGTGAATATTGATTGTGTAAGAATGAATATTGAATTTGAAGAATGAATATTCATTCTTCATTCTTCATTCACCTCTAAAGATACCAGGAGCTATCTTCGTTTCTGGGAGGATGCTTGGCTGGCTACCATAGTAACCATACAGTACCATAAAAAAAGATAAAATTCAAAAGTCTTATGTTTTGTTAATAGTGAGCACAAATTTGTCATATAAATGTAATAGCCTATAATTAAGGTTGCATTTCGTATAATAAATATATTGTAATGAGTTATATACATATAACGTAATTATGTTGGTGTAATAAATAAAAATAGGGTTGTTAACATTTTCATACTGAATGATGAATGATGAATGATGAATGAGAATGAAGGCTGAATGAGACTGAAGAATGAATGGGAAAGAAGAATGAATGGTAATGGAGAATTAATGATGAATGAATTAAGAATGAAGAATGAATGATAAATGATGAATGATGAATGATGAATGAGAATGAAGAATGAATAAGACTGAAGAATGAATGGGAATGAAGAATGAATGGGAATGGAGAATGAATGATGAATTAATGAAGAATGAAGAATGAATGGGAATGAAGAATGAATGATGAATGATGAATGATGAATGATAAATGATGAATGATGAATGATGAATGATGAATGTCTCCCAGAAACGAAGATAGCTCCTGGTATCTTCAGAGGTCGCTCCGTGAAGCCTGTTTGTGTATTTAGGAGTGAATATTGATTGTGTAAGAATGAAAATGAAGAATGAATATTCATTCTTCATTTTCAGAATTGAAGAATGAATATTCATTCTTCATTCTTCAATCTCCATTCATTCTTTATTCATCATTTATTCTTCATTCATCATTTATTCTTCATTCATTCTTCATTCATCATTCATACTTCATCATCATTCATTCTTTATTCACATTCAGTTTTCATTCTCATTCATTCTTCATTCTCATTCAGTCTGCAATCTCATTCATTCTTCATTCTCATTCAAATATCAATCATTATTAAATTTTATTCATATCCTATTCATTCTTCTTTCCATTCACCCATCATACATTCTTCATTCACATTCTTCAGTCTTATTCATTCATTATTCATTCTCATACTTTTATAATTCATTCCTCATTATCATTCATTAATCATTCATTCTTCATTCTCATTCGTTCATCTGTCATTCGTTTTTTCCTATTACTTGTACAAATATAATAAAATACAACACGTCCTCATGTCGATCCCCTTCTGAATTGGACCCTCAGAGGGGCACCTCCATTGGATATCTGTTATATTGTATATCTTTAGCGTAGGAGGGTGTATTTCATGTTGATTTCTTAAAAATATACATGACTATACTAAAATATTATCAGATTATTTGTCTGGAACTGCCGATCGGCGTGTCCGACTCACACTTCATTGAGGATTCACACGATATTGAAGAACAACATTGAGAATGAAGAATGAATTGATTCATTGAGAATTATAATGATAATGAAGAATAAAGAATGAAGAATAAAGAATGAATATTCATTTTTCAATATCAATATTCATTCTTCATTTTTATTCTCATTTTTCATTCTTCATTCTCCATTATTCATTCTTCATTTTCAGTCATTATTTATTCTCATTCATTCATCATTCATTTTTCATTCATCAATCAACTTTCCTTCATCATTCATTCTTCACTCATCATTCATTTTTCATTCATCATTCAACCTTCCTTCATCATTCATTCTTCATTCATCATTCATCATTCATCATTCATCATTCATCATTCATCATTCATCATTCATCATTCATCATTCATCATTCATCATTCATCATTCATCATTCATCATTCATCATTCATCATTCATCATTCATCATTCATCATTCATTCATTCATTCATCATTCATTCTTTCTTTATTCATCATTCGTTCATTCTTCATTCTTCATTCATTCATTCTTCGTTCTTCATTCATCATTCATTCATTCTACATTCATCATTCATTCATCATTTATCATTCATTCATCATTCATTCATCATTCATTCATCATTTATCATTTATTCTAAATTCATCATTCATTCTTAATTCATCATTCATTCTTCATTCTTCATTCTTCATTCATCATTCATACATCATTCATTCTTCATTCTTCATTCACCATTCATTCATCATTCATTCTTCATTCTTCATTCATAATTAATTCCTTATTCATCATTCATTCTTCTTTTATTATTCATTCATCATTCATATTTCATCATTCATTCATTCTTCATTCATCATTCATTCATTCTTCATTCATTATTCATTCATTCTTCATTCATCATTCATTCTTCATTCGTCAAACATTCTTCATTCCCATTCATTCTTCATTCTTCATTATCATTATTTAACGTAAAATTATAAACGTTTTTTTTTGTCTTCAAATATATGAGACCTTATTACATCAGCTACCTGCCAAAAAAATCCCGTCAAAATCGGTCCAACCATTTCAGAGATTAGCTGGAACAAACAGACAGATAGACAAAAATCGTAAAAAAGGCTATTTTACTGTATGTACCGTATTTATATTCATATGCATGCAGTAAAAAACGGTTATTTCAACATTACAAACAGACACTCCAATTTTAATTATATGGATAGATAGTTTAATTTTATTTGTATGTATGATAATCCATGGGCTTATATTATATATTTTACTCATTTATGTAATTTTATAAGTATATTAATCTATTAATACATTTTCATATATAATTTTACCAGCTACTTGCCCCGGCTTCGCACGGGTGTACATGTATTATGTATATAAACGTTCCTTTTAAATCACTCTATCTATTAAAAAAAACCGCTTCAAAATTCGTTGCGTAGTTTTAAAGATTTAAGCATACACAGGACGAACAGACAGCGACAGCTACTTTGATTTATACTATGTAATGATGATATACATATATATTATTTTTCCGTATTAATCTATATTTCGATATTAATTATTAAAATGTACCACCTTATTATCTCTGATCAACGCGACGGTTGACTAGTAGAGAATGCCATCAAGCATTAAGTCCGCCATTTGTACAATTTTGTGTGCAAAATAATAAATAAAAACGAACAGTCAGCGTCTAATAAAAAATAAAAAATACTCCAATTGTAACTATCCAACTACTATATTGTAATTGGGACATTGCGGCCTCGTTTATTTGTCGGCGCTTACAAGTTCTGCTCTCCAGCACTTTTCAATAGGGCTGTGCACTGCATATGGAAACATCCACACAACTGCATATGAAAGTGGCGCCGGTATCGGAGAGGTTGAAGAGTAATCGTCTATCGTGATATGGACATGTAATGCGTAGGAATGATTATTTTTTAAAAAAGATAAAATTCGAAAGTTTTATGTTTTGTTAATAGTGAGCACAAATTTGTCATATAAATGTAATAGCCTATAATTAAGGTTGCATTTCGTATAATAAATATATTGTAATGAGTTATATACATATAACTTAATTATGTTGGTGTACTAAATAAAAATAGGATTGTTAACATTTTCATACTTCTAGTTTCTGAGACACTGTTTCCATATGCAGTCATCATCTTTCATTCATCATTCATTCATCATTTTTTTATCATTCATTCATCATTCATTCTCAATCACTCCAAAATATTTATTTTTATAAAAATATTCAATGTCGGAGAAATTAAAGAGTAATCGTCTATAGTGGTATGGACATGTAATGCGTAGGAATGAAGATCATATCCTAAGGACGGTGTTACATATGAATGTGGATGGTTATAAGGGTAGAGGAAGACCGAAAAAGAGATGGATGGACTGTGTGAAGGATGATATGGTGAGAAAGGGAGTAAAAAACGGGATGATTGCGAACAGAGATGAATGGAAGAGAAAACCATATTACGCCGACCACAAATAAATGGAATAAGGTAGAATCAGATGATGATGAAAAATAAATATTCAAGATATAATAGCGTGATTTTCTACATCAACTTAAAGGCAAGTCGGGAGTTCTGTTCGTTCAATCTACTGTCCGTTCGGAATATAGTTTAGTTGAGAAGAGAGAGAGAAGAGTAGAAGAAATTAAGAAGAAGTTCTTCTTAGCAGACTATACTTTTTATTTGATGGAGCAGTATGAAATTTCCCACACTATACATAGTTTACTAGCTGTGCCCGCGGTTTCTCAGTAGTTTATGCGTGAGAGAGTAATTAACATCTCTACCTACTCATAAACTATCACATTGATATATTATTAAGATTAAAATATAGAGAAAAAGTACAGAATACTAACATATTTTTTTAATGAAATCATTTAAATCAATAAAATAAACATTACACAGACTACCAAATATTTAACAACAGTTCTTCTCAATTGAATCTATATGCTGAATGGGACGGCAGGGAAAAATTATAATGTTAAAAATTTTATGTATTTTCATAAGCGGCTAAAATATCCTACATAAATATACAATTTTTGAATTTGAAATTTTATCACTGGCTGACCACTAGTTACAATAAATATCTGAGACTTGAATGAGAATTAGAATGAGAATGAGAATGAAGAATAAGAATGAGAATGAGAATGGAGAATGAAGACAGAGAATGTGAATGAGAGAGAAGAATAAGAATTCGATATTATCAGAAGAATGACGAATGAAGTATGAGAATGACGAATGTGGAATGAGAATGACAATGAGAATGAAGACTGAATGATGAATGAAGAAAGAATGACGAATTAATTAGAATGAAGAATGAATAACATTCTCACTCTCGTTCTCGCTCTCGCTCTCGCTCTCACTCTCACTCTTCATTCTTCATTGACTTCATTCTCATTCATTCTTCATTTTCATTCAGTCTTGTCTGTTATTCATCACTCTCGTTCTTCATTCTCATTCTTCATTCATCATTCTCAATCATTCACCATTAATTCTTCATTCTCATTCATATATCATTAATTCTTCATTCTCATTCATATATCATTAATTCTTCATTCTAATTCAATTACCATTAATTCTTCATTCATTCATCATTCATTCATCATTCATTCATCATTCATTAATCATTCATTCATCATTCATTCATCATTCATTCATCATTCATTCATCATTCATTAATCATTCATTCATCATTCATTCATCATTCATTCATCATTCATTCATCATTCATTCATCATTCATTCATCATTCATTCATCATTCATTCATCATTCATTCATCATTCATTCATCATTCATTCATCATTCATTCATCTTTCATTCATCATTCATTCATCTTTCATTCATCATTCATTCATCATTCATTCATCATTCATTCATCATTCATTCATCATTCATTCATCATTCATTCATCATTCATTCATCATTCATTCATCATTCATTCATCATTCATTCATCATTCATTCATCATTCATTCATCATTCATTCATCATTCATTCATCATTCATTCATCATTCATTCATCATTCATTCATCATTCATTCATCATTCATTCATCATTCATTCATCATTCATTCATCATTCTTTTATCATTCATTCATCATTCATTCTCAATCACTCCAAAAATGATTTCTACAGCGGAAAAGGACACTTCTTTAGTGTCTATTTATTTTTATAAAAATATTCAATGTCGGAAAAATTAAAGAGTAATCGTCTATAGTGGTATGGACATGTAATGCGTAGGAATGAAGATCATATCCTAAGGACGGTGTTACATATGAATGTGGATGGTTATAAGGGTAGAGGAAGACCGAAAAAGAGATGGATGGACTGTGTGAAGGATGATATGGTGAGAAAGGGAGTAAAATAACGGGATGATTGCGAACAGAGATGAATGGAAAAGAAAACCATATTACGCCGACCACAAATAAATGGGATAAGGTAGAATCAGATGATGATGAAAAATAAATATTCAAGATATAATAGCGTGATTTTCTACATCAACTTAAAGGCAAGTCGGGAGTTCTGTTCGTTCAATCTACTGTCCGTTCGGAATATAGTTTAGTTGAGAAGAGAGAGAGAAGAGTAGAAGAAATTAAGAAGAAGTTCTTCTTAGCAGACTATTCATTATCATTATTTAACGTACAATTATAAACGTTTTTTTTGTCTTTATATATATTTCAATTTTTTTTTATTCAACTACGTTATTTGAACATATTATTTAATAATTAATACAAACAATCACAAAAAACAATCATTGTAACGCGGCACATCGAGGCAGCGTACCCAAGATACTGGCAGGCTGGCTGGCATACACAGGACGAACAGACAGCGACAGCGACTTTGTTTTATACTATGTAATGATGATATACACAAACGTTATTTTCCCGTATTAATCTATATATCAATATTATTTATTAAAATGTACCACATTATTATCTCTGATCAACGCGACGGTTGACTGGTAGAGAATGCCATCAAGCATTAAGTCCGCCATTTGTACAATTTTGTGTGCAAAATAATAAATATATAACGAACAGTCAGCGTCTAATAAAAAATTAAAAATACCCCAATTGAAACTATCCAACTACTATATTGTAATTGGGACATTGCGGCCTCGTTCATTCGTCGGCGCTTACAAGTTCTGCTCTCCAGCACTTTTCAATAGGGCTGTGCACTGCATATGGAAACATCCACACAACTGCATATGAAAGTGGCGCCGGTATCGGAGAGGTTGATGAGTAATCGTCAATCGTGGTATGGCCATGTAATGCGTAGGAATGATGATAATATTTTAAGAGCTGTTACATATGAATGTGGATGGTTATAAAGGCAGAGGAAGGCCGAAAAAGAGATGGATGAACTGTGTGAAAGATGATATGGTGAGAAAGGAAGTAAATAACGAAATGACTGCGAACAGGGATGAATGGAAGAGAAAAACATATTACCCCAAGTAAATGGGATAAGGAAAAAGCAGATAATGACTGCATATGGAAACAGTGTCTCAGAAACTAGAGGTATGAAAATGTTAACAACCCTATTTTTATTTATTACACCAACATAATTACGTTATATGTATATAACTCATTACAATATATTTATTCAAAAGGGGATCGACATGAGGACGTGTTGTATTTTATTATATTTGTACAGGTAATAGGAAAAAACGAATGACAGATGAACGAATGAGATTTAAGAATGAATGAGAATGAATGATACTTGAATGATAATGAGGAATGAATTATAAAAGTATGAGAATGAATAATGAATGAATAAGACTGAAGAATGTGAATGAAGAATGTATGATGGGTAAAATTTAATATATTATATGAATAAAATTTAATAATGATTGATATTTGAATGAGAATGAAGAATGAATTAGATTGCAGACTGAATGAGAATGAAGAATGAATGACGATGAAGAATGAATGATGAATGAAGAATGAATGAAGAATAAATGATAAAATAAAGAATGAATGGAGAATGAAGAATAAATATTTATATTGAAGAATGAAGAATGAATATTCATTCATCATTCATCATTCATTCACTCATCATTCATTTATTCATCATTCATTCATCATTCATTCATCATTCATTCATCATTCATTCATCATTCATTCATCATTCATTCATCATTCATTCTTCATCGTCATTCATTCGTCATCGTCATTCATTCTTCATTCTCATTCATATTTATTATACGAAATGCTACCTTAATTATAGGGTATTACATTTATATGACAAATTTGTGCTCACTATTAACAAAACAAAAGACTTTTGAATTATATCTTTTTTTTAAAATAATTTAAGGTATTGTTTCAACTAGAACTTATAATACTATTGAATGGACTCTTGAAAATTTAAATGCAAATTAAACTTTATTCTCCGCAATTAGGGTCCCATCTAGAACGTTGTGCCTGCAGAGCCAAGACCACTATGGTGGCCAGCCAAGCATCCTCCCAGAAACGAAGATAGCTCCTGGTATCTTCACAGGCTTCACAGAGCGACCTCACCACGAGGATTTGTGTACGTTGTGTGCTTACTGCAAGCATTCCAGGATTACTTGAGCAGCCGTTTCTTCGGATTCGAACCAGCCCCGACGAAGAGGACTGTCTGTGGCATCTATTGTGTACAAGTGTTTGTTAAAGAGATAGTGGCCCGTTATTATCTATCATTATATTAATTTTTTGTCTATTTAGATTCAGTAGGCGTTTTATTAATCTTTGTAGCTGCATCCCGAATGAGTGGAAAATAAAAAAATAAGACTTTAAAAGTGCGTTTGAGTTTATTTGATTAAAGATTATTTCTATTTCCATTTCTATTTCTGTTGGTTAACAACTTTTTCTTAAATAGTAAGATAACATATCCCAAAATGTTCCATTTGAACAAAGTGGAGACAAAGAATTAGTATATTATAAACTAGCTGTACTCGCGACTTTGTCCACGTGGATATTAACTTTATTTTCTAAAATAAAAGTAACCTAAGTTACTCCTTATTACATCAGCTACCTGCCAATAAAAGTCCCGTCAAAATCGGTCCAGCCATTTCAGAAATTAACCGGAACAAACAGACGCATGTAGTAAAAAAAGGTTATTTCAATATTACAAACAAACACTTCAATTTTATTTATATGTATGTATATATGTACAGATAACACTTGCTATACTATATTATGTACATAAACATGTCATACGCATCATTAAAATTAGTGACAATAAACGAAATCGTGACAAGAGCCGTAACTTTAAAATAAAATTGTTTAAAAAATTGTAGACATTAGTATATATTCCAGTTGTCAAACTATAATGAGAAAATTGCTATTAACTTTATTATAAAAATTAAGTATATTTTTATATCAATATAGTATTTAAATCACTGTTTCATGTATTTATTATAAACATATTATCGTATCCACTTATGCCATATTTCTAAACGTATTTTTTTGTATTACAACGTTACGACTGTCAAACAAGCATACGGCCCATCTGATGGTAAACAGTTACCTATAAACACTTATTCTAAACGTAATATACCTACTCGCAACATATATATATTTATTACTAACTATTACTGCACTTCGTCCGCATGAAATTTAGCTTTTTTTATCCAATTTTCTTTTTAGATATCAGTAACCAAAATTAGTCATTATAACATTAGCTATCTGCTAATGAAGGTCACATCAAAATCAAAGCAACTGTTTCAGAGGATAACAAGAACAAACAGTCAGCCAAATTTTTAAAATATTTTTTTTATTAAAATATTATATTATTATAAGTATCATAGGTATATACTTTTATACGCATGTAATTGAAAAGCTGTTAATTTTAACTTAGAAACAAACACTTTAACTTAATTTATTTGTATAGGGTTACCCACCCCGGATATGCATTGCTCTATTAATAAAGATAATAAGACCGAACTGTACCTTTATAATAATACAAAGTTACAATTTCATTTCCTTGTCTACATTCATACTAATATACCCACGAAATGAAATGGAATAACAAACTGTGTAACAAAATATTTTTACGACACAAAATGTTTACATTTTCCCGCGTTTACTTTTAATTAAAACTTTATTTTTTAATTATAAACCCAACGCAAAAATTTGCCAATTGTGTGCAATTGTTATGAAATGACGTACTGACATACATTCGGCGATTAATTTATGTGTATCTGGCTAATAAGAAGTGTATTTTATAATCTAAATTTGTATTTAAATTTATAGTTCTTTTATTGAACATTCTTTTTATACTTCAAGATTCTTTTCAATACTTTCCTAATATATATATTAGGAACCATATACCTAGTCATTCCGTTTTACCAAAACCAATAAAATAAAACTACAACAATTTATTTATATCATCATTACATAGTATAAAACAAAGTCGCTGTCGCTGTCTGTCCGTCCCTATTAAATCTTTAAAACTACGCAACGAATTTTGAAGCAGTTTTTTTTAATAGATAGAGTGATTCAAGATGAAGGTTTATATATATATATATTACATGTACACCCGTGCGAAGCAGGGGCGAGTAGCTATTGTATATATAAACGTTTACACGTACGAACGCAACAAACAACGCTATTATAAACATAAATTAGTGGCATTTAAAAGAGCAACGATTGTGATCGTATAATCCGCGATGCAACAAGTAACCGCCCGCCCTAGCGGTGGGCGGGGGAGCCAACACCGAAACTCAGTACCGCCGTGATCATGGCTACGGACGGACGTACGAAGCGTTCGCAGTCGATATGCGCGCCCGCCTCCGCGAGTATGGAAGCCCTCGTGGCTCCAATGGAGACCACGCCGGCGCCCCGCAGACGACCGGCGGCTAGGTCCCAGTCAGCGAGGATCACTGGTGGGCGCTCTGTACGGCACAGACGCCAGCAGCAGCAGCAGCAGCAGCTCGACAGGGAGACCAGAGCTCGGTACAGCTCGGAGCCTCGGCTGGCGGAAACGGAGACGCCGCCTCAAGTCAGGCGCCAGGCGTCTGCTAGGCGCCGACCACCTCCAGGACAACACAATCAGCCGCGACGCTCGAATGCGTTCCTCGACGTACCCAGAGGAACTCATCAACAGCCAGAGGAAGAACCAGATGAAGATTCGTACCGGCTACGCACCTTCAACATCACGCAGAAAGGAGGTCAGTGCTAATGGTTACGTTCATTCACCTCCCGACTAAATTTAAAAGTGTATGCTTTTTATAATTTGATTTCGGAACGGAAATTTGGCAGTCGGCCTGCCTCGTTCTGTCTCGGAGTATTTGAGAGTCGGAGTCTCACGATACGCGGAAAAGTCGAGGTACGATCGGACACCGGTACACAAAAACCGGGTTAAAAGGCTAATGATCAAAAGGTTCATTATCGTGAATCACGACGCGTAAACTTTACGAGGCCTCTATAAATCAGTTGATGGACAGGAACATTTCTTCTTTAAAAATAAACTTGTGTGAGCATCTTTAAATCTGCCCTATCCGTGCTACTATGCTTATATTATAAATTCGACAGTCTGTATATTTCTGTTCGTTACCTTTTCACTGAAATTTTCTTAATTATCTTTGGCTTGATGATAAATTGTTATCTCTCTAACTAACAAATTCAGGCGAAATCACGTTTCAAATAGCTTTGAAACACAAAACTATACCAGTTTGTAATTTTTAAGCTACTAACAGAAAGCAGTAGCTTAAATCGCTAGCAGAAGTCATCGAATTAATTCCTTTGACTATAACTAACCGGCTTAAAAAGCCTATTACTTTCTTTATTCCAAATGCTAAATTTCATATAAATTTGTTAATTAGTAAAAAAATAACACATTCAAATCACTTATAATGTTAAAATTGATGCATTTGTGCTACTATAATAAAGTTTTTTATCTCGTACAATAAAATCAATCAATTTTCAATTTATACTGAACTTAAGATTTCAAAATGATTCAATATTTGATTCTAATATATTATAGGTAATTTTCAAGTCTTTACTGAACATTAACTGGCGCGTATTATAATAATAACCAACCAACCAACCAACCACCAACCAAATGCCTAACCAAAGCTTATGTTATAGGTATTAGACAACTGATAGAATTACTAAAATATTTTTTGTAAACACAAACGTAATTCTATACATAGAAAACGCTAGTTACTGATAGAAATTTAAATACAGACAATTCTAATATAGTAGAAATGCAGGGAATAGAACCCGCGGCTAAACCGCTAGAGCACTGAGTCCGTGAATATTAGTATTTCATACAAGCTGACGAAAAATATATGAGGTACAACGGTTATATCTGATCATTATATTCTTGGAAATAAGATTGATAGTCTCATAAAGATGGTGCGTATACCAAGGTATATTCATTTTCCGATAAACGTACACACAACTTGGCACAGGGATGCCTACCCTATGAAAATTCTCGCCAAGTACGAGATCTTTAATATTTGGTACAAGGACATTTTCAATCTCGTACAAGTTTGTACTCAAATATGTTCTCCAATTTGACTAGGAAATTCATCCCCAAGTTCATCCCAACCTCGAAGTCTCGAACAGCGCGGTTTCAGAGGATCTTCCTCTCATCATACACATAGATTGTGGCACGAACTACTTGTCGCGAATTTGTCTAGAGGCTGGGGCAGCATGGGGTTTTTTAACAAGGTTTCTTAAAGATCGGCAACATGCACTTGACATCATTGGTGGTTCAGGCGTTCATACGCTACGGCAATCGTTTACCATCAGATGGGCCGTATGCTTGTTTGCCAACGTCACACTATAAAAAAACCTACGAAAATCAAAACACGATAATGTAACATAGATAAATAAAGAGTCAAAATGAGTATTTGAGATTTTGTCACATCCTTTATTTCTGCGTAAGAGTCTAAATATTTTAAGATTGGCAACCCTGACATTTATTTATCAAAATGGCGCCTTCCAGTAAACAATGATACGTGGTATCTGTTTAACATAATGCATATTGAACAGTCGTCGGTGAAACTCACCGCCTGTCTTTGTTAGATAACAACTGCCTTTGCTCACCGCTCCATAATATCGATTAATACTTTTGATACAACAGTGTATTGTGGACTTTAAAATTCTATGCACAGAGGAACTATTTCAACCTAGTTAAAATTATAAAATAATAATAATATCATTTCCCATTTCAAATTCAAATTCAAAAATCGTTTATTCATGTAGGACATTTTAGCCGCTTATGAACGTCAGGTTTTTACATTATAATTTTTTTCCCTACCGTCCAGTTCGGTATATAGATCCAATTGAGAAGAACTGGCAAGAAACTCAATTGAATTACTTTTTTTAAATCCAGTTTATTTACAATGCATAGGTATTTATATAGGTGTCTATGTCTAACATTAAATGAAAATCCAGAACATGAAAACTATTGCCATGCACGCTCGTCATTCAAGTAATCGTTTAGTGTGAATAGGCCTTGCTCAGTAAATATGATTTAACAGATGTTTTGAATTTATTTAATTTAATAATAATAACAATTTACACAACGTTTAATCCCAAGCTAATCAGAGCTCGTGTTTTTTTAATGGATGATAATGGAATGTTGCACCCGCTTGCTTACGGTTTACACAGGTGGGACACCAGTGGAGGATGATAAGATGAGCATGATGTCAAGTTAGTTAGACCATTATTTTCTGTTATACTACTATATTAGCAAACAAGCATAAGGCAATGGAGGCCTGTAACACCAGGAGTGATACGTGCAGGTTGCCGATCAAATGACCAGAATTGTCATGATGGTTTCCAAGGGGAACCACGTGAAGGAAAACCTAACATAATACATTGCTAGCAATAGGGTCATCAGTCCACATTATTATCAATCCCTTTCCTCCTTCTCTTCCTTTATATCCATACATAATATACATAGAAAGCATCCAAACCAATATAAAAAATCACACTCATTAATACAAATGTTTGTATCGTGAGAAGAAGAGTCTGCGACTATGCGGATGGTAGACGGTGTGCTAAACTGCTGAACTATCGGGGCCGTTATATTACTCCAATCACATCCGAATGTGAATTTTATTGTGGTACCTATTATAATGTTTTTAATGAAAAGAAATTTGATGACATATTGTATTAAAATAATTATGATATCAATTTCAATATTTGCATACCCCTACGGGGTGCTGCAAGTCGGGTACTTATATTATATTGTAAGATCAAAATTACCATGTAGCAGGCAAATAAATAAATTATTATTATTATTATAATGTATGTTTTCACATTGCTACGATCAAATAAAAATCAGAACAAATGAAACAAAATAACAAGACGATATTTTTAGCATCAGTAGAAGCAAACTAAAGTGTAATATGCCTTTGTATATAAATAATAATATTAATATTTCAAATAATAATACTATCTTAGGACTATTCACTCAGGGCCATCTAGTACTAAGATAAGCAGAGCTTGTGTTATGGGTACTAAGCTACTATACACTTTTTTGTAAATATATACATAATATACATAGAAAATACTCAGATCGATACCAATCATACTCATAAATACAAATGTTTGTACAGTACAAGGAATCAAACCTGTAATCATCGGAAGTAAAACGGTGTGCTAAACCGTTAGACCACCAAGGCCATCATACACTATTAATATCACTGATTGCATACTCTACGCGCACTCTTAAATAGAGTTTCATATATCATATCCGAAAATTCAATGTACCTTGGTATTATTTTATTCTTTAAACAACCATATCCCGGTCTTACGAGCACATTTGCGAAACTATTGTACCTACAGAATCACATCACCCCAAAAAAGGTCGCGCAAAAATGAATTTATACTCTATATATCACATAACAAAATTTACATTCTGTAATAGCCCTTCATGATTTACTAGTGGCTCGCCCCGACTTCGTCTGCGTGCTCATAACTTTATGAGTGTTGTATATATTAACTTAATATATAATTGTCCATCCTTCTCCAGCACCACATTCTAAAAGCTTTAGCTGGAAAGATAAAGTAAGAAATGAAGAAGTATTACACAGTGTGAAAGAAAAAGGTAAATATCCATATTTACCTTTTTCTATAGTATTCCAATACTATAGAAAATAGACGAGGAAAAATGTTAACACACTTGATATGGCACGATGAATTTATGAAAGTTATTATTAAGAGAAAGAGAAGAAAAAGACCGAAAGAAAAGAAGAAGAAGACCAAGGCACAAGCCTTGGTCTTCTTCTCCCGCTCTTTCCTGTAGTTCCTTTTTGTAGTTGTCTACATCAAGCAAAATGAAGACAGAATTCGTGTCGAGTCGAGTCATGACGTAGCAAGGTTTAAAGAGTATGATGGAAGATCGTAAAAAGTAGCAAGAGGTCCACCGACAAGAGGGTCGCTCTTAAATTATGTGCGAATGAGTAAGATTGTCAATTTGGAAAAATCTACGTTTCAAAGTATCAAAGAATTTCACAAATTGATGCATGTTTCCGGTGCTGAAATTATTTCTTTACCAAAGAATAATATATTATTGTTTAAAATTGTGTATTCATTTAATCTAATATTATTAGTACGGCGATGGCTATGACATACGTTTCTTCGATGGACTACATCTTAATATAGAAACTGGCTGGTCAAAATGAATGACGTACTCCAACAGCAACACACTTGTTCTTCTGTGCTCTGACACGGTTACTGGAAATTCAGGAATTCATTCACTTTTCTTAGAAACATTCATATGTGCGTGTGCAGCGAAAGCTAAGACGTCACTGGTTAGTGAATTAGTTGAGAGGGGTTAAAGTATAATGATAACGTAAAGTTATTTTTTTATATTCGAATGGTTAAACTTGCCATATCTTTTATTTCGCATTATATGTCCAAAGTACTGCAATTTCCTACGTTTAAGGTACCATTAAATATTGTTAACAAGGAATTTTTACTTCACTCTGCAATACTGTTCAAGTAACTCAAACAAAATTGGCAGTTGGAATGTTCAAACCAATTTACTGCTCGATGGAAATCTACTGACATATCAACTTCTCGGAACTTGCCTTCAGAGCTACATAAACTTTTCTACTGCGGAAATGATCCGAATATAACGGAATCCTAGCTTATACTAGCTTTATTATCGAGCTTTCAGATGTAGATAATGATTTTTCCGTTATGGCTATTCCGATATATATGTTTCTACAGAAATGATAAAATAAAATGACGCAATGGAGTCACTTGAAACAATTATTTTTTTTTTTTTTTTTATATCATAATTTGAGCGCGTTTGACCGCAATCTCACCTGATGTTAAGTGATGATGTGGTCTAAGCTGTTACACGCAAGCTCAAATAATACCTATTCACTCTTGACTTAAAAGACCCAATATTGTAAGAGACAGGAAAAATAGACGCTGGTAGAGAGTTCCACTTAGCTGCTCGCATAAGGAAAGATGATGCAAAACGGTTAGTTCGAGCAGCTGGGATGTCAATAGTGTAGGGGTGGAGCCGCTCTCAACGTCTTGTTGTACGTAGATGGAACGGTGCTGGAGGAATTATTACAGGATTATGATCGCTGTATAGTTCATACTGTCAGCGGCTTAGTTGGCTGAGTCAATGTGCACCCTCTAATATGGTTGAGTGCAATGATGGCCCATTCGTCATACTCGTGAACGGGTTCTGCTTATGGGGACTGGTCTGTTTGGGTTGAGGCCACTGGTTAGATTATTTCCTTTTGACAAAACGCATTAACGTCACGATATTCTCCATAATTGTATTTAAAAATGAATCTGTATTTTTGTAATCATGTACACATTCATATCAAAACAATAAGAAAGTTTTTCGACAGTTCTTCTTAGTTCGAAAACCCTCCGAACTTTAGATAGCTTCAACATATCATAAGAGTCTGTAGTAGAGTATCATACTCTACTACAGACTCTTATGATATGTTAAACTCATCTCTTCGTAATTCTAAAAACAGAGGTAGACCTTATAAACACATCTGCTTGGGTACCTTAGACTCACCTATTTTAGTCACCCTGAAAATTGCTTTGTGATCTGTGATACGGTTGATCTAGGTGGAATTAAACTAAATAAAATTTCTAAAATAAAAGTTGTCTAAGTTACTTCTTATAATTTTGACAATCTGGGAGTGAAAGTCCCGTCAAAATTAGGCTTACTATTTCAAAGTTTAGTATGAACAAATATACAGAAAGACAAAAATTTTTTAAATTATATTTTAAATGTAATTACCGTATACAGTTTCATATGCCTTTAGTGTAAAACTATAAATTTCAAATTACAAAACGGACACTTCAATATCTTTTTTTTTTGTCATATTTGTCTATTTGGATTTTCTCGTTGAGAACTATTTTAAATTACCCGAATATTACGTCACGACTATAAATATCTTTTATACATGCCGATGTTTATGTAACATTTTATACATTTTATTATATTGGAAATTTTTATGAAGTCACATAAACATGTCTCGCCTTTGATTTTTTCATACAAGAAAGATCTTTGTTTTTGTTTGAAAAGTTTAGCGGCCACGTCACTGAACATTTCCGGTCTCATTATTGACTCGGTGGTCTAGCGGTTTGGCACACGCTTTACGTCCGATGGTCGCGGGTTCGATCCTCGCACTGCACAAACATTCATGAGAATGATTGTTTGTATCGCTCTGGATGTTTTCTGTGTATAATATGTATGTATTTACAAAAAAAAGTCTGTGTATCTGTATCAGTTATCTAGTACCCATAACACAAGCTGTAGCTAGCTTAACTAGGGTCTAGATGGCACTGTGTGAATTGTCCTGAGATTATTATTATTATTATTTCATTGTACCAGTTTCTGCCCACGACATCGTCTGTGATGTATGATGATATGATATGAACTGTGAAAACTGAGTTGTTAACTGTGATTATTACAGCCTATGCTGTATATAATGTGATAATAACATAGTGGAATAACTTGAAACCGTTGTGCTCGCTATAAAGTTCAAATTTGTGGCATCTTGGTCTGTCTAGAACTGCAGTAAGTTCTGTACTACAACGTGTATAGCTACACTAGCAGAGTCCAATCAGATTTGGCTGGGCAGGGAAAGAAACACGATCGGTGAAGGTGAGTGTACGTCGGTAAACCCGGGTCCACCCGAGTCACTAGTCCCGGGATCTGCTCGGAGTTATTCTCTCTACTATACGGTGGATCTGGCACCCGAACGGTAATCTTTGGAATCCTAAGAAGTCGATGTAAGAGAGAGTATTCTCTTTAACTGTCTCTTTAACATCAATGGTTGTTCATGCATGGGATTTTCATTTCATATAGACACCTATATACATTGTGAATAAACTGGCTTTAAAAAAAAAAGAAATTCAATTGAGTTTCTTGCCAGTTCTTCTCAATTGGATCTATATACTGAACTGAAGGGAAAATATTATAATATAAAAAATTTGACGATCATAAGCGGCTAAAATATCCTACATGAATAAATTATTTTTGAATTTGAATTTGATAATCATAGTCAAAACATATTGTATAATATTATGTCATGAAATATAATTTATTATACGTAATCAAATTTAAAATAATCCTATAACAAGTTCATCTTGTTTCAGAAATTATCTGCACTATCAATATATAGAGTAGAATTTCTTGTTCCTTAATAAATATATTAACAACATAACAGATTCAGTGGTCTAGCGATTTAGCACACCGCTTTATAGCCCAAGAGCCCACGACTGCCAGTCGTACGTCATTTTAGTAAACGTGAAAGTTCTTGTATGTGTGTCCCCAACACAGGTAAGAACGATCCCCAAACATGAAACCTGTCTGAAGAAAACTGTCTGGCAATTTAGGAAACTCATTTTAATAGTTCTCTCAATAATATATATAAAGTTCAGCTTTATTAAAATGACGTAAGTTTATTTCTAAAATAGTATAGATTAGGAGGGTCCGGCGGGGGGTTGGAACCACATTAAGTGTCTGGCAATGAGCAGCGCAAGTTATAATAATGCTACGAACAATATATGAAAATATGGAGTTTCTTAAAATAACGAATTTGATATGAATTTTTTTACACCTTTGTTACCTGGTACCTGCCAAAGGAACCACGATCCAGGTTTCATGTTTGGGGATCGTTCTTACCTGTGTTGGGGACATACATACAAGAACTTTCACGTTTACTAAAATGACGTATGTCTGGCCGTCGTGGGCTCTTGCTCTATTACTTTCAATGATCTGGAGTTCAATTCCTCGACATATATATACATGAGTATTATTGTTTGTATCAATTTGGATGTTTTCTATTTATATTATGTATTTATAAAAAAATATCTCAGTATTTATATCAGTGGTCTAGTTCCCATAACACAAACTTTGCTTACCGTGAGACTAGATGGCGATTTGTTAATTGTCCTGGGCTATTTATTTGTTTTATTTATTTATTATTGTAGATGATTATGATGATGATTAAGGGTTTTTCTTCTACTAATAGCAGTTCACCCAAGTATATACATTGTACAAAGTCATCTGTGTCACATCAGTCAATAATAATAAGTTTATTGTGCAAAAAAAATAAATACAAAATGGACTTAACTAAGGTTACATATCTATATTATTTCCATATATATAAAATAGTTCATAAAACTATTTAATACCAAGTCCAGTGCAGTAGTGTCTAAACTAGGCCTAGCCTGTATCTCAGTAGTCAGATTGACTGAGATACTGAGATATTTATATATTACCTTGCCATATACCAGATTTCATTTCTATTTTGACGTCTGTCCTATAGCGGTTAATGTAAGACAATTCACACAGCCCCATCTAGTCCTAAACTAAGCAGAGCCAGTGTTATGAGTATTAGACAACTGAATAAGTGCTAAGATACCTTTTGTTAACCGTGCAAGGAATCGAACCCTCGACCCTCGGAAGTAAAGCGGCGTGCTCAATCGCCACACCGAGGCCGTCAACAATACATACCTACCCTACCCTAATTGAAGTATATGAATAAAAAATATAATATGTTATTTAATAGTATAAATTACATAATACTTTTTCTAATACTGTTATAATTTCTATACACATTTCTTAATAGGTTTCCATCACTAATATACAAAGAAGTTCCCATACAACAATGTATTACCAGAATAATGCCTTTTATGTGAGCTTTTATTTGCTAAGCTTTTACTAAAATGTAATATAACGGATGTAACGGAAAGGGTTTCGCACAGAAATCCAGCTTTCTTCAAAGGACACGAGGGGTGGAAATGTCAAAACAATTTTTTAACCCTTACCCTGAAATAGATCACTTGACCACGGGGGTTTTTTTGAAGGATATTTTTTTTATTACACCATCGTTAAACCTTCTTTGGGAAAAGTTGTTTCGTTTAATAAATACTAACATTGATATCCTTTTTTATGACCACTATAACACTGAAGGCTCCTTAAAATGCCTCGGTGGTGTAGTGGTTTAACACACCGCTTCACTTTCGATGGACACACGGTACAAATACTTGTATTCATGAGTATGATTGTTTGTATCGGCCCGGCGGTTTGTATATATATTAAAAATGTATGAAAGAGCGGGCTGGGCATCAACATTAACGGCGAGTACATCAATCACTTTCGATTTGCTGATGATATCGTGGTCCAGGGTCTCAGCCATGAGGCTGAGACCCTGGAAGACCTTAGCAAAATACTCGAAGACCTCAGTAGAGTCTCACAAGGAGTAGGTCTTAAGATGAACATGGACAAGACGAAAATTATGTCAAACGGCCATGTCGTACCTGCTCCTGTAAAAATCGGAGATTCTACACTCAAAATTGTCGATCACTACGTATACTTGTGGCAAACTATCCAGCTAGGTAGATCCAATTTCGAGAAAGAAGTCAATCGTCGAATCCAACTCGGATGGGTAGCGTTCGGGAAGCTTCGATATATCTTTTCATCCAAATTTCCGCATTGTCTCAAGATGAAGGTTTACGATCAATGTGTATTGGCATTGGTGACTTACGGCACAGAGACGTGGTCGCTAACTATTGGCCTCATGAACATGCTCAGAGTCACTCAGAGGGCAATGAAGAGGGCTATGCTAGGAGTTACTCTGCGTGATCGAATCAGAAATGAGGAGATCTGCAGAAGAACCAGAGTGACCGACATAGTCCGAAGAATTGCGACTCTGAAGTGGCAATGGGCAGGGCACATAGCTCGTAGGACAGATGGCCGTTAGGACAGTAAAGTCCTCGAGTGGCGACCACGGACCGGAAGACGCAGCGTGGGAAGGCCTCCAGCAAGGTGGACCGACGATCTGGTCAAGACCTCTGGAAGGCATTGGATACGAGCGGCGCAGGACCGATCGTCGTGGAGATATTTGGGGGAGGCCTATGACTCTGAAGTGGCAATGGGCAGGGCACATAGCTCGTAGGACAGATGGCCGTTAGGACAGTAAAGTCCTCGAGTGGCGACCACGGACCGGAAGACGCAGCGTGGGAAGGCCTCCAGCAAGGTGGACCGACGATCTGGTCAAGACCTCTGGAAGGCATTGGATACGAGCGGCGCAGGACCGATCGTCGTGGAGATATTTGGGGGAGGCCTATGTCCAGCAGGACGTCTTCCGGGCTGCGATGATGATGTTTAAGAATGTATTTACAAAAAAAATGTATATAAGTATTTATATAATTTGTCGAGTACCTATAACACAAGCTCTGCTTAACTTGGAATCGCCTGACGCTGTTTTAACTCGGTCGGTCCATCGCATGGGTAATCGTCCACGGGGTCTAGTACCATCAACCCTACACTATATGACAATCCGCTCTATGTATGTGTCGTTTCTTCGCGACGTGACCGAAGAATGTAAGTATGTGTGATTGTGTTAATATAAATAGACGCTCTGCTTACTGCCGAGTTTCGTATCCATCAGGCAGGAGTAGGCTTTCAGCCGCTCCATAAGTCCTTCCGCGGGTTTGGAGTGCCATCTGCATTCGCCCCCTAACGTCTGGTGAAGCTGTAAAGGCCAGCTGCGGCCAACAGCATTAGAGTAGTCCGAAAAAAAAAAACTGGCAAATTTTAAAGGCCGACACGCACTTGCAACACCTGGCGTTGCGGGTGCTTATGGGCGGCGGTAATCAATTACCATCACGTGAGCCGTATGCTTGATTGTCCACTATGAATTCGATTTATGAAATCCGCTACATTCTCCTCTAGCACCACATTTCTAAAGCGTCTTCACTTTTCAATTTCACGGTCACGTAGAGCAATATCTAGTTAACAATAAGTTATCAAAACGCACATGTTGTTTAAAACGATTAGCCTATATCCACTAAACAGTTCCCAAACCGACATAGTTCGGTCCCAATTTGATGCGAGCCCATAATTTCGGCTTTATCCTTTATAATTGGACTGCGATGAACTTTGGCAATTCATGGATTCCCTAGTAAATTGAATTATGTATTCTAAACATTTCGTAGAGTTGATTACTTGTTTGTCTGTTCGTGTCAAGTACAGCAGTGACATCTATTGAGTGTTAAAATCCTATAATATATTTAAATATAATAAATAAATTGTCATACTAAATAATTAATCATAAATAAATAAATTCCCTGTATAATTAACACTGCGTCATCTAATCCCAGAATCGGTAAGCAGAGCTTGTGTTCTGGGGACTAAACAACTGATATGACTTAGATATTTTTTTGTAAATGTATACACAACATTCATAGAAAACAACCAGACGGACACAAAACCATACTCATGAATACAAATGTTTACACCGTGCGAGGAAACAAACCCGCGACCATAAGTAAAGCAATGTTAGCGGCTAAATCACCAAACCACTTGAATTTTTATGTTTATATTGTGTATTAAAATATGTTGTAAAGTAAATTAATATATACTAGCAGTGCCCATGGTTTCACCTGCGTTAAATTTCAATCAATACAGCCTATATATCTGATGCATAAGCTGCGTTACTGTACATAGCTTCATCAAAATCCGTTTAGTAGTCTTCGCGTGAAAGAGTAACAAACATCCATACTTACAAACTTTCACATTTATAATATTAATAACATGTGTATACACATCTTATGTACTGTTTGCACACTGTCTTGTGTATTGTTTACAGTATACTGTACTAAGTTGCAATACCGAATTGAATATTCTGTTATGGTGTTGTAATATTGAAATGAATAAATAAAATAAATAATATTTTGTTTAATTTCGCTACAATAAGCTTATCTCGGCCAAAAAACCGTACCAAACAGTCAACACTAGGCTTCCTATCTATAACCGAACTGTATTTAACATCACCGAACTCTATCATCATCTGCTTCATCCTTATCCCATTTATTTGGGGTCGGCGTAATATGTTTTTCGTTTCCATTCATCCCTGTTCGCAGTCATCGCGTTATTTACTTCCTTTCTTACCATATCATCTTTCACACAGTCCATCCATCTCTTTTTTGGCCTTCCTCTGCCCTTATAACCATCCACATTCATTTGTAACATCTTTCTTAAAATATTATCCTCGTTCCTACGCATTACATGTCCATACCATGATAGACGATTACTCTTCAACCTCTCTGACACAGGTGCCACTTTCATACTTCCTCTAATGTATTCATTCTTTATCTTATCCATTCTTGTCACACCACACATCCACCTCAACATTCTCATTTCAGTTGCATGCAGTCGTCTTTCATCACCGAACTCTATATCATCATCAATTCGTTCACTCAAATTCATATTACGAGAGAATGGTTTTGGCTTCAGTTTTTCTTTCACCGAACTCTATATATGTATACATAATACAGAGGAGAAACATTTGTCGCAATATGAGTGTAGACTCAATAACGGTCGGAATTTGATCACCATTAGAGAAAGTAACGGTAGTCAAGATTCCGCACTGATTATTTGTGATCTCAAACATGCTAATTGTAGTGGAATAAAATAAAATAATATAAATACATTAAGTAGTGAAATAAACTTGGCAAAATAATGCCCAATTCTATAAAATATGAAGATATGGATACACAGCCTGTAAGCTGGACTGTCCTACGCAAAACGGAAATTATAGTCACGCTATTTATAGATATTCATGGATTACGTTCACTCAGTAACAATAATACGTCAATGAATACTTTGCCAACAAATAATGAACCATATAATAATACATTATGATTGTTTATTGGTTAATATATTATTATTGTTATTATGATAATTTTTATATTATTGATTATTTATTGGTATATAAATTATGGAGTATTATGAGCAGTTGTAGTTAAAAATATGTATCTAAGGAGCCGTATATAACCCATAATACTTATGCGTACTCACTTAGCAGACTTTAAACAATTTCTTATCTAGAACTTTCTATATATTTGCGGATTATTTATTTATTCGTTTGCACACAAAAGTACATACATGGCGGACTTAATGCCTGATGGCATTCTCTACCAGTCGACCATCGCGTTGATCAGAGATACTTACTTCATCATTACATAGTATAAAACAAAGTCGCTGTTGCTGTCTATCCGTCCCGATGTATGCTTAAATCTTTAAAACTACACAACGGATTTTGAAGCGGTTTTTATTAATAGATAGAGTGATTCAAGAGAAAAGTTTATATACATAATACACTAGCTTTTGCTCGCGGCTTCGCTCTCGTTAATTTATCCCTTTAGGGGTGGAATTTATCAAAATCCTTTCTTAGGGGATGGCTACGTCATAGTAGCTTTATGCAAGTCTCAGCCCGATCGGTTTAAAATTGACGAAATTTCATATAAACTTTCATCCCCTATTTTATCCACTTGGGGGTAGAATTAATCAAAATCCTTAGCGGATGCCTACGTCATAACATCTACCTGCATGCCAAATTTCAGCCCGATCCGTCCAGTGGTTTGGGCTGTGCGTTGATAGATCACTATGTCAGTCACCTTTGAGTTATATATATATAGATGTACACCCGTGCGAAGCCGGGGCGAGTAGCTAGTAGTGTATATACTAAAGTACTTTCTCTTCATTCCTACGCATTCTATGCCCATACCGTGACAAACGATTGAACTATATTTCTTGAATATATTTAAATTCTAATACATATAATAATACATGTATATATTAGACAATAAGATTAATATCACAAAGACTGAATAGATAACGTCAACAATGGAACCACAACCAAATATTACCCGTGAAAAGGTAAATCATTCAAAATTACACGTAACTGCGACAGCGTAGAATTGGATTTGGTATGCAAATGGTTTCAATCGGGCCGTCTCACTTCGTTTTAGAAATAACAGCTAGGATTCTCTTCGTTTTAGTGTTTGCAGAGGACATTCAGTAGGATGAATTTGCTAAAACAAATTGAATAATAAATAAACTTACTCAGATAAACTTCTATCTACGGGTAGACAGAACTTTATTTCAACCATAGCATTTTAATTACCATATCACCATTTGAACAGAGTATACATCTATTGACATACAATTAAAAATAATAACAACATATCGAGGCAATGCATCCAAAATACTACTGTGTTGATGGACTACAATGATTTTTTTGTGTGAATAGATGTATGCTAACACAATGTAATATAACATTAATAACAAAAAAAATATATAAGTTCGAAGCAGTGTATACAAAAGTAGTATTTTGGATGCATTGCCTCGATATGTTGTTATTATTTTTAATTGTATGTGAATAGATGTATACTAACGTAATTTAATATAACATTAAAAACAGAAAACATAATTATTAAGTTCAATATATACTTTATCTATATGTTTACACACAAGTACAACAACACACAAGTTTCTTGCTTATTCTTCTTGTGATAAGACATCTTTCCGAATAAGCGGTAGATTTAAAAAAAATGTTGTCTATTCAAAAGTGCTTAAATTAAGTTTATTTGAATAAATGATTTTCTATTCTATTCTATTCTTTACAAAAAAACTATAAAATGAACTAACAAAACTACATATCAAAGCATTTTCAATTGAGTTATTTTGTAGTTTAGCCATTACTAGTATATCTTAATAACATTATAAACGTGAAAGTTTGAGAGTATGGATGTTTGTTACTCTTACAAGCAAAAACTACTAAACGGATTTTAATGAAACTTTACAGTAATGTAGCTTATACATCAGAATTTCATGAGGATGAAACCGTGGGTATAGCTTATATTTATTGAAATATATATAGGTCATCAGAATAACATATAAAGGCTATATTTTTTATTGTAATTTATATACTGAAATTTAGATAGATACAATTTTTATTTACGTAGTGCACACACACATAAATCATTGTAATATTAACAACAAAAATAAAAAATAGATACACAATTACATAGGTCTGTTAACAATATACAATACTAAAAAAACGGCGTAAGTAACGTAATGTGTATGCATGGCCCATACGCAAAAAGGCAGCGCCTCAGTGTATTGTTAGCAGCATGTATAGCAGCAAACCACTGATATTCAGGCACTGCCCAGACCTATGCGAAATTTAACGCAGATGAAACCGCGCGCACAGGTAGTTATTGATTAAATTAAATTAAAATGTATTCACGGTATCGTCACGTTTCCTCTACAGTTCCAGCAAATTTCGTGACATTTCTGTTGTTTTATATTATGTTTGTCGCTTCCAATTTGGGTGAAGTTAATCGAGTTACCGAACAAATGTGGGTATACGTATTTACAATTGGGGACCCAAGTTTGTTATTGTTTTACTAGTATTGACATGTTAAAGTTTAGTTTTTTACATGTTTGTATATTTATTAATCATGCTCAGTTGGTTCCCCTTTGATCGATCCCCTGTGCCATGTTTTTTATAGAACACAAAAGTTCAGCGCAATCTTTGTGCTCAGCACTGTTTTTCACCTACTACCTTTGTACCTACGCGAGCGTACCTGAAGCTGGGGTATCTAATAATAATAATCTCAAGTTGTTAGTCTATAAGGTATTTATAATATGGGCTTAGTTAAATTATGGGCTGCCTGAAATAAATAAATAAATAAATATGTGTGTTACTTTTTAGTTGTCTCCTCTCGATCCAATATTTAGGAGAATTACATCTCAATATTTAGCGATAAAATTATAATACAACAGTCTCTTTAGCTTGCATTGAAATAATAACTAGAAAATAGCTATTTGTATAAATGTAGTTAAGAAAAAGCGAACTTGCCGCTATAAGATATAATAAAATAATAATAATAATTTTAGTATAATTCACACAGCACCATCTAGACCCATGTTAAGCTAGCTAAAGCTTTTGTTATGGGTACTAGATAGCTGATACAAATACATAGATATTTTTTTTCGTATATACGTAATATTATACATAGAAAATACCCAGACCGATATAAACAATCATACTCATGAATACAAATGTTTATGCCGTGCTAGGAATCGAACCGACGACCATCGGACGTAAAGCGGTGTGCTAGACCGCTAGACCACCGAGGTCGTCATCTAATGGTCTGATGAGTGAGAGGTGCTGAGGGTTTTAATAAGGAAAATACGGAGATAAAATAATATGCGACTAATATGACAGCGATACATAATAGAAAGTAACAAAAACAATATGTCAAAAGAATATAATTATAAAATTCAAAAATAATATAAAACCTATCAAGGAGTTCGCTACAGTACCTAATTTCCAGTTACATAATTGTCTATGCTGGATATCCACAACATAACATAACATATTTGAAATAAAATCATAAAATAAAAAAAAAAATGTAGGGTGGACTACCCATAACATTTAGGGGGATGAAAAATAGATGTTGGCCGATTCTCAGACCTACTCACTACGCTCACAAAATTTCATGAGAATCGTTCAAGCCGTTTCGGAGGAGTATGGGAACGAAAACTGTGACACGAGAATTTTATATATAACATATATTATACATATAAACCTTCCTCTTGAATCAGTCTATCTATTGCTCAAAATCGCATTAAAATCCGTTGCGTAGTTTAAAAGATATAACCAAACAGACAACGGAAGCGAATACAATTTATACTATAGTATGTAAAGATATTAACGTAACAGTGTTTTTATAGAGTATGATCGTTTTATAGCGTTTAAATAGGAAGATCGTGGAAAATGGCAAAAGCTTCACCGACACGAGCGTCGCTCATAAATTATAAATGAACAAAGGTGAGAAAATCTATCTTCATTTAAACGCCATATTGAAACTTTCAAGAATGCGTATTCCTTTTAACGAACTAACCTGTTATTCCCCTGGTGTAGCGGTTGTTTACAGGCGGCGGTAATCACTTAGCATCAGGTGTGCCGGAAGCTTATTTGTACTCTATGAATTTAAAAAATAATACAGCAATCATTTTTATTCTGATTACCGCTAGGAATACTCCAAGTTTTTTTAATTTATTGTACCTATATTATATATATATATATATATATATATAGAGTATATAAATAAATTAATAATTATAATAAATAAAAAAGACACAAGTTGAGGATGATACGAGTAACATACGAATATAAAGTCAAGTCAGTTAGCCTATTTCGCCAGATTCACTCGTTCCTGTGTATACGCCATCGATACCCCGTCCTATTCAAACGGGGATCAAAATTAAGTCAGCCCGAGCCGGGGTTCGTAGTCCTAGCGGTGCCCTCTGACTAAAGTCGTATCCGCCAGGCAGGAGTTGACTTTCAGCTGTATAAGTGTTTCCGCCGGTTTGGAGTGTCCTCTGTACCAGTTAGTATTGTTCTATAAAAGCCAGCACTTCGAGAAAAAATCTTAATTCATTTTGTAAAGTCTATCACAGAGCAATCAGAGAGAAAGTAACATACCATATTTGCTACATATATTAAATATTTTGAAGGGTGTGAAAAGCTTAGTTGTCAGCATTTCTAAAGGATTTTCATCACGTTCCCAAAAATGTACTCGAAAATAAATATCAAGCTTACATTAACCAAATAGGGCTGAATCCACTTAACCTCGTTTTGAGTTTTATTAACGTTTTTTTTTTTCGTACAAACAAGCCGGCGTCTGTTGTGAAACTGCTTTGTATATTTTGCTATTTTAACCTCTGTATTTTGTTGTGATATTTTAAGTACAAAACTTGTTATGATGTAACGTTCCTTTTTATGTAACTAGTTGTACCCGTGACTTCTCGTGGACATATTTATGAATGATACAAAAAGAAGTCTCAATACAGCGAATCGGTACTTCACTGTGGACCAAAAACTCATTTTATATAAATTACAGTTTCACCCACAGTAATGCTCTCATCATTGGTCATGAGCACCAGCTCGGTCCTTTTGACTCAGTTCAAAGACGAACTAGAAGAATTGTCGATGATCCCGATCTCTCTGGCGGTATCGAACCACTTACCTTGAGACGACATTTTGCATCGCCTTGTGTGTTCTACCGAATATACAACAGACTGTGTTCTGAAGAATTGTTTGACATCCCACGGCTACCTTTTACTATCGCACCGTTCGCCGTCGATAGGTAGGTACCTCTCCATATGACGTTAGAGGACTTAATCTCGGACAATGCGGTTACAAAGGAGCTTCGTCCCGCGTTCACTTAGATTATAGGATAAAGTAACTGTCAAGATTTTCTCAATAGACTGCGGTTTTTCAAGAAGATCTTTTTGGAGTTTTAAATTAAGATATTCATCTCTTTTTCGGCCTTCCTCTGTCCTCATAACTATCTACATTCATATGAAACACCTTCTTTAAAATATTCTCTACGATCCGACATATTACATGCCAATACCATGACAGACGATTACTCTATAATCTCTATATACACTTACTAATTAATCTAAATTACGCATACCGATGTGTACTGGAATGAGTCTAAAAAGTAATTTACCATCACGGCTGTTATTATAACTCAGGTACAGATGCATAGTTAACTGTCGTAGTACATTTGTCTGGGTAGGTACATTTGACACTTCTTTCTTCACATTACTTTGCGTTGTTATCGGTGTTTCCTATATCGGAGTGTCAATAAAAAATTACACACAATCTTATTGGTGTCAACAGATTTGAACTTACGACTTCTCAGCGTGAATCTGATGTAGTAAACCACTTAGCTACGACGGCCATAAAAATTTCACTTCATATTTTACGACGGTGTGAAAGCTTCGTAAATTTTCAACGGTACTAAATGTAATAAAGTTATTATCAGGTGGGTTTCTTTGATTTATTATTCATCTAATTTTCACTCAGCCCTTACTGGCGTGGAAACGGGTCCACGCTGAAAATTGAGTGGAGACTCACTCAACTCGCACCTAATTATTTAAACTCGAAATGAATTGAAACGGGTCTTTTATCAATTTTTACGTTTCATTTCAGCCTTTTATAAAACTTCTATAAGACCATTGGGGTAAGCAGAGAGATGTACATCTACGTGGGTACCTCAGTCTCACCTATTCCAGTCGCCAAGCTCTGCAGCAACCTTGCTTCGTAAGCTCTCATTTGATTGTAAGGTGCAGTTTAGGTAGTAAAAATACAGTATAAGAGGCATCTTAGTCGTTTGGGATGGCAATATTATGGTATTACGGATGTCAGATTGATCTCTGTATATAGATATCAGTTTTATATTCATGAGTATGATTGTTTGCATCGGTCTGGATGTTTTCTACGTATATTATGTATGTATTTACAAAAAAAAGTATCTATGTATTTATATTTAAATTGGTATAAATACATAGATTTTCTTTATTTATTTTATTTGGGCTATTGTCATGTGTTAAAATCTGTAACACTGCAATCTGTATTGTGCTCACCCTTATTCTAAGTTCGCTACCTAGACCCGTGAGGGACAAGAATTGAAGGATATTCTTTGGAGTGATGATTTTTATCTCCTCAGGACATAGTGTATACTTTCCAAAGGAGATATTTCCTTTATACAGAAGTGTGTTATAACCACATAGGATGTGTAGTGGGGTATCCTCTTCTGCTTGGCAAAATCTAAAGATTGATGTTAAGCTAAGGCCCAATTTTGGTACGTGCTTATTCAGCTCGCAGTGTCCAGTGAGGGCCTAGTCATGCATATATTGTTTTTAGTCAATAGTAATTCATACATACATTTAACAGGTCATAATGAAGTGATGCACGTCCTGGCGATATTTATGTACCCACTTTTTTTTTGTATCTACCATAACACAAGCTCTGCTTAGCATGGGGCTAGATGGCACTGTGTGACTACTCCAAGGATATTATTAATATGATAGATAAAATCAATGTGCGGAATTCAAACTCGGAATCTTCAGAAATAAACTGGGTAACCCCATCGAAAAATAAAGTAGAATTGAAAGAGCGATGATTGTCAAGAGCAGTTAAAAAGCAGTCTTAAGGTCTTAGTCATAACGTTTATATTATCATTATAAAATTAAGATAGTCTGCTATTATCTTAATTGGCATAAGAAATGTCCCCTTTATAATTAAAATTTAAAAAATTAACTCTGCAATTGCACAAAGGAATATATTTTTACAGCCTTAAAGCTCAGATAAATGCAACATTCTCTATATTAAATTCCCTTTGCAACACTGTATTTACATTGTTAATATTGAGTGTTTTTTAATGACTTTGTTTAATTACTAATATCTATTAGAGCCTATCACTTAAACTTATGTTTAAATTAGTGAAGTTCCTAGAATATATGTCGTGGCCGGATTGTAGAAAATGACACAAAGTAGTGGGTAATTTCATGATACAGATATTACTGACCATAGTAAAAAAACAATGTTGGACGTTTATCAATTTTTAGAGATGTTGCGTATAAGATTAATGTTGGATGTTAACAAAATTGTAGTAGACATTAAATGGTAGTAAATCGCGTATTATATGCGTATACTAAGCTGCTAGGACTGTAACATATACCAATAACTAATCAATCCCTAGCGATATTATTTCTGAAAGCGAGTGTTTTTATACAAAAATATTAATATACATTTATTGAAATATGTTTAAATATATATATTATTTTTGTGATTAGCAGACGGGCGATTTTTATTGCTGCCTTGAAGTGTCCAGACGAAAATGCTTTTGAGAGCCTAATATAGACATTTGGTCCTGTGCTTAATTGTTTTAATATAAAACTCCGTTTCTCCTTAATTTATCCTAGGCATATAAAATTATATAATATTAGAAAAAACATATAATATTAACGATATTTATGTACCCACTTTTTTTGTATCTACCATAACACAAGCTCTGCTTAGCATGGGGCTAGATGGCGCTGTGTGACTACTCCAAGAATATTATTAATATGATAGATAAAATCAATGTGCGGAATTCAAACTCGGAATCTTCAGAAATAAACTGGGTAACCCCATCGAAAAATAAAGTAGAATTGAAAGAGCGATGACTGTCAAGAGCAGTTAAAAAGCAGTCTTAAGGTCTGAGTCATAACGTTTATATTATCATTATAAAATTATTTTGATCAATTCTCCAATCACGATATTATAACCAATAGTATATAGTATTCTATAGTAATCTGTCCTATGAAGTATACTATTTAATAATATCTACACTACGGGATTATGTTCCAGGGAACGCTTAAACGGCCGATTAGCTTACAAATTAAACTCGAGCACGGTGCCTGGTAGCAAATTTCAATAACCTTGTTTTACTTTAGTGATTACAATGTGTTATAAGTTATTGTAAAGTTTAATTAGAGATTGATACTAATATGTAATCTGGTTATAATTATTACACGGCCTCACGGTCTCCGTGGTCTAGTGGTTTAGCTTACCGCCTTACCGATGGTCGGGGGTTCGATTCTTTGCAACTTATAATCATTTATATTCATGAATGTGATGCTTTTTTTTATTGGATGATAAGGGACACGTTTACACTAACGGTTTACGCTGGAGGGGCACCAGTGGTCGATGATTGGATCTACATGAGTTTAGGTGACTGAGCCCATGCTGATAAATTTATAAGGAAATTATTATGATAATTTACTTATAATCCCCATCCACCTGCGCTAACGGTTTACGCTGGCGTGGCACCAGTGGAGGCTGATAAGATGAACATGAAGTCAGATCAGTTAGCTCAACGTGACAAATTCACCGGGAATGTATCACGATGGTTTCCAGGGGGAACCGCGTGGAGGTCGACCTGACATGGTACATTGCTAGCAATGGGATCATCAGTCCACATTACTAACAATTCCCTCCCCCTCTGCCTGTGCGTTAGATTATCACATTAAGAAATGGTCGATTATTACGCTTTTGACGAATATATAATACAATACCCTGGGAAAAACCTAAATACATTACACCAAAATAGATAAACCATTACTTACGCTTTCTTTTAAGAAAGAAGCAGTGAGATAGTTTCCAAATGAATAAAAGGAGAAATGTCCAAAGTCATTCAGACGATCTGAGGCGGAAGTTTAATTAAAATTTTGTATTTAATTTCGTATACGCTTTGAATCCTAAGTAATCTAGGTCCGGTACTATTCAGTTTTCTTTAACTTTTTGGAAAATGGCGAGAAACATGCGAATATTTTGATAATATCTTTTTCGGAGTACTCAATGCATTATGAACTCTATTGCATTATAATGTTAACGTACAAAACAAATTGCGTTGGATATACCTTTAACGACTATCGTTCCGTTTCATCACATTAAGGAGCAATAATAGTGACTAATGATGTCATTTATTTTCGTGTGCACTTAAGTATCTGCCTATAAAACTACTAAATATCTTTTTAATGTAAAAGGAAGATAGTAACGAGCTATCACAATTTTATACGCGGTTTTATTGTAATGACGAACAAGCTAACGGCCCACCTGATGGTAAGTGATAACTGATGCCTATATACATACCTGAGAAACAATAAGGTAATTTATGCTAGGCTCGTTATACCATTCATGCCAGGAAAGGAGGCATAAGATTTTATACCTCCTATCCTTTAATATCACTTCATTTTCACACCTTTTAACACATATAAGTATATATGTATCGATTAGCATGTATTTTAAGTATATTAAGTATATATTTACAAACAAAGAATGTATTTAAATATTTGTTTCTGTTGTCTAGAACTCATAACACAAGCTCTGCTTAATTTGGGGCCATGTTAGGTGTCCTAGATCTCAAAATTATAATTAATATTATAAACACGAAAGTTCGTGAGTATGGATGGATGTTTGTTACTCTTTCACTCAAAAACTGCTGAACGGATTTTGACGATACTTTACAGTAATATAGCTCATACATTAAAATAACATATAGGCTAGTACTAATATATAGACTAACTATAGAATAACATATAGACTATAAATTTCACGCGAGTGAAACTGCGGGCCAGTAGTTATATTTAAACAAGATACTTTTAAAGACGTTGAATGAAATTTATTTCAATCGTATGAAACTCTAGATTTTATTTACTTTTAAATCAGACAGCCCTATCCACAGAATAGTAAGTATCAAGTTGTAAGTTAAATAATTACAAAATCATTCTATAAACTAATAATAACTCAACACATAGAATATTAAATAATGTGAGACAGCGCCAACTCATAAGTCATGTGTCACAATGAGTGTGTGACAGTGTGATATGAGCTTTGAGACATGGCGAATATTGTGATAAATGAAAGTCCTAACTCGTACAGTGGTACAGGCGTATCTCATTGTTAATGTGATATTTCAGGTTAGATTCCTAATTGGACCAACTTAGAAAACGAAGTATATATTTTTTTAATTTGACACAGTCATTGTTTATACGTATGTAAATAGAAAAACTCCCGAACCATCGGGAACTCAATAAAACGTCTCATCCCGTGATTTTTACTAATTATACGAAGTATATTTTTTAATTAATTAATTCATTTAATTATTTAAACCTTCATCAGTGTACAGTTTGATGCAGTCCTGACTCCCAAACTAGCGTGAGCTGTATATCAGGAGGCAGTTCCTTCCCAAAAGGATAGGAAAAGGATAACAGTTTTAATTTACATGTAGACTTAATTAATATTTTATACAATTTAACCAGTGTGTGTGTGTATATATGTGTGTATGTATGTGTATTATAGTGTGTAGTATATTACATATATACACATATCCATAGAATCGTTTATAATGTATCATAGGGCGAACAGAAGAACCCAAATACAAATTATATACACACTCTATATTTTTTTTAAGTAATTGCAATGGCATATTAGAAAGAAAGAGATAAAAAATCTCACTATCCACCGGATGATAAGTTACCGTCTTACATACATATATATGAACAGCATCAATCGTTATCCTGTGCCGACTATATATTAGTCATATACCATTAATGCTCGTAACCATTAGTACTATAATTTATGCAGAATATATATCTTATATTATTAGTATACTGTCTCGGTGGACCAGCGTTTTAGCAGCCTTACTTCCGATGGTTGTGGATTCGATTCCTTGCACGGCACAAACATTTTTATTTATGAATATAATTTTTTTATGGTGCAATAAACGCGCGTACATATGTATGTACGCGCGTTTATTGCACATATGTGTCCGTGTGTGTGTATGTATATACATACACACACACGGACACATATACACACACTCACTTATTCTAATGCTCATAAATTATAATTTTATATACTTTGTCTTTCTCTAAATGTTCTTAAGGAGTAATATTCATTTAGTTTCATTGTTTTTATTAAAATTGTATACAATGCTCTGGAGATGGGCGCAAATAACTGCAACACAGTTTTTTGTAAACTAATGTAGGTGTTTACGTTTAATATGTTATTGTTATAACTGTTTTTGGTTTAAATAAATTCTTTAATTATTTAATTATTTGTATCTGTTTGAGAGTATTGTGTATATATATTTATATGTATCAGTTCTCTAGTACCCATAATATAAGCTCTGTTTAACTTGGTTATAAAGAGCGAAACATGATTAAATATAAGTATAATATAATTATTATGTAAAACTAAATGTCTTATATGGCTTAAGGGATTATTAGAAATTTGTTAGCATATTCTGTAAAGTTTGCAGTGTTTACCACCCAAAAGTTTCTGCGTCCTTGCGAGCTTATAATTATATGACTCTAATACTACTTTCTCAAGTATCATCCAACTGAAAATAAACATTAATCTGTCGGAATTAAGTATATGTATCTAATTATGATTCTAAAACTATATACATTACGTCTCTCAGACTATATCAGAATTAAGCGTATACATATATATGTATATTGACAAATAGACATTCTATGACTATAATACTACTGGGTGACTTCCAAAATGTCACCCTGGGTGACTTCTCAAATGTCACCCAAACAAATAATATACACTACATTTTGCTCTAGGAATTAAGCATATACATGTAGATATATACAAATAGATATTCTATGACTCTAATACTACTGGGTGACTTCCAAAATGTCACCCTGGGTGACTTCTCAAATGTCACCCAAACAAATAATATACACTACATTTTGCTCTAAGAATTAAGCATATACATGTAGATATATACAAATAGATATTCTATGACTCTAATACTACTGGGTGACTTCTCAAATGTCACCCAAACAAATAATATACATTACGCTCTCGGAATTAAGCGTGTTCATATGACATAGAATACAAATCTTTGCACCGTGCGAAGAATCGAACCCACAACCATGGAATGTAAACCGGTGTGCTAAACCACTACACCACCAAGGCTATCATTGTATACTATGCATAGATATATTATTGATAGCTTATGATTGTTTGTCTTGGTGTTTTCTATGTATAATATGTATTTATTTACAAAAAAAAAATGCATCCATATTTATATCAGTTGTCTAGTACCCACAACACAAGCTCTACTTAGCTTGGGACTAGATGACGTTGTGTGAATTGTCCTGTCATATTATTATTATTATTTTAGAAAAATTCTCATCGCCCCTTTTAAGGAGAGGAGATGGCAACTTACCCCCCGGCAGAAGCACAGTCGACCGGGGTTCAAGGTCCCATTATTATTATAATACAAGCACTATAATACAAAACGATTGAATAACCTAATTGTATTATTAGGATTTTTCTTTTCTTTTCTACTCGGAAACATCTGAGGGCATTACTATATATTCTCCCAAATATTTCATACATATTATACTCCCGTTATATACTCTGCATATATATTGTATACTAATATTAAGTAAATGTAACTTCAACAATTTATTAGTTGTAGCTAAAGAGCTCTGCAGACTTGTTACAGTTGCCAAAGTAAACTGCAGAGATAGTTCCACGTCGCTAACTCGCAGTCGTTGAAACTTTGCGTGACGTTAGCTTTCCTGTCGTGTCGATGCCCGCCCCTTATCTGTTTTATGTCAGTTTTAATGCACTTCTTAAAAGGACAGCAGAGGAGAACCAGTTCATGTTTCCGGCCTTTTAAGCAAACCTAGCAAGTAGGTTTGGTAGTATTTTGGGGAAAATAAATAATACACTTATTTATTTTACAGATAAGTTCACGATTTCATACCTGATTAACTTGATTTTTTGTTTGTATGTCGATTTAAATTAAACAATTGATGGCCTCGGTGGTATAGCGATTTAGCACGTCGCCTTACTACCGATGGTCACGAATTTAATTCCTGAACAATACAAAAAAACGCAGTTAATTTTTCGATATACATTATATTACATATATGTATAATAATATTATTATTATTTTTGTATTACTTGTCATTGTTTGGATATTTTACGCTTAAAAACAATTCTATCACCTTATCAAGGTGAGAATACTAAATAGAATGTAGAAAATTAATAATAATACTATATATAATAATACTATACTATACTCTTATGCTTAATTGTTATAATTATAATTTATATATATTATTAATAATTATATTTATAGAAATAAAAATTAAATTGATTTTTCTTTTTTCAGGTAAGTGATGCTGTTATTATTCTATTGTCTCCGGAGCTGTAAGTCATATCTTTAGGATACTACTTACGTAATTTACCTTTATCAACATGAAATTGTTTATTTTCATTGCTTTATGAATTAAATACAAATAAATCATTTGAATTTAATCCAAAAAGCGATGAGAATTCATTTATAATCTCTAATTAATAATGTAAGAGATGAACTTCTTAACATTCCACGATTCACCGTGGGGGCGCCGGGTCCATCTCGTAGCAGAGAGGAAGCTCCGAGGAGTTCCCGGGACTTGGTGACCCGGGTGTATGTTTAAGGCACTTTCCTGGCGTATGTAAACCGCTCACCGCCGTTCACAGCTCGTGTTTCTTTCCCTGTCCAGACAAATCTAGTAGGAGACTGCTAGTGCAGCTTTAGATACACATTCTAGTATAGAACTTACTGCAGTTCTAGACAGACCAAAATCTATAGAAGATTGTAGAGAGATTTTACTAGTATAACTATTCCCACTTAGACTACACATAAATTACCTTTTTTGCAACTTGAAATCTGTGCCGTAAATATAATATCGCATATTAGCACCAAATGAAAATAAAAATTCATTTTGATCAAGGAAAGACGGGTAAATGTAATAAACGACTATCTACTAAAGAAGAGACTGTCAACACACGGAATTAACGTTCAAAATCCCAATTTACCTGTCATTGTGCAACAAGGGATAGCAAATTGAAAGCAAAGATTATCTACAAAGCAGGGTTGGCAATCGTACGAGGATCATCGTATGGATACGAGATTTTAGTTAGTCTTAGGTATGAGGTACTAGTATTTTATAATATCGTACAAAGTTGTACGAAATACGATTTATGAGAAAATTTTCACTGCATGTACATAGTATAGCGTAAAATTCAAATAAATGAATATTTAGATTAAAATTTTAAATGTAGGTACTTTTATTGATGTAAATATCAAAATTAAAATATTTTGGTATGTCTCTTTTTATCAAAGTGTAAGTTTTGTGTCCTTTTGTTAATGTTTACAACGTAATAAGTCCTTAGCAATTTTTTTTATAGATTACAAAGAAATTATGTTCAGGTTTGCAGTTTACGCTTTTCTAGAGCGAAATCCATAGAATTCAACCTAGTATGATACATAGCTAACAACGCAGTTTCTAATGTTCTGTATTAACAATCTCCCGGATGTATTGGTTATTATTGTAGCACTTAAGAGCGATAGGGAATAGTGATGAGGCTCTTTATGGAAGTACTACTGAAAAGAGAGTACTAGTACGAGATATTTTATCTTCTTTGTACGAGACAAAAGTGTCAAGTTTGACAACCCTACTCGACCCACAGCGTCCTGAGTGATTTACGTGGAAAAAACTCGCGTGTAATATTTTTTAAAGCTTCGGCACGTAGTAGGTAATATGACATATCGGCGGATATCCGAATTGCGATCACCCTGGCTTACGTGTACCGTTTCATTTATTACTTATAGACTTTATGACAAGATTTATAAGACTTCAAATTGAATGGTGGCAAATCTGTAGTGTAAATATATGCAATATACCTTCAACGGGTCTTCTATTGGGTGATGAATTTATATTTATGTCAAAGAGGTTATGTATAAAGAACTATTGATGTCTCTACTTTGCGCGGGTGTATTTATAGTCAGGATCAAAAATTTTAAACCCTCCGTGATGTAGTGGTTTAGACCATGTTACTTCCGATGGTCGCGGGTTCGATTCCTCGCACAGTACAAACATTTATATTGATTAATGAGTACACTTGTTTGCATTGATCTGGGTATTTTCTATGTATACATATAATTAGTAACTACTAATTATATTTATATTTATTATAGTCATAATGCTTTGTATAATAAATAATATAAATATCTACTTAATACTAATTAAACTACGATACTATATAACCAATTTTTATGAAAAATCTTGTATGTGTTTTTGTTGATTGGACTAAAATTAAGTTAGTTTTGATTGTTTTAAATGTATTTGTAATTGTATTTGCAATATTATTTTGTTTTAACTAAATAGTACATAAAGTACAAAACTAGTTAAAACAAATTTATTCATTACACTTATAAATGTTTTCTAAATTAACTTTCCAGAGTAGATGTTACTTAATTAAAAACGAAACTCTAGAGTGAACTAAAGTAAACATAAAACGGTGTGAAAATGAATAGTACTTTATTTGTGTACATTTATGAATTCCCTGTTTATTTCTATACTGTTTCCCAGCTTAATAAGTTGCTATTTATTTAAAAAAATCGTAACTACAACATGGTTTGTATATAAATAAGTGTATATACAACTTTTCAAAATTTTATTTATTTATTATTACATATTGTATTACAATCTATACATATAAATAAAATTGGAGAGTCTGTTTGTAATATTGAAATAACCATTTTTTACTACATGCATATGAATATAAATACGGTACATACACCAAAATAAATTTTTTTTCAATTTTTGTCTGTATGTCTGTTTGTTCCGTCTAATCTCTGAAATGGTTGGACCAATTTTGATGGGACTTTTATTGGCAGGTAGCTGATGTAATAAGGAGTAACTTAAGCTACATCGGATGAAGTCGCGGGAACAGCTAGTAAAAATGTAATAAAAGCAATCTCAAGCTATCAGAACTTGGGCTATGGGTACTAGACATCTGATATTAATACAGAGATACATTTCTTGTAACTAACTACATAACAATATGGAAAACACATACATAACATACATAAAAAACACCCAGACCAATACAAACAATCATACTCATAAATACAAATGTTTGTACCGTGCGAATCGAACTCGCGACCATCGGAAGTACCTTTACTCTGCTAAACTGTTAAACTACTGAGGCCGTCAGAATACGCCGTTAGGTATGGCATTTGCCACTTACCAGGGGGATCAGCTTCTTTGGAAAGTATAATAGAAAATACGTAAAACAAATGTGAAGGAAAATTGAGTACCAATGTTACTTATTCCTGACAGGATTCAACCCTACCAGCTACAGGGGGTGCGTAATTGAATTGCAATTCGTTACTTCCTTATTTATTTGAATAACACCCAAGTTCATTAGTTTGACAGCCTCGATGATCTAGTGGGTACCATACCGCTTTACTATCCGACGGTCGCTGATTTCATTCCTCGCACGATACAAACATTTGAATTTTTTTTTTCTTTGGACCATTCACACAGCGCCATCTAGTCCCAAGTTAAGCTAGCTAGCTAGCTTGTGTTATGGGTACTAGATAACTGATACAAATACATAGATTTTTTTTTCGTAAATACATACATATTATACATAGAAAATACCCAGACCGATACAAACAATCATACTCGTGAATACAAATGTTTGTGCCGTGCGAGGAATCGAACCCGCGACCATTGGACATAAAGCGGTAAGTTCATGAGTATTCATGAGTATGATTGTTTGTATCGGTCTGGATGTTTCCTATGTATAATACTATACATAGGAAACATCCAGTATAGTATTTATTTAGAAAAAAATGCATATATATATGCATTATATCAGTTGTCTAATACACATAACACAAGCTGTACTTAGCTTGGGACTAGATGGCGTTTTGTCAATTGTCCTGAGATATTATTATTATTATTACTCGAGTTTTGACGCCCGAAGCCTCCCCTCCGATCGATCCCCGTCCAATTCAAACGGGGATCGAAATTACGATGGTCTGAGCCGAGGTGCGAATCTCTAGCGGTGCCCTCAGACTAAAGTCGTATCCGTGAAGCGGGAGTTGGCCTTCAGCCGCTCCATAAGTCCTTCCATCTGCACTCCCCTATCTTCCGGTGATGCTGTAAAGGCAAGCTGCGACCAACAGTATTAGAGTAGTCCAAAAAAGGAAAAAAAAGTGAGGCTTAGTGAGAACTGATTTAGTAATCGACTTGCTCGTGCCAATAAGACATTTCCTATTCGAATTAAATCAACAGAAAATGTTTTAAAAAGAAAATTCATATATTATTGTTAGCGAAAGTTTGTGAGTATGGATGGAAGTTTGTTACTCTTTCACACAAAAACTACTAAACGGACTATGATAAAACTTTACTGTAATATAGCTTATACATAAGAATAATATATAGGCTATAAATTTCATGCGCGTGAAACCGCGGGAACAGGTAGTTCCTTAATATTTTACAATCATTATTAACAATTTATATTAGTACAATCCTTACTAATTTTTACTAATATTACAAACGCGAATGTGACTCTGTCTGTCTGTCTATCGCACTTTCACGCCAAGTCTATTAAACCGATTAAAAAAAAAATTTGGTAAATAGATAGTATAGATCCTAAGAAAGGACATAGGCTACTTTTTAATACGAAAAAGATGTATCGATTAATATTAAAATGTATTAATTTCTTTGTCTGTAATGCAAATAAAAGTGTATAACAATTTATTTATTTGCTATTGTGATTATATTAAACAATATACTAATTTTTTTTGGTATAATCAACAACAGCATTGATTCCTACACTAGGCTGGACCTGTCCTGCAGGAACGAGATTTTATAATCAAGATATCATAATATTTTATCCGTCTATCTAGTATGTTCGTTTCATCTGCCAGAATCGTAAAAAAAACAATATGATCTATGCTTGCGTTAATTAACAAAATGCCAATATTTAAAGGCGTACAAAAAACTCAACAAATGCTACGCGCGCGATGTTATTGGTTCCGTGCGGACAGCACACAGAATAATTATTAGTTTCGACCTTTTATTTCTTCGACGAGACGTGATCGAAATATCATAGACAGACAAAATTAAGGCGATAGGCCTTATATTGGGAACTTCCATCAATTATCCAGATATTACTAGCTGTCTCACCCGCCTTTGTTTCTTTTACGTGTGGAAAACCATCATCTCTCGGAGCAACTTACTTTTTTTTTGTAAATGTAATTGTTACGGCCTTGGGGTTCTAGCGGTTTAGCACACTGCTTTATTTTCGATTTGGTTTCAATTCTTCGCAAAGAACAAACATTTGTACACATGAGTATGAATGTTTATTTATGTATTTGCAAAAAAAATCTAAATATTTATATCAGTTATGACTTTTTGTGAACGTCTAGCGATATTATTATTATTAGCTGGAGTAACAAACAAGCTTACGGCCCGCCGTTACGGACGTTAATTAATACTGCTATTTTTAAAATTTTTTTTTTATTACACATTATGCATATTATTAACCAGATCTTTATACGAATTATGTTATGGTAATTAAAGGTATTTACCATATTACTATTTAAGTATTTATATAAGTGTAGAGGAAAATATCTTTATTTACCATAATTCGTGTTAAGACCCGGTTAATCTATACTATACATATAAATAAAATTGGAGTGTCTGTTTGTATAGAAATATGAATATAAATACACTAAAATATTTTTTTTACAAGTTTTGTCTGTCTGTCTGTCTGCTTGTTTTGGCTAATCTGTGAAATGGCTGGACCGATTTTGACGGAACTTTTTTTGGCAGGTAGCTGATGTATTAACTTAGGCTACTTTTATTTTAGAAAACTAAAGTTTAAGTCCACACGAAGTCGCGGGTACAGCTAGTAATATACATAATGGTAGGATTTTATTTGTGGCTGAAACTTTGTATTCACAATTCATAATTCACTATTTCACCGCCATTGTTTCGCATATCTTCAACGCTATGCGAAATGGAGTTCGTCCCCAATCATTTATATCGACCCAATTAAACGTTTCTATAAAATTTACCAACGAAATTCTCGTTATGAACGTAATAAATTTCATCATGAATGTAGAATTGCCAGCACGTATTGTAATAACATCACAGTGTAATAAAAAAAGCGTTAGCGTGTGGTGTCGCTGTAAGAATAGCACCACCCCCTCTCTTCCCGTGGGTGTCGTAAAAGGCGACTAAGGGATTCATCGACCAGTGGACGGGCAGCAGCGTCCTACTGAGTACCTACCATCATACTGCGATCGCCAACCCGCATGCCAAGCGTGGCGATTATGGCAATATCCCCCCAAATGAATTTACACCCAAGGCCCCGGCCCCCAGTCCCCGGCGGCCCCGCTAGTCTTGATCATGGTAGCGGTCATGGAAACGGCGGGGCAGGGGGTGCGAAGAATCTCCGGGTAAGACCAGGCTACCACAAACGACGACCACTGGCCCTGGCAACATACAACGTTCAAACACTGCGGACCGACGAAAAGTTAATTGAACTGGAGGAAGAGTTGAGCAGATTGCACTGGCATGTCGTGGGATTATCTGAAGTCCGAAGAAAGGGGGAGGACTCGATAGTCCTGAATTCGGGCAATCTGCTTTACTTCCGGGAGGGCGATCAATTGTTCCAAGGCGGTGTCGGGTTCCTCGTCCACAGGTCCCTTGTGAATAATGTTATCAAGGTCGAGAGCGTGTCGACTAGGGTAGCGTACCTGATACTCAGAATTACCAAACGGTATTCATTGAAGGTCATCCAAGTGTACGCTCCAACTTCGACGCACTCCGACGATGAGGTTGAGGCTATGTATGAGGATATCTCCAGAGCCATACATAGTACAAAGACTCATTATAGCGTTATCATGGGGGACTTTAACGCAAAATTGGGCAAACGAAGCGGTGATGAGCTGAGAGTGGGGCAATTTGGTATCGGTGATCGGAACTTCCGAGGTCAAATGCTGGCCGACTTCATGGAGAAGGAGAACCTCTTTATGATGAACTCCTTCTTCAGGAAGCCGGAACACCGGAAATGGACGTGGATTAGTCCCGATGGTGCCACAAAAAACGAGATAGATTTCATCTTGTCAACGAGAAGACAGATTTTCAATGATGTCTCTGTGATCAATGCCGTCAAAATTGGAAGTGATCACCGGATTGTAAGAGGCACATTGAATCTGAATCTGAAACTCGAACGATCCCGACTGATGAAATCTACGCTCCGCCCTACACCTATACAGATCCAAAACCCCGAAAGCTTTCAGCTAGAATTGCAAAACCGTTTCGAAAGCCTTGGTGACTGCGTTGACGTGGACGATTACAACAACAGGTTCGTGGAAACTGTCCGTGCGGCTGGGTCTAAGCACTTCAAACCCGCCGCGCAGAAAGAACCGGAAAAATATCTATCTCTACCCTCAAATTGATGGATGAAAGGCGAAGTATGGTCCTGCAGTCTCCGACTGACGCTTCTCAGTATCGGCAACTTAGCAGGCAGATCTCTAAGTCCTTGACTCGTGACTTACGCCACTTTAACACAAATTGTGTAAAGGAGGCTATTGAGAGAAACAAGGGCTCAAAAGTCTTTAGCAGTGATCTGGCTGCCGGACAGAGCCAGCTGACGCGACTTAAGACGGATGACGGCAGGATCGTTTCGTCTAAACCCGAACTTTTGAGGGAAATTGAGAAGTTCTATGGACAGTTATACACGACAACACGGGCACCTGTTAACAACACGGCGAAAGACCCTAGAGCCAAATTAACCCGACACTATACCGAAGATATCCCGGACGTCAGCCTGTACGAGATTGTTATGGCTCTTAAACAACTTAAAAACAACAAGGCGCCGGGCGATGATGGAGTTACTGCTGAGCTTCTGAGGGCTGGAGGTAGACCTGTTCTACGAATCCTCCAGAAGCTATTCAACTCCGTCATCCTCGAGGGCAAAACGCCTCAAGCATGGCAAAGGGGTGTGGTGGTTCTATTCTTCAAGAAGGGAGACAAATTGCTTCTGAAGAATTTCAGACCAGTAACACTGCTGAGCCATGTTTATAAGTTGTTTTCGAGAGTCATCACGAATCGTCTCGCGCGCAGGTTTGACGACTTCCAGCCTCCCGAACAAGCCGGGTTTCGAAAAGGCTTCAGTACCATAGACCACATTCATACGCTGCGGCAGGTAATTCAGAAGACCGAAGAATACAACCTGCCACTTTGCTTGGCGTTTGTGGACTATGAAAAAGCCTTTGATTCGATCGAGACGTGGGCTGTGCTACAGTCTCTCCAGCGGTGCCAAATTGACTATCGATATATCGAAGCGTTGAAATGTTTGTATGAAAACGCCACTATGTCAGTTCGCCTCCACGACCAGAATTCGAAGCCTATCCAACTGCAGCGAGGTGTCAGACAAGGCGATGTTATATCGCCAAAGCTGTTTACCGCTGCGTTGGAAGATGTCTTCAAGCTTCTGGACTGGAGCGGGCTGGGCATCAACATTAACGGCGAGTACATCAATCACCTTCGAGTTGCCGACGATATCGTGGTCATGGCTGAGACCCTGGAAGACCTTAGCAAAATGCTCGAAGACCTCAGTAGAGTCTCACAAGGAGTAGGTCTTAAAATGAACATGGACAAGACGAAAATTATGTCAAACGTCCATGTCGTACCTGCTCCCGTAAAAATCGGAGATTCTTACATAGAGAGATACACTCGAAATTGTCGATCACTACGTATACTTAGGGCAAACTATCCAGCTAGGTTGATCCAATTTCGAGAAAGAGGTCAATCGTCGAATCCAACTCGGATGGGCAGCGTTCGGGAAGCTCCGATATATCTTTTCGTCCAAATTTCCGCAGTGTCTCAAGACGAAGGTTTACGACCAATGTGTGTTGCCAGTGATGACTTACGGAACAGAGACGTGGTCGCTAACTATGGGCCCCATCAATAAGCTCAGAGTCACTCAGAGGGCAATGGAGAGGGCTATGCTCGGAGTTTCTCTGCGTGATCGAATCAGAAATGAGGAGATCCGCAGAAGAACCAGAGTGACCGACATAGCCCGAAGAATTGCGACTTTGAAGTGGCAATGGGCAGGGCACATAGCTCGTAGGACAGATGGCCGTTGGGGCAGTAAAGTCCTCGAGTGGCGACCACGGACCGGAAGACGCAGCGTGGGAAGGCCTCCAGCAAGGTGGACCGACGATCTGGTCAAGATCGCGGGAAGGCATTGGATGCGAGCAGCGCAGGACCGATCGTCGTGGAGATCTTTGGGGGAGGCCTATGTCCAGCAGTGGACGTCTTCCGGGCTGCGATGATGATGATGATGATGATGTAATAAAAAAAAACTAGTTGTAGTATTTGCCAATCTAGATAGAAAAAGAGTAAAAAGTGGATAGTGATGTTCATGTGCGTATGCGATTGTTGACTTTACACAAGATGGACTGTCAATTCATTTACCACTCCAAATATAAAGAAAGAAATATCGAACGTGAATAGAAGATAATTTTCGTCCAGGTTACCTCTAAGATACCTCGCACCGCATAAACAATTGTATTCATGAGTATGATTGTTTGTATCGGTCTGTATATTTTCTATGTACAACATGTATGTATTTACGACAATAAATTATCTATGTACTTGTATCAGTTATCTAGTACCCGTAACACAAGCTTTAGCTAGCTTAACTTGGAAATAGATGACGCTGTGTATCCTGAAATTATTATTATTATTATTTTATTATATCTTATAACGGCAAGTTCGCTTTTTCTTAACTACATTTATACAAATTGCTATTTTTTAGTTATTATTTCAATGCAAGCTAAAGAGACTGTTGTATTATAATTTTATCGCTAAATATTGAGATGTAATTCTCCTAAATATTGGATCAAGAGGAGACAATTAAAAAGTAACACACATATTTATTTATTTATTTATTTCAGGCATCTATGCCCATATTATAAATACCTTATAGACTAACATACATATAATATAGTATTTAAAAACTAATACATTGATATTCTGTGTGATCACGGCACTAAAGACGGTAATCTTCCACGGTAGCGCCGATATAACACACCTTTCGGCCAGTAGTCCTCCTTCATGAAGGTGGGCAGCCAGTTGGTAGAGACAAGGGCCACAAACGCTTTGAAACTCGCGTTGTAACTCGACTCCAGCTGCGTCACCCGCAATGTCAGGTTACTCTCGGTTCGTATATAATCAACAATGTTTGATAATAATACTGATAATAATGGAAAATAATAATAAATATAATATGAATTAAAATTTATGTAAATATTATAAATATATATTATCAAAACATATATTTTTCATGCCTAACACATATATGTAGATATTTTTTAAATTAACAGGCAAATAAAGGGACCTCTCGATTCCAAAGCAAATTCCATTGCAAAGGCTGCGTTTTCATAACTAGTTTTAATCATAATTTTCTTTTCTATTTATTATTTCAGTGCATTATTAACTAAAGAGTTATTTATTTTATTTATAAAATGACTAAACTAAAGAATTAGATTATTGTATTGTAATTTTATCGCTTAATATTGAGATGTAATTCTCCTAAATATTGGATCAAAATGTTTAAAACATCACTAATATTATAAAGAGAGTATATAAAAGCTATTAATATTCTACAGCAATTCAACTATACCGAGTCCAATTACGGCCGGCAATGATTTACATTAACATAACCCTTCCCAACTGCGCCGTAAACCAGCAAAAGCAATTCTCAATAAAATCGCCGACCAAAATCCATTACAGACGAAAATGTCGTTTTGCTGTCTTTATACCGAAAATGGTCGTGTAGAGGAGCAAAATGACGGTTCCGTAGGTACCTATGTATAAGTGAATATTGCAGTTTCTTTTTGGACTACTCTAATGCTGTTGGATGGAATGTAATCAATGTACCAGTGAATGTTACAGTTTCTTTTTGGACTACTCTAATGCTGTTGAATGAAATGTAATCAATGTACCAGTGAATATTACAGTTTCTTTTTGGACTACTCTAATGCTGTTGGATGAAATGTAATCAATGTACCAGTGAATGTTACAGTTTCTTTTTGGGCTACTCTAATGCTGTTGAATGAAATGTAATCAATGTACCAGTGAATATTACAGTTTCTTTTTGGATTACTCTAATGCTGTTGGATGAAATGGCTGATGATGAAACCGCGGGCACAGCTAGTATATCATAAATTTAAGCGGAAAATATATCTTTGAAACGATTGCAAATTGTAAATTTTAAATGAATGAAGATTATTAAAGAGTATATAATTCGAGACCTGACTTGTAATGTCCCTGCTCTATAAATATGTAATAAAAAAAATATTGTGTGATTTCCGGAAATTCCAAATTAGATATAAAAAAAAGCAAAAGCAATAGACAAATATGAGCGTGCCGCGGTCCTATTCACACGTTATGTTAGTCACCAACTCACGTTTCATTCTATTTTATTGTTACTTGAAACAACTTCGGGCTACGGAACTCGGCAAAAAAAGGTAAAATAAACTCAGTAAAGTAAAAATATTCTATTCGTAACATAATATTTTATTACTTCTGAGAATAAATATCCTATTTCAAGGAATCTCGGCTCTAAAAAGCCCTTGTGAGAGATTAGTTGTAAATTTTTTGTGTTCAGTTTCATTCGGAAATTGTTGTCTAGAAATTTCAAATAGTCATGAATAATTAGGGTATTATGAAAAATTGTATAGATATTTTAATATTTGCGATTAATATGATTATATATATTTTTTATACAACTTAGAAATGTTACTAGAACGCATTCCTAATACAAAAAATATAAATAATCTTGGTTCTCCAAGCTTACTGGATTGTAGAAATAATTTTATGAAGGAGATGCAAGTCAACATCTGCCTAGTGGTTACGACCAATTGCAGAGATATTGTATTAAAATAAGAATCACTGTGCGCTTAAATATTCAACAAATATATACTACTGCAGACAAATATTTATATTTTACTTTTCATTTAATATTTGTGTATATACCTATACAAAGAAAATGTACGGTACTTACAGTACTAAAAATCTATTTTCAAACGGAAAAAAAAAAATTCTATAATTTTTATTTCTTCTTTCTAATCTCTGACACGGCTGGACTAACTTTGATTGTACCTTCACTCGCTTATAGCTAATGTTATGAAGAGTTACTTTTTTAATAAAATTAAAATAATAAATAAAAAAATATAAATGACATGAAACTATTTCAAAGTATGTAACCCACATATGAATTTGTATGGATGTAAGAGCAGAGGAAGGCCGAAAAAGAGATGCATGGACTGTGTGAAAGATGACTTGGTAAGAAAGAGAGTAAATAACGAGATGACTTCGGACAAGGATGAATGGAAGAGAAAACTTATTACGCCGACCCCAATAAATGGTATAAAGAAGAAGCGGATGATGATGAAACTATCGTGTAATCACTCGCAAAAGAGCAAACACATAAAATATATATTATAGAATTAAATATAATACATTAACAATTACGATGCGTGCTAACTTTCCCACGCTAGAGAGCACGCGCTCCTGATCTCGTTTGAAGCAACGTCAAGGAAAAATCTGTCCAAATTACGTCATAGGTTGATTTATTCAACCTGAGTATAGATAGAAGATAAATAAATACTATGACACCTGACTCTTGGGAATGCCAACAAGAACAGTATCAAGACGTCACATTGACGTGAAATATTTCAGAAACCAAAGCAAATAAATACACATCACTTCTCTGCAATTTCCCATGAGATAGTACTATTTTGCGTACGAGATCCGTTCGTGAGAGAAAGAAACTTCTCCAGTAGATAAAACGGTTACCATTGATGCATTATATTGTAGATATTAAATTAAATATTTTATCTATATTCTTTATGAAGCGGGAATAACACATAGCCTGCTCTAATCACTATGACTGATTTAATCTTATTGTGTATTTATATTTGACCCTAATAAATTAATAGAGCTAGTAGTTTATATTCACACATTTCGATTTAAAAATGTAAACTTAGAACGATTATTTAAAAGAGCAACACACAAGTTTCTTGCTCGTTCTTCTTGTAATGAGACAGCCTTCCGAATGAGCGATAGATTAAAAAATTGTGATGACTATTCAAAAGTGCTTAAATTAAGATTATTTGAATATACGATTTTCTGTCCTATTCCTGATAACTTACCTGATGGTAAGTCTATAACCGCCGTCTATATACATGAACAGCACCACTGACAACGTCATCGTGTATCGCCCGTCACAGGGGGGAAAGGGGATTGTTAGTAATATGGACTCATGACCCCATTGCTAGCAATGTACCATGTCAGGTTGACCTCCACGCGTTTCCCCCTGGAAACTATCTTGATAAATCTTAGTGAATTTATCACGATGGGCTAACTAACCTGTCCTCATGCTCATCTTATCATCCTCCACTGGTGCCCCGCCAGCGTAAACCGTTAGCGCAGGCGGGAGCACGATTCCATTATCACCGTATCGTCCGTCACAACATGTGTTGCCAACCTACAGGAATAAGATGCCATGTGCATATGCACACCTTTATTATTATTATTTCTATAGCGTTCTTATAGTATTGTGTCTGAAGTCGTATAAAAATGCATAACTTGTTATAGATGTAATTAATAGTTGATTTGTATTTGTAGAATGTAATTGTTTGGCTGAAAGAGGATTTCCAGGGCCGTAAAATACTTAATAAAAAAAAAATATTTCTATTTACTGCTTATTAACATATATCAATAGAAATATAGCTCACAAAACTGTTTGGCGTTTAAAATACGTGAGACTGAGGCAAATGACGTTACAAATTATACCTTGGTAGGTATATATACAATATATTATACCACCTATGGTAAGTAACATCTACTTACTCGCATATACAAGCTAGCAACAACAGGTACCAATGGCGTCCGTTATACTTGATCAGTATAACGGACGCCATTGGTACCTGTTGTTGCTAGCATCAAATAATTGTTTTATAATATGAGTCTATGACCACACAAGGTGTGTTGCCACAGGTTGATTTGTTCTCGCTCTGGTTTTCTCTACGATTCGCATACCATATGTTTCTCAGAGTAATTTATAAGTTATTTCAATATAATAAGTTTGGTCCAGAAAAGGTGTTCACAATATTTCACCAGCAACCACCAGTCAATGCTCCAAACACCCATTTATTAGTGCGTTACTTAAAAAAAAGAATGCTACAACGTTTTGGATAACAGTAATCACAATCTTAATTGTGTAATATACATACCAAAAGTGACAACTGAATAAATTGTTAGCAATATCTGCAACACCGGAATAACATCAGACAGCACGTGCCGACGTCGATACCAACGCCCACTCCAAGCTTTACTCGAACAATGCCGCGCATCTTCAGATTTTAGAAGTTATATCTGAAATTCAAAGCTCAAAATTCTGAATAGTATAAAACAAAGTAGCTGTCGCTATCTATCCGTCCCTATGTATGCTTTAATCTTTAAAACTACGCAACGGTTTTTTAATTGTGTGATTCAAGAGCAGTTTATATGTATAATACATGTACACCCGGGCAAAGCCGGGGCGAGTAGCTAGTTTAGTTATAATGCGTATTAACTCAAAAAACATTTTGTTAAATAATCGTAATACTAGACCTTAAACCAAAGTATATACTGGAATTACCTTTAAATAAATTTAACATATCAGTTAAGTCATATTTGTTGAACAAATCCAATTACTCACTAAACAATTACTTAAACGACAAACGTACATGGCAGTAGTAGGTCATTCACAGGATTTTTTTTTTATAACACAGGGGACAAACGAGCATGTGGCTCACCTGATGGTAAGTGATTACCGCCGCCCATGAGCACCCGCAACACCAGGGGAATTGCAAGTACGTTGTCGGCCTTTTAAAAAGGAATAAGCTCTTTTCTTGAAGGTTTCAATATCGTATCGGTTCGGAATTACCATTGCTGGAAGGTGATTCCACAATGTGGTTGTGGATTTTCATTGAATATTAGACATAGACCTAAATTTGCAAGTGAAGCTCTTTTCTTCAATGTTTGAATGTCGTATCGATTCGGAAATACCATTGCAGCGAGGTGATTCCACAATGGTTGTACGTAGCAAAAAGTTTCTGGAAAAACGCACTGCGGAGGACCACCAGACGAACAGGATCGTATTTTAGTTTCTGGCTGATAGTCCAATGGTGAAATTCGAACTTTACTAACATCATTTCAAATATAAATAAATCACTTCGACTTGGCCTTGAAACTAGAATAATCAATTAAAACTGCTTTTAGAAATACAATTAATTTAAACAATATATCATTGTCTTCCCGCTGAATGGAATTGAATTAAAAAATACCGAAAGAAAAATCATCGTACAATCTTCAAATAATTACGAGAAATTACGCCAATTTAGTTCAATCCCTACTCTCAAATTCCCCTTTACTTTCCTCTAATACATTACCATTTGTGGGGATTACGGTATTATGGCTCCGTATCTAATAAATTCACTAGCATATCTCAACCGTTAAATCTGAACAGTCTGGAGAAATGCTAAACGAAAATAAAGTTATAACATGAGCTTGTGATGCAATGAGTTACCGTCATTTCTTTTAAATTTCGAATATATGGCCTCAGTGTTCAACCGATTTAACACACCACTTCATTCCAGACGATCACGGGTTCCGTTCTGGCATTATACAAACATTGATGTTTTATGAGTATAACTTTCATTGATCTGGGTGTTTTTTAATGTAGCTGTACTTAAATATGAATATATTGTGTTCTATCTAAGTGTCTCGATCTCAAAAGGTCTCATTAGAATAAAACCAGATGAATTGTCCTGTGTTATTATTATTTTGTATACACTTGTAATATTTCTGTCATCACTCGGCACCCTCCCATTAGTTTATCTCTCCAGATGACTTAGATTTAAGTTCAGTGTAAAGTCAGTCCATGTTACGACTCCGCCTCGAATATACGCGTTAGTAAAGTAATAAGCCATTTAGCACTCCCAAATAAACTTACTAATGTACAGTAAATAGTACAATTAATTTACCGGTATACTCACTACTAAGATAAACAATAAACAATATAGCCCAAGAGCCCACGACTGCCAGACATACGTCATTTTAGTAAACGTGAAAGTTCTTGTATGTGTGTCCCCAACACAGGTAAGAACGATCCCCAAACATGAAACCTGGATCGTGGTTCCTTTGGCAGGTACCAGGTAACAAAGGTGTAAAAAAAATCATATCAAATTCGTTATTTTAAGATACTCCATATTTTCATATATTGTTCGTAGCATTATTATAACTTGCGCTGCTCATTGCCAGACACTTAGTGTGGTTCCAACCCCCCGCCGGACCCCCCTAAACTATACTATTTTAGAAATAAACTTACGTCATTTTAATAAAGCTGAACTTTATATATATTATTGAGAGAACTATTAAACTGAGTTTCCTAAATTGCCAGACAGTTTTCTTGGTTCCTTATCCTACCAGACTCATTGAAACCGTATATTGGGTAACAACGGTGTATACAATTTCATATCAAATTCGTTATTTTAAGATGCTCCATTTTTTCACATATTGCTCGTAACAGTATTATAACTTGCTCTGCTCGTTGCCAGACACTTAGTCTGTTTCCAACCCCCCGCCGGACCCCCCTAAACTATACTATTTTATAAATAAACTTACGTCATTTTAATAAAGCTGAACTTTATATATATTATTGAAAGAACTATTAAACTTAGCTTTATTAAAATGACGTAAGTTTATTTATAAAACAGTATAGTTTAGGGGGGTCCGGCGGGGGTTGGAACCACACTAAGGGTCTGGCAACGAGCAGAGCAAGTTATAATACTGTTACGAGCAATATGTGAAAAAATAGAGCATCTTAAAATAACGAATTTGATATGAAATTGTATACACCGTTGTTACCCAATATACGGTTTAAATTAGTCTGGTAGGATAAGGAACCAAGAAAACTGTCTGGCAATTTAGGAAACTCAGTTTAATAGTTCTTTCAATAATATATATAAAGTTCAGCTTTATTAAAATGACGTAAGTTTATTTATAAAATAGTATAGTTTAGGGGGGTCCAGCGGGGGGTTGGAACCAGACTAAGTGTCTGGCAACGAGCAGAGCAAGTTATAATACTGTTACGAGCAATATGTGAAAAAATGGAGCATCTTAAAATAACGAATTTGATATGAAACTGTATACACCATTGTTACCCAATATACGGTTTCAATGAGTCTGGTAGGATAAGGAACCAAGAAAACTGTCTGGCAATTTAGGAAACTCAGTTTAATAGTTCTCTCAATAATATATATAAAGTTCAGCTTTATTAAAATGACGTAAGTTTATTTCTAAAATAGTATAGTTTAGGGGGTCCGGCGGGGGTTGGAACCACACTAAGTGTCTGGCAATGAGCAGCGCAAGTTATAATAATGCTACGAACAATATATGAAAATATGGAGTTTCTTAAAATAACGAATTTGATATGATTTTTTTTACACCTTTGTTACCTGGTACCTGCCAAAGGAACCACGATCCAGGTTTCATGTTTGGGGATCGTTCTTACCTGTGTTGGGGACACACATACAAGAACTTTCACGTTTACTAAAATGACGTATGTCTGGCCGTCGTTGGCTCTTGCTCTAATAGATTATGTAGCGACATTACATTATATATAACGCTACAGTGGTGAGGTTATAATCACCGCGCTACAATTTAATATCATTTCATTACACACAATTTATTTTATTCTCCCGCATGATGTTATTCACTATTGCAATTCATTCCATTATCATCTATAAAAAAAAACATTATTATATACTTCTTGAAAAACCTCAAGTATCTAGAGACAAGCTCGGCAGGTAGTTCATTTCATTCATTCATTCGTCGTGGTAGAATATAAATGTACTTACCGTGGCATGCTGACTTGGCGTACCGAGGAACACCGTGGAGTTTTTAGTGTGTACGAATCTCACATATCCCACCCGCTCCCCCGGACGGGTGGTCGAACCTATGAAGATTTTCTCCACGATAAAAAAAAACAAAAAAAAGGTAGTTCATTCCACAATATATATATACGAATATCGTCGATTAAATAGAAAAATATCATTTTTCAAAATTAGAAGCTAGAATTGCCTTCTTTTATATAAGTCAATTAAATTAACCACGCCGTCTTAATCATTGTCTAAATACTTTTAAAATTATATATAATAATTCTGTGTAGATTTAAAACTTTAAAGGAAAAAATAATTTAAATAAATTTAAAAACATAAAATCAATGTCTTGTAAAAAATGTACATTTTGAATTCTGTCATTTTTCTATTATATTTATATATATATTTATATAAACACCTCTTTGGGCACTTTGTTGATCACGCCACAACCTACACACTTGCTGATTCCACCTTTTGCACTGAATAACTTGACTCCTATCGCGTATATCTCAGGCGGTATGGCAACGTCGCATTCTATTTTGCGATGTGGCCATATATATTCGTCGATAGTACGATATACTCGACACTTTTTTTACTAATAATTCGTGACTGAATGGCTCCGAACGGCTAAATTTTTGGTATACACAAAGACTTTTTGGCTCTGAATATATTCCAAAAATCAATTAATTATGTTGATCACTTTATATACTCGTCCTTACTGCGATACTTACTTTCATCCGAATATATATAGATACCGTAACGGTCTATCAATTATGAATTTATTAATTTACTAATGTAGATATTTTATATTCGCAATGCTCCATACATGCAAGCTCCAGCAACGGTGGAGGCAGGGGGGAGCACCTTACACCGCACCCCGCGCACATAAACAAATTAGAATAAATTAAATTCATAAGATTATTTATATATTTTGACTGCCTCGGTGGTCACACCGCTTTACATCCGATGGTCGCGGGTTCGATTTCTCGCACGATGCAAACATTTGTACTCATCGGTCATCGATTGTTTTCATCGGTCTGGGTGTTTTATATGTATATTATATATGTATTTACAAAATAAAAATATCTATTTATATCAGTTCAGTATCAGTCTGTGTTAATTGTACAGGGTTATTTATTATATTTTTATAAACGGTTATCTTTTTCCATCGCACCGCTCGCTATCGACAGTGAATTCATAGAAATGTCACTCTAAAAACAAAAATAGTTTTGTGTTTTGTATTTCAAATACTAAATGCAAATAGGTATTTTCAAAATACTTTTTAAAAATTAAGTACCTTTTGAATTTTTGTCCAAACCTCAGATATTTTATTTATTTTAGGTATATCAATAATTACATAGTAATATAAAAACAAAGTCGCTGTCGTATCTAACAGTACATAAACAAAGAAAGAAGACTTTGGCTCTGATACCGTAACGGCCTATGAATTATGAATTTATTATACCTAATCTAGATATTTTATATTCGCAATGCTACGTACATTGTAATATCCGCCTCCATTCATTGTAACGGTGGAGGGACTAAATAGTTGAATAAAACTGAATAAGCAGTTGCTCCACTCTATAGGTACTGCGTCGTCGTCGTATGCTGTTCATTTTTTCACTCGTTTTGGCGCCAAGAGAGGGTCACATAGTCGTGGTCAAGTTAAGAACTTATAATTTAATTTTGATAACAATAGATACAAGTAAAAAGTAGGTATTATATTAATGTACGTAAGTACTGTACTTAAAAATATTTATTCTTTATTGTACATTTGAAAAACTTAACACTTAAGGACTTGTACATATACACGGACATACTGCCATTTTCTCTTAAAGACATCCAGAGAAGCACTATTTATCAAATACGCGGGGTGCACCGACCTTTGACCTTATAACACCTGATTCGCGCGTAACGAATTACATTGCTACTTTTTGGTATTTTATAGTGGATATGTCACTATAAAATATTATTATTTCTTTAGATTATGACATAATAACACAGTTTACATGATTTTAAAGGAAACATACGATAAAAAAAAATCCCGTAAAATGTAAAAGATAAAAAATGGTTATTGTTGGTTATCCTTAAGAGATAGACATATACCATCACGGACTTTTTTGTTGACCTTATTTTGATACATCTCAAAGCACTAGACAACACGCATTTTCATTAAACAGTATTGTATTTTTTTATTTCTTTAACTTTAATGCACAAAAAAATTTGTACATGTGGCGGACTTAATATTTTGCCGCGTTATTTACCAGGCAACCATGAGTGGTGCAGAGAAAGATTATTGGCGGTGCACTAATATAAATAAGAAATGTCAAAAAAAGATTTATAAAGATAATAAAGATAAGCAAAATATACATTTCTATAAAAAAATAACAGTATACATACATAAATATATATGTAAATATAACCCATAAATGTATAAATATTATATATAAGTAAATACATAATGATCCGATAATCAAATTATAAGTACAGTCTCAAATTGAAAGTAAGAAAAACAGAAAATATAGAGAGAACTATATGGATATAACAGAAAGATGTGAAAAAAGGAGAAGGACAGTAAAAAAGTTACAAATTTAAATAATGTTCCCGCAATTTCTGTTTAAATGAATTTATTACATTATTATATATATTAGGCATACGACTAGCCTTATGACTGTTACTTTTTTTTAATCTATACATCTATACATGTAAATAAAATTGGAGTTTCTGTTTGTAATATTGAAATAACCGTTTTTTACTACTTGCATATGAATATAAATACGGTACATACACCAAAATAACATATTTTACAAGTTTTGTCTGTCTGTCTGTCTGTTTGTTCCGGCTAATCTCTGAAATAGTTGGACCGATTTTGACGGGACTTTTTTTGGCAAGTAGCTGATGTAATAAGGAGTAACTTACGCTACTGTTATTTTAGAAAAATAAAATAAAATTTCACGCGGACGAAGTCGCTGGGGCCAGCTAGTAAAAAAAGGAAATTTAGTACTTCAGCGGCACCCCAATCCACATTAGATATGGATTTCTGTAATATCAGGGAACTTCACGGAAACATCAATGCGGTCCACCATCACCTTGAGACCGCAAAGCCGACCCTCTTATTCCTTACGGAGACGCAGATATCCTCTCCGGCTGACACTTCATACCTGCTGTACCCTGGGTATAAACTCGAGCACAAATTTGTGCGTCGTGCCGGGGTTTGTTTGTATGTCCGGGAAGATATCTGCTGTCGCCGCCTTCTTGGTCTAGATGAAAAAGACCTGTCAATCCTATGGGTTCGCATTGATCAGGGTGACAACACCGGCATCTATGCGTGCCTGTACAGGTCTCATAGCGGTGACGAGGATACGACTCGTCTGTTTGAGCACCTTCAATTGACGTCTGATAAAGTTCTTGAGCAGTATCCCTCCGCAAGTCTAGTGATACTTGGAGACTTCAATGCCCATCACATCGAGTGGCTCCGTTCTCGGCTCACCGACCACGCGGGGAGAACTGCTCACGAGTTTGCTCTGGCCTATGGATTCTCGCAACTGGTTCATTCTTCAACGAGAATACCTGATATCGAGACCCATACGAGCTCCTTACTGGACCTTCTGCTGACTACACGACCGGACGGATATTCAGTGACCGTGGAGGCACCACTTGGTTCTTCGGATCACTGCCTAATCCGATCCCAGGTACTGTGCACAAAACCTGCTATATCCCGACCTCCTTGTCAACGTCGTATATGGCATTATAAATCTGCAGATTGGGACAGATTGCGAGAATTTTACGCATCGTACCCATGGAAGCAGTACTGCTTTGCATCAGAAGACGTCGATACCTGTACAGCCGCCGTTACTGAAGTCATACTTGCGGGTATGGAATGTTTTATTCCAAATCTGCTTGTTTCTTCAGGGGCGAAAAAGCGACCGTGGTTTAATAGGTCATGCAGAGAAGCCAGACAGGCTAAACAAACTGCTTATCTGGCTTGGACCACGGCTCGTTCCAACAGTGATGTTGACGTATCTGATGCAAGGCGGAATTTAAATGCTGCATCCAGGTTTAGTAAGAGAGTAATTGCTAGAGCCAAATTCGACTTCGTCAGTAAAATTGGTGAACGACTAGCACGACATCCATCTGGAAGTCGTGCCTTTTGGTCGCTTGCCAAAGCTGCCGAAGGTAACTTTAGTCAGTCGTCCTTACCACCACTACGGAAGCCGGATGATAACTTGGCAATCAGTGCAAAAGAGAAGGCCGATTTGTTGTGCGCTCTTTTTGCCTCAAATTCGACTTTGGACGCCGGGGACACCATACCTACTACCATCCCATGGTGTGGTAACTCTATGCCGGAAATATCCGTAACGCAACGGCGTGTCCGGCGAGAGTTACTGTCTCTTGACGTCCACAAGTCGAATGGGCCAGACGGCATACCGGCATTGGTGTTAAAGAAGTGTGCTCCGGAGTTGTGTCCCGTACTCACGCGCCTTTTCGCGCTTTCGTACTCCTCTGGGCAATTTCCGTCTTCATGGAAGACCACCCTTGTGCACCCTGTGCCAAAAAAGGGCGACAGATCAAACCCATCGAACTACAGGCCTATCGCTATCGCATCTCTACTCTCCAAGGTGATGGAGCGTGTAATTAACACACAGCTCCTGGGATACCTAGACGATCACGATCTATTGAGCGATCGTCAATATGGCTTTCGCCATAATCGCTCAACTGGTGATCTTTTAGTGTATCTCACACACCGTTGGGCTCTTGCCATCGAGAGTAAAGGTGAGGCATTGGCAGTCAGCCTTGACATGGCGAAGGCATTCGATCGGGTTTGGCATCAAGGTCTTCTATCGAAATTGCCCTCGTACGGTATACCAGAGGGATTATGCAAATGGGTTGCTAGTTTTTTGTCTGGCAGATGCATCAAAACCGTAGTCGACGGTAGTTGCTCCGATAGCATGGACATTAACGCTGGCGTCCCGCAAGGCTCCGTTCTCTCCCCGACACTGTTTTTGCTGCATATCAATGATTTGTTAACTACAGTTAACATTCATTGTTATGCGGATGACAGTACTGGGGACGCATTTTACACGGGCCGTGCTAATATCCCTCTTTCCGTTGTGGAGGCAAACCGCGAACAGCTTGTGTCTGAAATCGAGAGTACTCTTACCAGAGTCTCCGATTGGGGGCGACTGAACTTAGTTCAATTCAACCCTACCAAGACACAAGCCTGCGCGTTCACCGCTAAGAAAACCTCTTTTGCTGTGGCTCCGCAATTCCAGAACACGTCCATTACCATCTCTAAGAGTATTGGGATTCTCGGTATTGACATCTCTAGCACAGTTGAGTTCCGTAGTCACCTCGAAGAAAAGGTTAAGCTGGCATCCAAAAAACTCGGTGTGCTCAATAGAGCGAAGCGGTACTTCACTGCGGACCAGAGACTCCTCTTATATAAGTCTCAAGTTCGGCCGCACATGGAGTACTGCTCTCATCTTTGGGCAGGAGCACCTGGATGCCAGCTCGGTCCTTTTGACTCGGTTCAGAGACGTGTTATGAGAATTGTCGATGATCCCAATCTCTCTGACGGTATCGAGCCACTTAATTTGAGGCGAGACTTCGCTTCGCTTTGTGTGTTCTACCGATTATACAACGGACTGTGTTCTGAGGAATTGTTCGACATGATGCCTACGGCCACCTTTCACCATCGCACCGCTCGCCATCGACAGGGAATTCATTCCCACACGCTGGAACCTAAGTGGTCTCGGACAGTGCGGTTTCAGAGGAGCTTCCTCCCGCGTACACTTAGATTGTGGAATGAACTTCCTGCCGAGGTTTTCTCACGAGACTACAGCTTGGGGTTTTTCAAGAAGGGTATATTAAGGTTTCTTAAGGGTCGGCAACGCGCACGTGACACCCCTGGTGCTTCAGGCGTCCATAGGCTACGGTAACCATTTACCATCAGATGGGCCGTATGCTTGTTTGCCACCATAGTAGTATAAAAAAAAAAAAAAAAAGTCTATAGATATACCGAGATTTAATGTTTAAGTTGCTATTATGTTGTTGACAAAATTTTACTGTAATGTTACTATTACGTTATCCTACACAATTTGTATTATTGTGGATGAATAAATAAATAAATAAATAATAATCTATACATCTATACATTTAATAAAAATTGGAGTGTCTGTTTGTAATATAGAAAAAACCGTTTTTTACTACATGCATATGAATATATATAAGGTACATATACCAAAATAACAATTTTTATAATTTTTGTCTGTCTGTCTATCGGTCTGTTTGTTCCGGCTAATCTCTGAAATGGCTGGACCGATTTTGACGGTACTTTTTTTGGCAGGTAGCTGATTTATAAGGAGTAACTTAGGCTACTTTTATTTTAGAAAAATAAAGTTAATTCCACGTGGACGAAGTCGCGGGAACAGCTTGTTTTTAATAAAAACTGTTTATTTGATAAAAAAACATCTTTTTTGTGGTACTTGAGAATGTTGAAGCCTGTTGTTTGTAATATTGAAATAACCGTTTTTTACTACTTGCATATGAATATAAATACGGTACATACACCAAAATAACATATTTTACAATTTTTGTCCGTCGGTCTGTTTGTTCCGGCTAATCTCTGAAATGGCTGGACCGATTTTGACGGGACTTTTTTTGGCAGGTAGCTGATGTAATAAGGAGTAACTTAGGCTACTTTTATTTTAGAAAAATAAAGTTAAAAACCACGTGGACGAAGTCGCGGGAACAGCTAGTGTATAATATATTAGAGATACCTACGTGTTTTTTTATTGATGACTAGCTGTACACGGGATTTCGTCCGTGTTGAATTTAACTTTATTTTTCTAAAATATAAGAAGTTAAATTCCACGCGGACGAAGTCGGGTGTACAGCTAGTTGTCGGTAGTCTAGCGATTTAGCTAGCACACTGCTTTGATTCCTGCTTGGTGGTCGAGGGTTCGATTCCTCGCACGCTGCAAACATTTGTATTCATGAGTATGATTGTTTGTAACGGTCTGGGTGTTTTCTATGTATAGATAATATATATGTATTTACGAAAAAAAATCTTTGTATTTATATCAGTACCCATAACATAATCTTCAGCTAGCTTAACTTGGGTCTAGATGAAGCTGTGTGAATTGTCCTGAGATTACTATTATTACTATAATAAATCTTTTCAAATCAGCCGATGTTTATTTTTGCCATAATACGTGCTGTTACCATGTGATAATATTACGTACGTACTTATTAAACTATTAACTTATTATTAAATTGTTTGTAACGGTCTGGGTGTTTTCTATGTATAGATAATATATATGTATTTACGAAAAAAATCTTTGTATTTATATCAGTACCCATAACATAATCTTCAGCTAGCTTAACTTGGGTCTAGATGAAGCTGTATGAATTGTCCTGAGATTACTATTATTATTAATTGGTACACAGGTAAACTACTAACTAGGTCATATTGGTGTTGTTTGTTATGGTGAAAAAACTAGTAGGTATATATATAAGTTACACGTACAATTTCAAAGACTTATTTCTTGAAAACTACTGGCTATTCTGAAATAAAACTTTAGTGTTTGTATATGTAATGTTTGCATATAAAATATGATTAAAGGTTACCAGTGTATTTACACTTTTACTTAACAAACAGAGTTGTTTAATACTGAAAATATTGTGTGGAAGGCATCAATTACTTTCAGTGCATGTATAGCTTTTCTCTTTTCCTAATTATTATTATTATTAAGTTTAAAGTGGTTGAATTTTACGTAAGGGGTTTTTATACATTATTTCTAATTTACCATTTATTTTAAGTTTTTTAAACTCTATTCATCGAGACCTATCTAATGAGTCCAAACACGATATTTCTGCTGTAAGTTTTCGAAGAGTATGTTCATCATCTGATAATACTGGTGCCAGCATGAAGTCAAGGTTAACAGATAACTAATTACTTTTATTTCGTCAAAATCTTTAGATTACGTATAATAAATTCATAATATCGCTACCTATTCAAATCAAAACAAGTATTAGGTACTTCATGTACTAGTATATAAATTCATCAACACACAAGTAAATGATTTTTAAATATATTCAGAGCCAAAAAATCTTTGTGCATTTAAAAAAAATGCCGATACGGATTCACTATTGCAGGAAATTGTTGAAAAAATATATATCGAGTATAAGTATCTACTACTATCGACGAATACATTTGGCAACAACGCATGGTCTCGGCCGGAACGGCAACATCGCATATTAGAATACAAAGATAGTGATAGAAAGAGAGAGACAGTGGATCAGCAATATCTACGGATCGTGGCTGGATCAACTAAGTGTGCAAGTGTATATAAATATATATATATATATACATTTGTCTTTAATTCAAAGGAAATATAAATAATGAACGCATCACATTTAAAACAGTATAAATAGTTAATAATTTAATAATAAGTTAATAGTTTAATAAGTACGTACGTAATATTATCACATGGTAACAGCACGTATTATGGCAAAAATAAACATCGGCTGATTTGAAAAGATTTATTATAGTAATAATAGTAATCTCAGGACAATTCACACAGCTTCTTCTAGACCCAAGTTAAGCTAACTGAAGATTATGTTATGGGTACTGATATAAATACAAAGATTTTTTTTCGTAAATACATATATATTATCTATACATAGAAAACACCCAGACCGTTACAAACAATCATACTCATGAATACAAATGTTTGCAGCGTGCGAGGAATCGAACTAGACTACCGACAACTAGCTGTACACCCGACTTCGTCCGCGTGGAATTTAACTTCTTATATTTTAGAAAAATAAAGTTAAATTCAACACGGACGAAATCCCGTGTACAGCTAGTCATCAATAAAAAAACACGTAGGTATCTCTAATATATTATACACTAGCTGTTCCCGCGACTTCGTCCACGTGGTTTTTAACTTTATTTTTCTAAAATAAAAGTAGCCTAAGTTACTCCTTATTACATCAGCTACCTGCCAAAAAAAGTCCCGTCAAAATCGGTCCAGCCATTTCAGAGATTAGCCGGAACAAACAGACCGACGGACAAAAATTGTAAAATATGTTATTTTGGTGTATGTACCGTATTTATATTCATATGCAAGTAGTAAAAAACGGTTATTTCAATATTACAAACAACAGGCTTCAACATTCTCAAGTACCACAAAAAAGATGTTTTTTTATCAAATAAACAGTTTTTATTAAAAACAAGCTGTTCCCGCGACTTCGTCCACGTGGAATTAACTTTATTTTTCTAAAATAAAATTAGCCTAAGTTACTCCTTATAAATCAGCTACCTGCCAAAAAAAAGTACCGTCAAAATCGGTCCAGCCATTTCAGAGATTAGCCGGAACAAACAGACAGACAGACAAAAATTGTAAAATATGTTATTTTGGTGTATGTACCGTATTTATATTCATATGCAAGTAGTAAAAAACGGTTATTTCAATATTACAAACAACAGGCTTCAACATTCTCAAGTACCACAAAAAAGATGTTTTTATTAAAAACAAGGTGTTCCCGCGACTTCGTCCGCGTGGAATTTAACTTTATTTTTCTAAAATAAAAGTAACCTAAGTTACTCCTTATAAATCAGCTACCTGCCAAAAAAAAGTACCGTCAAAATCGGTCCAGCCATTTCAGAGATTAGCCGGAACAAACAGACCGACAGACAGACTAAAATTATAAAAATAGTTATTTTGGTATATGTACCTTATATATATTCATATGCATGTAGTAAACATTACAGTAAAATTTTGTCAATAACATAATAGCAACTTAAACATTAAATCTCGGTATATCTATAGACTAGCTGGCCCCAGCGATTTCGTCCGCGTGAAATTTTATTTTATTTTTCTAAAATAACAGTAGCGTAAGTTACTCCTTATTACATCAGCTACTTGCCAAAAAAAGTCCCGTCAAAATCGGTCCAGCTATTTCAGAGATTAGCCGGAACAAACAGACAGACAGACAGACTGTACTATGCTATACTATGTATTGATTGATATACCTAAAATAAATAAAATATCTGAGGTTTGGACAAAAACTCAAAGGGTAATTTATTTTGAAAAAGTATTTTGAAAATACCTATTTTGCTTTTAGTGTTATAGTACTTTAACTGTTATGTTTTAAGTAACAATGTTTAATTATAATTAATACTACTGCACCAACACTCCGATCGTGCAAAAAAATTTGCTGTTTCATTATTTTTTAGTTCAATTAGTGGTCTACCTAAGTTCTGGGCTAAGGGGGGGGGGGGGGAGAGTCATGGCGCCCCCATGACTCCCATGACCTCCATGACGCTCCCCCCTGGATCCGCCGTTGCGTCTTCTCTTTATTCGCTCAGTAACGTTGTTACAAAAGAAAAGATTCCCGTCCAAAAAATAACAAGTATTGAGGTTTGATCTGGAGTCACGTTACTCCAGACTGATTTCTATAAATATTTAGATTAGATAGACTATTATTCTTGAAATACTAGCTAGACATTATTAAGTTACTGTAGCCATAATGTAGTAGCCCAAACGTGCCAATGAGGAAGCCCTTGGCAAATGCTGCACCCTGATTGGCCCGTTTGAATTGGATCAAGAAGTGCTCGTATGCCAAAAAGGTGGATTTGTATAAAATCGTGTATAAATCACTTAATTATTATTATTACTCGTCGTGACACTTGTGGCTCAAAACGGAGCAACATTTACATATGGTCATCTGGCATTAGATCAACAAAAGGCCTCCGGATCAACAAGTGAAAAAGGATCAACAAAAAACTACCTATACGGCACGTCTGAGCCACAAAGTGCCCAAGGGGATATTTATATATATATATATATATATGTAACTACATATGTATATGTATTTTGTTAAATTAGTAACCACATGTGACCACAGCACGTGTTGCGAAGAAGGATGTTTACGATGTTTAAATTCGGATTGAACCATCATAAAATAATCTTTACAACGTCATTACACGGTTACTGTACGGTGCCTATGACTACTTTTACTAGTGGGTAATAAATAAATAAAATAAATGAATGACCCTGGATAAATCAGCGCCATCTGGTCGCAAACTAAGTAGAATTTGCAGTATTAGTTCTAGGAAACTGTTAAAAGGAAATATTGTAAATGCGAAAGTATGTATATATGTTTAACGGTCAATCTGTCTGGTTCTTTCCTTGACACGACTTTATTTCTACGAATTTTAATGAAAGTTGTAGCAACTGCCAGTGAAACTGCGACAGTCAGCTGAAGTTGGAATAGATCTATAAAAACAAGGAAATAAACAGCTAATATTGTGTATGTCTATGATTTATATTGCAACAATAACACTATTAGATTATTATTATTACAATACTATATAGCTGTACCCTCGATTTCTTCTGCGTGGAGTTTAACTTTATTTTTCTAAAATTAAGGCAACCTAAGTTCCTTCTTATTACATCAGCTACCTACCAAAAAAGTCTCGGCAAAATCGGTCCAGCCATTTCAGAGATTAGCCGGGACAAACAGACAGACAGACAAAAATGTGAAAAAAATTATTTTGGTGTATGTGCCGTATTTATATTCATATGTATGTTGTAAAAAACGTTATTTCAATATTGCAAACAGACATTCCAATTTTATTTATATGTAAATCTTTTAAAACATTGCAAAATAAAATTATAATTAAGTTAGTGTCATAATGTTACCTGTTACTTCATCCGTGTAGAATTAAACTTTATTTTTGATAAATAATTAAAATTTATAAAATAAGAGTAGACTAAATTACTCCTAATAATATTACCTATCTGTGAATGAAAATCCCGTCAAAATCGGCCCATCCGATTCAGAGATTAATCAAGACACAATTTTTGTAAATTAATTTTTTTATGTTATTTTAAATTGTAAATAGACATTTCAATTTTATATATTTGTATAAACGTTCAATAAAATTTACTGAATAGCTGTTAATTTAAAATTACAAACTCCTAGTAATGAAAGTTAGAGATTAATAATCTTCTGTAAATGATTCTGTTTATAGAAATAATCATCATTAACACACAAAAAATACCTAATTTGTCAATTACCTAAGTTGTCCTTCATTAAAAAACTACAATACTTCAGTCCTCAGACCAGGTGGTTAATTCTCCACTTGCATGATTAAAAGCGATCTTTTTTTATTGCTATATTATTTTTTATATTCGTTAATGTTATTCAACCACGCCACCTTATCAAGTACAGGGCTAGTTGGTCGAAATACCAACCCGAAACATAACGCAAATATTCGTAAAATGAGTCATTTTTTCCAAAAAGTAGTAAAAATTCACGCGGTCACGTGAGTTACTTAATAATATGAAATGTTTAATGTACTATCTCGCTGGTCTAGTTCTTGAACACACCTCTTTACTTCAGACGGTTGCGGGTTCGATTCCTCACACTATTTGTATTCATGATCATCATCACTTGTTTGTATTTGTCTGAGTATTTACTATATATTATATCATTTGTCTTAAAAAAAATGAATTTACGTATTTCTATCAGTCCTCTAATACCCATAACACGAGCTCTGTTTATCGTGGGACTATAATCTATTCCTTTTAATCATTATTGCCTTGTTTTTATCCTATTATTTGGGGTCGTCGCAGTATGTCATCTACTTCCACAGGTCCCGTCATATTTGAGCTTACTCTCCATTTATAAAAGTCATCTTTCACACATATAATATTAACATACATTTCGACTTTTTTTTTATAATTGGTGGCAGACAAGTATACGACCCATCTGATGGTAAACGGTTACCATAACTCATGGACGCCTGAAACAATTCAGGTGTTAATATAATCTTCTTGAACAACCCCATGTAGTCTCTCGAGCCAACTCGGCAGGTAGGTCATTCCATAATCTAAGTGTACGCGGGAGGAAGCTCCTCTGAAACTAGGTTCCAGTGTATGGTCATGAATTCGCTGTCGATGAGCGGTACGATGGTAAAAGGTAGCCGAGGGCATCATGTCGAACAATTCCTCAGAACACAGTCCGTTGTATATTCGGTAGAACACACAAAGAATATAAGTAGATATGGTTTTGGCACGATAAAGGTATTTACTTTTTGTTTTTTAAATACTTATTGCTTTTCTTTTATTGGATATGTTTCAAGTAAGCATATTTCTTCTCCGAGCCAAAAGTTATATAGCAAAGTGCAAAGTTTGATTATATTGAAGCAATTTGAATACTTTGTACTTAGAGAAAAAATCTGTAAACAATATCTTAAATTCATGTTAGAAATAATCTTTATTCAAATAAACGTAATACAAACATTTTTGAATAGTCATATTTGTTTTATTCTAACGCTCCTTCGGATAGCAAATTCATGTACTTAAAAAAAACTGTAAACAATATCTTAAATCACTTTATAAATAAAAATATCCATAAGCTTAATTAAAATAAATTTAATATAAGCGCTTTTGAATAATTATATAATATATTTTTTATTCTAACGCTCATTTGGAAAGCAGACTTAACTCAACAAGAAACTGCATATTGCTCTTTTAAATAAATATAGTTTAGTGAATACAAACTGCCAAATCGAAAGATGGAAAAAAAACCTTATAAATAAATGTAATAACAAGCTGAGTAACAAAATAAGTCTGTCAGTTATCAGACTAAACTTTTAAATGATTAAAAAATGGAAATTCCATAAACAATATAGAATTTCCAGAAAGAATTCATTCATTGTAACCTATACAGACGAAGAGCAATGTTCACGAACTTTTAATTCGTCGAAATGCATTAATCTCTCCTCCTTTGTGAAATTCTAATTCGTGCATCCATTTATTAGTTCGTTTGGTCTTCCATTCTATTCGTTCATCCATATAATCGTTCATTCGTATCCATTCAGCGGGTTTTTCATTCATATATTTATTCCTTTATGTATTCTTTCAATTCAATGCATTCGTTCCACACCAACGAACTTTTAAAATTTCAAAGGTCCAACAGAATATATGTATCCTACATAGATATAATAAACATATAATATCTACTACTTTATTTTATTTCGCCCCGGCTTCGCCCGGGTGTACATGTGCTAAATATATAAACCTTCCTCTTGAATCACTCTATTTATTAAAAAAGAAAGATTCAAACTCCGATACTTAGTTTTAAAATTTTAAGCATACATAGAGACGGACAGACAGCGACAGCGACTTTGTTTTATACTATGTAATGAAGTCATATATGATTAATATAGAAATCTAAGTTCATTCATTCATTCATAATTTAAGAGCTGTGCTCTTGTCGGTGGAGCTCCCGCCACCTTACACGATCTTCTATCAGTCCTTTTAGCTGTTGATACGATACGACTACAACTGTTTCTTTAAATTGCTTGATATAGCTGTGTCTTGGTCTTCTTCTTCCTCTCTTTTCATTTATTTTTCCTTCTATAATGTTATTAATTATTTCGTCGTGTCGTATCAAGTGCCCCAAAATTTTTCCCCGCCTAACATAAGTAATATGACAAATTCAATTTAGCAAATAACGAAATTAATTATATAATACCCTTAAAATTTTTAACTTAAATTATAAATTATAAGACAATTATCAACTAAAATTGTTCCGTATCCTACCAGGCCAAAGGTTTCCATAACGCTGGAAGCATTACCGCCCAGAATTGCTAGAGAAATCCTTTGAGCCAGATACGATCCGGTACAAGGATCATAGTCTCTATTCACAATGCTCTTTCGTAATTCGTTTATAATTTTTTTCGCCTCTGTCGCCTGTAGTTTCGAAAGTCTCCCAGATAAATAAGTATGACGTCAGGGCATTATACTTACCGCGTTTCAGCCCGGCCGCAAACACCCTGGAACGCAGGTTGCCTGGAAGAATTTTTTAGCGATATAGCCGCTTGTTGTTACCTTTTTGTCTTGTGTTTTTATCTGTATGTGTATTTATACATAACTAAGTATGTATCTGTATTTTTTGCGAGAGGAGCTGTTAGATTATGACTTTGAATTAAAGAGAAATCTGTGGTATTTTATTCACCTGCCTGAGAAAGGTTTGAATATCCCCAGAAACCAGCAGAAGACTGTGTAATGACAGAAATAGGAAGGAGAAAGCGGGACTCACCGACCGGGCTAATTTTGATGGTAAATAGACCTTGGGTGCACCCTTCGTCCTTGACTCCGATTCCACACCCCACCAGCAGTTTATTTCACACTCATAATGCACTGGATATGTGAATTCAAACAGATTTTCTTGTTAAGTCTCAATTAGAATATGAGTAATGTCAACTCAGGTATTAACTGCAGCCATAATGAATGCACATTTTCTTTTTCGGGGTTCACACGCTCACGCAGTTAGCACCGGTTGGCGGGAATATTTTAATTTGGAATTGATTTCATTTTTGGAATGGAAAGGATGTAGAATATGCTGTAAATAATATAAATGACGTAGTGGAGTAACTTGAAACAGTCATACTCGGTACAAAGTTCAAACTTGTGGCGGCGTGGTGGGCCGGGTCGATGTGCTCCCTCTAATATGGTTGAGTGCAATGATGGCTGGCTCATCTGTCATACTCGTGAACGGGTGCTGCTTGTGGGGACTAGTCTGTTCAGGTTGCGATCACTGATTAGATTTTTTGTTTTTTTTTTAATAGCATATGCTGGTAGTCACTTCATTCTCCCAAATTTGAGTTTAAATGAATCTGTATTATTGTAAATATGTACAACATTAAAAAAAAATACGAGCTGAGTTTCTTGTCAGTTCTTCTCATCTCGATATCATTCCGAACTGACGGTAGATTTGACATATCGTAAGAGTCTGTAATAGACCTACATGAATAAAGATATTTTGAACAGGAATAGTAGTTTCATTCATCCATTTATACATTCATTTCCCCAACGAGATACTGTTAGCCAAGTGGGGTCACCATCTGACTAACAATATCTCGCAGATGCTATACATTCATTTCCCCAACGAGATACTGTTAGTCAGATGGGGTCACCGTCTGACTAACAATATTTCGCAGTGAACGTACTTATGGACGTCACATCCCACAGCAGGGAGCGACCCTTCTGATGGGATGGGATTAAAATTAATCCATCAGGTCGATCTGTCAGTACGGCATATCCCTGCTGCTCCAAAACCGGAAAGGATATTTCCGGTACTCATTGTTTTCGTAAATGATATTGTTAAACACAACTAATTTCCTATTTATTGTAGTTAATTTATAATCCTCTTTTATTATATACTAGCTGTACACGCGACTTCGTCCGCGTGGAATGTAACTTAATTCTTCTAAAACAATAAAATTTTTCTAAAATAAAAGTAGCCTAAATTACTCCTTATTACATCAGCTACCTACCAAAAAAAATCCCCATCTAAATCGGTCCTGCCATTTCAGAGATTAGTAGGAACAAACAGACAGACAGACAAAAATTGTAAAAATGTTATTTTGGTGTATGTATGTACCTTATTTATATTCATATGCATGTAGTAAAAAATGATTATTTCAATATTACAAACAGACACTCCAATTTTATTTATATGTACAAATAATAATGAAATAACGTTTGTTAATCACGCAAAAATTGAATATCGGCTAGACCGATTTGGCTAATTTAATTTTGATATATTTGTAGAACTCCAACGAAGGTTTAAGTAGTGAGATAATATGAAGTAATTGCACGAAAAATAGTAAAAAACAAACATTTTATTTTCCCATACAAACTGTTCTTACCTGCCACACAGCGTTCAGAAATTTATTGCGTAACTAAACTTCAAAAAACCTTTGACATATTATTTCATTTTGAGGCGGAATCGGTGCTGGGTCAGCAAGTAACAAATATATATAACTATATATATATATATATATATATTTACTTATTTATTTATTTATTATACAATAAATAGTATTAAATACTGAAAGAAAACGTATTAAAAAGCCGAAATCATTTTACTGTAGCCGTAGGTTCCACAAATTGGGTCCGTCCTCGTTAATCTCCCTTTACATAAACAAGAAAATCTCCATAACGGTATTACATATTAGATTTCATTTGTAAAAGCAAACGTTGTTCATCGGATAAACTTATGTATTTGGTTTATATTTTTCAGATTAATGTATTCACAACGAAAATAGATTATTTGTACGGTTATACTGTTCAGAATTCATCGAGAAAAAAAAATACAAAAGAAACTTAAAAGAAAATATTTTTTTTTCAATGCAATTATTTTATTTAAAAAAATTACCAGTCTGTTTTTTGCCAGTTCCTCTCAAAGGCCTCAAGCCGAACGGAACAAGTGTGGTACAAGAATTATGTGCTAAAAATAAATCTAAATCCTTAATAAATTATTAATAAATAGTTATTTTTACTTTGATATAATACGACCAAAATGAGGTTAAAACAAGCATTATAAAAAAAATCATCAACATCATCATCAGCATCATCGCAGCTCGAAAGACGTCTACTGCTGGACATAGGCCTTCCCCATAGATCTCCACGACGATCGGTACATAAAAAAAAATATCCAGATGCAAACGTCTGAACTAAAATACGTGAAAACTTGATATAGAAAATTGATTAGTTATAAAGCTGTCTGATATTTATATTATCTACCATTACTACATATTCGGCATAATCTTTTTAATATTATAAACGCGAAAGTTTGTGAATATGGATATGATAAGATGTTTGTTCCTCTTTCACGCAAAAACTACTGAACGGAGATTCATGAAACTTTACAGTAACATAGTTTATACATCAGAATAACATATTTATATTATATATAAAAAGATATTATTTAAATTGGTCAAATAAGTGTAATACAGACGAAGTTGCGCGAGTGAGTTAATATTAAGAGAATGCAAGAAATTAGAACAAAGAAAGAGAAAGAAAGAAATACGTTTATTATCGACAATTATTAACAAACATACGTATACGTATATATAAACAGTACACATATATTACAAAAAGAAAGGCTACACAAGACTGGAGATATTGTTCTTAAATGTTTACTCAGCTAAAAATGTAGCAGTATATTTCTGTCTCAAGATTTTCTCGTATAAATAAATAAAATGAAAAACCAAGTTAATACTAAAGACATTGAACTACGAGATGGCTATTTTACTACTTTTCTACTGCAGAGAATATGAAGAATGACATGCACAAATAAAACACGCTAACTCCAGATTTATAAAAAGTATTTGCAAGTAATCCCTATTTTAAACTCTTTGAAGGTGACAGATCGTGTTAATTAGCGTAGTAAATGAAATCTTACTTAACGGAGTGTCAGCCAACTATATAATAAATATTTAGAAGAAATCTAATTATAACTTCAAGCTGACTACAGATAAATGGAAGTACAACTGCAAAAATCTCTCTGAGATAGATAGAATAGCTTAGGTGGGTAACCTCTGTCTCGCCCATTTCAGCAGCAAAGTAGCCTGCTTAGTAAGGTGTATTTCGGTTGTAGGGTACAGAAGTTACAGTATAATTGGACCATCAGCTTGTTTGCTATTCCAGAACAAACCATAAGACTGACTGCGCGGATATTTTGTACAAATATGATAAAAATACAATGGAATTAATTTATTAACTTATATTTTTGTTAACACATAGTGTGTATATCAAATCAAAATATCTTTAATTCTGTAGGTCTATTATAAACTCTTATGATATATTAAAATGTGAGTTTCTTGTGAGTACATTTTAATATATCATAAGAGTTTATAATAGACCTACAGAATTAAAGTCAGTTTGTAAACATGTACATGCGTACATGTTTACAAAATACAGATTCATTTTTAAATTCAAATTAGGGAGAATAGAATGACCAGCATCTCTTGCAATTTTGCCAAAAGGAAATCTAATCAATGGCTATAACCATTCTATCTGTTCGTAGAAGTAGTACCCGTTCACGAGTATACTGTTGAATGAATGATATTTATTCTAATAATAAGTTAGTCAAGCGCAACAGTAATAGAAAAGAAAAGATGGTCAATGTTCAAATTTAATGGAGAGCTTCTGAAAATAATAATTGTAGTCAGTACAAACCCAGAAGGGTTTACACTGAAATGTTAACGTTAACCCAGAACATAGAAATGTTAACTTTAATTAAAATACATTTGTATCCAGAGATACATAATGAGCTTAAAATAAATTAGTATGATCCAGTAAATCTACGAGTGTTCGCTACTAAATCATAAAATGTACAAAATAAGACGTCTCTCAAATAAAACGTGTCTCTGACATCAAGTGTAACTGTAACATTTAATTAGCCTTTGTAACAACCGTTTCGTTTCACTGCGACATTTATATATGCGTAGTGATTTTATCACTCGTTTTATAAGCAAGTATTCGTAAGGAAAAACCATTTTACGTTAATTTACAGTTTTACGAGCTGATTCGTTTTTATTGGGCAACATTCGGGTATCTTTTTGTGTCAACTCTATTCAAAGGGATTGTAATGGTTGTACCTTTCAATTTACTTTTAAAAAGGTCCGTAATATTTACTTCTTTTGTGTGTCGTATAAATCAAATTTCTATGTTGAAATTAATATCATTTTGAAGTGGGTTTCAATCCGATTCTTTCTCAAACGATGCTACATTCATCAATTGAATTACTCCTTGGATAAAATTTATTGAGTTGATGTATTTTAAAATGTTACTTTTGGTTGGAACCTCTTCTAAGTTAACCAATTTACTAGGGTTCCAGTTTATTAATGAATAACTAGATCACATATCTATAAATATAATATTAATACATATTAAATTAAATATCCGTTTTTTTTAATCTACAAATTATTTGAAATGCAGACTCAACTAAGATCAATGACTTAAAATCTTGCCTGTTGCTTTATTTAAACTAATTGTAAAGCTATACATTTTCAGTTGAAAACTCCTATGAACATCAGCTACTTCCATTTGACCGCATTCAGAACCGAACAGCCAGAATCATTTGTAATCAACGTCTATGTGACAGACTCGACCCATTGGCTTTGCGGCGAGATATTGCATCTCTGTGCATTTTCTACCGCATATATCACGGGGAGTGTTCTGAGGAATTGTTCGGATTGATACCAACTGCTGAGTTTCACCACCGTACCACCCGCCAGAAACTAAAATACCATCCTGATCATCTGGATGAATGGCGGTCTTCCACAGTGCGGTTTTCTAGAAACTTTTTGCCACGCACAATCACATTGTGGGATCACCTTCCAGCAATGGTATTTCTGAACCGATACGATATTGAAACCTTCAAGAAAGAGCTTATTCCTTTTAAAAAGGCCGATAACGTACTCGCAATTCCCCTGGTGTTGCGGGTGCTCATGGGCCGTGGTAATCACTTACCATCAGGTGAGCCGCATGCTCGTTTGTCCCCTGTGTTATTTAAAAAAAAAGAATACAAACTTACTAATGGCGCGAATTCATAACAATCTAAATATTAATATTTATACATAAAATTGATTAAGAATCAACAAAATATATGAAATTAGAGCAGGCATGTCCCTACAAACTTATCTAGATTATATTTATCTCCTTAACACGAGAAAAAATATACGTTAGCGAGCCAATGAATAACCCAAGAATACGGGGAACGAGAGACAAGAAATCCTTTTTACAACGGTTGACCGCACTTCCAAATACATTTTCACGGTAGACCTGAAAATTCCAAGGTTTTGCAAAGACGGAACACGTCACGGGAGAGAGATGCGAAATTCTTTCCATGGGAGATTTTCATCCTTGCCTTAATAATTTATGAAGCTACTGGATACAAAAACACGTGAATTGATAGTAATATAATAAATGTGAAAGTATGTCTGTAGATAAATGTATACGATATAGGCTACTTTTTTCCTTAAAAGTAATAATATGAAAGCGTAAATGTAACAATACGAAAGACAGAAAGACAAAGGGTTTTTGAGCGATTCATCCTTTTAATTTTTTTTTGTAGTTTGATTGATCACCATCAATGGTGAATGAAACATACGGTCCATCTGATGGTAAATGGTTACCGTAGCCTATAAACGCCTGAAACACCAGGGGTATCACGTGCGCGTTACCGACCCTTAAGAAACTCTATTAAATCAAAAATATTTTTATGAGAGTAACAAACATTAAAAAAAATAGCTGAATGAAATCCGTTCAATTGTACATTCAGCATATTTCAATGCTAACTGCTGTTGTTTGCGTGCCTAATTATAATTATACTATGTTTAGGCCACCAATAAAATATATTCAATACCATTAAGAATAACTCAGAAACTCTCAATAGGATTCTATATTATTGTTAATCGACTGCAAAAGAGTAATATTAAAAATATATAGAATTAACTACTCGTCTGAGACTTTGCATGCATAAATCTACTATGACGTAAGCATCCCCTAAGAAAGAATTTTGATAAATTCCACCTCTAAGGGGATAAATTAACGCGGGAAAAAGCTAATATGTTTATACGTGTGGACTGTTAAAACGAGTTTACACCGGTGGGCAGTACGAGAGCGTAACACTGGAAATTTTAACTAGTAACAAAAAGCTTATAAATTTCCCATAATATTGATGAAAATGTGTGATGTCACACTAGTCTATGAAGGGGAAAGGGTCTCACAAATGTGAGCAATTGTGACAATGATGTGGAGAAATCATTATGAAATTCATGTGACATAATTCATAGGTGACTCCTAATCAGTCAGGAGTGATCCATGTACACTGCCATCGTGGCCCCACCCTCGGAGTTGATTTAGTACGTTATTGTACGTTAATAAATTATGATATTTCTCTATATATTTATACGTGTGGACAGTTAAAACGTGTTTACACCGGTGGGCAGTACAAGAGCGTAACACTTGGACGTGCCCCAAAACTTTGATGGACATTTATTGTATATCATATAAACTGGCCCACCACGCCTCTACGATAGTACGATATGGTTACCCGAATAATTATTTCTGTATTTTAATGTATTTTGTAAGCAAATAATTCACCAAATATACTACTAATAGGAGAGCATAGGTTAATACTTATATGACGAGCGTTCATGGCAATAGTTGTTCATGCATGGGATTTTCACTTTATATTAGACATAGACACCTATATCTATATACTCGTAATATAACTAACTATATCAGATATAAGTAAACATTATAAATAAACTGGCTTTTAAAAAAAATAAATTTAATTGAATTTATTGCCAGTTCTTCTCAATTGAATCAGGAATAAATATATTAAATATATTATAGTAAATATAATATTAAAATTTCACGTTCATTAGCGATTAAAATGTCCTATTTGAAATTCAAGTTTTCTACACTGTATTACACCTAAAGGTCGTGAGTTCATATCTAGTCACATTCAAAACTAGATATTGAAAACTATGTATATTTAATTATATGTATTACGCCATCTAGCTTGGAACTAGATGGCATTGTGTGAATTATCCAATGATATAATAGTAACATATCCTTGCTCTATACTATTATTATATCTTGGACCAACTTTTGTATGGAGCAAATGCCGATATTAACCAAAATTACGAATTTATCCGAGAGACGCTGGTAAGCCATCTGCCACATACGAGTTACGTTCACCACGATGGAGACTGACTAGCATGTAAAAACGCACAGACAAATTCTAACAATTACTACATATTTTGGGTTCTATTGTGTTGATGAAGTCCCCCAATAATTCTATTTCTCATCATCCTTAATATAGAGGCAGCGATAAGTAACGTATATTTTTGTCGCAAAAAGTATATTTTTATTGTATGTATAGACTTTGTTTCTTGTTGAAATTTATATATCTTATAAGATATATAAATTTCAACAAGAACATATATATATATATAAAATTCTCGTGTCACAGTTTTCGTTCCCATACTCCGGCAAACTCCTGAAACGGCTTGACCGATTCTCATGAAATTTTGTGAGCGTATTGAGTAGGTCTGAGAATCGGCCAACATCTATTTTTTATCCCTCTAAATGTTAGGGGTAAACCACCCTTAAATTTTTATTTTTTAGACAAAATTTTTAGTTTCTATTTTTTTATGATATAACATACAAAAATACGTACAATCCTAAATTTTCACCCTTCTATCATCAACCCCTATTTTTTTATAGCGTTATTAATTTATATGGCAAATCAACGTTTGCCGGGACAGCTAGTTATATTACATAATACCATATTCCACCTGACTTTTAGCCCTTTACAACTAACCCTGTTTCTCTACAAAATATATAATATAACAATGTTCCTTAAATACAAACCACAATTTTGCTAACTTATGTATCTTATCTACCTACAGTTATTATTTTCTTTTAAGGTTGCGATGAGGTAAATATTTTAGCTTCCTCTACACAAACATATACACCCTATTATGTATGTAAACAACCCCCATAAACCCTTACATAAAATAAACTTTGTCGGCAGAATATAGGCAGTAGCACGTTTAAACGAATACATGCTCTTCCTAAAGCAACTTAGTGCACGTAAAGCTTAATAATAATAATTTATTTACTTAGTCTTTATATATTTGAAAACAAAATCGCCATCGCTGTCTGTTTATAATATTATAATAATAATAATAATTTCAGGACAATTCACACAGAACCATCTAGACCCAAGTTAAGCTAGCTAGAGCTTGTGTTATGGGTACTAGATAACTGATACATATACATAGATATTTTTATATATAGTATGGACTAGGTCATTATAACGGCCTGTATGAAGGACATCCAGTTACATTCCCTAGGTGTAAATTTAGTTTTATTATTATGAGTTTTGATTATTATAAAACAAAGAGTGTGAAAATTTTGAGTTCTAGTTATTAAATACTAATACTGATATGCTGTTGAAGGACGCAAATGTGCATGGTACATGTTCATGAGTGTAATTGTGTGTATATATGTGGGTGTGCGCGCGTGTGTGTGTGTGATATACAAAAAAAAACGTAAACAAATAAAATACTATCAGATATTATTAATTATATAGATATAAGCAATGAACAATACCTTCATTCACATATGTCATTTCTAAAAGCCTTTCTAAAACCATATAAAGTACATGACAATATAGTAATACAAACTTGATAGAAGTTCGACGGTTTTATTATAATTGAGTAGGAATATAAACTCTTAATCCCTCAATTTTCATATTTCACGCGTTAACAAAGTTTAGTGGGCTTATCGTGCACGTGTTGTTCAAGTTTAGTAGCGACATCCCAATCGACTTTACAACTATTGTACTTACTTGTGAGTTAGTTGAGTATATTCTAGGTAGTTAAATTAGTCATAAAACAAGATTTTAACTATCCATACTAATCTATACATAGAAATAAAATTGGAGTGTCTGTTTGTAGTATTGAAATAACGTTTTTTACTACATGCATATGAATATAAATACGGTACATACACCAAAATAACATTTTTTTGTCTGTCTGTCTGGCTGTCTGTTTGTTCCGGCTGAAATGGCTGGACTGATTTTGACGGGACTTTTTTTGGCAGATAGCTGATGTAATAAGGAATAACTTAGGCTGCTTTTATTTTAGACAAATAAAGTTAAATTCCATGCGGACGAAGTCACGGGTACAGCTAGTATTATATAAGTGTGTGAGTCTATTTGTTATCATTTTACAACTGTATGATTATTTAATGAACGATATCTCAAAATGAGACGCTTTTATCAGCTGGTGCCATACAAGTAGTATATGTTAGTGTGTATATATATCTTTTAGTTACCTTTTCCCAACTGCTGAACGGATCTAAACGAAATTTAACGTGATGAAAATGTCATTCGGTCATTATCATTCATCGGCTGTCTAGCGGTTAAGCACACTGCTTTACTTCCGATGGTCGTGGGTTCGATTTCTCGCAGAAAGTACTCACTTGTATTCATGTGTCAATCTTTGTATCGGTCTGGGTATTTTCTTTGTACGTTATGTATGTATTTAACTATTTGTTTAAAGTATCTAGTATCCATAATAGAAGCTCACACACAACGTGACACGACGCATCTCTAAAGCGAAGTTTTTCAGAATTAAATACAGTTGTACATGTCGTTAAGTGCTGACCATTCACCTGCATTCAATCTGGCATTGGGTCAAGTGTTCCTCCCAACGATACTTCAGCGTCCGTTGTGTACTATGAACTGATTTATTCACTCCTACAGTGACAAACTATTCAAGTCTACTTGCCTGAACGAGAAATTGTAGTTTGGTCAGTGATTTAGTACTCACTACTACGAGTTATATGCTGTTATTCACTATGTAAAAGTAGTATATCATAATTGTTAAGTTTGTATATTTATTCATTTGAAAATATTTAACTTCGTAATAAAAAGTATTTATATTCGAAATAAAAACAGCTGTTTTTGGTTCGAATATATATTTTTTATAAATGAATATAAAATGGTACCCTTGCCTGTGCTAATATTTAAGTTCAGACACCAAAAATAAAAAAAAATATTAATAATGATGATGCAGCTGAAGTTTCAAGCTTTCAAATGACATATAATTTTTATTAAAATGTTGTGTACTTTCACTTAAAACAATGTTTGAATGCAGAGGTATCGCTTCGATTTGGTTGCTCGCAAGTGTAGTTTACGACGGCAGCGCACCAATAGAGGATGATAGAATGAGCATGAAGTCAGATCTGGTACGCCATTTTGGCAAAAAAACAAGGAATTTTTAGCCTGCGTTAACGATTTACGTCGACGGACACCAGATACCGTTAGCAATGTACCATGCATACTCCATGCATGATACGTTGTCAGGTTGCTAACGATGTCAGGTTGACCTCCACGCGGTTCCAACAACCACCGTGATAAATTCCTGGTGAATATCTCACAATGGATTTCAACTGATCTGACTTCATAATTCACACACATTCCACCTACGGTGTCCTGCTGTAGTAAACTGTTAGCTCAGGCGGGAAAAATCATCGATTCCAATTCCAAAATCATCGATTAATAAAAATAGCAATAGGAAGAGCTCCTATTGCTATTTCTTTAATCGATGATTTGGAATGGTTCTCCCGCGTGATGGAGCAGTCTCCATTACTAACAATCACTTCCCTCTAATTTTATTATATTTACCATACGAAAACCGCCTTTTGAATCTTTGATCTTATTTTTACAAAGATCGTTAACAAGCGAATTATTAGCAAACTATCGAATATTTATTGCTAAAAAAATCCCTGTAGTGAAGTGATATAAATACTGTAAACGTAAACATAAATACTATAACGAAATATAAATACTCTAAATTAACATAAACAGTGTAAGTAAATTCGATAAACGAAACAATTTTTACCAGGTATTTCCTAACGAGCAATATTTAAATATTTTTCAGTGTGAGTGCAAGTTACAAAATATTTTCACTAATTCGAAACCAATATTTTTGTTTTCAACCTTTAAAAGTTTACCTAATTACGTTCTGATAATATATTACTTTTGCTTATTTTTTTTTTCGTTTATTTTAACAACAAGGAGTCGTTATATAAACGTGCAAATAAACGTATTTTTACAATAGACATTGAGAGGCGAAAATTTTTACATAATTATTAGTGAGCCTAATGAACTAAAATAAAAACTACGAGTTTTAAGAAAATGCGATAAAGTTACAATAAAAACTAAAATAAAAAAGAATAATACAATACAAGCATTATAATGATAACAAATAAAAAGGGTTAGCATTAGCTTTAGCATTTCGTATAGTTATGAAACTATACGAAATGCTAAAGTCTAAGGACTCACAATTTTTATCAACATGACTCAAGGGATAATATATAAGTTATTTTATAAAATAACCAGTACGTATTTATGAATATTTCTATTGGTCTCGATATTTTTCTATGTACATTTGAAAAAATGTTTTAGTTATTTAGTATATATATATAATACACACATTTCAAGTAGGTGGATGGCGTCGGGGAAGGGGGGGGGGCGCTAACCTCCCATGATCAATTGATTGTATATTGATGGATTGATGGAACAGTCAGGAGTCTTCGTAGGCAGCGTGCATGCCTGAGGCGATTGAAGTGAAATCATGAATGTGAACTAAGCAAAAATTATGTACATAGGACAGAAATTAATGGCACCCAGTCGTCTCTATCTACCTGAGTTTGGCGTGAAGATAGATAATGTATAATCTCTGCTAATTATGGTATAAAGTTGTCATGTGATTAGTTTTATTTTTATAGTTACTAAACCGCTAGTTTACTAACTAAATAAAACGAATCACTCGACCAAACTACTAAACCAGTCTGAACAACGCTAGAGTGATTGATTCTACGTTAGTTGTTACGGTCTAGTAGCCAGTCCAGTGTCGAGTTTAACAACAAATCTAGCATCAAGTTTGAAGTTCAGTTCTGTGTTTGATTTTGGTTTTAGAAAGATGATGGCGTCAATATATACAGTATGACAGTCTCAGTGGTCTAGAGGTTTAACACACCGACTTACTTCCGATGGTAGCAGGTTTGATTCCTCGCACGGTACAAACATTTGAATTCAAGAGCATGTTGGTTTGTATTGGTGTGTGAGTTTTTTTATGTATATTATGTATGTATTTACAAAAATGCATATAAGTATTTATATTTTGTTCCCATAACACAAGCTCTGCTTAGCTTGAGACTAGATTAGGGCTGTGTAAATTGTCCAGGGTTATTTTTATATATTTCTGAATTTAATATTGACTTTTTCAATTTATACTTCTGACTGCCTCTTAGTAGAAGGAAAAGCCGATATCAAACCGAAAATTAATCGAAGAAACGGATGTAGACTTGCCCGCCTGCCGGGATGAAATTAAATGTACCGAGCGAAATGTAGGCATGTAAAGTGCTGCGTCTACCACAACATCGACAGTAGACAGTATCTCTGTCCCATCAGTGATATGCAGTTGTGATGGTATGTTTGCTTTAAAATTTATTTATTTATTAAAGGCAAACCAAGGCTATTTAAGTATATCATAAATAAAATCAATATAGACGTCATACTAAGCCAGACAGGCTATCACTAATAACAACAGACTAATTCTAAAAAATTTACATCACCACATATAAAGAGACCTCTTTATAGACAGGTACTAATTTATTTAATGGGTTAAAATTTTTAATAATAATTTTGTCAACTACAAACACAAAAATAAATCTCACAATTCTATAATACTAGTGAGCACTCAACAATATATAAATTACTGTTTCTTTATTTATTTTCAAAGCTTATAAGATATTGTCATGCCTTATTAAGCTACAGAATGGATATCTACAGCATACCCACTTGAACATTGAAGTACTCCGATATATAATATGGATATATTGCCATCCTTTTCTGTTTATTGTTGTGTGAAACAATAAGCAACATTTATTAGTTATCAAGGGTTCTCAACAAAACAATATTGAAGAGGTCTCTATAGTTCTATCTCCGTATAGTGACGCAGTAAGAATACTGAACGTCATCACACCACTCGAATGCGATGTCTTAGGACTTTTGGTTTAAAGGTTTTTGAGATTTCCTATACTAATGAACAGCAAATGATATATTTATGTATATCGTTTAATTTTCATTTATATACTAACTAGTTCCCGGGACTTCATACGCGTCTAATTTAACTTTTTTTTTATTAATATAAATAAACTGCAAGTAGCATAAGTTACTTATGAAGTAACATAGACTACTTTCAGTTTATTAACATTAGTTATCTGCAAGTGAAAGTCCAGTCTTAGCAACAAAGGGTTTGAAAGATCGTGCGTCACCTCGTAGTCATTGCAGAATAGTTATCGAATCGGTCCAAAAGATTGTAGATGTAGCCTTTTTACGGTGGCTGTCTTTAATGATGATTGCGAGACGTGATGCCATCACAGCAGGAACTTCAATCTTTGAATAGAAACAAGCTCGAGCTCGTTCTCATTTTGAGAAACCCATCCTGGGTTTTCATCAGCGTACACTAAACGACAATAAGCGACGCAAGCATATTCAAGCTGGCCCACTTCAGCGAAGATGTGCCACTCTTTGTGGGAGGGTTCGTATCCGATTCAATTGGGAACTATGAAATATTTCTTTATTAACAATACCAGCGAGGATTTTTTAATAAAGAAATATTTGATAGTTCCCAAATGAAGCACACGTATCTGATGTTGTTGATGAGTGAGAGGTTCTCAGAGGTTTAAACGGAGTTACTTAGTAGGAAAATATGTACATAATTGAAAATGCGACTAGTACGATAGCGATATATATAATTGAAGTTGCAAAAAATAACATGTCTAAAAAATATAATTATAAAATTTTAAAATAATGTAAATATTCATCAAGGAATTCGCTACAACCATTTTTAATCAGATTTGGTAGACAGCTTCTTAGCCATTTTAGTTATGTAATAAAAAAGTCATATTCATATAAGGAATATCTTACTAGACTACTACTTTTGAGTAAAAACAATATATGCGTCATGACTAGGACCCTCGCTGGACACTGCAAATTCAATAAACACATGGCAAATTATGTTTTGAGCTTAACAACAATTTGCAGATTTTTGCCACACAAAAGAGGAAACACCACTACGCGTCCCGTGATTGTATCCCACTAATGCATATACGAAATATCTCCTTTGGAAAGTATATACTATATCCTGAGGATATAAAAACCATCGCTCCTAAGAATATCTTTCAATTCTTGTCCCTGACGGATCTAGGTAGCAAACTTTGAAAAAGGGCGAGAATAATAATAATAGACATATGCAGATCGCAGTGCTACATGTCTTAGCACCTGACAATAACCCAAAGCGCTTAATAAAAAACAAATAAAAGAATATCTTATATTTACGATATTAAATAACATGAACAGTCGCATGAATCGTTAATGAAACTGTCACAATTTGTGCAATAGCGAGGAAATTGTATTTTTATGAACAATGTATTTTTATCGTCCACTGTATTTTATGCTTATCACTGAAATTCACGGCACCTCAAGATCAGGAAACTCAACCCCGCGTAATAGGAAAAGGTAAAAAAGAAGAATTATTTTTATCGTCGCCAAGATATGTCTATAGAAAAATAATATTACTAGAAATAGAAATAGAAATAATCTTTATTCAAATAAACTCATTACAAGCACTTTTGAATAATCATATTTTGATTCTACCACTCATTCGGAATGCAGATTCATCACAAGAAGAATGAGCAAGAAACTTGTGTGTTGCTCTTTTTAATAGATGTTTTTTTATATAAATAATTACAGTGTAACAAGTAACAGGCATGCGATAATCAACATAGAAATCGCTACGCACTCATAATTAGTGTAATCAGATAATATTGTCAGTGCTATGTATTTAAAATTTTTCTACAAAAACATTATTATCGTTAACGAATTCTTCAATTTTATAGTAAGCTTTTTTGCAAAGGAAGTGTTTTATTTGACATTTAAATCTTTTTTCTGGCAGATTTATAACAGACTCTGGTATTTTAATACTCTATAGTAAACATAGATAGGTTGTGTATAAAAGCAAAACATAGCAAATTTGCGGTGATTTTAAAAGCTTTGTTGTAGCGAAACGCTAGCTGGCGTCGAGAGACAATTTTGTTCATCCATTAGTTCTCAGAGCTTGTTCATTGTTCAATGGAGCGACAATGAGCGCATTCTGAATGGACGTGGTGTGGGACTACTTATATTACAACTAGCTATGCCCCGTGGCTACACTCACAGATTCATTTAAATGAAATGACGGCCGCGCTTGTCCGAAACATAATCAACCCGCGCTATTACTTCTTTTTCTCATAGTAATGGTTCTCACTTCAACTCGACTCAACTTAAATTGCTCGATTCCTGAAAGTCATAGCGTACATATAGTATAGTCATATAAAACTTTAATTGGCCGCCTTGGTAGCCTAGCGGTTTAATATACTGCTTTGTTCCAAAGGTGGCGAGTTCGATTCCTCGCACGTTTTGCAATTGTTTTGCTCGACGCCTTAAAGTCATAGCGTGATCATATAAAATTATAATTGGATGACCTAGGTAGTCTAACATACTGCTTTGCGTCAATGGTTGCGCGTTCGATTCCTCGCACGACGAAAATATCTGTGTTTCAGATCATGAATGATATGATATGAATATCTTAATAATAATAATAATAATATAATAATCTCAGGACAATTCACACAGTGCCATCTAGACCCAAGTTAAGCTAGCTAAAGCTTGTATTATGGGTACTAGATAACTGATACATATACAATTTTTTTTTTTTTGTAAATACATACATATTATACATAGATCATCGAACCTGCGACCATCGGTCGTAAAGCGGTGTACTAGACCGCTGGACCACCGAGGTCGTCAAAATCTATCTTACCTGAATATATTTGATATCTGTGTTTCAGATCATATGTATGAATATCTTACCTCAACATATTTGAACAACATGACTGAATCTTCAATTCTATTAACGTTATTAATTAAAACGGTTATACTCGGAACTTCATTTTTGTGTACATTATAGACGCCATATATTGGTACTATTCAAATGAGAATAAATAAAATATTAATATGAAGTCATCTATTATGTTATTTAAAAATTACTTAGTCAAGTAGTACATAAGTGGAAAATATTTCACCCCTTTCGAAGATATTTTTGTCAATATTCTTCATCCTATATGTTAAACCCAATATAACAACATATTCAGTGACAATTTCATTCTAAAACCTCTAGCAATTTATATCTCAAAACCTTAACACACATACGTCTGTATACGTGTGTTAAAATTTGAGGGAAAAAGTTTTAGAAAAAATCTTTATTTTTTTTGTAAATATAAAGACATTATATTAAATTCAGATTATTATTGCAAGTGAAACCAAACATCATCCATCTCTATTTATAAAGCCCATAATATCTAAAATTTACTCCACACCCTACCAAGGCTTTCAATATTTACCATCCTGACGTCATTGCGGTGGTAAGTGACGTTACCCTCGAAGTTACCAGACCGTGACGTATCCTCATGAAATATTCGCAATTTAAACCTTCGCTAAATATTTGCACTAGCTAACGAAGATACATTTTGGGTAGTATTTACTTGTTATTTAAATATTTGTGGGCATCGAGGCTTAGTGTTCTATTTATGGTATGGGTTCTAGAGAGTCATTACGTCAATGCTTTAAACAATCAAATATCCTCACCGTTGCCTCACAGTACATTTATGAAAATATTATGTATACAAGGAAAAACTTAGATAGTTTCAAGAAACTTAAAGACTGTACAAGTAGAAACTTACGCAATAAAAATAAGCTAATTTTACCGAAATGCCGTCTACACAAAGTTAGTAATTCATTTTATGGTAATTGCGTAAGATTCTATAATAAACTGCCAGAGTCTACGCTAAATCTTACAGAGAGGCAATTCAAATCTTATATTAAACAAATGTTATGTAAAAAAGCCTATTATAAGATAGATGAATTTATAGATGATAGCAATATATAGCAAGAATAAGTTTATTTGCGGACAACGTTATAATTTTAATTTTCATACTGCTTTCTTGATATATGATAGCGTAGCGGCTTTTGTATTGATTGCCGCATGCATCCTTATGTAAAGTGCGAATACTGTAACTACCATATAGTAATTTTTGTAGCTGTGACGTGGTCGTGTGGAATGAGTAGTCATGCTCACTAAAATGTCCAGACATGTGGCGGCGTGGTGGGCCGGGTCAATGGGCTCCCTAAAATATGGTCGAGCGCAGTGATGGCTGGCTCATCCGTCATACTCGTGAACGAGTGCTGCTTGTAGGGACTGGTCTGCTCTTATCACTACGACTGATTTAATCTTATTGCATGATTATATTTGACCCAAAAAATTAGTGCTTGTTGGTAGTTTGTATTCACACGTTTCGACTTGTAAATGTAAACTTACAAGGATTATTTAAAAGAGCAACACACAAGTTTCTTGCTCGTTCTTCTTGTGATGAGACAGCTTTCCGAACGAGTGGTAGATAAAAAACAAATTGTTATGACTATTCAAAAGTGCTTAAATTAAGTTTATTTGAATAAATGATTTTCTATTCTATTCTATTCTAGTGGTTTTTTTTTCTAAATTAAGAAAGAAAATTAAATTAGCTACTAATAACACGAATTTATGAAATTACAATAAAATTACACAAAATTATACTCATTTATATATTAATACGTAAAGAGAAAACTTTCTACCCCTTTTTACGAATTTAGAAAAGGAGTGATGTTAATATTGTTTTAAATTTATGCATGCAGAAGATTTTCTTCTATGTTTATATATATATATATATATATATAACTAAAAACTCAAAGGTGACTGACTGACATAGTGATCTATCAACGCACAGCCCAAACCACTGGACGGAACGGACTGAAATTTGGCATGCAGGTAGATGTTATGACGTAGGCATCCGCTAAGAAAAGATTTTGATTAATTCTACACCCAATCTATTTAGCAATATGGGCTGTCCTACCACACGGACTACGGAAAACTATAGTTTGATAGAAAAATAAAATAACAATAATAATAACAACAAAAGTAAAATAAAATATAGTTAAGCGCGCGTAATGTTGGCAACCCTGCACTATATTCAACATCCCATATATAATTTCAACACCCCTATAAAGTATAAATATCCCTATATAATTTGTGGTCTCTATAATCTTTGCACTACTCTATACTCTACTAATCATTGAATTAAAAATGCTTAACAAGTTGTAACAAAAATGTGCTCATAAAATTATAACGTATACAAGTCTTTAATTAACAATTACACCCAAGAGGTCGTTAGTTAAAATTTCACATTCCTCATATTATTACTTCAAAGTATTTTTCAGTGTCGCTCACATTCGAACTAAAACCCTCTTGAGTGTAATTCGCGGTAACAAACCACTTAACAACGAGTGCAATAGTCTAATAATACTCCTTATCTGACGTCACAATATGGAGGATATGACAGCTACATCCCGTGACGTCATTAAATAGGTCAAATGATAAAGGGGAGAGGCCGTGACGTGTCTACGAGTAGCTACGAAGCGTAGCCGCCTACGTGCTACGAGCGCGCGCCCTTTGAACAATCATTGCTGCACACTTATTATTACTAGACAGGGTCAAATTAGAGTGGCCTATAAATAAAATAATTCTTAACGACTATAATTTGTGAAGGGGTAGTCTGAGAGAGAGAGAATATTTGAATGACGAGCGTTCATGGCAATAGTTGTACATGCACAGGATTTTTTATTTATTTAAATTTTATTGCATTGTACAATAGGCGGGCTTAATGCTATTAGCATTCTCTACCAGCCGACCTTAGGGAGTGCAGACATACTAGAAGGCGGTTTAGTAAATTAAATAAAAATGTATTAAATAGATATATGTATATATTATAAATAATGAAATATAACACCCATACACATAATATTTATTATAAACAACACATATAAATTAGATGATAATGAGCCTTATTACAGTACTATGAGATAAGATTTAAAAGATTTTCATTTAGTGTTAGAAATAGACACACAATATAAATAAACTATCTTTTTTTTTTAATAAATTTATTTGAATTTCTTGGCAGTTCTTTTCAATTGAATCTAAGACGGTAAGGAAAAATAATATAAAAAAAAATACTTTCATAAGCGGCCAAAATCAAAGCGAATAAAAACAACTTTTATTCATGTAGGACACATGTTAAATTATTTTTTTATTTGATTTGATCTGAGACACTACAAACAGTAGATGTTGAAGAAATTTTTTTCTCTTTATTTTCTCGTTAACGCAACGCAAAATAAAACGGTAAACCTGACAAGAAGTGGTAATGCCGGCCTTTATGAGTTCTCGGAACCAAGTGATTAACAAACTTTTCAAATACACCACCCACGCTCTTACTCTAAAAATTACTGACATAAGTAGTAACTTATGTCAGTAATTTTAAAGCCGTGCCATAGTAAATCGTAAATATTTTTTTTAATTTGTTGTTGTTTAAGTGCAACAAATATTTCATCTTTCCTTTAGAGATATTACAAGAAATGCAATCACTAACCAAGAGTATGAAATAACTGATCTATACTGTAGATCTATCCGTGACGTGAACATTCAATAATGGCATAACATTGCAAATAGGATGGACTAATTTGATCTAGTCAAGATTGGATTCTGTCTACACCTATCTGTCTGGAGAATCGAATTGATCGTCGTACACTATAGCCGGAGGCGAGCAATCTGTTAGTGTACTTAATCAGATGTCAATTTAGAGGTGTGCTGTGATTAATTAATTTTGTATTGCATTCTAAACTCTATTTTCAAGCGACTTTAAAAAAGAAAGAAGTTTGAAATTCGGATTTATTTTTTCAGACGTCAATTTATAGGTGTTTCTTTTCTATTGTATTCGAAACTCAATTTTCAAGCCATTTTAAAAAAGGAAGAAATTTGAGATTCGAATGTATTTTTTCAGATGTCAATTTATAGATGTTAATTTTGTATTTTATTGTAAACTCTATTTTCAAGCGATTTTAAAAAAGAAAGAACTTTTAAATCGAATGTATTTTTCAGATGTCAATTTATAGATGTTAATTTTGTATTTTATTGTAAACTCTATTTTCAAGCGATTTTAAAAAAGAAAGAACTTTTAAATCGAATGTATTTTTCAGATGGCAATTTATAGGTGTTAATTTTACATTGCATTCAAAACTTTATTTTCAAGTGACTTTAAAAAAAGGAAGGAGTCAAACTCCGAATTCGAATGTAATTTTTTCAGACGTCAATTTGTAGGTTCTCCAGCTCCAGCTCTGTTTTCAACGACTTTAAAAAAGAAATAAGTTCTGAATTTGAAGGGGACTAAATGGATAGTTCAAAAGCTAAACAGAGCTTATGTGTACCAGACAAATTAATAATACTTTTTTTTAATAATACAAGCAATCATACTCATAAATACAAATGTTTGCATCGTGCGAGGTATCGAACCCATGACCAGAAGTAAATCAGTCAGTGCTAAACCGCTATAGAGAACGTCACATAATAATTTAATTGACAAATGTACCGTTTAAATCAGGCAACTAGATTTATATATAAATCTAAATATACTTAATTAAGCCGGCAGGTGACTGGGGGCTGCTTCGAGCTTTCTCATTTCCTGACTGGATGTGGAATGCCTCAGGGCCTAGTGGTCTATATCACTCTATATAATGAATCTGTGCCTACTACAATAGCATTGAGTGATATATTTTTAATTAACTACCTTATTATATTTAGTAATGTCAGCGGCGCTATATATCAGGCATCTGTGCGCAACCGACAGCGACAGCTGGTCGACAACATAGTATAAAGTCTCCTCACGATCCACCCACGATCCTCAGCAGTGACAGAACGATCAAAAAGAAGAAGGAGATCTCTTATCGAAGCGGCGGATGGTTGAGAATATCACGCATTAAGTCCGCGATGTATACAATTCTGTGTGCTAAAGAATAAACAAATAAATATAATAAATAATTAAACAATGAACACGCCTATGGTAACAGTATACGCTGGCGGGGCATCAGTGGAGGATCAGGCGGGGCACGGGAACGGGAATTAACTACGATGGTTTCCAGAAAAGACTGCGTAGTAGAGGTTGACTCTGGTAACAGTATATGCTGGCGGGGCACCAGCGGAATATGAGGCGAGGCACCAGATTCCCTTATAATTAACTACAATAGTTTCCAGGGGAGACCGCGTAGTAAAGGTTGACTTGGTAATCTACATTGCTGGAATGGAGTCTTTTCTGAGAGCTCTTTTATAGTAAGATTTTAAACTTCTATAATTTCCACTATGTACTAGAGATTAACTTAATAAATGAGGAAAACTTGTATCGTAAATGAGAACTCAGAATAATGTTTTCCATAAAATATATATATAACATTTTCTTAATAATAATAATAAATCTTGTAATTAAGTTAGTTAAAAGTGAAACTAAAGTGCTTCCTTCTTAAAAGACCAAAAAAAAAGGTAACGCACTTGCAATTCCCCTGGTGTTGCGGGTGCTCATTTATCATCACACATAATCACTTACCAACAGGTGAGCTGCTAGCTCGTTTGTTTCCTATACTATAAACTAAAAAAGTTTTATTTTAGAATACAAACATAACCTTATAATCGGTAGTCTAGCGGTTTAGCACACTGTTTTACTTCCGATGGTCGCGGGTTCGATTCCTCGCACGGTGCAAATATTTGTATTCATAAGTATGATTGTTTGTATCGGTCTGGGTATTTACTACGTATATTATGTATGTGTTCACAAAAAATACCTAAGTATTTATATAATTTGTATAGTACCCATAACACAAGCCTGCTTACCGTGGGTGTAGATGGCGCTGTGTTAATTGTCCAGGGTTTTATATTTATTTATTTATGGATATAATAAGTATCTGAGAGTAATTATTAGTTCCTTTATTTAAAAAAGATTGAGTAAATATTTGTGAGCACTTCTTTCGTGCCTTATTTATGGCATTATGGCGTTTCTATGTTCTCCTAATTTCTTATTTAATAATGTAGTGAAACAATAATAAACTCTCAATCATCTTCTTATGATTAATCAAACGCCAAATAATTTATTGTTTAACTAAACAACTAAATCTTAACAATCATGCTTGAATTATGAGTTTTGTTACACAAGGCTATATTTACATAGCGATCCCATTATACCCCAAAAACCTATTCATTAAGCCCAAACTGAAACTACATTGTTAGGAAGTTCGCGAAATAAACACGAGCGAAATTGAGTAAAGATCAAATACTGAACGAATATTTTGCAGATCAAAGTGATTAGTGATAAAGTTTGCAGATTCCACAGTTCGCGGGATCAACGGATCTTTATGGGAATGGGTATCAAATTTATAATAAGGGACCTAAGGATATACTACAATTAGAATAGAATAACATTTATTACACCACACAACATACACACACACACACAAACAATACAACATACAAACACACATGCTGAGTGCAGCTTATAAATTATTATCATAACATATAATAGTATAAAACAAAGTCGCTATAGCTGTCTGTCCCTATGTACGCTTAAATCTTTAAAACTACGCAACGGATTTTGAAACGATAATTTTAAATAGATGGAGTGATTCAAGAAAAGGTTTTAGTTTTATTAATGTACTGGTCACGAGTCGAGCTCATAACAATATTATTTATTTATATAATGTATTCAGGTATAGTTTCATTGAAATTACATGGAATGACTGACGGCCTCGGTGGTCTAGCGCTGCCTTGCTTCTATGCTCACGGGTTCCATTCCTGGCACGGTACAAACATTTGTTTTATAAATAGCTGTTTGTATTAGGTATTTTCTATGTATATTTTGTATCTATTTACAAAAAAATACATATCAATACATCAGTTGTTTAATACCCATAACACAAGCTCTATCTTGAGACTAGATGGCGCTGCGTGAATTGTCCAGAGATATTATTAATATGACTTAGTTTTTCGACAAATATTCATGATGTAATTAGTATAGACTACTTTTTTAACCCTTATGTTTATCCACAACGAACAATTCAACGGAACATAGTATATACAACCTATTCTTACAACTCCCCGCTCAATCTACGTTCCTAACAGATAAAATATTTTCGTACTCTGTACGTACTCGTTCTGCGTTCAAAATATTGTGCCTCTATTTCCTTTTCAAGTCAGTGCGGCGTCGCTATCTGGTGATCAATGCAAACACAGCCTGATGCGACAATGCGACCCGCTGAGATGGAAATATTGAGGCGGGGCTTAGCTTCGGCGCATCGTTTGAAAGGCGTTTGTATGCCTATAGGTATCAAATCTGTTGTCGTTTATAGAAATGTTCCTATATTTTTCGACCTGCAAGAAACTGACATAGATTTTTATACGTTCCAAGTAGAAAATAGCATTATTGAAAATGTCTGCAATAATATCAAGTCAATTCATAGAACGCCATCTAAAATAAACAAAAGACTTTGAATCTGTAATATTAGGATTGATTCAGACCTTTCGTAAAGATATCTAAATGACAGCTAAATTCGTATCGAAATCGGTCGAGTGATTTAGAAGTGAAATAAAGGCGCTGGCAGTGGTTTTGTGTTATACTATTAGAGATGCCAATATCTATTACTTTTTCAATTTGTTCTAATCGAAGCAAATAATCGCTCTGATCGGCAAAGAACCTACAGATGGTGCCTCTATTTCATAAATCTTCATTGTATCCAAACCAGATGGGTTGAATACAAAGTGCATGGGAATGGGATTACATGAATGGGGACTAGTATGCCCTAATAATGTATTTAAAAGTGCTATAAAGGAATATAGTCTTTTTTTTTTATTCAATTTATTTGTTTCTCTACTGTTTTTATTATCCCATTTTTTTTGTATTATAAATATATTATGTAGTACTTCAGCCACGATTTAATACGGCCAAAGTTTTAATTGTATAATGTGTTCCTCTGGAGGGGATGTTAAATTATCGAAATAAATACATATATATTATAGTTATATACATACGTAAATGAATAAATATATATTTCTTTTTAATTCAAATAAGGAATATAGTCAGGTTTGCGTCTTTGAACCTTGTCCATACTCCCATACAATTTTTCATCTTCCCTTTTTCATTTTTTTATTCGAAAAAGGGTTGTAAGGGATTGCCTTACAACCTTTCTTTTGCATAAAAAATTGCCTATATCCTTTCTCAGGGTCTAGACTATCTGTGTACCTAATATCATTTGAATCGGTTCAGTAGTTTTGGCGTGAAAGCGAGAGACGATGTATATGAAAACAGCCAGACCGATACAAACAATCATACTCATGAATACAAATGTTTGTGCCGTGCGAGGAATCAAACCCGCGACCATCGGATGTAAAGCGGTGTGCTAGACCGCTAGACCACTGAGGTACCAATTTAAGGGATGATAATAGAATGGTGCATCCGACTGCACTAATAATTAACGCTGACAGGGCACCAGTGCAGGATGATAAGATGAACATGAGGTCAGGTCAGTTAGCCCCTCATGAAAAGTTCACCAGGAATTTATCATAATGATTTCCAGGAGGAACTGCGTGGTCAACCTAATATATTGCCCAACATATTGCTAGTAATGGATCAACAGTTCACATAACTAAATGAATATGAAGTCAGGTCAGTTAGCCCATAGTGAAAAAATTATCAGGAATTTATCATGATGATCTCCAGGAGGAACTGCGTGGAGGTCAACCTAATATAAAACATTGCTAGTCGTAGTAGTTACGTCCGATGGTCGCGGGTTCGATTCCTCGCACGGCACAAACATTTTTATTCATGAGTATGGTTGTTTGTCTCGGTCTGGGTATTTTCTATGTATAATATGTATGTATTTACGAAAAAAAAAACATATTTATGTATTTGTGTCAGTTGTCAAGTACCCATAACACAAGCTTTAGGTAGCTTAATTTGGGTCTAGATGGCGCTGTGTGAATTGTACTGAGATTATTTATTTATTTATTATTTCAATTTTTATTACCCATAGTTGATAGAGATATTGAGTGGATTACATATATAGTAGTGAATATAATTTACTTTCGTTCCGATCGCAGTTGCACGTTACATATAAACTGTTACTTAGCAACAATACTTAGTTTAAATGTGATGGATTATACTTTTTCTTTTTAAATCAATGTATCTAATAATAGTGCCGTAGTACAAACTATTACATACTTCTTGCATATGAGCTATGCACACACATTACGTTACTGACACCGTTTTTTTTTTGTATCTGTATGTATTTTGTTCACTGACTAATGTAATTGTGTATCTACTTTTTATTTTTGTTTTTAATATTTCAGAGCCGTGTGTAGTGACTTTAACGTACATAAAAATGTGTATATCTGTCTAAACTCTGCTTAGTGTTCGACTAGTTGGTGCTACATTTTGTCCTGGATTATTATATCCGATATTTGCAGACAATTACTCCTGCAACGAGGTACTCGTTGTGTATTAACCGCAGGTGGTCGGGCTATGATCCCGCCGTACTTTGTGTTGAGCTGTCCCTCTTTGTATTCGGTTGTACCTATTTGTAGTACAATTGCCGTCTATTGTGCTCCGTATTTAGGTTCAGTTACTATTATATCTATGCTGTAGTTTTCTTTTGAAAGGTTTCTTACAGAAAACTGTCATTATCAAAACATACCTTATTACTCTAAGAGTCATTACATAGTATAAAACAAAGTCGCTGTCGCTGTCTCTATGTATGCTTAAATCTTTAAAACTACGCAACGGATTTTGAAGAGTTTTTTTTTTAATAGATATAGTGATGCTAGAGGAATGTTTATATGTATAATATATGTACACCCGGGCGAAGCCGGGGCGAGTAGCTAGTACAAAATAAATTAATAATACCGACGCAGAGACTACATCGTCATACGACGATCGTCGTGGAGATTTTTGGCGGAGGTCTTTGTTCAGCAGTGGACGTCTTCCGGCTGAGATGATGATGATGATGATGATGAGACTACATTTCTTCTTCTTCTTTTTCCTTCCCGCCTCTTCATTTATGTCGTACAAAAGTAAAGTACAAAGTAATCGAAATATAGGCGTATGCCATGTATGTTTCAAAAGCGGGAATGTGATTATTATTGTAGTATTATATTATTATTAATTAGTATTGTAGAAATGCATTTTATTATGTGAAAATCATGTTCACAGTTGATGAAGTGTCTAATCAGACAATATATTGTATTGTAGATGGGATAATCATCCCATCTACAATACAATACAATCTAAAAGAAAAACTACGACGTTTTCAAACAAGCATACGGCCCATCTGATGGTAAACGGTTACCGTAGCCTATGAACGCCAAAAACGCTAGGGCTGTCACTTGTGCGTTGCCGGCCCTTAAGAAACCTTAATATATCGTTCTTGAAAAATCCCATGTTGTAGTCTCGCGAGACTTAATATACCCTCGTTGAACCCTATGCAGTCCCGCAAGAAAATCTCGGCAGGTACAGTTTCCATAAAGTGGGTTATCAGTATGTTTGCAATTCCAATTCACAAAAAATACGCACAAAATAATAGCCAAGTAGTATCCGATCTGCTTTTTGAGATCGACTATAATATTCAATAAGCAATTTTCGTAAGTATACTCGTTTGACCGAGCGAGATCAAAGTCAGGTATTATAAATAAGAAAATATTGAATAGAGTGTTTGTAATATATAAATAAAACATGCAAAGTCGCTGTTTAGGTCTGGACGATCCTTAAAAACTTGCAACCGTTTCTTTATTTCAGGCTACTAGGCTCATATTATAAACTAGCTGTACCCTCGTCTTCGTCCGCGTGGAATTTACTACTAATAACTTTATTTTTCTAAAATAAAAGTAGCCTAAAGAACTAAAAATTATTTTATTCGTCTTAATTTATTCGTTCAATTAGGTACTGATAGGTTCAAACTAATACATTTACATCCTGCATCATCCCTTATTTTATCCCCATGGGGGTTGAATTTATCGAAATTCTATTTAAGCGAACGTCTTCATTATAGTAGCTCCAGTTTTTAATTACAGTTCAATCAGTCGAAAATCTAAGAAGATTTATACAAACTTTCATCTCCTATTTTATCCCCTTAGGGGTGGAATTTATCAATATCTTTTCTTAGGGGATGCCTATGTCAAAGTAGCTTTATGCATGTAAAGTCTCAGCCCGATCGGTTTAAAATTGACAAAGTTTCATCCCCTATTTTATCCCCTTGGGGGTAGAAGTAATCAAAATCTTTCTTAGCGGATGCCTATGTCATAACGTCTACCTGCATGCCAAATATCAGCCCGATCCGTCCAGTGTTTGGGCTGTGCGTTGATAGATCACTATGTCAGTCAGTCACCTTTGAGTTATGTATATTTAGATACCATATAACCTAACATACATATCAGTTAATATTATATTGTTAGGTGTAACTTCCTGTGGTGGCGCCACCGTCGTGCGGCGCGTCTATAAAAGGCTGCGAAACCCGGTGTGCGGCCTCTTTTGGTCGACAGACATGCTCTCGAACGAATCTCCGTATCATACCGTGTTTGCTTTATAAATTCTTTTACTGATTTTGTTAAAATTAATTATACGATTTGTTATCAGTTTCTTTTATTTAATTAAATTTAGAGGATATTCCTAACATCAGAAGTGGGATTCGAGGCCATTTTTGGTCGCGAATAACATTTTTGACTAAGGATTGATTACATGTCGAGTAGAAAACGCCCATCGTTACGAGAGCACGCGTCTCCGTTCTCCACCTATCAAATATAGGTGAACTAGCAGCGTTAATGGACGCAAGTCTCAACAATTGGTGTCGCTGGAACAACGTGCGGGTAGCTCAGCGAAACAGGGGTTCGCATATAGCTGCCGACGTAGATGCTGACGACGTGCCTGCGCCGGCACCGGCCCCGCCACGCTGTCGCCGCCCGCGCAGACAGTCGGCGCGCTAGCCAGACCCGCCAACGCGGCGCCAACGAGCGCACCTGGTGCGGTGGCGCGATCGGTTGCTACCTCAACAGACATTACGAAACGTCTTATCGACGCTTAATGTCATGAATCTGGTGAGATCTTTCCATTTTTATATTTCATACTTTTAAGTATGCGCAACATTGACGAATAGTTGCGATGAAATAGATCGTGGTCATTCAGTGAACCGACAGACGGTGTCAGTTTTGTTGTTAAAAGGTGAAGCAAGTGCGTAGTAACGTGAGTGAGCTAGTGATGATCATACTTGGTCATATATGATAGCAAACTACGTAGTATAGAAGTAGATTCTCAAATACGGTGCTATAGTTGCAATATAGTCGGGTAGTATAGAAGTAAATTTAGTTCTTTTGAAAAATAACCTACGGACAAAATCGCATATACGTTTTGTAAGAATATAGGTCATACTGAATACGCTTACTTTACAAAGAAATAATCTGAATTAGGCTAACGCAAGTTTTCGCCGTGACTTGGACTAGTGATAATGCACATCGCGACGAAATTATCGCGCCGTAATATGCGGGTACCCACAGATGTTTAGTACGATAGTGGTTCAACAACTTCTTTTAAATCAAAATGATCGTTTTCGTGTTGTAAGATGCACATATTATGCTGTTTAGACGAAACGGATATGCGGTCTGATTATACCCACAAATGTTTAGTACGATAGTAGTTCAACAACTTCTTTTAAATCAAATGATCGTTTTCGTGTTGTAAGATGCACATATTATGCTGTTTAGACGAAACGGATATGCGGTCTGATTATACCCACAAATGTTTAGTACGATAGTAGTTCAACTTCTTTTAAATCAAATGATGGTTTTCGTGTTGTAAGGTGCACATATTATGCTGTTTAGACGAAACGGATATGCGGTTTGATTACTTTCTTACTTTATCTGCAAAATTCATAACATCTCACAAGAAGTAACTTCTTAGTACCTTGTGATTATCTTAAAGACGTCGGTACTCATTGGTAATGATATTTTTAATATTGAAAAGACATTGCGTATACGAAATAACGATTTTTAGCGTATTTTTAGAAACCGCTCTTTTGAAAATAATATAGCGCGTAGTGAATCGATAGCGCGACTTCAATTGATAAATACACCGTTCCGTGGTGATGAAAAAGAAAATTTGTAGTCTTAATGAATAAACATTCTGAATACTTTTTAGTGGCTCAGTCACAGCTATGGTCAATACCGTATAGAGATACACATTCGACTACTTGTTAACGAAGTAGCGTTCTATAGGTACGACGGTTAATTACCGAATCGACCATATAAATTATTTTACGGTTATAAATTAAGCATGCGTGTGAAAATCCAGGTTTACAATTAATTTCCGCTAAGTGTAATTACCTCGCTCCTGAGGTTGTGTATCCTAGGAGACTGGAACTATTTGTAAGAGTCAGGTCAGGCCGAACGTATCCAAAAAAAAAATGATGGATTCTTCGTTCAAACAAATTTCAATTTGAGCACTTCATTCATTCATCAAGTAATACTTATTTTTGAATCTTCCGCATGAACTATCTTATCGTATAAGGAACGAGCGAGGAAGACTAAGTCTGTTGCTTTTTTGAACACTTGTGGTAACTGTACATTTTAAGTTCAAATGTGTGAATACAAACTGCGAATTAGTACTAAATCATTAAAATCTAAATATTAAATACGCAATCAATTGGTTGATTAAGTAAATAAGATTAAAGCGGTGTTAGAGTAGGAAAGTCTCTACAAGCAGTCCTCGTTCATGTGTATGACGGACAGAGAAAATAAATGCCGTAGTAGTTTTGGATACCAAAAACTGTCGAAGCTGCTTGTTGCGGAATACGATGTTGTCGGTTGAGACGATGTATAATAAAAATGAACTGATCAAATGCAAACAATAACATTTAAGGAGAGCTGACATGGTTTGTGCAATATTTAGATGATATTATTTAGTGATACTGGTCAGCTATCTTATTCGGTATATCCCGTGATACACCCAAATCGCCTCTTGAAATTTTAACGGGGAAAAGAATAGAAACTAGGGAGATGAGATCATCTCTATATTGGCTAGTCAATCCGCGTTGCTTATCTTTGACTATTTACGGACTGAAGTCCATACGGATGCAAGTGCACTAGGTTACGGTACTAATTCAAATAGGAAAAGACGGACGCATACACGCAGTAGCTTTACAATATGTGCAGATCCAAGGTACTACTCCTGAGCTCGAGATACTTGCTGTTGTCAAGGCGTTGCAACATCGTCATCTCATCGGAAAACATTTTAGGGTAGTAACTAACTGCAACGCCCTGAAAATTATACGAGGATCTCTTGCCTAGGGTAGTGCGCTGGTGAATGTGCCTACAGGATCGTGATTTGACGTTTGAATATCGTAAAGGTTAGTTCATATCTCACGCATCGAAATCCTTTTAATAACCTCACGAATCGTAGTAGCATATGCTGCTGATGATGAAACTACTTGTACAAGGGCAGTTGAATAGTTTGCGATATATAAAGAAAAATAAATCTTAAAGAAAATAATTATTAACATATCTCTATAGGAAAAAGTCGCGATTATTATATTTCTAAAGACTACGTGTTGACCATATTGACGTGGAAACGTTGTCGAGTTCAAATTAGTTGACGGTTACAAAGTAGGGTCCATCTTGTAAAGAAATACTATAGAGCACGGAATTGTTTGTTTAATGTGTAAACATGTTACCTTATACCTTATCACGTTCCTCTCCACCCAATGTCCAGGTCCACTATACTTTCAATACCTTATGATGCAGTACATAAAATGTAACAAATACAAATATATTCTCGTACACATAAATGCTTTCTCTATTGTTCTAACCTATACAGAGTCAAAATAGTGTAGTCAAAAAGGAATCTGAGTTTTTCTAATGGAATTTGTATTTTTGAGATAAATTTTATCGTAAGGTATTTAGGTAACACCTCGTGTAAGGCTTTGTGCAGCATCGAGCGTGTTATAGGATACACCTCGTGTAAGGCTTTGTGCAGCGTCGAGTGTGTAATAGGTAAGCACCTCATATAAGGCTTTGTGCAGCATCGAGGGTGCTATAGGATACACCTCGTATAAGGCTTTGTGCAGCATCGAGTGTGTTATAAGATACACCTCGTGTAAGGCTTTGTGCAGCATCGAGTGTGTTAAAAGATAAACCTCGTGTAAGGCTTTGTGTAGCATCGAGCGCGTTGTATGATTCACCTAGTGTAAGGCTTTGTGCAGCATCCAGCTTGTTATAGGATACATCTCGTGTAAGGCTCTGTATAGCGTAGTGTGTTATAGGTTACCTCTCGTGTAAAGCTTTGTGTGGCTTCTATGTATACATGCTTAGATCAGATTTAGATTAGTCCTTGTGAGGCAACATGATCCTACTTCCAAAAATAAAATGCTTACCACTAACTTATGGTTCACAGGTTGTGAAGAGTCACTGTTGACTCGTTTCCGAGCAATAGCCCTGAGAATACCTTCAGCCTGGACAGAGCGCATAAGATTAGCAGTCGGACCAGACGACGCGCCCTAACCAGAAAGCATCGGGGACGATGCTCCGTCAGGAGAGGCCGTGTTAGGTGTAACTTCCTGTGGTGGCGCCACCGTCGTGCGGCGCGTCTATAAAAGGCTGCGAAACCCGGTGTGCGGCCTCACACCCGCTGGAACTGCCACGTGTCCACGACAAACGGCCACAAACTAGACAGACTAGCCGACTCGCTCGAATTCGAGATAATCGCCCCGCTCCGCCCTACTCATTATCCCCATAACGTGAACCACCGACCCGACATACTGGACATGGCACTGCTGAGGAACGTAACCCTACGGGTGAGCTCCCCAGAAGTCCATGCCGAGCTTAACTCGGACCATCGACCGGTAACCCTCCTTCTGGGCCCTCCGCCCGACACGCCACTACCAACCAAAACAATAACAGACTGGCAACGACTCGAGAAATCTCTCGAATCGACCGACACACCGATACTAAACCGTATTCCCGACGTCATAGAGTCCACCGAGGACACTCTCATTGCGATCGACTCGCTTACTAACCACCTGCAGTCGGCAGTCAAGGACTGCTCCAGGGAGGTACCGGCGACGGACGACCGTCGCTGGCAGCTTCCCGATGACGTAAGGAGGTTAATAAGCGATAAGAACGCAGCCACTAGAGCGTACGATCGCTACCCCTCCGAACCGAACCGGGTGCGCCTGCGAGCCTTACAGCGTAGCGTTAAGGAGCGCATCGCGCAGATCCGGGACGGCCGGTGGGGCAAGCTCCTAGAAGAGATAACGCCATGCCACACCGCGTACTGGCGCATAGCGAAATCTCTCAAAACCGACCAACAGACAAACGACATGCCCCCGCTAGTCCGACCCGACAACACTATAGCCTTCTTCGACGAAGACAAGGCTGAGTGTCTAGCGTCCAACTTAGAAGCCCAATGCTCCCCCAGCACGCTCCCAGTCGAGGCAGGTCATCTCGAGAAGATAGACACCGAAGTCGAACGCATCGCGTCCACCCCGCCCACCGAATCCCTCTCACCAGTCACGCTTGATGAGGTCAAAACGCTAGTTAAACAACTACCTATCAAAAAATCACCCGGCTCAGACGGCATATCGAATAGATTAGTCAAAAGTCTGCCATCCCAACTTTTGTTATTACTCGTCGCTATTTTTAACGCGGCGCTGTCCAACGCTATATTTCCAGACAGCTGGAAAGAAGCCGTGGTCATTGGCATCCCCAAGCCCGGTAAAAATAAATCCGACCCGTCCAGTTATCGTCCTATCAGCCTCCTCAAGGCTATAGGCAAGCTGTACGAGCGAATCCTCCTCGCCCGCCTAAAGGAGTTTATATACTCCAAAGGCCTGCTCATCAATGAGCAGTTTGGCTTCCGAGCCAAACACTCATGCGTCCATCAAGTGCACCGCATCACGGAGCACATTCACAAAAACACTCTGTACTTCGCCACCAAGTCCCCCAAAGGCGGTACAGGCGTCCTATTTTTCGATGTGGCTAAGGCTTTCGATAAAGTCTGGCACAACGGCTTGATTTACAAGCTTCATCAGTTAGGTGTCCCCGACAGGCTAGTACTCATTGTACGAGATTTCCTGTCGAATCGCTCTTATCGCTACCGTATAAACGGAGCGTTATCCGACCCGCACCCCATACGAGCCGGCGTCCCTCAGGGCGCCGTCCTCTCTCCGATGCTCTACTCGTTGTACACCAACGACATCCCCAAATTCTCCGACTTAAAAGTCGAAATATCGCTGTTTGCCGATGACACGGCTCTCTTTACATCCGCCAAGTCCCGTGCGACAATAGCCAGACGGCTTCAGAAAGCCGTAACGATACTGGGCGAATGGTTCCGTCGGTGGCGCATAGAAGTCAATCCCGAAAAAAGTGCAGCAGTGTACTTTAGCAGGGAATTCGACTCTATGAATCACCCGATCGAACTATTCGGCCAAAACATCCCGTGGGTTTCGAAAACGAAATATCTCGGCGTCACCCTAGATAGGAAACTAACGTTTCGTCCTCACATCAAGCGTGTCCGCGACCGAGCCTCCTTTATACTAGGGCGACTCTATCCTTTTATTAACAAGCACAGTAAAATGTCGCTTCGCAACAAGCTGACATTATACAAGGCTTGCATCCGTCCCATCATGACCTACGCTAGTCCCGTATTCGCCCACATACCCTACTGCTTAATCAACAGACTGCAGGTCATTCAGAATAGGTTTCTGCGTCGAGCCACCGGTGCGCCGTGGTTCGTTCGCAGCGTAGATCTCCACCGCGATCTTAATCTGCCCTCCATCAAGCAGTTTATGAAGGAAGCGTCTCGACGCTACTTCGACTCTGCCCAATCCCACCCTAATCCGCTTATAGTCAGTGCGGTCGACTACGCACCGAGGAGTAATATCCAACATACGCGACAACGTCGCCCGAGGCACGTTCTCATTGACCCCGACGACCCCATAACGGCAGGTAACCTCCCCACGGGCCCACCCGTTCCACCCCGACCACACTTTTACACACACACACGACACCGTCCTCGCCGGCGAAGACGACGACCTCAAACACACAATATCGCGCATTCAACCGGGCGCCTGCGCGCGCCCGGGCGCTCCACACCGGCGCCCCCGGGCGCCCCTCCGATCGATCCCCCGTCCAATTCAAACGGGGATCGAAATTACGACGGCCTGAGCCGAGGTTCGAACCCCTAGTGGTGCCCTCAGACTAAAGTCGTATCCGTCGGGCAGGAGTTGGCCTTCAGCCGCTCCATAAGTCCTTCCGCGGGTTTGGAGTGCCATCTGCACTCGCCCCATAACGTCCGGTGAAGCTGTAAAGGCCAGCTACGGCCAACAGCATTAGAGTAGTCCGAAAAAAAAAAAAAAAAGTGTGCGGCCTCTTTTGGTCGACAGACATGCTCTCGAACGAATCTCCGTATCATACCGTGTTTGCTTTATAAATTCTTTTACTGATTTTGTTAAAATTAATTATACGATTTGTTATCAGTTTCTTTTATTTAATTAAATTTAGAGGATATTCCTAACAATATTATAAAATTAAGATTGAAACGTATCTAATTTTGATAAAATATGAGTACTACAATAGTGAAGTTAATATATTAAAATATGCTAAAAAATTATTCTTTCTACTAATTTCTAAAATTATTTACCCTATATAAGGCTATGTCCAGTAACATATTATTATATGGTTACACCTACATAACACGAAAAACTACGTGGTATACTGCTAGTCAATACACATCTAAATATATATAACTCAAAGGTGACTGACATAGTGATCTATCAACGCACAGCCTAAGCCACTGGACGGATCGGGCTGAAATTTGACATGCAAGTAGATGTTATGTAGCAGGCATCCGCTAAGAAAATATTTTTATTAATTCTACCCCCAAGGGGATAAAATAGGGGATGAAAGTTTGTCAATTTTAAAACGATCGGGCTGAGACTTTGCATGCATAAAGCTACTATGACGTAGGCATATCCTAAGAAACAATTTTGATAAATTCCACCCCTAAGGGGATAAATTAACGCGAGCGAAGCCGCGGGCAAAAGCTAGTTACAAATAAAAGTCCTCCCGTCTGAATATATGTTTGCAATAATCTCCAAAAGTAATTAATATAGATAAATTAATGTGTAATTTGTATTTTTTAATGATAATTATGAAATATGTAACAATTTTCTTAAATTAAGTAGATGACTCATTTATGTCTGTAAAGAAAGAAGCAGCTAAGTTCATTAATATATACTATCTTCTAGTGATATCACTATCATTACAAATAATAAAATAAATAGAAATAAATTTCTGTAATAAAACTATTTCCATGCGGTACCATCCATAAATACAGTAATTCTCGATGACGTTTTAAATGTATGTAAAATTCGTCATATTGTGTAAATTTATGAAAACAACCATGCGAAACCGGGATGAATAGCTAGTATTCAATAAGCAATATTTTGTTAGAAGCACAAATAGGCTTGACCGAACGAGATCAAAGCCAAGTATATGAGTAAGAAAATATCGACTTGAGTATTTTTAATATTATATGAGGATAAAGGCCTTTGGGTACGTTATGGTACATTATAAAAATGAACTTTCATATGACGGCCTCGGTGGTGTAGCGGTTAGCACACCGCCTTACTTTTAATGGTTGCAGGTTAAATTCCTCGCATGGTACAAACTTTTGTATTCATGATTACGATCATTTGTATCGGTGTTTTATATGTATATTTTGTATGTATTTAAAAAAAGTATCTATGTATTGATATCAGTTGTCTAGTGCCTACACAAGCTCTGCTTAGTTTGAGACTAGATGGCGCTGTGTAAATTATCCTGAGATATTATTATATCAATAATATGAACTCTACAAAATAAAAAATATTTCATATATGTAGACACTAGTTATATCTCGCTACTTCGTCTGGCTTTTTTTTTATACCAACGGCAACATATGCAACACCCCGAGGTGATACAGTAAATTTGAATTTGTTCAAAATATTAAAAAAGCTTCTACCGTATGAAAATGTTATTTTCGGTGACATGGGAAAACACAAAATTGGCTCAGCTATCTTACAGTAACATGACTTACTCAACTACATTAGAATCCCTTTCGTTAGATCCCCGTCAAATGAAATCGGGTGATAGACAGTTAGTAAGTACAAATAGTTAATTTAGATTAAAAAAGTTTCAAAGATACAAGGATAGATACTGGGTTCTAGAAAGTCACAGATTGCAATAGAGACTGACTACATTACAAAATATCTTTAATATATTTTATTTTAACATTATTATATGACTATACTAGCTACTCGCCCCGGCTGCGCCCGGTTGTACATGTATTAAACCTTCTTCTAGAATCACTCTGGCCAATAAAAAAAATCCGTTGCGTAGTTTTAAAGATTTCAGCATACATAGGGACGGACAGCGACAGTGACTTTATTTTATACTACGTAATGATTAGGTGTCACGTTGTTTGTTTGCGATGGACTCCTAAACTACTGAGCCGATTGCAATTTTTGCACTTTGTGTGCAATTTAATCCAACTTGAAAGATAGGATAGCTTACATCTCAATTTATAGTCGCAATATTATTTTTATATATAAAGAAACTGTTAGCCACATCAACGCGTGGCCGGATCTACAAGTATATACCTACATATTGTGCTGTTTAACTAATTAAAAAAATATTATTTGATTAAAATTGAAAATTGTAATTAATTTATTCACGACATTGTCGATAGCTTACGATTATAAATTTTTTATCATAATTATTTATGAAGGCCCCGGGTTCGATTCCTCGTACGGCACAAATATTTGTATTCATGAGTCATACTCATGAATACAAATATTTGTGCCGTTTAGGTGATTGATTGTTTGTATTGGTATGGATGTTTTCTACATATATTAATAGCTTTTACCCACGGCTTCGCTCGCTTTAACTCAAAATATTTGTTTTTTTTTTAAATAAAAAGTTTCATTCTAATACCTTCAAGAATATGTGTACAAAATTTCATGATAATAAAAAATTCCGTATTGAATTTTATAATTCTGAGAAAGCCACTCTATGGTTCACCATGCCCGCCAAATTACTAAAATATCAGGAAGCCACTCGCTGATACTTCATAAGTTTATAACATATTCATATAATGTATTAATTATGTGTAATGTATTCACCTAATTCTTCCCTCAGTAGCTTACTTTGAAATCTGAATTTAGGTCTAAAGGATTCGCATTAAAATTACAGCGTTAAGGTTAGGGTCTGATTAAATTATTTCCTATCCTTTTGGCAATAATACCAGCAGTTAAATTTCACCATTGCACTACCCGCCAGAAACTGAAATACTATCCTGATCATCTGAACGAATGGCGGTCCTCCGATGTAGGTATTCCAGAAACTTTTTGCCACGCACTACCACATTACAAAATCACCTTCTAACAATGATATTTCCGAACTGTTAATACCTTAAAACCTGAAAAAAGAGCTTACTCCTTAAAAGGCTGGCAACGTACTCGCAATTCCCCTGGTTCTCATGAGCGACGGTAATCACTTACCATCAGGTGAGCCGCAAGCTCGTTTATCCCCAATGCTATATATCTGCGTAGCTCCATAGTTATTTAGTACCTATAAGGCAAGCTCTGCTTAGCTTGGAACTAGAAGGCGCTGTGTGAATTATCTGCGATTATTATTATTATTATTCTACAATAGATAGATACATAGACCCAATATACTATGTTAATGGACAAAATTCTAAAGGTATAAGCATCGGGATCAACCTGAAATGGACCACTATCATACTAATATTATAAACGCGGAAGTTTGTGAGTCTGGACGGATGGTTGTTTGTTACTCTTTCACGCAAAAACTACCGAATGGATTTTATTCAAACTTTACAATAACATAGCTTATATGTACATACATTACACGCGGGTGAAACCGTGTGCCCAGCTTTAAATATGATATACCATATACCTAAAACAGATTAAATGGGAAACCTATAAATTACTTCCAAATGCATGCAACACAATACTAATCCTGTACGTGACACATTTCACTCGATGCAAAGCGATTGAATGTAAATTAGGATTGAAATCCGGGAAGCCCTAATCGATGTACGTTGCATGTGATGCATTAAAGTCAATATCGGTTTTGAATGAGTACTCTATGAACTGGACGGACACTATCAACTCTCAATACGGTCAAAATTGATATTACAATGTCAGACTGTGCTGATTTTGAGAATGTACTTGCATCATTGTGTATTAAAGTTTTAATACTTAAACCTCCCACCAAGATTTATGTATTAAGGGGATTGTTAAAAATGTGGATTAAAAATCCCGTTGCTAGCAATGTACCATGTCAGGTTGACCTCCACGCGGTACCCACGGAAAACATTCGTGATAAATTCCTGGTGAATTTGCCACGATGGGCACTGGTGCCCCGGCATCCTTAACCGTTAGCGCAGGTAGCAATGTTCTATTATCATCGATTAAAAAATACTTAAACCTCGACTAGCCGCAAAAATATCTCCCCTCCATCCTAAGATTGCCTGGAAAAGATCGTAATTTAGTGATAAGGCCGCCCTTTTTCTTCTGTCTTGCACTAGTATAATAGGCTTTTCTTTTTTGTATTTATTACATAACTGTACTTTATATAAGGAGAATAATAAACAGTCTATTATTATCAATGTTTACCTAAGTAGACTTTATAAAAATGTATGTGGAATAGAATAGAATAGAATAGAATAACCGTGTGGGACCGTAGTCTCAACTATTTCAGCCAAGCAACTTGCTTTGTAAAACGTATTTCAGCTCAAAGGTGACAATCTCACCGAACCGAAAGTACGTATCTATATATCATACGTACGGCAGTGCAATTACAGGATAAGAAGTATGAATTCTGAAGGATAATCTTCAGAATGGCATGAACGGTGTTACAGGCATCATATAATGCCCATAAAGTAATACCCGTAATGCTGACAATGTTACTTCTGTAATACATGCGTTAAATGATAACGTGAGGTCCGTAATGCTACTACTGTATATAGGCAACGGTTACCTCTTACCATCAGGTGGTTCCTCTGCATGTTTGCCATTACATTTACCATAAACAAAACTATTTGTTAATAATTTATATTTCCTTATTTTCAGGTAAATACCATTACAAAAGGTATCAATACACAACAGTCGAAAGGTAACCAGATATGTATCTTCTAATTAATTAATATTAGATATACAATCCACGATTTGGTTAGTTTAGTTAATACCAAACAATAATCAACTAAAAATATATGTTCCTTGAAATCAAAATATATAGTTATTATTTTAATCGTTGATAAAAGACTGCCTCCGATACACACACACAAACAATCCTTCTCGTAAATACAAATAAATGTACCTTGCGCGGAATCAGACTGAGGAAGTATAAACTCGTATTTATTTGAAAGTCGGTTAAAAACTATCGTGCCTAGTTCTATTTGTAAGTCAAATTTCGTACCATGCTATAACATTGATAATGACACTGCGGTGTCGTGGCACACGCACCAACCTGCCAGGGTTGCCAACCTCAAAAAAAACTTATAAAATCTCATATTTTATAGGATATTTACACTGTTTAACTGTCTTTATACGTACGCTCTTTCGGGAACTGGTTTTCTCGTAGGAAAGAATCTGTATGTTAAATGTAGACAAAGAGAACGAGACAGACCAGAGCGCCGCCAATTCGCGCGTTCGTGCATTGCCACATTTTTCTGTTGTGCCTTTTAGCGCCTTTTTGTAATAATTAAGTTACTTTCGCTGATATCTATGTTATTTACATGAATATATATATAATTCATATTTCCACTCATACACACCTACTCTTTTTTTTGTAAATATTCTCTTTCTAAAGGCTGTCTGTACGAGATTATATTAGCGATAAGACCGTCGGAACTTAGTTTTATTTTTAATGTTTTAGTTTTGTTAAGGTCTTTATTTTTTTTTATAACACTTTATTGCACCAATATAGAAAGTATGTTGGTGCAATAAAGTGTTATAAAAAAATATCAATGCAAAATGGAGGACATCTGACTACAGAGTAAATACATAATTATAAAGTTATTGATAATTTATAAATCTTAAGTATACCTTTGAAAAATGAAACCTGTGTAATAAAAAATAAAGTTTTAAAAAAAGTAAAACGACTTAAACGACTTAAAACATACGCGCTATCACGCGCGAAAGAGTGATCACAAAAAATAGTGAACTGCAACCATAGACGTGCGCTGGCTTTCCCGCGCTAAATAGAATGTATCGTGTAAAGGCAGATTTTTAAACTAATTTTCATGGAATAGTATCACTGTAATCTCGTTTATATCGTTTATATATATTGATTCCATCATCTTGTACAGCATCGTACTTTCACATATTTTCGTAATTTTGAACCTCGTACAAACTTGTACAAAGTTTGGAATGTCCTTGTATCGTAGGCCAAAAATTTGGTATTAGCACGTACGAGACTTTAATACGGTTGGCAACCCTGATTACCAACATGCAAGAACTTAAATGATAACACTAGTAGGTACTATTTGTTAGCGTTCTCATTTAAATATACCCGTTCATATACTGTGCTACCGGGACTGCCACACGAAGTGACAGGTAAGCTAACTGGAAAGAGACAGGTTAGAAATAGAACAGACATAATCTTTAACAATACGACATTAGTTTAAAGTACACTACGGGATTCAGAATTCAGGTTTAGTCAAATAGAATCAGTGTACTCTTTTAAGGAAAACTTATAAACACTATCTGACCCGCACAACTTCATCTGAATCGCACTTACTAGACATTATCATTATACTCCTCTCAATTAACATACCTAATATCATTTTAAATATGTGCCTGTGTGATATTTTGATGTATGAACTATATTACTGTAAAGTGTAATCAAAATCCATCCATTCATCCATACACAAAATCATTTGCGTTTTTATATTAGTAAGATTTTATGCTTATCCTAGCAGGTTTTTTTTCTGACACTCATATTTTTAACTACTGTTATTTAAAACTAGCGACTACCCTGGCTTTATAGGGGTCTAGATTCAGCCATGAAAAATATGCTTATCTTTCCAAGCTGAAGAGGAAACGCCACAACAAAGTCTATGTGGTTGTAGCCCACCATAAACGTATTAACTCCTTTGGATAGAATATATTCTATCCCGAGGAGATAAAAGCTATCGCTTCTAAGAATATCCTTCAATTCTTGTCCCTGACGGGTCTAGGTAGGTGAACTTTGAATAAGGACGAGCACAATAGATCTGTGTAGGTCGCAGTGCTACAGATCTAAGCACCTGACAATGGCCCAAAAGCCTGAATAAAAAAAACATACCCAGATTTATTTAATTTTGAAGATAAAGTACGATCCTATTTGCTTGCGTATAACGAAACTTTCTATGATTTAAAGATTTATTTTAAATCTGTTAAACATTTCAGAGTAAATCCATTATTAATTATTACAAACAAAATTGAAATAAATATTTTTTAGAATATATACGTCCATATATATACTGTGTTTACAATATCTACTTGAAGTTTGAGTTATAAATACGTAAACTAAATTCTATGCTGTCAAAACCCTATATTCGACTTCCTTCTAAATACTTCCTGAAATCGGTTCTTGGAAGAGGAAATTTAGGAAACTATTGTGTTCGAATTAGCTACGATGTGGGTGTTTCTTGGTAGGGCCGGAAAATCTTTTCTAAATGAGTTCAGGTGTAGATATTTTCGGTTACACGACAGTAACAAACTGTTTCTCATTCTCAGTCTATTTAAAACAGAACCCATATAAGTCACAAATCTATTAATAGCGAGTCAATTGCTATCGCACGCATGAAAGAACGAGATAGCAACAGCTGACGTCTTAGTCTGTCACATGATACCAGCAGCTATCAGAGCGTTATCAGTAGAATGGTCTGCCACTTGTCTAAGCCCGCTATATCATGTACGTCACTTAGTTATCTGAAATAAATAATCATAGCTATTTGATATCAAACTTTGTTAAATATTACTGGTGCAACATTTATAAGTTAACATTTATATTTAACTTTATCCTCATCTTACAATACAAATTAAAAAATATACTAATATAGGACACCTTCGTTTTTCACACACCGCTTTTCTTCCAATGGTCGCGGGTTCGATTCCTCGTACAGTACAAACATTTACATTCACGAGTATGATTATTTGTATCGGTCTGGGTGTTCTCTATGTATATTATGCATGTCAATTTAATATCAGTACAATTCATCACCAGTCGGACTCGGCTCGCTTTTTAAGTTGATCATTAGAATTTATTAATTATTTGCCATGCCATAAAAACTAATCTATAAAGATTAACTTAAGGAACATTTTATCTATGACCCACACTATTCTATACCTTAATCGTTGACGTCAAAGTAAGTTTAACAATCAAAGTAACATACGGCGATCAGAGATAATATTGTATTGTATGTTGGACTCCAGTCTCCGCAATTAGCCTCTCATTTGGGCCGTTATGCGTCTCATAGAGCCAGACTACTAAAGTAGCCAGCCAAGCTCCTCCCAAAAGCGCAGAAGACTCCTGGTGTCTTCACAGGCTTCACGGAGCGACCTCACCGTTCCGAGGATTTGTTTTCGTTGTTGGGCCACTGCCGTGCACTCCAGGATTACGTGAGCCGCCGTTTCTTCAGCTTTAAAGCAGCCCCGACAAATGGGACTGTCTGTAGCATCAATTTTGTATAAGTGTTTGTTTAAGGAACAACGGCCCGTTATTGTCCCTATCATTATTTTAAGGTTATGCCTATCTAGATTAAGCAGGCGTGTTAGATTAGATTAATTATTATTATCAGAGATAATAATAATTTTACATTTATATAAACGGAATCACACAGTAAATACGTGTCAACTGATCGCCACGGTGCGGGGGTGTCAGTTACCATTATATTCTATAATTATATCCGTTACAGGGGTTGCCTGGAAAGTATTGCTTTTAGAAATAATAATAAATAACCCTGAACAATTCACACAGCGTCATCTAGTCCCAAGCTAAGCAGAGCTTGTGTGTATATACTAGTCAGGTCATATAAGTACTTAGATTATTTATATAAATAAATAACACCCAGACCAATATAATAAATCAAACTCTTGCACTGTGAGGAATCGAACCCTCGTCCATCGGAGGTAAAGTGTGAACCGCTACACCACCGAGGTGAGTACACTACTCTTGATCTATCCATCCATTTTTAATTCCCGACTATAATAATTACGCTAGCCAAAAAGATATTTACTTTACAACAAATTGATCGTTAGCGTAATTCAAATCGTGCAACTTTTAGCGTACACTCTGTTTACAGTTTCAATAAACACACGCCCAAATTTAAATACCCCCCAAGGCTACACCTATTTATAGCTTTCTAGTGTGCTATTGAAAATATTGATGCATATATAGCTCGAAAGAATTTAATTTAGTGTTACGGAGCGGCAGCAGCAACGGTACATGTAGATTATTAATTTTTTCTTTCACTTACATGTACTTTTCACTTCGAGCATTTAACCCGAACTGGACTGTCCACACAATATGGCGGTTCTATTTTTAAAAACAGTAGGTAGGTAGGACTGTTATGGTCAAATCAGAACTTATAACTTGTACTCAAAAATAAACATGATTATATCAAAACTCCTAGAACATACATTCAATATCATAATTAATCTTTAATTTTTATATATTTACATCAAGTTTATAAGCATGAATCATATTAATTAATTAAAAATATATTGTGGTTACGTGCTTTTCACTTCTAGCGTTTAAACTTAACTCCACAGTGGATACAATATGGTGGTTCTATTTTTAAAGTCAGTAGGTAGGACTGTTATGGTCAAATCAGAACTTATATCTTATACTCAAAAATAAACATGATTATATCAAACTTCTAGAATGTACATTTATATCATAATTATAATTAGATTTATTTTTTACTATTTACATATTTACTTCAAGTTTATGAACATAAATAATATTAATTAATTAAAAATATATTGTGGTGTTTATCTCACTTAAACTAGATGGCGCTGTAGTCACTAATATCTGCTTTACCGTTTCTAAACGTTGCTGTTGACGGTAACACTAGGTAGAATATATGACTGATTGTCGGTTTGAATACTTCAGTCTTGTATTTCAGTCACCAAGCAGTTTGTTTTGAAAGATGTGTGTCGATTGAAGGATATTATTCTTCTTCTTTTAATTTAAATGGCTTCAACCAAATTAGGTCGGTGATTTTGCCAACGTCGTAATTGAAGAATCAGGAAAGGAAATGAAAATTGACTTGACATCTCATTTCGTAGGAATGTAAGCATGAGTTGTATTACGGTTGTCACATGATAACGTGATGTAGTGCTGTAGTGAATGTAATGTACTTCATGTATATAAGTGGCTGAAATAAGTGAGAGTTAGGAATCAACGCAAACGACTTTTTATAGTTCAATTTCTGGTAGTAAAAGTTATTTAGTTTAACTTCATCTATTTTACATTATTAATATAGTTAAACGGGTTTTAAAACGAAGAATTTTATAGTAAATAAAGGTATTAACCTCTGTGGACGTTTCGACTAAGTTGCTCTAGCTGTGGTCACAAAGAGCCGTGGTGGATAGGTACCGACAGTTTTTGTTCATCTACCGCCATTAGATTATACGACGAATTATTACATCACACAATACTCACGGTATCCGTAAATTTATTGACCGATACATTTCAATTGGATGTATTAATCACTGATCTATGTATTTCAACCATAAACAAGTACCTATTTATATCTTGATATAAATACGTTTCCTGCATCTTTGGGGATCATGAATTTAATATATAAAATGTTTGTGTCACAGGTCTCGTGTTTATACTCCTCCGAAGCGGCTTGACCGATTTTGATGAAATTTTATATATATATTCAGTAGGTTTGAGAATAAGTTTATATGGTGGCTCACCACAAAAAATATTTTATTTCATTTTGTTATTATTTCGACAAAATTATTATTTGTTTATTTATTTATGTAGCATTAAAAAATACATACAACCCTAAATTTTTACCCTTCTATAACCAACCACTATTTTTTTATATCGTTATTAAATTATATGGCGAAACAAAGTGTACCGGGACAGCTAGTCGTAATATAAATACGTTTCCTGCAAACCTTTGGGATCATGAAAATCTTTATATAATCCTCCAAAGATCCCCCCTGATTACATAGCTCGTCGTAAGTTTCGAATACTTCGGTTTTGGGTTCGCATCAGTATAATATTTCCAATTAGAACACTTTAAGTTTGGTGAGGACACCCTTGACCGAGTTACCAAGTTACTTACCTTTAACACTTAATTAATTATCCTTCCTCTCTTCTTTATAAATGTCCTCTACTGAAATGTTTTTTGAAACAATTTGGGAAAGGCTAAGAATACTCGTGTACTAAGTAATTTTAATTAAATAACGATAAATATATAAATAAACCAGCTGTCCCGGCAAACGTTGTTTTGCCTTAAAATAAAAAATAAAAATTTAGATGTGGACTACCCCTAACATTTAGGGGGATGAAACATAGATGTAGGCCGATTCTCAGACCTACTCAATACGCTCACAAAATTTCATGAGAATCGGTCAAGCCGTTTCGGAGGAGTATGGGAACGAAAACTGTGACACGAGAATTATATATATTTGTAAGATAACCCTGAACAATTAACATAGCGTCAATTAGTCCCACGGTAGATATAGCTATATAAGAAGACGTCTTTCTTACTGAAACCTGTTTTTTTTCAGGCAACTTTAACGTACTAGATAGAATTATAGAATATGCAACCCCCGCAACCTTGTCTACGTCTCACTTATTTGTTATTTATTTGGTAGTTATTATTTCGTCCAATGTACATAACATCTTGTTAAAAAGGTTTTAATTTATTATTATAATTGATTATAGCCTATGTGTTATTCCGATGTATAAGCTATATTATTTATTTATCTGCAGAATACAATGTTACAAGTAGGTCTTACAATATGAATATTCGTTCAATTTATTCAGCCTGCTAAGAAAAAAATTATATTTTGCGTGGCGTCCAAAATTTATATTTTTTTTAATTTTATAATTTATTGTAAAACTACTCACCCCACTCACCCCAGCTTCGCCTGGGTGTACATGTATTATACATATAAACCTTCCTCTTGAATCACTCTATCTATTGAAAAGGAACCTCTACAATATCCGTTGCGAAAATTTAAATATTTAAGCACACATAAGGACGGCCAGATTTGTCAATTTGATGTATAAGGTATATTATTGTAAATCTAGCTACTCGCCCCGGCTTCACCTTGGTGTACATGTGTTATACATATAAACCTTCATCTTGAATCACTCTATCTGTAAAAAAAACGCTTCAAAATCCGTTGCGAACTTTTAAAGATTTAAGCACACATAGAGACGGACAAACAGCGATATCAACTTTGTTTTATACTATGTAATGACTAAAATCAGTTTAGTAGTTTCTGCGTGAAAGAGTAACAAACACCCGTCCATCCATCTATCAGTTCATACACACAATCTTTCGCGTATATAATATTAGCAAGATGCAATAAAGTACTTAATCAATACTTCTCCTTTATCCCTGATTAGCTGTACCCGCGACTTCGTTCGCGCAGCGTACGCAACGGAAGCCCTCAAAATTCAAATTCAAAATTCAAAATATCTTTATTCATGTAGGTCTATTACAGACTCTTATGATATGTCAAATCTACCGTCAGTTCGGAATGATATCGAGATGAGAACAACTGACAAGAAACTCAGCTCGTATTTTTTTCAAATAATAGTGGAACATGTTTATAATAATATAGTCATTAAAATTCAAATTTGGGAGAATAGAGTGACCACCAGCATATGCTATCGCAAAGAACAAAAAATTTAATCAGTGTTCACAACCTGAACAGACCAGTCCCCACAAGCAGACCCGTTCACGAGTATGACGTATGAGCCAGCCATCATTGTACTCAACCATATTTGAGGGAGCACATCGACCCGGCCCACAACGCCGCCACAAGTTTGAACTTTATAGCGAGCATGACTGTTTCAGGTTACTCCACTACGTCAATTATATTATTTACAGCATAGGCTGTACCGATCACAGTTTTCACCCATTATAATATTAAGTTTACATTATTTAATTTACAATATGTCATCAAGTATGAATAATTTTCGGCGTTTTTGCAACATTGTTCACTGATGCTCCGCTTCTATTGGTCGTAATGTTATATAACTTATACTTATACCTACTTACTACTACTTATACCTATAAGCCTTGGATCCAACCGAAATCCATATCCAACACAAAATGAATTTTCATTTCGAACCAGTAGTTCCTGAGATTAGCGCGTTCAAACAAACAAACTCTTCAGTTTTATAATATTAGTATAGATTAAATTGATAAGGCCGCAACATGCAGGCGAATTAACATAATGAAATTCGTTTTATAAATTTTCCGCGTCACATATTCGTTGAAAAATTTCAGAGGGAATTCGATTCTGTCTTAAATAATAAATAATAAATAAATAATCTCAGGACAATTCACACAGTGCCATCTAGACCCAAATTAAGCTACCTAAAGCTTGTGTTATGGGTACTAGACAACTGATACAAATACATAGACATGTTTTTTTTTCGTAAATACACACATATTATACATAGAAAATACCCAGACCGATACAAACAATCGTACTCATGAATACAAATGTTTGTGCCGTGCGAGGAATCGAACCCGCGACCGTCGGTAGTAAGGCGGTGTGCTAAACCGCTAGACCACCGAGGCCGAGGTTAAATAAAATGAGGATGGGCCGATTTACACTCCATTTAACTTCCAATACACTAACAGCCGACCAATGGTTCAGAAACATGGCCGCAGAAAGATATTACGATAACAGTTCCTAAAGAAATCCAAGATTAAAAAAAGAAGAATGATCTGCAATAATGTTGATGATGCATGATAAAATACAGATAACATATTTAATATAATCGAGAAATGTATATTTTGGTTATTGCAGATGTTTTTAACTATTCCAATACCTTAAAGTGAACTTAGATAGTCACTTAATCGAGTAGGTAAGTCAGAATATTGCAAATACGAAATATAACATTATCAAACCAGTTCGTTGGTAGAGTCGTGAATAAGTTATAATAAAATTGCACTCTATGGAATATATACAAAAATTTATTCAGTACACTTTAGCCGCTCACGAACATAATTTTTTTTTACATTCCCTACCGTCCATTTCAGTATATAGATTACTAGCTACATGCCTCGGCTTCGCCCGGGTGAACATGTATTGTACATATAAACCTTCTTTTGTCTATTAAATAAAAACCGCTTCAAATTCAAAAAGTTTATAAGATTTAAGCATACATAGGGACGGACAGACAGCGACCGCGACTTTTTTTTATACTATGTAATCATAATGAAGCTCGCCTAGTGTACAAAATTCAATAGAGTTTTAAATAAATAGTTTTTTGTTTGTTTGTTTGTTGTGTGCATAAAAGTTACTTATCAAATAATAATAATACACCTGGACAATTCAGAAGCATTCATGAATATGATTGAATATAGCAGTTTCAGTTTTACAGATATTCATAGAGATATATCTGAAGCTCTGCATGTGTTTCAGATATATCTCTATGCAGAGCTAACAAATAGTAACAGATTTGATATATACAATTGATGACAGTTCGGATGAATATATAACGTAAATTGGCTCAAATATTTACACTAGAAATGAAAGACTGCCAGCTGGTTCGTGTTATAGAATCTGTGTTATTTAATAACAGGCACAATAACAATCAGATTCACAATTTAAGATCGCATCTATTATATTTACAATAATTTTGTATTCGGTTTACATCATATTTTATAAATAGTACTTAAAAAATGTGAAAATTTGGATATTAGAAAGATATAGAATCTAAATATAATCTCTGGTCAACGCGACTGTTGACTGGTAGAGAATGCCATCAGGCATTAAGTCCGCTATGTATACGATAATAATAATAATAATAATAATATGATTTACTTATTTCTCCTCACAAATACAATACATGTAGTATTCTTAATAGTAAAATACTTAAATTTATTATTTGAATCGATTTGCCGTGAGGAGCTGGTGTCTGAGATAGGTATATATATATATATATATATATATATATATATATATAGACTTACTGCCTGATGGCATTTATATGGAATTGAATAAATAAATAAATAAAATTTCTATTACAGAGTGATTAAATAAAACCTTTTTAATAATCAACTGGAGTAAGAAATTGATGGTAAGCATAGTTTATAAATATGAACAGCACCAAGATACCACTCGTGGGTTGCTATTTCGGAGAATTATTCTGTGATTTTACCGTTTTATCTCACATTTCATTATAAAATAGACGAGAGAGAGGTACCCGACTTTTTACAAAGTCTATCTCGATAATTACTTCCGATAGTCGCGCGTTCGATCCTCGCAAGGTACAAACATTTGTATTCACGATTCACCTTGGACTAGATGGCGTTATGTGAATTGTCAAGAGATATTATTACTATATCTCAACATCAAAACTAGAACATATCTTGCAATCTTTATTAATAATAAATAATTCAAAATATCTTTATTCATGTAGGTCTATTACAGACGCTTATGATGTGTCAAATCTACCATCAGTTCGGAATGATTTCGAGATGAGAAGAACCGACAAGAAACACAGCTCGTATTTTTTTCAAATATATGTTGTACATGTTTCCAATAATACAAGTTCATTTAGCGTATGCTATTAGACCAGCATATGCTGTTGCTAAAGCAAATAGTCTATTCAGTATTCGCAACCCGAACAGACCAGTCTCCACAAGCAGCACCCGTTCACGAGTATGAGTATGACACGGTAATATGAAAATTACACGATTAGCAAGTATTAAACACCGCAGTCTATGTTCGTGGTACTATTATTTCATCAGTGAATTATGTGCCCAATCTATTTAAACATTTCACGGAAACTACTAAACGGATTTCAGTGTAACTGGGAATACTGGTTACTTCTATCATTCAGTGTTTATCATTAAGGTACAATATATACATTTTCGATGTAAGCGAGCGTCTTATTAAAGATCAAACAAATAATAAAATACGGAACTCTACGATTGTAACCTTGAACTGAAGCATTTTGGGCCTACTTTGACTATCTACTAAGCATTAAGGGATACTAAGAAAACATTCCTTCATCTAACGACTACTTGCAAACTTTAGATATATCAATAATCTCAACTTCCAGATTCAATAATAAGAAGTATCATTGTGTAAATAAGTTTTATAAAATGCATCGCTCTAAATAAACAACATTTGTTTCACATCAAAGCGAAACGAAAGCGGTTTTCCAATTTTAAATTCACCGACCCGAACGGTTGGCGTTCCGAAAATAACCGATTTAACCCGAACCGCGCCGAAAATAGACGAACGCACGCCGCATCAGTGCCGACGTAATTCTTGACCCTATTTCAGAAATGTCTTAAATTTCTAAACTTAGGACATAGGATGAGCACGTGTTGTGGCTAATGTGGATATTTTTATTTATTTATTAGCGTGTGAAAGAATCAATTTGAATAATGGAAATTCATTTCTGTAATCCTGGTTTTAAACACTTGTAAATATGGATATAAGAATCATGCTTTATATCAAACAGATAAATCAGGAATCTGGAAGATTAAGAAGAATATTTATCTTTCTACAACACGATGTAATTGTTGTACGGGAATAATGTTCACAAAACTTTACAAGGAATCCGAATCTACCACTAATATTCTTCTATTTTCTTACAATATTTTTTTAATATTCTCAAAAGATATTTGTTTTTATACCGAGAGCGTATTCATTGCCTCTGGATAAATTCTTGACAAGTCTAAGACATGTATCTTAAAAATAACAAACTAAAAGTATGAGATTAAATTTTAAGATCATATTACTGAGCCTTATATCAATACTCATAAAGTTTAATTGATATAATTATTAGAGTAATATAATATTCTGTATTATATTTTTTAAAAGAATACTAATCAAGTTTCCTGCCATTACTTTTCAATTCAAACTATTTCCCGCGCTAAACAAAAGAAAAACCTATAACCACAGATAAGAGAATAATCGAAAACAAAAACACATATCATAAATTCTTTTGTACCGAATTACACATGAATAAATAATACACATTAATTTTAATCATTTTCATTCATTTTAATCTCTGCAATTTAAATTTCGAACGAGAAATAAATGATAATGTGTCAGACACGCATTACAGATTCCGTTTGTGTTATTGAAATGAATTAGTTTAAATATTCTTTCATTAAATGTATCATGTATAAAATATTATTTAATAAAATAATACTTAAATTAATATACAATATGTATCTGTGTGTATAATAAAATTATATCTCTGTGTTGTCATATAACTGATTTTATTTCACTGGTGAACTAAATTTTAAAAAATTGATCGATAAAACGTCATGCACGCACCGTTGCTCTATAAATCAATTATCCTCTGGTACACACAGAGCAATTTTATTTACAGAGATAATGTAAAAGAGATCTAGAACAAGCTTATCTGGAAACAAAGATTTCTTTCATACCTTCAAATATCTATTAAGAGGTCGTACAGAAAAATCTTATTCCGTGTGAAGAAAGGATGCGATAGCGAACAAAGTTATTATTATTATTATTTAAAATAATAGATAGATAAATAATTTATTTACAACTGATATTGAAACCTTTAAGAAACGAGCTTATTCCTTCTTAAAAGGCTAAGTATCTACAATTCCCCTGGGGCTTAGTCGCACGCTTGTTTGTTCCCTATGCTATAAAAAAATTGATTCAACATTATTTTCTCTACAGTGTAGGTTTTACAATAAAATAGAGTAAATTAAATAATGGCAACCCTGGACAATTCACATTTCCGTCAATATCATCCAATATAAATCAGGATGCTCATGCAAAACACAATTATATACCAATTACAGACGTTTTTGCCAATATCAAACAATGGAGTCGATAGCATCTCCAATATTGACATTTCGTAAACCACAGGCCCAATATTCGCGTGGGTGAAACAATGATGAACAAACATCAATATCCGTTGTGTACGGACATTGTCCCTAATTAATGCCCATTCTAATTTAATGGACAGCCAAATCGACTGGTAATGGCCAACACTGACTACTAAGTTGATTAATGTTACCGCTTACGACATTTGTGTATTCCATTTATAAAATGTTTCCCGCCATAATTGTTTAAATGGCGGGAATGTTCGATTCGTTTTAGGAACTTTATAAAAACAAAAACATGTATTCTATATTATAAATATATTCCACAATATAAGTAAATTGATTTTTAGAATAGAATAGAATAGAAAATCATTTATTGAAATAAACTTAATTTAAGCACTATTAAATAGTCATAACATTTTTTTTATCTACCGCTCGTTCGGAAAGCTGTCTCATCACAAGAAGAACGAGCAAGAAACTTGTGTGTTGCTCTTTTAAATAATCCTTGTAAGTTTATATTTACAAGTCGAAACGTGTGAAGAAATGTGAAAACAAACTACCAACCAGCACTAATTTTTAAACTTGAATAAAATCTAAAAAACAAAAAAAGTATCTCAATTGACTAGACTCTACAAATATTATAAGCTTATAAAGTAATCAAAATCGCTATTTTCATCTATGTTCTGACTTAATTCTTCAAATCCATACAACTGGATTTGATACAGTTTTCACTACGTAAGTTATTATTGATAACTACTCCGGATATAGACTTCCGGAAATATTATATTGCGGTACTGCTTCCGTTAGATGTTTAATAGGAGTCTAACTGGCTTATGTGCATCATATCAATACAAACACTGAATAGAAATTGAAATTAAAATATCATTTATACTTATACAAGTGATTTTTTTTTTATTCATATCTTTTCCCTTTCAGTCTACAGAAGACACTGAAAACTGAATAATAATAATACAACTCTTTATTGCCCACAGAGTATTTACAAAAAAAAAACTACATAAATATGCCAAATTGTTCCTTGCCTTTCCACTTAATGTAATCTCTTATAGACAACTTGAGATATCAAACTTTGAATTGAACTAAAAAGAAGACGTTGCCGTGATCAGTGCCGTAACCACACAGACAATTTCAATATCTTAATTTTATATTACTTCAGGTATTTATAATTTGGGCCGAGTAGTCTGAAATAAATAAACGTAACAATCCTATTTAGATTTGTAATGATGGACACCCTAGCACATTGTGAAACGTCTAACAGGGAAGCTATAATAACCGCAGTACGACTATTACACACATACAAACAGTCATACATATCGTTTGCGTACGTGCGAGATAAATACATTTTATTGGTAGCTAGCGGATGTTTCGGAATCTTTATCTTTATTATCTTTACATATAATAAAATCGTGACGAGATGTAAACTTAAGCGAGTAAAAAAATCGACTGTATATAATGTTCGCAGTATTCTTAAGGATCAGATCCTGCCGCTGAGTTGGACGCATCTTGTCATTCTTAGTTCCCACACCCAAAAAATCTGCTCATAGTTCCGGCATTGATTGCCGATAGGAAAGAAATATAAAAAAAGAAAAAAGATGTAAACTTGAATAGAGAACGTGCTTGGTAATAGTAGTTCATGCACGGGATTTTCACTTAATGTTATATAGACATAAACACCTACATAATAAGTATACAATGTAAATAAACTGGCTTAAAAAAACACGAAATTCAGTTGATTTTCTTGCCAGTTCTTCTCAATTGAATCTGAATACTGAACTGGACAGTAGGAAAAAAATATTAATACAATAAATTGACGTTCATAAGCGACTAAAATTTCCACAATGGAATTAATCTAGCTTTAAAAAAATAAATATTCAGTTGAGTTTCTGGCCAGTTCTACTCATTTCAACGGTAGGGAAAAAATGTTAATAGAAAAAACTTTAAGTTCATGAGCCGGTAAAATGTCCTACATGAATAAATAATTTTCTACAGTCCTACTTGATTTCATTTGATTTGATTTGAAGTGTTAAAGTTTTGTGTAAAAATGGCTAGTGGAATTAGGATTTTTTTTTCAGAATATTTATAATATATGGGACTGAGTAAAATACTCCTCAAATATGACTTTTATTCATATTTTAATACTCGACGGTTACGAATAATGGCCTCGTAAGTCTAGCGGTTCAGCACTTCATTCCAATGGTCGCAAAGTCGATTCCTCGGCCGGTGCGAACATTTTTATTCACGAGTATGATGCATGCATGTGTGCATTTACAAAAAAAAAAAAAGTGTCTGTATCAGTTGTCTATTACCCATAATATAAGCTTTGCTTAGTTTAGGAGTAGATGTGTGAATTGTCCTGAGTTATTTTATATTATAAAATTGCGATGTCTAAAGAGCAACACAAGTTTCTTGCTCATTCTTCTTCTGATGAATCTGCGTTCCAAATGGGTGGTAGAATCAAATATATGACTATTCAAAAGTGGTTGAACTGGGTTTATTTGAATAAAGATTATTTATATTTGTAGAATTATTTACTTGTATACTTTCCTACAAGAGAATTCCTACACAACATCTAAATACTCGTACTTACCTGAATCTATTTACCTCGCTGCGGACGTTCATAATCCTCAACGGAGGATTAAGTTATTCCAGGTTTAGGGATACGAAATTAAATTATGGCGAAGAGGCGGCACAACGAAGGACTTTAACATTATTTTCTCAAATATCTCTCTGTGCGATGACAAAAAGTCATAAATTTCACCAACACTTAGCTGTGTCTTGAGCCTTAATTGGCAGCCATGTTGGTCTAGCGGTTTAGCACATCGCCTTGCTTCCCATTGTCGCGCTTTCGATTCCTATCACGGCACAAACATTTGTATTCATGAGTATGATTGTTGAGTCGTGAGATAGTTGAGTATGATTGTGTATAAGTCTAGGTGTTTTCTATGTATAATATATATGTATTTAGGACCAGGTATTCAGTTATCTAACACCTAAAATACAATCTTTAGCCAGCTTAACTTAGGTCTAGATAGCGCTGTGTGAATTGATCTGAGATTATTATTTTATTTATTTATTTAATTTCAATGTACAAAATGTAATAATCCATTTGGAAGACTAAAACCATGCGGAATTTTCTTTAAAAAGGTATTGTTCTAAGTAAATACACATAACCAAGGATTATACATGCGAGAATCAACATAGAAACGCAGTGAATCTTTGTGCAATCAGATAATATTGTTACGTCACTACGAATTTTGTGTAAAATGTTTTCTACAAAAACGTAATTATCATTCACATACTCTTCAATATTATAACAACCTTTTTACAAAGAAAGTGTTCCATAAGACATTTAAATCTTTTTTCTTGCAGATTGAGGACAGACTCTGGCAGTTTTCACTTTCTTGCAAAACCTTCTTAATCAATTTTAATTAATTTGCACTAATATATCATAACAAGACTCTCAAAAAATTTAGCCAGTGTTAAATTCCAGTCGATTATGGTACAAAAATACTATATTACCTATATTGAATATCACGGATAAGAAAGGTTGAAACGGAAACGGAAAATCGAGGTTTTAAGTACCCACATACGAAAACAAATATAATGCTAACTCTCACTGAAAGCTTAGATCTAATCCACCACGCGAATCCGCCCGCAATAGGATTAATTAACCCTCAACGGATTAAGTGATTAATGGTCAACTTTCTTATCTCCTTTAGATAATTAAGCTATATTTAATGATAACATTCCACTACGGACAATGCGATTGTTAGTAATGTGGACTAATCCAAATTCAAATTCAAAAGTCATATATTCATGTAGAACATAGTAGCCGCTTATGAACGTCAAGTTTTTACATTATATTTTTTTTCCTTACCATGCAATTCGGTATATAGATCCAATTGAGAAGAACTGGCAAGAAACTCAATTGAATTACTTTTTTTAAAAGCCAGTTTATTTACAATGCATAGGTATTTATATAGGTGTCTATTTCTGACATCAAATGAAAATCCCGTGCATGAACAACTATTGCCTTGCACGCTCGTCATTCAAGTAATCGTTTAGTGAGTAATAGGCTTTACTCAGTAAATATGATTTAACAGATGTTTTGAATTTATTAAAGGGTAATTCCAATATATCCTTTGATATCTTATTGTAAATTTTTATACCTATTCCCATAAAAAACTTATTAACTTTTTCTAAATGATACTTGGGGACAGCAAGTTTGTCTTTAAATATAATATTAATATTATGAAAATTGCTGTTTTTTGGAAATAAGTCAAGATTTTTATGAACCCATTGTTAGCAATGTATCATGTCAGGTTGATCTCGACCCATGGAAACCACCGTGATAAATTTCCAGGACGAGTCAACTAACCTGATCTCATACTCATTTTATCAGCCTCCACTGGTGCGTCGCTAGCGTAAACCGTTAGCGCAAGCGGGTACACCATTTCAATACCATCCATTAAAAAATGGTTAACTTTTTGAGCAATATTTCATAATATATATTTTGTAAACTCTTTGCACATTTTTATATATTTATTTTTCTATAAATTTTGAATGTATTTTCTTTATAGAACTGTCATATATTTTTTATTGTCACTTGTTTTTTTGTACACGTTTCTTCATTATAAATATTTACCATTTTCTATCCATTGTTTGACTTACATCACACATACAGTCCCTTCATTCTATCGCCTATATTTTGGTCCATCTTCGCTAAAAAACCAACATTTACATGCTACAAAACATAATTCTCAAATATTACTATGAAATATTGCTCAATGTTACATATAGGTTATAAATATTTGATACATTTATTGTTATAAATAATACTTAATATTATAATATTGCGAAAACCTTTAATTTGACTTATTTTTAAGAACATATAATTTATAACTTTGGTATTGATTCGCTGTCATCAGTCATCAATAAATTGAAGAAAAGATACGTATATTAAAACTTGTACATATATCTATTATTATTTCTCTGGTACTGCCAGGTGAGCCCCAAGCTCGTTTGTCACTTATCCTATAAACTAAATCTAAATCTGAATATAGCTAAACATAAGCAGTATGTAGAGAATTAACACGATCTCTACTAAAACAATGATCGCAAACATTTTCTGTTTAGTTAAATCGAGAAATTCCATTAGCGTTTATTACAGGTGCTTTCCAATGCCTTCCCATAAATTACTCCATCGTAGGAAATGGGAGTAACTGCTACACAATAACTAAACCCTTGAACAATCGCCCACAGACTATATAAACATGGCCCAGGATTAAGAGTTATTCTGGGTCTGTATTCCAAAATTTAAATACCAGAGATGTTTCCCGTTTCGTGTATTTTATTTTTCCTTTGCTTTGCGTTTACCTCGTTATAATGATTTATTTGCTTTTACTTATTTGTTTAGTATTTATATTGTTTTTTCTACGGACTCGGTGGTCTAGTGTTTAACCACAGCTTTACTTCCAATGGTCGCGGCTTCGATTCGTCACACGGTACAAATCTGTATTCATGTGTACATACTTGTTTCTTATGTCTAGGTGTGCTCTATGTTTATATTTATAAAAAAATGTACTTTAATATTTGTATCAGTTGTATAGCTTGTATAACAGAAATTCTGTTTGTCCTTGGAATAGGATAGCGCTGTGAAAATTCTAAAATAAAAGTAACATAAGTTACTCCATATGACATTAGCTATCTGTTAATGAAATTCCCGTTAAAATTGGTCTAGTAGTTCCAGAGATTAAATTAGATTTTTATATAAATACCGTATACATATTTTAATTTGCATTTAGTGAAAAGCTAGTAATTTGAAATTCCAAATGGACATTTCAATTTTATTTAGTTGTATACGTTTACTATCTCCACTTGAAGTCCTAAATTCGAATTAGACCTATTCCAAATGGTACCTAAAGGTCTTGAGTTCAAATTAGGCAAAAACTTTGCGTGTTAAATATTTTCTACCGATTAATCAGAGATGAAAACACCGATGTCAAATTAAATTCATTAAAGAGACGTTGGCCCTCTGCCACTTTGGATTCGAATATACATAGCGAAATGTGAGCATGTCAAGTGTTGTGTTCACTACAATGCTACATCGACACTCAACAACGTCTCCTCCTTTTGGAATAATAATAGAACAATTTTTTTATACTGCAATTTTGACATAGCATACAGCCCATCTGATGGTAAACGGTTACCGTAGCCTATGGACGCCTGAAACACCAGGGGTGCGCGTTGCCGACATTATACCCTTCTTGAAAAACCCCATGCGGTAGTCTCTCGAGAAAACCTCGGCAGATGATTTTGCAATCTATGTATATGCGGGAGAAAGCTCCTCTGAAACCACACTGTTCTAGACCATTTAACCATCTTATCCAAGCTAAGTAGAGCTTGTATTGTGAGTACTAGACTACTGATATACATACATATATACATAGAAAACACCCAGGCCGATACAAACGGTTATATAAATTAATATTATATGTATGGTACATATAATATTCATTTATGTAATCGTTTAGGAATGGAACCCGGAAGTAAGGACTTACGATGGTACTAAACCGCTAAACCATATAGACCGAAGGCTAATGTAGATATAATATTATTGAATAAATATTAGTTCCATTCTATTCATATTATGAGCAACACACAAGTTTCTTGCTTATTCTTCTTGTGATGAATCTGCATTCCGAACAAGCGGTAGAATCAAAAAACTTGACATTCAAAAGTGTTTATATTAAGTTTATTTGAATAAAGATTATTTCTATTTCTATGTATGTTATTGTATACTTAGATAAAAAAGGGGAATAAAAGTTTGTATGGAAATTGAAACACTGCAAAAAGCTTATTAAAGTATAAAATTTATACGTATTTAAGACACATCAAAAATGTAAAATAATTATAAATTCTATCCAAGATCACGCGGACGAAGTCACGGGCACAGCTAGTTATAATATAATTTCAAACCCTAATTCTATAACAAACAAATTATAAATTAAATGGTAATTCTCTCATATGAAAACAATTTAAATGTAATTATCTCAGTATACCGAATTAAATATAAAATTAGTCAATATTCACAAATGGCATTCTAATATTAAAGAATTTCGAGGCAAAGTCGAATATTTAAAAGAAATAATCACAATCAGGAAATTGCCTTTAAGATATTTCCTATGGAAAAAAAATCATTGAAAGCTGGGGATCAAACGAATTTCGTTCTTAGCCGGTAAAATTTTTATATTTTTAGGTTAATCTCGTTCAATAGCTATTTTATTGGTAGTCTTTATTATAAAAGTAATAAGTTCTATATTTAGAATTAGCTCTCAACTTGTTTACCATCCATATACATATATTTTATCTTTATTTTACACTAGCCGACCCCACGAACTCCATTCCGCCTCAGAATAAATTTCTGAACACACCCTGTTTGACAGTTTGTATGGGAAAATAAATTGTTGTTTTTACTATTATTCATGCATTTCTTCATATTTTACCACCGTTTAAATCTTTCCTGCACTTCCACGAATATTTCAAGACTGAAATTAGCCAAATTGGTTCAGCCATTCTCGAGTTCTAGCGAGACTAACGAATAGCAATTCATTTTTATTTATATACATAGATGGATGGTAATGGTATGGTGTACCCGCCTGCGCTGACGGTTTACACCAGCGGGGCACCAGTTAAAGATGATAAGATGAACATGAAGTCAGTTAGGCCACCGTGGTAAATTCACCAGGAATTTATCGTGATGGTTTCCAGGGGGAACCGCGTGGAGGTCAACCTGACTAATCCCAACTAACAATCTCCTTCTCCTTCATATACATATTAGAAACTCGTATATCCTTACACATCATCCATATACCTAAGTATGATGAATAGAATAATAATAAACAAAAATATGTTAAAATAATACCTGTAATATTATCATCTATAGGAACTATTCCTAAAACACTACATAAAGCAATAGACGATCTGAAATTAAATAAACTAATCTACATTCCACTACAAAAGGCTGTTATCTTAGATACATGTGCAATAGTCCGTAGCTTCCTAAATGCCACAGAATAAACCATCAAGCAAAATAAAGTAACGAGAGACTTAGCATGTCCCGTCCTCGGTACTAATCACCAGCTTAAGCTGTGAAAAACAGATAATAATAATAATAAAACTCTAATGCATGTGCATACGTGCATAAAAGAAACAAATAATTACAAAAAAAGAAAGATATGCAAATAAAAGGCGGCCTTATCGCTTAAAGCAGCTTATCTCTTACAGACAACCAGGGAGATAGAAGCATTGGGTAAGGGAAAGTTAGGTGGCGTGGTGGTGAATATAATGATGTTAGTCATCCCATTATAGCGAATTCATTAGATATTAACCATAATGGTGGCAGTCATCACTGGTAGCCACTAATAATAAAACCACCACTAAAAATAATAGTAAAACGTTTAATTTAGAAGAAATTATATTTGAAAAAATCAATTTTTTCATTTAACTCAACAAAGTGGTTGCTATTGAAAGAGTTGGCCGTTTTAAATTGAGAAGAATGCAATTTCGTATTTATTAATTTAGCAACAAGTGTTTTGGTACCAAAATATAAAAAGATATGTTTCATAAGACTACCTAATGTACCTTTCCTTTCATATCATTCATATTTCATACTGCAAAGGATATTATTATTAGATATTCATCTTTCTAATTCGCAACTTCGTCTGCGCAAACTTTGATCGCTTAATTCACCGTCTGCCAAAATATTTTTTTATAATTGCTACCGGCATAAGACACTTATATATTTATCTATACTTATACTGGCTTTTTCCCGCGGCTTCGCTCGCGTTAATTTATCCCCTTAGGGATAGAATTTATCAAAATCCTTTCTTAGAGAATCGGGGATCGGGGAAAGTCTCAGCCCGATCGATTTTGACAAAGTTTCATACAAACTTTCATCCTCCATTTTATCCCTTTGGGGGTAGAATAAATCAAAATCCTTTCTTAGCAGATGCCTACGTCATAACATCTACCTGCATGCCAAATTTCAGCCCGATCCGTCCAGTGGTTTGGTCTGTGCGTTGATAGATCACTATATCAGTCAGTCACCTTTGAGTTGTATATATTTAGATAATAACATTATAGATATTATTATTTAAATGTAACACATTCAAAATTTGCATCCATCAGAATATTATCTGGACATATTACCGTAATCTAACTGTTATATGCAAATAAAAATTCGCTTCATTTCATTTAAAGAATGTTGTACAACGCCCTATATCTGTTATCATATAAATTTATGAAAAAATAATACTTAATATGAATTTCATGAAATTGGATTACATCCTATTAATCCAGTGTAAATGAAACGCTTTTTTCGGGCAGTAAGCCGAACGAGTACATGTATGTACATGTATTTAAATATGCCATAGAATTTTAATAAAAAAAACCGTATCGTTATTTTTTCCGTTAAGCCGGGATAACAGTATAGTATGAAGAGGAAATTTTGTTAACGCTACAATGTAATGGTGTATTTACACTGACTAGTAGCCGATATTTAATTTTATTTTATGTATATATATTTTGTTTATAATTTAAACTTTCGTGTTTAATATATATCTTATATATAAAATTCTCGTGTCACAGTTTTCGTTCTCATACTCCTCCGAAACGGCTTGACCAATTCTCATGAAATTTTGTGATCGTATTGAGTAGGTCTGAGAATCGGCCAACATCTATTTTTCATCCCCCTAAATTTTAGGGGTAGTCCAATCCCTAAATTTTTTATTTTTCAGACAAAATTTTTAGTTTCCTCTTTTTTTATGATACAACATACAAAAATACATACAATCCTAAATTTTCACCCTTCTATCATCAACCCCTATTTTTTTATAGCGTTATTAATTTATATGGCAAAACAACGTTTGCCGGGACAGCTAGTTATTTATATTATTTACTAGTTCTTAACATTTTTTTTATATTACTTATTTTGTTTATTGTTTATTAGTGCTGTAATTTTCTAACCCTATTTATAATATATAGGTGGATTCATTCATTCATAGTATAAAACAAAGTCGCTGTCGCTGTCTGTCTGTCCCTATGTATGCCTAAATCTTTAAAACTACGCAACAGCTTTTGAGGCGGCTAACAGATAGAGTGATTCAAGAGGAAGGTTTATATGTCTTGATATTTGATATTTATTTATTCAGTAACAATTTATATTGTGTTTGAAATTATACAATTTTTGCTGATAAGAAATTCATCAACACTGTACACAAAATATTGCTCCAAAAGAAAACAACGCAACCTCTCCCTAAAAAGCTTCCAATTATGTATTTTCTTTAAACTATTGGGTAAAGAGTATAAAGCCTTACTGCTTGTAAACCCTCACCATGCATCACAATATTAAGGGTTGGTTTTATAATGTTACAGTAATCCATTCTACGAGTACTTTCCCTTACGTCTCAATTCTCCCTAGTGTCACTACCAACAATACTTTGTACAAAATCTGTTAATAGCACTATATGTATTGGCATGGTACAGTCAAAATTCTGTAGTCTTTAAAATATTGCTTCCAGGATTGCACTTGTGGTAGACAATATGTATAATACATGTACACTCGTGCGAAGTTGGGGTGTGTAGCTAGTTCTATTATAATTCCTAAGATAAAAGTAAAACTGTGATGTCTGTATAAACACACCTTTATGTTTGGAAATTTGTATCCCGTTCATGTATATTGGAAAATGCGCTTCCCAATATGGGCTTTATTAAAACGGAACATCAGGTGTCATCGGCGTTTTAAAAGCAAATTAACTTGGCACTGCTATTATATGCCTTTACAATAATTATTATAATAATACACATATTTAGGTATTACGACGGCCAGTGGTGTAGCGGTTTAGCATATCGCCTATATCAAATGATCACAGGTTCGATTCCTTAGGTGTTAGAAACATTTGCATTCTTGTTACGATTATTTGTATCAGTCTGCATGTTTTTCTGAATCTAAATATATATAACTCAAAGGTGAATTCATATGTATAACACATGTACACCCGTACAAAGCCGGGGCGAGTAGCTAGTATAGTCTAAAACAAAGTCGCTGTCGCTGTCTGACCGTCTCTATGTATGCTTAAATCTTTAAAACTACGCAACGGATTTTAAAGCGGTTTCCTTAATAAATAGAGTGATTTAAGAAGAAGTTTTATATGTATAATACATGTAAACCGGGGTGGGTAGCTAGTATTATATAAGTCATGCAAAACGCTTTATTTTAAAAAGTTATTATATACGTGCCTTGACCTTTATATGGCATTTATAAGGTTATATCTGCGGATATTTTTATTCTAAATAGAAATGTTAAACTTATGCATGGTATATAGTATACTAAAGGAAGATAAATAAAAATATCACCAACCTTTATAGGGCTTTTATCCATTTTATACATAAAAACACCCATTACAGCCAACTATAGAAGTCATTCAAACATCGGGAAAGAATTTATGAAATTTTTGGTGTATATTTGTTAAGTTTGAGAATGTCATAAGTTTTATACCTCGAACCTACCTTTGAATTCCATATCGATGGTACTTACGGTAAAAGAATAGAATAGAAAATCATTTATTCAAATAAACTTACATTGAAGCACTTTTGAATAGTCATTACATTTTTTAATCTACCGCTCGTTCGGAAAGCTGTCTCATCACAAGAAGTACGAGCAAGAAACTTGCGTGTTGCTCTTTTAAATAATTTTATTATTACTTTACATTTTTAAGTTTAAGTGTATCAATACAAACCACCAATTAGCACTAATTCAATTAAATACTCAAATAGAAAAAATATTGAATATGTAACTACCAGTTAGTTGTGTGGTAGTAATTAAACAATTAATAAGCGGAAATCAGTCATAGTGATTAGAGCAGACCAGTCCCTACAAGCAGCACCCGTTCACGAGTATGACGGATGAGCCAGCCATCACTGCGCTCGACCATATTTTAGGGAGCCCAATGACCCGGCCCACCACGCCGCCACAAGTCTGGACATTTTAGTGAGCATGACTACTTAAAACACTAGACTACGTCAAAGCTACTTACAATTGCCATCTGATAGTTATAGTATTCATATTTTACATAAGAATGCATGCGGCAATCAATACAAAAACCGCTACGCTTTCATATTTCTAAAATCAATCAATTAAAATATATACTAATGTACTTAATTCTTACCTAATATAAAATTATTACTACTACTAAATTAATACTTTATGAGTACATTTTTTAACTCTATTTTATTTAGTTATTTATTTATTAGCATATAAAACAGATTACAATCAATACAATAATATAATTCGCAGCGTGTAATTCGGTACAAAACTGGATTGTAATCCAACACCATGTATGCCTAAAAGCTAAATTATATATATGCTAGATAGCTAGATAAGGTTATATAATGAAAAGTAAACTAAATAGAAAATAATATATGACTACGTAATGCAATGTAATCTAATAATTTGTATTAACATTGTTTTGCATATGTAGTTTTTTCCATAATGCCCAATTTACACTCAGCCCGAGTGGGCAGGGAAGTGAACACGGAAGTTAGCAGCGCGAGAGTGTAAACACGAGTGGAAGCACTTCCCATGCCATTGGCGCTGCCGCTCGCGCTGCCCGGCGCTACCTCGATTGACGGTTTTTCGTGCGCGAGTCAAAGGACTGGCAGCGCGAGTGGCAGGGGAAGCGGCTGAATGTAAACGTAGCATTAGATATTATACTCATGTCGCACATACCTACTTACTTTTATGAACTTTTTTCCACAAAATAATTAATTACGATCCCAAATAGCCATATAAAACATTTAAAAATAAAATTTTAAAATTCAAATATGGAACGTCACGCATAGAACATTGATATTGTGTTGTTTTACTTTATATACATTTTTTCACTTATTCTAGAACATTCCGTGTCGTTACTATTAAATTCAGCGTATAATAAATTCTATCCATTTTTTATTTCATTATTATAACATATCTATTATTCAATGTGTAGGTTGAGAGTTTCGGTTACATTTTAAATGTATATTTGTACAATAAATATTTACAAATAGGTATGTGGTTATAAATGAAATACGAGTATTCAAAATAATATGTTGTAAACTAGTCCTAATTAATAATTATTTGAAAAAAGCTACATCTGAATTACATATTCATTCTTCTCAGTAGAACGTAAAATTAAATTTATTTATCCAAAAAGATTATTATTACAATTTGTTTAAAATTAAATCTGTATAATATACAAAAAAAAACGTTAATAGGGTAGGCAACTGGCCTTATTTTTATTTAGAGAAAATATCAGGCAGGCAACTGGTCTGCTAGATATGTTAATTCATAATTTATACATATACCTATAAAAATAAAGCTCAAAGATAAGTTGTTGTATGTAATATTATTTTATCTGTGGTTATAGGTAATAAGTTCTTCGTCTTCTTTCCTCCGCCTTATTGTAACGATAAATGTGTCCTTTAATATATTGTTTACTAGCTACTCGCCCCGACTTCGTCCGGGTGTACATGTATTATAAATATAATCCTTCCTGTAGAATCAATCTATCTATTAAAAAAATCGCTTCAAAATCCGTTGCGTAGTTTTAATGATTTAAGCATATATTGGGACGGACAGACAGCGACAGCGACTTTGTTTTATACTGTAATGATGCCTTTTCTTTACTGTATGTTACAAATATAGTATATTCTATCTATCTATCTAATTTTATTTAAATAAAATTCATTTCTATTCTAGTCGGCGCCAAAACAAAATGAACAACGTCAAACCCCATCGTTTATTTACGCGACGAATCAAATATTTTAATGATTGTTTACTCACAAAATTTACAACGAAGTTAGCAAACCGTCTGTTAAAAATTTTCGATCAAAATGGCGCCTTTTTAAGTAATAAAAAAGAGTTGCCGCTACAAGAACTTCGTTGCCAAGACATCGCTTTTCAATTTAAACTTCTCCTGACCGTTATTTTGGTTATGTCTATAGTGACAATTGAAAGGTTTGAAGAAATTTGAGACAATCTCGCGTTTAGTCAGCAAAACACAAATTGACAATAAAAATCTAGTCGTGTACTGAAACAGTTATAGAATAGAATAGAAAATCATTAATTCAAATAAACTTAATTTAAGCACTTTTGAATAGTCAACATATCTTTTAAATCTACCGCTCATTCGGAATGTTGTCTCATTACAAGAAGAATAAGCAAGAAACTTGTGTGTCTTTAAATAATCCTTGTAAGTTCACATTTTACAAGTCGAAACGTGTGAACACAATCTACCAACAGCACTAATTTATTTAGGCTCAAAATATAAAAACACAATAAAATTAAATCAGTCATAGTGATAAGCAGATCAGTCCCTACAAGCAGCACTCGTTCACGAGTATGAGCCAGCTATCACTGCGCTCGACCATATTTTAGGGAGCCCAATGACCCGGCCCACCACGCCGCGGCGCCGCCACATGTCTGGACCTTTTAGTGAGCATGAACACTCATTCTACTCGAGTATATTTATATAAAATATGTTTTTTAAATGTTGTATCTATTAAATTCTATATAATCTTGTCAAACCAATATTATCCATAAGCAAAAATTTTCCAATAATATGCAATATTTCAAATTCATTTTATTTTTGCACTTATCGGTTATACATTATGTGGAGTACAAGTTAGTTAAGCCTACAGGTTATAAGTAAGATCGCAGATTCGATTCATCGCACTGCACAAACATTTGTATTCATAATTTCACGATTGTTTGTATTGATCTGGGTATTTTCTATGTATTTACCAAAAAATGTATGTCTGTATTTATATCGGTTGTATAGTACCAATACCATAAACTCTGCTTAGCCAGTTACTAGGTATATGTATAGAGATGAGGTATATTATTATTATTAACTAGCTACTCGCCCCGACTTCGCACGGGTGTACATGTATTATATATATAAACCTTCTTCTTGAATCACTCTATCTATTAAAAACAACCGTTTCAAAATCCGTTGTGTAGTTTTAAAGATTTAAGCATACATAGGGACGGACAGACAACGACAGCGACTTTATTTTTTACTATGTAATGATGTAAAATTGTAAAAATATTACACTATATTTTATTACCTATATTATGAGTAGTATTTTAATAGTTTCTACTTAGTAAGTTGTACTAAATATAAGTTTTACGTTTTGTATAATCGAATGAAAAACTTAGTAAGGGTACATATTGATGCGTTAAATGAAGTCTATCGAAAAGGCTAAAGCTGTATAATAACTTAAAGAATTAATGAGGGAAGGAGGGGGGTGGACAGGAGGGTTGTTGGAAAGTGGTATAAGTTACCTTCTTTACTGGTTGGCATTGGAACTGGGAGGTAACAAACCTGTTTATCTATCGATAAAGGAATAGATAAAATTACATTTTTTAAAATCCTCTTAAACTTGTCACGGAGACATCGAACAGATAACCATGCATAACTTTTACAGAAAAAGTTAATTTTAATGATTTTTAAAACATATACATTAATACTACTCTACTTAGTGACTCTGTATAAGAAATATATTTTGTTTTAATAAATTCATATTATAAAACTACTTGATGACTTAAATAATGTTTTTTTAATAAATTCAGATTAATAAACTGCAAAAGTGTGTCTGTCGGTCTGATTGTTTTGTTTTTTTTTTTATTGATTTGTTTGATTGTTTGTTACCTTCTCGGGATTAAAGGGCTGAACAAATCTTAATAAAATTGAAATGCACGTATACAGATTATAGTACCCACAATTAGTTACAATCCAATTGAACTGCTAGATAAGATGTTCACCCGGCTTCGCACGTTTCGTACACTGACCTTTATATAACACTTATAAGTTTTAAAGATTTAAGCATACATAGGGACAGACCGCGATAGCGACTCAGTCGTATAATATATAATGATGACGTGATGTATACATGACTTATGAAAACTACAGAACAAAAAACATACATGTAACATTCAAGTTATAAGCGTAGATAACATGAAAACAATGAGTAATTCAACAAGTCAAGACGCATATGAATGGTATAAAGGAAGCGGCACGTTCTCGGTTAATATTGAAATTCCATTACAAAGTGGCGTTATAACAATGATATGACGGCGCATATTAAACTTTACGCAAAATACGTGAGATTCTCCAGTTTTCTATAACGAAGATTTCTTATTTTAATAATGTTACCTAATAAATAACCCTGGACAATTAACACAGCGCCATCTAGTCCCACGGTAAGCGGAGCTTGTGTTATGTTATAGATAGTAGACAATAAATACTTAGTTTCTGTTTTTGTAAATACATACATAATATATATAGAAAACACCCAGACTGATACAAATAATCATACTCATGTATACAAATGTTTGCACCGTGCGAGGAATTGAACCCGCGACCATTGGAAGTAAATCGGTTTGCTAATCCGCTAGACCACCGGGCCGTCAAATTAATATTTTAAAAACCTATTGTTGTTTATATTTAAGTTTACAAAATTTTCCCCATTTCAATTCATTCATTCATACTCGTGAACGAGTACTGCTTGTAGGGACTGGTCTGCTCTAATCATTACGACTGATTTACTTTTATTTGCTGAACCAGTTGGTTGTATATTTAATATTTTCTCTATTTCAGTATTTAATTGAATTAGTGCTAGTTAGTAGCTTGTATTCATACACTTCAACTTAAAAATGCATAACAAAGTATATAACAACAAAATTATTTAAAAGAGCAACACGCAAGTTTCTTGCTCATTCATCTTGTGATGAGGCAGCTTTCCGAATGAGCGTTAGATTGAAAAAAAATGTGATGACTATTTAAAAGTGCTTCAATGTAAGTTTATTTGAATAAATGAGTTTCTATTATATTCCTCTTCACAAATAAATGGAGTGATAACTCATTTTCAATGTAACATTATTCGTATTATTCGATAAATTGTTTGAATATAAAAATATAATGAAATAACCTTTAGATATTTCAAATATTTCCAAAGGGACTACACCTTTTACCCTTTATAAAGAGAATGCCATGAATACAAGTCAATAGCGAGGCCCAAAACATTGAAATTTATGAGGGAATAGTAAGAAATTATTCATCGTGTACAAGGCACGTTCGGAGCGACCACAAAACATCATGTCTTGTTAGCTGTAAGCAGGGTTGCCAATTTAAAAACATTTACCCTCGTATAGAGAAATAAAATATATGTCAAAATCTCGTAATATAATATAATAATTATTTATTTCTCCTCACAAAACATGGATAGCAACAAATACAATTAGTATTTTTGATAATATCATCATCTGCTTCTTCCTTATCCCATTTATAATATGTTTTTCGGCGTAATATGTTTTTCTCTTCCATTCATCCCTGTTCGCAGTCATCGCGTTATTTACTTCCTTTCTTACCATATCATCTTTCACACAGTCTATACAGCTCTTTTTCGGCCTTCCTCTGCCCTTATAACCATCCACATTCCTATGTAACACCTTTCTTAAAATATTATCGTGAACTTGGTTGGTAGTTCAAATAGGAGAAGGAAAACTCCGATTTCAAACCAAACAAGCCCTCCTAGAAGAATACTGTGAGTTGAGGCTACCGGGGAAGATCAAGAAAAGAATAATAACCCGAGATAGCAGGTATAACTTGCATCCTACTATTCCCAAGGAGGGTGGAGGTCAGGCAGGCGGCCGGTCATAAAAAAAAATGAAGCCAAAACCTCGTAATATGAATTTGAGTATTTTTGATAATAGATTGCATAAATTTACTATTACTCCGTAACATGGACCATCATAGTATTTTGACCGATTTTCGTGGGACAAAATATCGTAAAACTGTTTTATTCATTCATAATTTAAGAGCTCTTATCTTTAGATCTCTTGCTAGTACCCACGATTATAATCTCTTTAATTGTTAATACGATTCGACTCCAACTTTTACGTTGTTCTGCTTGATACAGCTGTGTCTTGGTCTTCTCCTTCCCCTTCTCCCTTTTCTTTCTATTTTTCCTTCAATAATATTATATTATTCATAAATTAATAGTGTCGTACCATATTCTCCAACTCTTTCCATGTCTATTTTCTAATATTTATTATTTGTCTCATTTCTTTAACCCATTGCAGAACTTCTTCATTTCTGCATTTTGTCTTTCCAGCTCAGTCTTACCATACTACAACTAGTATGAGATTGAAAATAAATTCGTACTGAAGGCCAAATATCTCATATTTATATGTGGACCCCTTGTACGGTCGGCATCCGTCTGATCCGGTCTGGCTGTAAGGTAAAATTCTTACAATTTGCAGTATGATCACATAACATATATAAAGTATACATATACATGCTATTTACGTATTTCATTTCTATAATTACCTTATCGACGGTATCAATAGTCCTATGGTTTCACATATCACATTTCTTTACTTTCGATGGTTGTGAATTCGATTTATTTAAAAGGAAAGGAACGAAAGAAAAAAATCTTGGCGCGTTTAATAGGAAATATCAAGAACGTTTTCAAGGGTGGAGGTCGCCCTAACATGGCACATGCTACCAATGGAGCCACTCATCCTCATTACTAAATGTCCTCTCTGCCCAGGTTTAGTCTTCATTACATTTCAAAATAACAGTAGTGGATTGGATTGAAATTGACATTAAACTTCAAATAAACCTGAAGATTACAGAAAATGATAAACTTCTTAGCATTCTATGGATTCACCGTGCCGGGTCCATCAAGTAGCAGAGAGGAAAATTCCGAACATTTTCCGGGACGGTGACCTGGGTTTAATTTTTAGGGGCCGCTTTGTCAAAATACATCTATACTCCTTACCTTACTACCTTCACCGCTCGTGCTTCTCTTCCAGCCCAGTCAAATCTGGTAGGCTCCTGCTAGTGCAGCTATAGATACACGTTCTAGTACAGAACCCACTACAGTTCTAGACCGGCCAAGATCTATTACAAGATTGCAAGTCATACTTTTAATCAAATATCTAGAAATTTTTATTCTTTATACAATCTTCATTAGATTTTTGGAACGTACCCAATTTTTTTTACAATGAATACAAGACTCCTTTATTTTTATTATTAGATACAGATTAACATACACTGATGTATGAATTGTATTCAATTACACACCACTCACAAAAATAGTATGGGCTGCCAAATAATAAGTATTCTTTCAAGGTCTGTTTTAATGGTTTATTACCAAGAGCATTTCATCTATCAATAATTATAGACATAACAATAAAGATATACATACTCTAATAAAATAACTCTCTTTATGAAGATAATCTGACGAACTCGGTGGTCTACCGGTTTAGCACACCGCACCGCTTTACTTCCGATGGTCAGTTCGATTCTTCGCACAGTGCAAACATTTCTATTCATGAGTATGATTGTTGGTATCGGGTGTTTCCTATTTATATTATGTATGTTATTAAAAAAATGATCTAAGCATTAATATCAGTTATTTAGTATCCAGAACACGAGCTCTGCTTAGCTGAGACTAGACGACGCTGTGTGATCCAGGGTTCTAATTATTATTGTAATCTACAGAGGTAGATGCTATATAAAGTCATATACATCAGCACCTCTGCATCAAATAATTCTCCTACTAATCAACGTGCTTTGTTTAGGTTTCGATGGTGGAATTAATCAGAGATACGGTCAGATCATAACCCACACGTGCATAAACGAAATATCTCCTTTGGAAAGTTTACACCCTATCCTAAGGAGATAAAAACCGTCCTAAGTATATCCTTCAATTCTTGTCCCTGACGGGTCTAGGTAGCGAATTTTAAAAAGGTCGAACACAATAGATATCATCATCATCATCATCATAACAGCTGGGAGACATCTACTGCTGAACAAAGGCCTCCAAAAATCTTCACGACGATCGGTCCTGCGCTGCACGCAACCAACGCCTTCCAGCGATCTTAGATCTCAGATCGTTGGTTCACAATAGATATATGTAGAAATGGGATTGTTAGTAATGTAGATTGATGATTATTGCTAGCAATGTACCATGTCAGGTTGAACTCCAACGCGGTTCCCCCTCGAAACCATCGTGATAAATTCTTAATGAATTTGTCACGATGGGCTAACTGGCCTGATCTCATGCTCATCTTTTCATCCTCCACTGGTGCACCGCCAGCGTAAACCGTTAGCGCAAGCAGGTGCACCATAAAAATCATCAAAAAAAAATTAAATATATGTAGGTCACAATGCTACAGGTGTAAGCTGCTGACGATAGCCCAAAAACCCTCGATGAAATAAAAGTGTAATAAACAGTACATGGACAAATTGGTTTAAAGAAATTAATTAATTCAGAAGTAAATTATTCCAAATTATTAAACATAATGTTTATGATAAATTTAATGGCCAAAGCTAAGGCACAAAATATGTAATATAGGAAAATGGGTAGTGCAATATAGGAAAAGCAATAAAATAGGTTGAATATAAAGTTAAGTACGGGGACGTGTGAAAAGCAGAACTCCCATTAGGTGCAGCTGGGCCACATTTACTCGTATGCCGCAAATCGAACCCTAAACAAAAGTCGGCAGTAACTGTAAACTCGGGTATTGACCTGAATGAAGGTTGCCTCGTTCAGACCAAAGTAACGAACGTTTAAGTAACGATTGCGTGTTTTAGTTTAACAAAGCAAACCAAAATACTATATTTTTTAATAAGTTTTTCATAAATATATACCGTTTATTGTTTATGAACTTATTTATATACTTTTTATTGTACCAGATATATTACAGGAATTAAAATTAATAGAGTATAAAATACAATCTTATTGCGTATGCAATCTTTTCCAGACAGCCTTTAAGTAGAGAATAAAATACAAAAAATTGAGTTATTAGTAGGTACGAGTACTAGTAGAAAGAAATGTTATAAAGGATGTTCGTGTACCCTCAGATTAAAGTCGTATCCGTCAGGCAGGAGTTGGCATTCAGCCGCTGCATAAGTCATTCCACGGGTTTAGAGTGCCATCTGTACTTCTGCACTTCTTTCTTCTTCTAAAAAACCACTTTCGGGGTTTTTCTGCAAGCAGCAGAGTTGTGTAGTACTTAGCTCTCACTTACTAAGTAGGTACGTTATTTATAATATATTTTAAAGCACACATAAAAATGGTAGTCCTCTTTTAATATTTATATATTACCACAGATAAGATAATATTACATATTACTTATCTATAAATTAAGAAATAGTATTTAATATTTTTATGTTTGTTAAGTTTGAAGATTATTGTACGTTTTTAATCGTTTTAAGCGAATAAGTTTATATTTATTTTGTTTTATTACAACTTGAGGCATTAAATATTTCAGGCAATTATAATTGTAACGGTTGATATAGAAGAAAATACCAGAATTTAGAATCAGTTAAAACAGAGGTGAGATCGAACGCTGCAAACAAAAGGCAGCAAGCCGACTAGTCTGCAGAAAAACCGCGAGAGGCGCTTCGGGCAGGCTCGCAACATCGTTCGTGTTTATTTAAATTAAAAACATTATATATTAAATATTAGGAATTTTAGTTATCACCTACTGTAATAATCTAAATCCATAATAGTTATTTAAATATAAATTTGGGGTATCACATTTCCCTTCAGTAGAAACACAGTTATGTATTGTGTTACGAGCTCTTTATAACATGTCTCAATAAGTCTACAGCTTCTGGAGACTTCTCCTTGGGAATATAATAATAAATATTGGATATTGAACACTTGTAACTAATAATATTGATATTGAAAATTTGGCCGCATTTCTTAGTTTTGGACACAGTCCAAAAGTAACAATTTCTCGCAAAATTGCAAGTGCACACAAATTTATATTTACACTAGTCCTATTATTAGTAATACTAGGTACTAACTGCACCTGCCCGATACAGTTTCTAAATTATTTTAGTTTTACAACTGATTCGTAAACTAAATATATTAGAGTTAGTACTATAGTCCTTACTAATAGTATAAATACGAAAGTAACTCTGTCTGTCTGTCGTGATTCCAGATAAAAATGAAACCGATTCAAAATAAATTTGGTACACAGTTAGTCTAGACCCTGGGAAAGGACATAGGTTATTTTTAATGCCAAAAAAGGGTTATAAGGGGTTGAAAGTGGAGATAAAAGGTACCGACGTTACGGTCACCCATCCAACAAATGACTTGGCCTTAACGTCGCTTGACTCTGTTATTCGATAAATGTTTGTACATGTGTAGGAACCTCATAAATATGTATGACAATGCTAAACATAGAAAGACAGGAGTATTTACAATGCAAAGTGATTACATTTCCAGTGGGAGCACACGACGTAACTTTGTCAAAATGTTTTAACAAAGTTTGCCGAAGTTAATGACCTCTGCGACTTCACAGAGAAGGTGTTAAGTGGAGGAGTGCAAAATCCAAATGTGAAATATACTAAATGTGTGTAAAAAAATATATAATAATAATAATCACAGGACAATTCACACAACGCCATCTAGTCCCAAGTTAAGCTAAAGCTTGTATTATGGGTACCTACTAGAAAACTGATACAAAATATTTTTTCCGTAATTACATAGAAAACGTCCAGACCGATACAAACAATCATACTCATACAAATGTTTGTACCGTACGAGGAATCGAACCCGCGACCATCGGAAGTATAGCGGTGTGCTAAACCACTACACCACCAAGCCCTCCGTAATGGACTTCGCCTAATTAATAATTAAATAAAAAACTATTAAACTTGTATGAGTATAAAACACATGTTAGTAGAGCTACATCAACAGACATGTGTTTATACCAAATATTTATAATTATTAATACCCTAAATGACTGGTACGCGAGTCGGCAGTAATTGAAAACAAATGTTTGTATTACGCTGCACATTGATAATGTTTGAATATTCATTGTGCGATTACCCTAAACCGATGGAGGTTGTGTACTTGTCACGAGCAAATTGAAGCATTTGATCTATTATATTGTAATTTACATCTGTAGAGTAATATAAACAAAACAATTATATATTTTTTTAGTAACGTACATATGAATGTTGATGGTTATAAGGGCAGAGGAAGACAGAAAAAGAGATGGATGGACTGTGTGAAAGATGATATGGTCTCACCATATCATCTTTCAAGGGAGTAAATAACGAGATGACTGTGAACAGGGATGAATGGGAGAGAAAAAATATTACGTCAACTACAAATAAATGGGATAGGGATGAAGCTTTTTTAGTGAATCCATTAAAAAACTAAGTAAATTGAAGATAAGAATTATCTGGATAACGTTAGATTGCAAACAAAAAAAAACGCATCAAAATCTGTACTTAAGTTTTGGAGTTACGATGCCATAAAAAATAAAAACATCCTTTCAAAGAATAGGATATTTAAATTGTTATTATTTTATATATTAAATAGTCTTACTAAATAATTATTATATCTTTGATTAGTAAATTAAAATCACTATGCCGAATTAAGAAAACATGTAATAAACTGTAATATCTTATGATCTTCCACTGGTGCACCATTTCATTATCATCCATATGAAAAAAAAAACAAATCTAGGAAGAACTGAAATAAGGGATGAAAAATTTGTGTAAACGAAATCCTAGGTAACAGTTAATAGTATAGAAAATAATAATTATCTCAGGACAATTCACACAGAGACATCTAAACTTAAGTTAAACTAGCTAAAGCTTGTGTTATAAGTACTAGACAATTGACAGAAATACATAGATAGAAAATACTCAGAACGATACAAACTATCATATTCATGAATACGACTGTTTGTACCGTGTGAGGAATGTAACCTGCGACCATCAGGAGGCAGTATGCTGAACCGCTAGACTACCGAGGCCGTCAAAGTGCAAATAAAATTATCCTTCCAAAGACTAAATTGTTATTCTTTCAAATTGTCAAACTAAATAGTTACTCTATAGATACAGAGTTTGAACATCTCTCAAAGGAGGGCACAGACGTCGCATCTTTATTTACTTTGGAGCACTGCAGTTTACTCGTCGAAAACGGGCGTTTCAAATGGATTTAATACAAAAAATAAACAAATTTATGTCTCAAATGCTTTATAAATAAATACATCTTCACTTAAAAATTTAAAAATAATTTCTATTTTCTTTTTCATTCATTCTGAATGTAGCTTATGTTATAATTACAATAGAAATTTATTACTTTCTTGATTTCATCGTTATTGGTTTTTATCATGTTTGTCATATACATAAAATAATTTCATTTTGTGTGTATTTATTTTTTCTAATGGTAAACAAGCTGAGGACTCACCTGATGGTAAATAATAAAAAAAAACCATTAATACTTATAAACATAAAGAGCGCTACGCAACAGTGATGTGATACCGAAGAACTAAGATGTCATGCCTCATATTTTGTATATCTTATCATCATCATCATCATTACATAGTATAAAACAAAGTCGCTTCGCTGTCTATCCCTATGTATGCTTAAATCTTTAAAACTAAGCAACGGATTTTATTGACGAAGTGGTTTTTTTTTAATAGATAGGAGTGATTCAAGAGGAAGGTTTATATATATAATACATGTACATCCGTGCGAAGCCGGGGCTAGTAGCTAGTTAATATTATAAACGCGAAAGTTTGTGAGTATGGAAGAATATGATGTTTATCACTCTTTCCGCAGAAACTACTGAACGGATTTTGTTGAAACATTGCAGTGATATAGCTTACATCAGAATAACAGAGTAACTAGTTAATGCGAAAGTTTGTGAGTATGGAAGAATATGATGTTTATCACTCTTTCCGCAGAAACTACTGAACGGATTTTGTTGAAACATTGCAGTGATATAGCTTACATCAGAATAACAGAGTAACTAGTTAATGCGAAAGTTTGTGAGTATGGAAGAATATGATGTTTATCACTCTTTCCGCAGAAACTACTGAACGGATTTTGTTGAAACATTGCAGTGATATAGCTTACATCAGAATAACAGAGTAACTAGTTAATGCGAAAGTTTGTGAGTATGGAAGAATATGATGTTTATCACTCTTTCCGCAGAAACTACTGAACGGATTTTGTTGAAACATTGCAGTGATATAGCTTACATCAGAATAACAGAGTAACTAGTTAATGCGAAAGTTTGTGAGTATGGAAGAATATGATGTTTATCACTCTTTCCGCAGAAACTACTGAACGGATTTTGTTGAAACATTGCAGTGATATAGCTTACATCAGAATAACAGAGTAACTAGTTAATGCGAAAGTTTGTGAGTATGGAAGAATATGATGTTTATCACTCTTTCCGCAGAAACTACTGAACGGATTTTGTTGAAACATTGCAGTGATATAGCTTACATCAGAATAACAGAGTAACTAGTTAATGCGAAAGTTTGTGAGTATGGAAGAATATGATGTTTATCACTCTTTCCGCAGAAACTACTGAACGGATTTTGTTGAAACATTGCAGTGATATAGCTTACATCAGAATAACAGAGTAACTAGTTAATGCGAAAGTTTGTGAGTATGGAAGAATATGATGTTTATCACTCTTTCCGCAGAAACTACTGAACGGATTTTGTTGAAACATTGCAGTGATATAGCTTACATCAGAATAACAGAGTAACTAGTTAATGCGAAAGTTTGTGAGTATGGAAGAATATGATGTTTATCACTCTTTCCGCAGAAACTACTGAACGGATTTTGTTGAAACATTGCAGTGATATAGCTTACATCAGAATAACAGAGTAACTAGTTAATGCGAAAGTTTGTGAGTATGGAAGAATATGATGTTTATCACTCTTTCCGCAGAAACTACTGAACGGATTTTGTTGAAACATTGCAGTGATATAGCTTACATCAGAATAACAGAGTAACTAGTTAATGCGAAAGTTTGTGAGTATGGAAGAATATGATGTTTATCACTCTTTCCGCAGAAACTACTGAACGGATTTTGTTGAAACATTGCAGTGATATAGCTTACATCAGAATAACAGAGTAACTAGTTAATGCGAAAGTTTGTGAGTATGGAAGAATATGATGTTTATCACTCTTTCCGCAGAAACTACTGAACGGATTTTGTTGAAACATTGCAGTGATATAGCTTACATCAGAATAACAGAGTAACTAGTTAATGCGAAAGTTTGTGAGTATGGAAGAATATGATGTTTATCACTCTTTCCGCAGAAACTACTGAACGGATTTTGTTGAAACATTGCAGTGATATAGCTTACATCAGAATAACAGAGTAACTAGTTAATGCGAAAGTTTGTGAGTATGGAAGAATATGATGTTTATCACTCTTTCCGCAGAAACTACTGAACGGATTTTGTTGAAACATTGCAGTGATATAGCTTACATCAGAATAACAGAGTAACTAGTTAATGCGAAAGTTTGTGAGTATGGAAGAATATGATGTTTATCACTCTTTCCGCAGAAACTACTGAACGGATTTTGTTGAAACATTGCAGTGATATAGCTTACATCAGAATAACAGAGTAACTAGTTAATGCGAAAGTTTGTGAGTATGGAAGAATATGATGTTTATCACTCTTTCCGCAGAAACTACTGAACGGATTTTGTTGAAACATTGCAGTGATATAGCTTACATCAGAATAACAGAGTAACTAGTTAATGCGAAAGTTTGTGAGTATGGAAGAATATGATGTTTATCACTCTTTCCGCAGAAACTACTGAACGGATTTTGTTGAAACATTGCAGTGATATAGCTTACATCAGAATAACAGAGTAACTAGTTAATGCGAAAGTTTGTGAGTATGGAAGAATATGATGTTTATCACTCTTTCCGCAGAAACTACTGAACGGATTTTGTTGAAACATTGCAGTGATATAGCTTACATCAGAATAACAGAGTAACTAGTTAATGCGAAAGTTTGTGAGTATGGAAGAATATGATGTTTATCACTCTTTCCGCAGAAACTACTGAACGGATTTTGTTGAAACATTGCAGTGATATAGCTTACATCAGAATAACAGAGTAGTAGTTAGTAACTACTACTCTGTTATTCTGATGTAAGCTAGTAACTAGTTAATGCGAAAGTTTGTGAGTATGGAAGAATATGATGTTTATCACTCTTTCCGCAGAAACTACTGAACGGATTTTGTTGAAACATTGCAGTGATATAGCTTACATCAGAATAACAGAGTAACTAGTTAATGCGAAAGTTTGTGAGTATGGAAGAATATGATGTTTATCACTCTTTCCGCAGAAACTACTGAACGGATTTTGTTGAAACATTGCAGTGATATAGCTTACATCAGAATAACAGAGTAACTAGTTAATGCGAAAGTTTGTGAGTATGGAAGAATATGATGTTTATCACTCTTTCCGCAGAAACTACTGAACGGATTTTGTTGAAACATTGCAGTGATATAGCTTACATCAGAATAACAGAGTAACTAGTTAATGCGAAAGTTTGTGAGTATGGAAGAATATGATGTTTATCACTCTTTCCGCAGAAACTACTGAACGGATTTTGTTGAAACATTGCAGTGATATAGCTTACATCAGAATAACAGAGTAACTAGTTAATGCGAAAGTTTGTGAGTATGGAAGAATATGATGTTTATCACTCTTTCCGCAGAAACTACTGAACGGATTTTGTTGAAACATTGCAGTGATATAGCTTACATCAGAATAACAGAGTAACTAGTTAATGCGAAAGTTTGTGAGTATGGAAGAATATGATGTTTATCACTCTTTCCGCAGAAACTACTGAACGGATTTTGTTGAAACATTGCAGTGATATAGCTTACATCAGAATAACAGAGTAACTAGTTAATGCGAAAGTTTGTGAGTATGGAAGAATATGATGTTTATCACTCTTTCCGCAGAAACTACTGAACGGATTTTGTTGAAACATTGCAGTGATATAGCTTACATCAGAATAACAGAGTAACTAGTTAATGCGAAAGTTTGTGAGTATGGAAGAATATGATGTTTATCACTCTTTCCGCAGAAACTACTGAACGGATTTTGTTGAAACATTGCAGTGATATAGCTTACATCAGAATAACAGAGTAACTAGTTAATGCGAAAGTTTGTGAGTATGGAAGAATATGATGTTTATCACTCTTTCCGCAGAAACTACTGAACGGATTTTGTTGAAACATTGCAGTGATATAGCTTACATCAGAATAACAGAGTAACTAGTTAATGCGAAAGTTTGTGAGTATGGAAGAATATGATGTTTATCACTCTTTCCGCAGAAACTACTGAACGGATTTTGTTGAAACATTGCAGTGATATAGCTTACATCAGAATAACAGAGTAACTAGTTAATGCGAAAGTTTGTGAGTATGGAAGAATATGATGTTTATCACTCTTTCCGCAGAAACTACTGAACGGATTTTGTTGAAACATTGCAGTGATATAGCTTACATCAGAATAACAGAGTAACTAGTTAATGCGAAAGTTTGTGAGTATGGAAGAATATGATGTTTATCACTCTTTCCGCAGAAACTACTGAACGGATTTTGTTGAAACATTGCAGTGATATAGCTTACATCAGAATAACAGAGTAACTAGTTAATGCGAAAGTTTGTGAGTATGGAAGAATATGATGTTTATCACTCTTTCCGCAGAAACTACTGAACGGATTTTGTTGAAACATTGCAGTGATATAGCTTACATCAGAATAACAGAGTAACTAGTTAATGCGAAAGTTTGTGAGTATGGAAGAATATGATGTTTATCACTCTTTCCGCAGAAACTACTGAACGGATTTTGTTGAAACATTGCAGTGATATAGCTTACATCAGAATAACAGAGTAACTAGTTAATGCGAAAGTTTGTGAGTATGGAAGAATATGATGTTTATCACTCTTTCCGCAGAAACTACTGAACGGATTTTGTTGAAACATTGCAGTGATATAGCTTACATCAGAATAACAGAGTAACTAGTTAATGCGAAAGTTTGTGAGTATGGAAGAATATGATGTTTATCACTCTTTCCGCAGAAACTACTGAACGGATTTTGTTGAAACATTGCAGTGATATAGCTTACATCAGAATAACAGAGTAACTAGTTAATGCGAAAGTTTGTGAGTATGGAAGAATATGATGTTTATCACTCTTTCCGCAGAAACTACTGAACGGATTTTGTTGAAACATTGCAGTGATATAGCTTACATCAGAATAACAGAGTAACTAGTTAATGCGAAAGTTTGTGAGTATGGAAGAATATGATGTTTATCACTCTTTCCGCAGAAACTACTGAACGGATTTTGTTGAAACATTGCAGTGATATAGCTTACATCAGAATAACAGAGTAACTAGTTAATGCGAAAGTTTGTGAGTATGGAAGAATATGATGTTTATCACTCTTTCCGCAGAAACTACTGAACGGATTTTGTTGAAACATTGCAGTGATATAGCTTACATCAGAATAACAGAGTAACTAGTTAATGCGAAAGTTTGTGAGTATGGAAGAATATGATGTTTATCACTCTTTCCGCAGAAACTACTGAACGGATTTTGTTGAAACATTGCAGTGATATAGCTTACATCAGAATAACAGAGTAACTAGTTAATGCGAAAGTTTGTGAGTATGGAAGAATATGATGTTTATCACTCTTTCCGCAGAAACTACTGAACGGATTTTGTTGAAACATTGCAGTGATATAGCTTACATCAGAATAACAGAGTAACTAGTTAATGCGAAAGTTTGTGAGTATGGAAGAATATGATGTTTATCACTCTTTCCGCAGAAACTACTGAACGGATTTTGTTGAAACATTGCAGTGATATAGCTTACATCAGAATAACAGAGTAACTAGTTAATGCGAAAGTTTGTGAGTATGGAAGAATATGATGTTTATCACTCTTTCCGCAGAAACTACTGAACGGATTTTGTTGAAACATTGCAGTGATATAGCTTACATCAGAATAACAGAGTAACTAGTTAATGCGAAAGTTTGTGAGTATGGATGAATATGATGTTTATCACTCTTTCCGCAGAAACTACTGAACGGATTTTGTTGAAACATTACACTGATATAGCTTACAACAGAATAACATATAGGCTATAAACTTCCAGCAGGTGAAACTGCAGCACAGCTAGTAACCTATAAAGCAAACTACCAGCTGCTACCTACGTCTACATTTTACCATCGCTTCAGTCTCGGAGGAACTTCCTCCCGCGTACACTTAGATTGTGGAAGGAACTACCTGCCGAGGGTTTTTCGAGAGTGTATTAAGGTTTCAAAAGTCGGCAACGAGCACGTGAAACTCCTGTTGTTTCAGGCGTCCATAGGCTACGGTAACCGTTTACCACCAGATGGAGCATATGTTTGTTTGCTACCGCCGTAATATAAGAATATGGACGCCTGAAATACCAGGGGTACTATCGTTACCATCAGGTGGATCGTATGCTTGTTTGTCGACATCGTAGTGTGCTGGATTCCCACCATAGTTGTAAAAAAACCTTAGTTGCTGTAATAGTTATATAGAGGAGCCTATGCAAATCACGATAAATAACCCTGAACAATTAACACAGCGCCATCTAGTCTCACATTAAGCAAAGCTTGTGTTATGGGTGCTAGACAACTGATATAAATACTTAGATATTTTTTTTGTAAATACATAATGTATATAGAAAACACCCAGACCGATACAAACAATCATACTCATGAATACAAATGTTTGCACCGTGCGAGGAAACGAACCCGCAACTATCGGAAGTAAAGAGGTGTGATAAACCGCTAAATCACCGAGGCCGTCTATTGACGTTTAATGACTTTTAATTCATTATATAAAACTTCTCCCTAGTTATACTGCTAATGACGGTACTTAGAAACACATCTGATTCGTCATTCAGCCTTTGTTAAACTTTATATCTTATCTCAAACTTTATACTCACTCTTACAAAAACTTAAACTTACTTTGATAATCTTAAATCAAGGAATTTATATTCCACTAGCCGTACCCGCGACTTCGCGTGGAATTATACTTTATTTTTCTAAATTAAAATAATGTTTCTAAAATAAAAGTAGCCTAAGTTACTACTTATTACATTAGCTGCCTGCCAAAAAAAGTGCCGTCAAAATCGGCCATTTCAGAGATTAGCTGGAACAAACAGACAGACAGACAACAATTTAATAAAATGTTTTTTTTGGTGTATGTACCGTATTTATATTACAAACAGACCCTCCAATTTTATTTATATGTATATAATACGTCCCCTATTTTATTCCCTTGGGGGTAGAATTAATCAAAATCCTTTCTTAGCGGATGCCTACGTCATAACATCTACCTGCATGCCAAATTTCAGCCCGATCCGTACAGTAGTTTGGGCTGTGCGTTGATAGATCACTATGTCAGTCACCTTTGAGTTATATATATTTAGATATATTACAACCCAATTTATTTAGAATCATGCGACAACTAGACTACGGGCAAAGGGAAAAGGTCAGAAAAAAATATAAACGGAAACGAAGTAAAATCACATGCGACCAATGCGATCGAGGAACGAGGACGGTCGCCATTTTTTTAATTAGACTGAGATTACAACCACAATGTATACCTAGTGTTCATTTATTTATTTATTTATTTATTTACTAGCTACTCGCCCCGGCTTCGCCAGGGTATACATGTATTATACATATACAGCCTTCCTCTAGAATCACACTATCTTTAAAAAAAACGCTTCAAAATCCGTTGCGTAGTTTTAAAGATTTAAGCATACATAGGGACAGAGAGCGACAGCGACTTTATTTTGTACGTAATGATTCTTTAGCACACAAAAATGTATACATGGCGAACTTAATGCCTGATGGCATTCTCTACCAGTCGACCGTCGCGTTTATCAGAGATAGCATGGCGGTGCACTTTAATAATTAATATAAAAAAATAAAAACAGATAAATACAGACAAATTATATTATCGGGATTGATTCAATTTTTTACGCTAGATGGAGCTGCCTCCACAGGAAAACTGTATTGAAGACGTAGTCTTGTTAACGTACGTAACGTAATCTTCAATACAGTTTCCTATGTTCAGTAGTGTTTCAATTTATAGTTATAAAAACAGTAATTAGATAAACAAATAAATATATATGCAAATTTATAAACATACTAATATACCCGTATAAAATATATAATTACATAACATAAATAAACGAAATATAAAAGCTTATGTATTACATAGAAATCTACACAGATAAATAAAATTGCAGTATACTACATGCATATGAATATAAATACGGTACATACACCAAAATAACATTTTTTACAATTTTTGTCTGTCTGTCTGTCTTTGTTCCGGTTAATCACTAAAATCGTTGAACCGATTTTGATGGGCCTTTTTTTAGCAGGTGGCTGATGTAATAAAGAGTAACTTAGGCTACTTTTATTTAAGAAAAATAAAGTTAAATTCCACACGAATGAAGTCGCGGTAACGTCTAGTACAATATAAAATTAATCTATAATAAATATTTTTAATTCAGTAATTTACTAGCTATATTTCGCGACTTTACTCACATGAATTATAAATCCTTTGTGGGCAGAATACAGACGATCCGAGATACAGCTTCCGACACGTTTGATCTGGCTGCAACTGATAAACACGGTGACAGATGTCCGCACTACCGTATCGCGCTTGATTAGTTCCACTAGGTCTGTTTCAATTGTTTCATTTCTACTATTTTATTTATTTATCGATTATTGATTTTTTTTTATTCATATACACATTTCTTTTTCATTCACTCTATTAATTTTTGCGGCGTGAAAAGGTTTCAAACAGATAGAAAGGTAGATAAAGTTCCGCATTTACAATATTTATAAATATCATAATATTTTTTTTTATTTACCAGATCACTTATTTATTATACAATATAGTGACATTAAATATACCTCTTGAAACTATAGGGTGAATATTTGCATTACGAGGGAGTCGAACCCGAGACCATGGAAAGATATGGTAAGAAGGAACTCCAATAAGGTAAATAAATAAATATATATTTACGAAGCATATTAAAATTAAAATATTTACCGTAAGATAAAAAATAAATAAAAAATAAACATTAAATATACCTCTTAAATCTATTGTCTACATATTTGTATTACGAGGGAATCGAACCCGAGACCAAAGAAAGATAAGACAATACAATAAGGTCATCAAATGTAAACAAATAAATGCATATTTCCTAAGCAAATTAAAATGAAAATATTTACACTAAGATTAAAAATAAAGAATATCCAATTATAAGGACCTTAGATTTTCTCTTAAAAAATAAAACAGAGCAAAGAAAGAAAAATATAATGCAAACAAAACGTTACAGTAGCGAATGTTGAATTGCTTCGGAATTGCTTCGGAATTGTAATTGCCAATGTTGAAATCTGGTAAGCAAAAGTCAACACCACTTAGCATTCCAACAATTCCTCGTTTGTTCTTCAGCAAATATTGGTATTGAAAAGATCATTTTTATATATGATTTGGTTTGCAATTTATTTATGTTACATCTGGCAACATAATATTCTTGGACAATTTACACAACACCATGTAGTCCCAAGCTAAGTAGAGTTATTGTTACTAAACAACTGATATAAATGTTTAAATATTTTTTAACATACATTATATGTGCATAGAAAATACCCAGACCAATACAAACAATCATATTCATAAATACAAATGTTTGTACCGAATGACGAATCGAAACTGCGACCACAAATTGTAATATATGTAATATTACATACGAGACCATTGGAAGTAAAGCGCTGTGCTAAATCGCTAGATCAGCGAGGCTGTGTTATGTTATTTATATAACAACATTGGTCTATATATATATATATATATAATATACTATAAAATAATAATATTATCTTTGTGGTCACCACAATCACTATGGAGAGGAGAAAAGAACGCAGTGCCCTTCGACCAGTAGTCTTGGCAATTGGTAATTAATTTTTCAATTTCAATAACGATTAGTTTCAGTAAATACAATATAAATTGATGACCTCGGTGGTCTAGCGGTCTAGCACACCACTTTACGACCGATGGTCGCGGGTTCGATTCCTTGCACGGCACAAACATTTGTATTCATGAGTATGATTGTTTGTATCGGTCTGGGTGTTTTCTATATATAATATGTATGTATTTACCAAAAAGAAAAATATGTATGCATATTATTGTATATGTATCAGTTATCTAGTACTCATAACACAAGCTTTAGCTAGCTTAATTTGGGTCTAGATGGCGCTGTGTGAATTGTCCTGAGATTATTATTATTAATACAATCCCCCTGGAAGGCATCGCATTTCCTCACCATGATAAACTATCAGATCTTTTTGTTTAACGTGTGCATAATCTACTTAAAATCCTCGCCCCGCCAGAGGGATGGCAAGGCGGTGTGTCAGATTTGTACCCACAAAAAACCACACTGTCACTGCACGCGCCTATACCAGAGCCAAGGTATTCGCTTGTGCATTCTACTATCAGACCTTTTTGTTTAACGTGTGCATAATCTACTTAAAATCCTCGGCCCGCCAGAGGGATGGCAAGGCGGTGTGTCAGATTTGTACCCACAAAAAACCACACTGTCACTGCAAGCGCCTATACCGGAGCCAGGGTATTCGCTTGTGCATTCTACTATCAGACCTTTTTGTTTAACGTGTGCATAATCTACTTAAAATCCTCGTCCCCGCCAGAGGGATGGCAAGGCGGTGTGTCAGATTTGTACCCACAAAAAACCACACTGTCACTGCAAGCGCCTATACCGGAGCCAGGGTATTCCCTTGTGCATTCTACTATCAGACCCTTTTGTTTAACGTGTACATAATCTACTTAAAATACTCGCCCCGCTTGAGGGATGGCAAGGCGGTGTGTCAGATTTGTACCCACAAAAAACCACACTGTCACTGCAAGCGCCTATACCGGAGCCAGGGTATTCTCTTGTGCATTCTACTATCAGACCCTTTTGTTTAACGTGTGCATAATCTACATACTTAAAATCCTCGCCCCGCCAGAGGAATGGCAAGGCGATGTGTCAGATTTGTACGCACAAAAAACCACACTGTTACTGCACGCGCCTATACCGGAGCCAGGTATTCGCTTGTGCAGCCTACTCCGAATAGATTAACAGATCTAACATCATTACCTTCCACCATCACCCCGCCAACATATACCGTTACCATATGCAATCACAGCATTATCATCTATTAAAAACGTCTCACACGCTTCCACTTAACTTTAACATTCCCTAACAATATGTATAAGTATATTGAACACGTAGTACATAGACAACTGAGACAATACAGAGCAAATCACCCTTCAAAGAGCCAATCTAGTCACCGATCACATGATCTCGCTCGTGTTTACCCGCCATTCAGACACGGAATGGCGTCAACACAATAAAATATTACGACTTCTTTGATCCGAGATTGGAGCGGGTTTTATTCACTGCACTGTGACGTTATTTGCTGAGACTCGAGTTTCGCTGCGCATACAGTATTTGTTAAAGTATCAGATCTATAATCATTATATTTTTTTTTAATGGATGATAATGGAATGTGCATTCTCCTGTGCGAACGGTTTACTTAGGATGATTAGATGAGCATGAGGTCAGGTCAGTTAGCCCATAGTGGTATCGTCATCATGAATTTATCATCCTCCACTGGTGCCCCGCCAGCGTAAACCGTTAGCGCACACAGGTGCACCATTCCTTTATCATACATAAAAAAAATACATTAACGACTGAATTACATGTAATATTACAAAAAAAATACATACAAAAAAGAAGAAAATATATAGTTAAATGATTGTGTTAGTCAAAATTCTTTATTAGACTGAGTTCCGTATACAAAAATATATAATGAAATTCATAATAGACAATTTTAAGAATTAAACTATATGGCCAAAACGTCAGCAACAGATAATACAATTATTTAAAAAAAAATAGAATTATTCGTTTTAAGAATTCAGAAGTAAATGAAATAATATAAATCCATTCAGTAATGAAATGGACTTCCGCAAACTAACACCTATTCTAACACAAAAAATTACTAACACAATTCAATAAAATACTCAGCCCTCTACTCTTCTCTATACATATAGCTCAGTCTCGCCTATTTCAGCCAAGCAGCTTGCTTTGTAAACTTCTTCGTTTTCAGGGTGAAATTACAGTATAAGAGGCATCTTTGTGCTCCTGAAACGCATAGTTGTACATTACATGATAATAGTCTATGGTTCATGTATATAAGCAAAAGCTACCATTTTCTATCAGTCGGACCGTAAGCTTCAATATTCGTAAAAAAAGACGCAGTTTAAAATTTATAAAAACCGAAACAACGTCATAGCAAATCTCTGTGGAACTCTTGTTATGTTTTTTTAATAGCCATAGAAACAGCTATTATAAAACTTCACCTTTGTAATGCCAAGTTTACAACGAAAATGACCGAAGTTCCATGACATATGAGAGCAGATAAAACCCGCGGGCATGTTTATAGCTGTGCAATTTCGAGTCAATGGCGAAATCTTGTCGTAAACCGACCGCTATATTCATGTCGATAACCTTTACATTGTCTGCTCTGCTAACAATCTTCATATTATTAAGACATAATAAAAATAAATATAAAAAGATACAATAAAATTGTAACAGCCGTTTATTGTCTGCGATTTGATTGATTCGGTTAGTCTAAACGCGTTAAAATTACGATTGTAATGTCTGATGGATGCTGTTAACGCAGTTCGAATGCTGTTTTTGGCAAAGATTCACTTTGATCTATGGTAACGTCATCTTATTATTATATAGTCACTAGTTCATCCATCAAACGTTGTATTGTTATATAAATTATTATCACTATTGAAAAATAATGTTGGAGGGGTGAAAATTTAGAAATGTATGTATTTTCTAATGGCATATCTAAAAAAAAAATCTTGCTCAAAAATAATAATATCACATCACTTAGTCAATCCGTATCAATTTCGGAGATTTAGTATCAGTTTAGAATTGCTTGTACTTTTATATATGTTATTGGAGGCTATAGATCTCCCGTCTAATTCAAAAGGGTATCGAAATTACGACGAGCTATACCCAGGTTCTAACCACTAGCGGTGCCCTCAGACTACAGTCGTATCCGTCAGGTGTGAGTACATAATTCCATCCGCGATTTTAGAGTGCTATCTGCACTCGTCTCCTATCGTTCGGTGGAGCTGTAAAAGCCAGCTGCGCCCAAAAGCAAAAGAATTGTTCGAAAAAACTGATAGGTATCCCAATAAACTTGTGTATATGACATAGACAAATTTTGAAGGCGATTGAAAATCCTTTAATGACCAAAATAGGTTTCTTTCGGAACACCAAACCCGCGGAAGGACTTAACGGCTGAAGGCCGACGCAAGCCTGACGGATACGAATTTTGCCTGAGGATACCGGGTTTGAACCTCGGCTCAGACCGTCGTAATTTCAAACCCCGTTTAATTTGAACGGGGTATCAATCGAAGGGGACCCAAATACGTGTGATTCATGAAACTGTAAAAGCTAGTTGCGGCAACGGAATAGTCCCAAAAAACTGATAGGTATTCCCACAAGCTTGTGTACATGACACAGAGAAATTTCGAAGGTTATTGAATATCTGCTAATGACCAAAATACGTGTGACTCATTCTATTATGACCAATCGCCACTGCAATGCACTTGGTGTAGTGACGTCATTCACCAGATGTTTACCAACACGCTCGGTTTTAGTTAGTCCCTTATAGCATTGTTTACGTATGTGCTAAATCAATGTTCAGGGCAACTCCTCGTGCGTGCTGTGCAAACAAATTAAAACAGTATTCGAGTAGGTAATTAGAATTTTCCGCACTTTACTCAATTCTTAGGTTGTTCCGAATTTCTTATTACATATCTAAATATATGTAACACAAAGGTGACTGACGTAGTGATCTATCAATGCACAGCCCAAACCACTGGACGGATCGGGCTGAAATTTGGCATGCAAGTAGATGTTATGACGTAGGCATCCGCTAAGAAAGGATTTTGATAAATTCCACTCCTAAGCTAGTGTAGTATAAAATTACGTCGCATCCACTATTTGTTTGCTTAGATTTTTAAACGGAACGGATATTAATGCAGTTTTTAACAATAGATACAGTGATTCAAGAAGTAGGTTTATATGTATATACATATGCGAAACTGGGGCGAGTAGCTAGTACAAAACATATATTATATTTTTATACTACTATGGTGACAAACAAGCATACGGCCCATCTGATAGTAAATGGTTACCGTAGCCTATGGACGCCAGAAACACCAGGGATGTTACGTGAGCGTTGCCGACCCTAGAGAAACCTTATAATAAAAATCCCTTGAAAAATCCCATGCTGTAGTCTCTAGAGAAAACCTCGGCAGGTAGTTCGTTCCACAATCTATGTAAGTGTACGCGATAAATGTAAAATAATCATGCAGGACAATTTAGACTGCGCTATCTTGGCCCAAACTAAACAGAGCTTATGTTACGGGTGCTACAATACATTTTTTTGATTCAATACAAAGAATATATTTAAATCTATTATTATATATATTTTTTAATACATAATATACACAAGAACAACCAACACTAACAATCGTACTCATAAATACAAATATTAACATCGTACGTGGAATTGAACCCGCAACCATCGGAAGTAAAGCGGTGTGCTAAACCGCTAGACCACCGCGGCCGCAGTCTGCAGTGCAGTGTGATTACCACGTGATACCCCATGTTTACTGTTGGCCCACACTGAACAAGTTTGACGTCAAACATAAAACGCTGCAAGTGCATCATTGTATAGTCGAACGACTCTTATAATCGTAAACAGTAATCGCGAGTTCGATGTTTATGCATTGTTATTTACCGCAGACAAACCGAAACAGACATCTTTTCAATATTTATGTTTACTTTGTTAGTTGTAGTTTACCTTAGAACTTAACTTAATGTGCTACCGTCGTCGTAGATCTCTTATTGTATTAATCTACTGGTAAAGGCTATAACAGAATAACAGAGTGGGTGGACCCACTGAGTTATAGACTGTTTTGTCTCCTTCATTACTTTTAGATTTTATTATTGTATGGGCAACAATTATATTAGTTTTTGCTTAGTTCTCTAGGATGAATGCATGAGGAACTGATATCACATGCTCTCTGCCTATCCTTTTCCCATTTCATTTAGGGTCGACTCTCCTAGTTCTTCGCCAGGCACATCTGTCCTGGATTGTAGACTCCATTATTTCCGTTTTCTTTAGGTCATGATTAGTATAGTATCCCCTGCTAAATTAGTAGGGGACTACCTCGTCTCTTTGAACCAGTGTGAAGGTTCAGGACTTTTTAGTTCATATGACTCTCTTCTAATCTCATTACGTAACCATACCATCTCAACGTTCTCTCGGAGAGTTGGTCTTGCCTGATCCTAGAAATGCAAAACTAAAGAATATTACTTTCTTTCCAGGAATAGTGAATCGTGGAGACTCGTTCCGTCGACGAAGATCCCGCTCAGGCAGCCTAGCACCATCGTCACCAGCACAAGCTGCCCCGGAACCGTTGGAGCGCCGGCCCGTGGCCTGCCATCGTGTTGCGATGGTGGGAGCTCCAGGCGTCGGGAAGACCGCCCTCATCAGTCAGTTCCAGACCAGTGAATGCATTAATGCTTACGACAGACAAAGAGGTACGTAGTAGTTAACTAAAATTAATTAATTCATCCGTCATACTCGTGAACGGGAGCTGCTTGTGGGACTGGTCTGTTTGGGTTGCAAACACTAATTAGAATATTTACTTTTAAAATAGCATATACTGGTGGTCATTCCCATGTTTGAATTTAAAAATTAATCTGTATTATTGTAATCATGTACAACATTTATTTGAAAAGAATACGAGCTGAGTTTCTTGTCAGTTCTTCTCATCTCGAAATCATTCCGAACTGACGGTAGGTTTGACATATCATAAGAGTCTGTAATAGACCTACATGCATAAAGATATTTTAATTTTGATTTTTTTTTTAGTTAATTGAAGGAATTTACTGTTTTAAACTTGACGCGGTCATTATTTATACCTATAATTAGTAAAAATCACACAATTGCTGAGTTCCCGATATTTCGGCAGTGTTTCAACCACCATGATCACGGGTAAACTGTTACCCGTGATCATGGTGGTTGATCAAATAAATATAAAACGTGGTAATATCCCGTGATTTTTACTAATTATACGTATAATTGAAGGAATTGTTAGAAATATGGACTAGTAAGCTTATTGCTAACAATGTACCATGCCATGCCAGGCCCATGCCAGGTTAACCTCCACGTGGCTCCCATGGAAACCATCATGATAAATTCATGATGAATTTACCACGATGGGCTAACTGGCCTGCCTCGTGCTGATCTTATCCTTCACTGGTGCCCCGCCAGCAAAAATCATTAGCGCTGACGGTAAAATAGCCTTAAATGAAATCATTACATAGTATAAAACAAAGTCGCTATCGCTGTCTGTTCATATATATGCTTAAATCTTTAAAACTACGCAACGGATTTTGAAGCGGTTTTTTTTAGTAGATAGAGTGATTCAAGAAGAAGGTTTATATATATAATACATATACACCCGTGCGAAGCCAGGGCGAGTAGCTAGTAAATAATATAAATTTAAATTAGTTAATATAATAATAATTAATATTGTGCATTACATAACAAACAATATTTGCAACTGTTGGTAGTTTGTATTCACACGTTTCGACTTGTAAAATGTGAACTTACAAGGATTGTTTAAAAGAGCAATACACAAGTTTCTTGCTCGTTCTTCTTGTGATGAGACAGCTTTCCGAATATGCGGTAGATTTAAAAAAATTTTGACTATTCAAAAGTGCTTAAATTGAGTTTATTTCAATAAATGATTTTCTATTCTATTCTATTCTTACTCTTTAACAAATAAGTGTCTGAAAGGATCTTAGTAAAATTTGACATATGAATTGTAATACGGACATAACATATCTTTTATGTCAAAACAGCATACAGAGTCGCGAGAAACAACTAGTTGCGTTATAAAGTCATTGCTGCACATTTTGTACAAAAGAAGTGGAACGTAATTTAGTCGAACGAGCTGTTTCCTAGTTGTTACGTTGTTTTAACAAAAGGCCAACAAAAAGCAAGAACAAAGAGGTGTTTTGTTCCTTTTCTCATTACGCTGAAAAATTACAACATTTCTCTCTCATATCACTATTATGTTCAGTACAGTATATATGTCATAGTACCCTTACACATATATAATAATAATAATAATCTTAGGACAATTCACACAGCGCCATCTAGACCCAAGTTAAGCTAGCTAAAGCTTGTGTTATGGGTACTAGATAACTGATACAAATACATAGATATTTTTTTTTTTTGTAAATACATACATATTATATATAGAAAACACCCAGACCGATACAAACAATCATACTCAAGAATACAAATGTTTGTGCCGTGCGAGGAATCGAACCCGCGACCATCGGTCGTAAAGCGGTGTACTAGACCGCTGGACCACCGAGGTCCATATATAATAGTAAAGACTGTAGTAGTAAATAGTAAATTACGCGGTTTAGGAGAAATAATCGGACAAACAAATAAAATCAGTTCCTTTGCTACTATTTATTCATATAACGGCCTAGGTGGTCTAGCGGTTTAGCATACCGCTTTACCTCCAATGGTCGGGGGTTCGATTCCTCGCACGATACAAACATTTGTATTCATTAGTATGACTATTTGTATCGGTCTAGGTTTTCTATGTATATTATGTATGTATTTACAAGAAATATAATCTAAGTATGTACATCAGTTGTCTAGTACCCATAACACAAGCTCTGCTTATAGCTAGATGGCGCTATATTAATTGTAAGGGTTGTTATTATATAGATGAATACAGTCTATTAAATTAGTGTTTAATTACATTTTAGAGAGGACTTTTGTACATTGTTTTAATTAGTCAATAAACTTATGATGTATAATAATACATGTATTACATTATGGTGATTATTTCCCAATAACTATCGTATTATAAAACTGTCAATTATAAACAAATCTTATTAATGTTATAAACGCGCAAGTTTGTGAGTATGGATGGATGTTTGTTACTCTTTAACGCAAAACTACCGAACGAATTTTGATGAATCTTTTACAATAATATAGATTATACATCAAAATTACACATAGGCTATAATTTAAAAAGTTATTAGCTAATTTGGGCGAAATATATAATGTTACATGTCAAGTAAGTGTAGTACAGATGAAGTTCAGCGGGTCAGCTAGCCATTATATAATTAGACTAAAAACAATTTAATATCTCTTGAGATATTTTTAGCCAGACTCGATCGAAGTCGCGTGTACAGTTAGTTCATAATAAATTACCCGAGACCCGTCGCAATTTTAATTTCAACAAACTTAATAAGTCCCAGTTACTTTAATTAAATAATAAAAATAATTATTTCGGACTCGTCCAAAAGAGTGCCTACGTAGTAGATTAATTAAAGAATATAGAGTTATACTTATTTGCATAATTAAAATGAACATTTACCTCTTTATTAAGGACTTTTTGTTTGTTACAAATAAAATTTGAAACGAAGCGCTCTCAATCTTCGCTGTTGAAAGCATTTCTTAATTGGTACATTGGCAGTACTTCAAACACTTTTTCTCTTATTTCTACTTTTCACAAATAGTTACCTTACTATAAATAATAATAAATAACTCTGGATAATTAACACACCGCCATCTAGCCCCACGATAAGTAGAGCTTGTGTTATGGGTAATAGTCAAGTGATAATAAATACTTACATATATACTTGTACATACTTATATAATAAATACATTTTTTTGTAACATAATATACATAGATAACACCCAGTACACACACCAAGGTCGTCAAATAAATCATAGTAGCAATATAACATAAAACAAAGTGTTAGGGAATTTACTCTCTGCTACCAAAATGTTAGGGAAAGTACTTTGTATAGGGAAAATATGTGGAAACGTCTGTCCCGTACCTGTATGGTTCTGCGGATTTCTAGGGCTTCGGGGTCTCGAAGATATCTTCGCTAGCTTTCCAGTTTCACAGTAGGTTTAACTCAGTTCTAATTTATTTTAATTCACAACACAATGCGCGCGCGCGTCAAGGCCGCTGTACGGTCAGTTCAGTACTGGGTAAGGGAGGGGAACAGAAACCGCGGGAACACAAACTAACGGACTCTAATATAATAATCTGTGCCTACGATGACACAGGGTAGATTTTGAACACAAAGCACGCTGTGGTTACTTGTAAATATAACAACAGTTTATTGTAAGACCGTCAGTATATATAAAAGAACGACATATATTACCTGTATCTTATGATGGTGATCCAAAAAAATAAATAGATAAATAAATACACAACCGACTGGTTGATTAACTAAATAAGAGTAAATCTGTCATAGTGTCCGACTGTTTGTAACCGCGTCGGCACGCACAAGCCACGCTACCAATTCTCCCACTATGAGAGCATTGCAATTATTAAATGTATTTTTAGGTAAGGTCCAAGATGCTGACGTATATACAGAAGCCTTGCCTTCCATAATAAATAAAATAAGCATATTTTTATCATTGCATAGTTTAAGTAGTATAAATAGTTTTAAAATATAAACGTGTTAGCAATTAGCTGTAAGTTTATATTGTGTTAATTAAATAAATAAAATAGTGTTGTGATCAATGTCTGCACTAAGTAAACTAAACCAGTCCCTAAAATGATATGATGGATGAGGCCATCACCGCGCACAGCTATTTTCCCAAATAGGTATAATAACTTTGCCAAATTCTTGCCTATCTGTAGCTACGAAAATTAATTCGCATGCGTCAATGATTTTGGAAGATGTTTGGAAAATTCCTATAAAAACTCAGCCATTACGGTTTGTTTTGTGACTGTGAATCGGCGTTTTTAAAAACCCGTCCAAGTTGGCCAACAACAGTAAATCTTGAGAAAGTTTTAGGTGCGTACTGAAATTTTAGTAAAATAGCAGATGCGTCGTTTGGGCTCTCCTCAGACTTTATTATTTAGTCCAGAAAAAATTACGTGCCGTTTCTCGGAACTTCCATGTTTAGGGATTTCGTATTTTGACAGCAACGATGGTCTAGCGATTTATCTCACAGCTTTACTTCTGATGATCTACAGTTCGATCCTTCTCATAATACAAACATTTGTATTCCTGAGTATAGTTGTTTGTATTTGGTCTGGGTGTTTTGCTATATATATTATGTAGGTTTATATATATATAAAAAATGTTTAAGTAAAATTAACTGTAATACGCTTAACACAAGCTCTGCTTAGATTGAGTCTAGATGGCGCTGTGTGAATTTTCCAGGGTTATAATTATTATCTTAAGAATGGATTTTGTTTTTCTAACTAACACTATAAATGTGTTAGTGAGTTTGTTACTTTCGAACATGATGCGTATCATTTGAAATGTAAAACGACAGTTTTTGTTCCGGTCAATGACCTTATTATATAGACAAGCTGCGGTCAGAAACATTTCATTTCACTTTTTTCCTGATGTAATTTTTGGTTAGGAAGATATGACATCTTAGTTGTCTGGAACATGGCATGCATATTGTAAAAATAATATCCCTAAATATTTGAAGCCAGAAATATGTAATATAGAGGTAGACTTAGACTATTAACCACAGAAATATGTAGGTCAGAAATAGACTTACATTACTTTCTAGAAAATCTACCGTAGAACCATTCGTAATAAACTAATTGACATTATTGAAATATGAACAAAAATATCACCATACAAAAATATTTGAATTAATTTATTTTTATTACATCAGCTACCTGCCAAAACAATTCCGCCAAATCGGTCCAGCCATTTCAGAGATTAGCCGGAACAAACAGACAAAAGTTGTAAAAAATATTATTTTGGTGTATTATTTATATCCATATGCATGTAGTAAAAAACGGTTATTTCAATATTACAAACAGATAATCCAATTTTATTTATATGTATAAAGATCGAGATACTTTTGAACGGCGTCAACGATTTTCGGCAGACTACAATCAAGAATATCGATATAATTAAGAACATTTCTATTAGATAAAAAAATAACCTGTATATTTATGAGAACGATCATAATTCCTGGAAGATCATGATAAACTGGCAGTAGATTGGATTTGCGCGGATTTGATGAGATGAGACCGCCGACAAGAACAATAGACAGTTAATTGATTTATCGTAATCTTGCTCTAAGTGTTAGGAATGATGTTATTAGATCTATTCCTCTGATATCGACAGGCAATATAGGCTGGTCGCTGAGAGCGGGGCCATAAGAAAACTTATCCGCGATTTTATTTTTACCTAATCCGCACATTCGACCTTCCATAGGTGGTTTTACTCCTTAAAGATAAGGACGTTAAGGGTATTCAATTGCAAGTTTAGGCATTTCATATATTTGTTAACCATAACTTAAGAATTTTACATTTATTCAACAGCCTATCAAACAATTACAAAAAACAATCATTGTAATCCAACGCGGCACATCGAGGCAGCGTACCCAAGATACTGGCAGCGTTGCCTCTTTGAATGGCCATACTTAGCCTTTGGGCAAAATAGCTACCAGCTCTCGGGTTTTTTTCAGAATTTTACATTACATTTAACATTATTACATCTTATATATATTTAATTCTTAAAACAATATAACACAATTATAAAATCTATACATATAAATAAAATTGGAGTGTCTGTTTGTAATACTGAAATAACCGTATTTTACTACATGCAAATGAATGTAAGTAAAAAATGTTATTTTGATATACATAGTACATATGTACTATGTATATCAAAATAACATTTTTTACAATTTTTGTCTGTCTGTCTGTTCGTTCTGGCTAATCTCTGAAATGGCTAGACCGATTTTGACGGGACTTTTATTGGCAGGTAGCTGATGTAATAAGGAGTAACTTAGGCTACTTTTATTTTAGAAAAATAAAGCTAAATTCCACGCGGACGAAGTCGCGTGTACAGTACTAGTAAGTACTAAAATTGTGTTTATATTCATTCAAAAACTAAAATCATTAATTAATAAATATTACAACATTTTAATTAATATAACAAAATGTAAATATAATTAATCTCTCAGATGTCTTCTCAGCTCATATTTAACGACATTTTCTGTAAAATATCTCTTTAATTACTCCATGTTGAGGTTAGTTAGTTAAATTAGGTATATCAATCTCGTGATATAGGCTACGCCCTAGTGGACGCTACCCTTATATAAGTGCTTATTACCGCACATAATCTAGTTTGTACTTATCAAGACATAATCCCTACATCGGTCCGCAATCTAGAACATTCTATGGCCCCAAGAGATCGACCCATGCCGTCGACAGCGGTAAATTCAATCAACAACCCGCAGACGGCCGTCCTACATCGCGCTATCGAGTTTTTCTTAAGATTAATACATAAGTATGTCACTCGTCACGTTAGGGAATGAGATATATATTTAAAGATATATTTTATCTATACTAATATGACAAATGCGTAAATTTGTCTATTCGTCGCCTTTATACAACTAAACGGCCGAAAGTTTATGTAAAGAAATATATAATGAATGAAATGAAATAAGATATATTTTTCTGACAGCGACTGCGACAGGGATGAGTGGAAGAGATGAACATATTACGCCGATCTAAAATGAATGGTACAAGGAAGAAGTAGGCAATGACGAAATTTCCAACATGTAAAAAATATTGTATATATAATAATCATCATCATATCTCATCATTGCCTTGCCTTTATCCCATTATTTGGGGTCGGCACAGTATGTCATTCTCTTCCACTGCTCTCTATCGGTCGTCATATCTAAACATACTTTTCTTTTATTCATATCATCTTTTCTTAGGGCGTCCCCTCCCTTTATATCCATTCACATTCATATTATACACTTTCCATAAGACATATATATATAATAATATAAACATTATTTTAAACATGTTTCCCAGTTGTTTACAGTTGCCATTTTAATATTACTAAGTCCTAAAACGCCTTCGAAGGAAGTACTACCCGGGTCAACCCGTGACTAAGACATTTAACAAATAGAAATATCGAGAACTCTTTAATAATGTTATCATAGTAAATATTTCGTTTATAGAATGTGTGTGTACTCAGATCTAAATATACATCTATTATATTTAGACAATTTTACTTAGTAATTTAAGTAGTTTATTCTATACAGAGACACTACCAAATAACAAGAAAGGGAACCCTAAAAATATGACAATCCGCTTAGCTATCACCAACTCAATTTATCGTTCAAGAGAAACACACGATTTTCCCGTTGGCTGCGTACAATACAGTGTGATGTGGGTAACAATATACTCTGGGGAGACAAAGACTCGGCTATGGATCTCAAAGGTGTGCGTAAACATCGTTGAGTTTCCCATTAACTGTATATCCACATCCTATTATCATACTAGTTGGAACCGCGACTTCATGTGTCCCCTCCGATCGATCCCGCGTCTATTCAAATTACATCGAAATTACGACGGTAAGAGCCAAGGCTCGAACCCCTAGCGGTGCCCTCAGACTAAAGTCGTATCCGTAAGGCGGAAGTTGGCCTTCAGCCGCTCCATAAGTCCTTCTGCACCGGCCCCCTATCTTCCGGTGAAGTTGTAAAGGCGTGCTGCATTAATACATTAAATAATTAAAATAGACTTAATTTTTATAAAAAAAAGTATAATATTATTACGTTGAATCACGGTAGCTTTGAAATGTATTAAAATAACCCTCGAGATATTGACACGTGATGCCCACAAACTACATGATAGATTGCAGACTTACCTTAAAGTTAGTAATCCACTCATCTTTCAAGCAGAGAATTATGCTCTGTAAAAGATACGTCAATCACATAGACTGGTAGAAATCAACGTCACTGTTGATGTTTGAAAGTAGAAAAATATTTTTAATATTCGACTCCGACGGCTTTACCATATCCATATCTTGTATTCTGGTTTTCATCATCAAATAAATATACATACCTTCACGCTGTAGTCCTAGAATCAAATCTGCCAAAGCTTAGAATTAGGGTTGCCCACCTAAATAATTTTTGACCAGTATAAATGGAAATCTCGTACATTCACTTAATTTCACTTACGAACATTTGCGTCGAAATATCATACAAAATTGTACGCTGGTGAGATACGACATATATACCTAAATATAGATACGTAGATACATACATAGATACATAGATATACCTAAAGAATTTTCTTTATATATTTTAAACAAGAATGTGAACTCTTCTAGGATTCTCGTACACATATGGGATTATTGGTCTTCGATACTCGTACATGAAATTCGAGGATAAACCGATTACTAGTCTATAAATTTTTTTGAGGAATTTAAATACTTTGATATTGATCAAAGAATTCAAATTCCTCAAAACGCGATTTAAAATTACACTGATGGAAGGGAAATTTGGTCTTAATTTCTTCATTAATACCTATATCGTTACAAACCACGGCGTGTACTTAGTAATATATGTACATATATCACAACACTAATTGTTACTCGCGACTTCGTTTTTTTTTCTGATAAAGTAGTATCCGTTTCATGATATAATCCTCACGTCAAATTTCTTCAAGATCTATTCATTCGTTTTGATAACAAATATACAGAGAGAAAGACACAGTTTCGCTATAATAATATTAATATGGACATCTCATTGAACTTACAGGTAATAGACAAATGAACAAACCTCTATAGGTATTTAGAATAGAATGCGGAAGTTGTACTCTCACGCTTAATCGATAATGGAGAATGTGCCTTCATACAACTGTGTACAGTTGCTTTCTTTAGTGTATCTTAACCGTAAAATCCTATTGATAGTACCGTGCCACAGTGAATTCTAAAGTATGAAAGCGCCTTATCATCAATGGAGAATTGAATGCGGTTTCACACAAGTCTATACATTTAGTTTACCTATTTATATCGTAAATTGTACGGTATATTAATAGTATCGTGATATAGTAAATTGTAAAAGCTTCTATAATATGATTTTCGCCTCTATGTAAATTCATGTGAAATGATTGATAATTCTACACGCGATCCGCATGAATGGATGCGTCCTACGTCTGACATTTGCGAGGGTCTTTTGTCGTTCAAACACAATTGCTGATTTGATATAAATGTAATTGTTATTTGAGTAACAATGTTTATCAGTAACAGTAATTTTTTCTATGTTACTAGAATGGTAAAAAGCTGACTGGAACTCTGATCGATCCCCTGTCTAATTGAAACGGGAATCTAAATGGAGAGGGATCTAAATCGGGATCTAACGGAGGGGTTTGAGCCGAGAGGCTCGTCGAGAAGATATCGTAATTTTAAACCCCTAGCGGTGCCCTCAGACTAGTCGTATCCGTATGGCAGGAGTTGACCTTCAGCCGCTCCATAAGTCCTTCCATCGGTTTGTAATGCCATCGGCACTTGCTATATCGTTTGACGAAGCTGTAAAAGCCAGCTGCGGCCAACAGCATCAAAATAGATAAAACAAAAAGCTAACTGTCCCACCAACTACTAAATACATTTCATCATGTCCGTAGCACCCCTCAAGCGTTGCTATTTATATATTGCATACCTACTAATAAAATCGGATCAATATCTGTCAATTTTCCCGCCAATTGAAGATAAAGTAAGACAGCTAAATTATAAGTCACAATGTGTACGATTATAATTCGCAAGAATGGCAACACATTAGTAGTTTTTTATTGATATTTTGGACGTAATGTGATTTCATTATGATTCTCCAGGGATGGAAATACCTTTCACACCGCACCATTTTTTTTATTTTTTGTCGATGTCAGTTCACTAGCTGAATAAATTACTTTCGTAGATTGCGTTCATTCTGTACGTACGTAGGTCGTCTGCCTATTTGACAGGCCATCGCATGTTCAAACCGCTATAAACCATTCATTGGCAGGGTTGCCAGGTTTTTGTAAAATATACCATACAAATAACCAAAGTAAAAGTTTTGTTAATTTATTTATTAGTGTTAGAATAAAAACTACTACAATATTCTTTCACCTACTTTATATTTTTTCACTTAAATAACTATAATTACAAACAAATACACTACATCACAATTAAAGATATATGCGAAATGTTATCATGTGAATCTTCGGTTATACTTCTCATTCCAAAGGACTGTCATGCTTATATATATAATTTTATTGCCCAATCTCAGCCATCAAAAAAATACCTGGGTGGTACCTCGTTGTATTGTACAAAGCAAGCAGCTTGGAGGCTATAATAAGTGAGACCCACGTAGACGACTGATAAAAATACTAATAATCTGGCAACCCTGGTACATGTCACACTACGTCACAGTAGGTGGTAATATATTGCTAATCGATCATATGTGTCACAACTGAAGTCCAGAATTCAATTAGCAGGAATAACAATATCCAATTAAATTACAATGTGGGTGTATTGAAACATAAGTTTCAGATTTATCTCCTTGAAGATGATGTTTGATACTAAAATTAGTCCTAGCTGAATCCTCACTTCGTACTTTTTCCAAAGGTTAACTTTGTATAAAGTCGTTATTTTATAGCATAGGGGACAAACGAGCTTGCGGCTCACCTGATGGTAAGTGATTATCGCCGCACATGAGCATTCGCAATACAAAGGGAATTGCAAGTGCGTTGTCGGCCTTTTAAGAAGGAATAAGCTCTTTTTTTGAAGTTATCAATATCGTATCAGTTTGGAAATACCATCGTTGGAAGGTGATTCTACAATGTAGTTGTGCGTGGCAAAAAGTTTCTAGAAAAACGCGCGGCGGGGTACCAATTCATCCAGATGATCGGGATAGTATCTTAATTTCTGGCGGGTAGTGCGATGGTGAATTTCTTTATTATTTATTTAAACTTTATTGGCCAATAAATTATGGTACAAAAGGCGGACTTAATGTAATAGGCATTCTCTAAGGTATGTATTGTATTCATGTTTTCTATTACTATTTTTTATATTTCCAAAAGAAATCTCATCTCCCCTCTTAAGGAGAGGAGATGGCAACTTACCCCCGGCAGAAGCACAGTCGGCCGGGGTTCAGGGCCCCAGGGAGAGAAACCGGCATACAATGCGCGCAGAATCTAACAGCACCGCTTTCTGCATCTTATTACTATTATTATTATTGTATTATTATTTATATATTTAATAAGTGTGTGTATGTCTTTTTTTTAGTATACATTAGAATATGTTTACAAAATGTCAAGTACTATCTATGTACTATTTAACCTATGAATCTTACGGCAAAGTAGTTGTATATATATGTTTAATGTTTATATTTATTAGTTGGAATTTTGTTTTAATTATTATCATTAATATTTTAAATTGTGCCCTCTCTCTGTCCCCCTTTTATATATATATATATATTTGGTGCCACTGAAAACCAGCTGTATGTTCACCTAGGACATACATTAAAGCTGAGGAGCCATTTCAGTGCATTTTTTAATGTAAAAAATGATTATTTTATGTTTATTTTTAATTATGGTAAATTAAGTTTAATTATATGTACATTTTATTTGCTCTTTTTATTTCGTTTGTTGTTTATATTGTATTTTTTACATTGCACTGAATAAAATATTTTTCTTTCTTTCTTTCTTTCTTTCACTATCGTTGCCCGCTAACTACCACCTCTATCACAACACTGTTAGGTTGGCTGGAAGAGATCTCTTGGAGAGATAAGCCCGCCCTTGCTCACATTGTTTATTAATGTAATAAGTGCAATATAGTATATATGTATAAAAAAGTACTTGATCGTGGCTTAACATTGATTATATAAATTACATATATACAAATATTAGATTAAAACTAAAACATTTTATATGATGAATAACTTCTTCAGTGACACTAAACTTAATATATATGTCTGCGTGGAGATCATTGTCTCTCCTATTCTAGCCACTAAGCAGTTTGCTTTGTAAGATGATGTTTCGGTTTGAGGGTGAAATAAACCAGTGAATTACAAGGTACAAAGGCGAATGGTTTACGTCTAAATTTTGTTTAAGTTCTTTATTCGTTGAAAATATGACAATTATTATGTACCATATTATGTTAAGTTAATTCAAATAAAATAATTAAAGACGACCTCGGTGGTCTAGCGGTCTAGCACACCGCTTTACGACCGATGGTCACGGGTTCGATTCCTCGCACGGCACAAACATTTGTATTCATGAGTATGATTGTTTGTATCGCTCTGGATGTTTTCTATGTATAATATGTATGTAATTACAAAAAAAAATATCTATGTATACGTATCAGTTATTTAGTACCCATAACACAAGCTTTAGCTAGCTTAACTTGGGTCTAGGTGGCGCTGTGTGAATAGTATTGTGGACGAATAATAGTTGATAATGTAATCATAAATTAATTTAGTTTTATTTTTACTAACAATAGCGTTTATTTAACACCTAATAGTCTGGAATCATATATAGTACGTATATTGGACGGTGTGTATTCCATTTTTAGCTTACTTCTTTTGTTTTGCCATTTTGTTTTCTCTCTCTCTATATATATATACATAGTATAAAATAAAGTCGCTGTCGCTGTCTAACCTTCCCTATGTAAGCTTAAATCTTTAAAATACGCAACGGACTTTGAATCGGTTTTTAATATATAGCGTGATTCAAGAGCAAGGTTTATATATATAATACATGTATACCCGTGCGAAGCCGGGGTGACTAGCTAGTTCGTCTATATAATTTATATTATATCTATTTAAAAAAAATTAATGTTCCTTTTTAAAATAATACTATAGACAGTTGGAAATTATTATTATTCTATAATTATACAGAATTATATTGCTCTTCTGCCAAATTGCAAATTTTTGTATATTCATTGTTTTTTTAATAGATAGAGTGATTCTAGAGACAGGTTTATACATATGTATAATACATATACACCCGTGCGATGCCGGGGTGGGTAGCTACGAGCTAGTAATATTATAAATACATCTAGGTGTTTACTATATTATAAATAGGAAACACTCAGACAGATGCAAACAATTACATTCATGAATAAAAATATTTGCATCGTGCGAGGAATCGAACTCCCGACTATTGTAAGTAAAGCAGTGTATTAAACCGCTAGACCACCGAGGCAGTCAAACAATCCCACATATATTTATAAATAAAAAACACAACAATTTTATTTATTTGACAACGAAACTCTAAAAAGGGGTAATTTAAATATATCAATGTAGTGTAATTCCCTGGATTCACTCACAATATACGAGACATCTGAATTACAATTCAGCAATACAAATTACTTACTATTCATACACGTTTCTTGTGTAACACGTAAGCGCCTGTACACAGGTACGAGGAAAAGAAGTCCTAACACATAGTAATATGGTACTAAATCCTATGATATTGAAATGAAAGATTATTTTGGTTTTTGTTGGTGATTTATCTTATGAGATTTACCTAGGCAGATTATTACTCTATGGAATAGGAAATTAGATATTTGTATAGAATATACTTTATTTGAAACATACAGTGAAGAAAAATCATGAACAATATTTGTCAGAACAATATGTTAACGAATGTATGTAAAATTGTATATATATGTATAATATATACACATGTATATACATAAATATTCCTATTTAAGTTCATGTATATTCTATGAAATATTATAATATTATTTGCACCGCAACAACTTATCTCTGCACAACTCACGGTTGACTGGTAGACAATGCCATTAGGTGTTAAGTCCGCCATATGTACTCTTTACTTATGTATGACGTACATTAAAGTTATTTAAATAAAAAAAAAAATTACTATAAGGCGGCCTTATTACTGAAAGCAATCTTTTCAAGGCAACCTTAGGAATTTAGATATCGAACAGGTAGGTAATATGCTGTTTGTATTATTACCTATTTTGAAAAGAAAATATTAAATACTAGCTGTGCCCGCGGTTTCACTTGCGTGAAATTTATAGCCTATATGTTATTCTGATGTATAAAGTGTAAAGTTTCATCGAAATCGGTTCAGTAGTTTTGCGTGAAAGTGTAACAAATCCGTCCATACTCACAAACTAGTTCCAGATAACATTAGGAAAGATAATATTACTATGTATGTATATTTTTTTTCTGTATTTATCTATTTTTGTTTTTTTATATTCTTTATTAATATGTACCACCTTATTATCAACGCGACGGTTAACTGGTAGAGAATGCCATCAAGCATTAAGTACGGCATGTATACAATTTTATGTGCAAAAGAATAAATAACACACATACATAGTACATATAGTATATAATGTTAGCAGGTAAAGATAGTAAAGCAATTTCATAAATAAAATTTAAAAAATTCTATGTACCTACATTTGCTGCCAAATAACCTTTTGCAAAATTTAAACATTTCAGCGGACCTCTTCCCTACTACGAATGTAAACTGAATTACTCTTTTCCAGACTCAGTGGAGGAAATTTGAAATTAGGTATATAAATAATGTAGGTGTCAAATGGAACCGACACTGAAATATCCGCCTTAATACTGTGAAAAGTCGTATACATTATGTATGTATGAAGTAGACATCATGTTTTAAATTATATCTGCTCTACTTTACAATTTAATTCAACCGGCCCCACCCGAAAAGACACGTGCGAATACCAAAGTAACATTACTTTGTAAATTAAATCTTATGTACTTGTAATAGAAAACAAATTAGATGCCCATATACCATTATCACATACAATTAGAAAAAGTCACAATATCTTACCACGTTTTATTTTTTTTTTATGAATTTTCAATATTTCGGCAGAGTTTCAACTGCCAGGATAAAATCTAAATTCAAAAATCATTTATTCATTGTAGGACATTTTAGCAACTTATGAACGTCAATTTTTCATATTATAAATATTTCCTACCTTCCAGTTCAGTATAGAAATTCAATTGAGAAGAACTGGCATGAAACTCAATAAAATTTCTTATTTTTTTAATTTACAATATTTACTTATATAGGTTTCTATGTGTAACATTAAATGAAAATCACGTCTATGAACAACTATTGCAATGCTCGTCATTCAAGTAATCGTTTAGTGAGTAATAGGTGCAATAAAACGTGGTAAGATCCCGTGATTTTCCTAATCGTATGTATAAATAATGACCGCGTCAAAAAACCAACATTAACTATACATTTCCCCGAAGTAGACTGTAATAGGTAGTGTCATAGATACACAACACAACTATGATTCTCCGTAGCTACTCTGTGCCAGTGACATCAACATTACTCTGTGCCCAACTTTCTTCATTTCCCGCGCATCTCATACTTCATGTTAATTACTTTGTATTCTAAATTAATAATTAACACAATATTTTATACATATAATAAGTTGTTGTCATTAAGAAACAACAATACAGGTAGTACGCGTGGCTCCTCAGTCTCACCTATAGTAGTATCACGGGTATCACATGATAATGTGATATCCCTGATGCTGTTCATATATACTTATTGACGACCTCGGTGGTCTAGCGGTCTAGCACACCGCTTTACGACCGATGGTCGCGGGTTCGATTCCTCACACGGCACAGACATTTGTATTCATGAGTATGATTGTTTGTATCGGTCTGGGTCTTTTCTATGTATAATATGTATGTATTTACAAAAAATATATATCTATGTGTATATATCAGTTATATAGTAGCCATAACACAAGCTTTAGCTAGCTTAATTTGGGTCTAGATGGCGCTGTGTGAATTGTCCTGAGATTATTATTATTATGCTTATGTATATATAGGCCACGGGTACCACTTACCATCCATTTCCAACATTCTTCCATTGGCAAACGTTTTGCCATATAATTTGATATCACTATATAAAAATTCTCAGGTTGACCCTGGTCATTTAAGGGTATGAAAAATAGTTTTCTAATAACTACAGAATATACTAAAAAAAATAATTTTGAAGTTTTGTTACAAACACTGTTATTATACATATTAATGTTATTATTAGTAATATTTTTATGTTAGATGTATTTTATAACACTTTTCCGTTTATTGCAGACATCGACAGTTCGGAACAAAAGGTGTCCATCATGCTGAACGGTGAAGAGTCAGAATTATACTTCGTTAACTGCACCACAACAAAGGTACCGTTTTACTTATATTATATACTCAGTAACTGTCCCCTCAAATGTTGTTTTGCCATATAAATTTATGTACAATACTCGGTTAAAAAGAGGTTGGTGATAGAAAGGAGAAATTTAGGGTTGTGTGTATTGTTTAATACCAAATCATAATAATCAAAAAGAAATATTTTAGAAGTATGAAAAATAGATGTATGCAGATCTACTGAATATGCATATAAAATTTAATAAAAATCGGTCAAGCCATTTTGGAGAATGATGGTAAGTAACATTTTGACACGAGAATTTTATATATAAAATTATTTATTTATTTATTTATTATTACGTTTACTAATAAAATAAATAAAATTGAATGGGGCATGATGTAAGGATACATTTATATAGATAGAGCCATCTGTATCTGTATCCTCTCTACCTATCTCATAAAATCCTAGACGTGAAAACATATCTATCTAACTTAGTAATGTTAATGCTTATTTTGCATTTTTACTTAGTCACGCATATTCTCTTATCTTTGGTCACTCTATAACCAACGAGTATGAATAGGAGGGTAAATCTTTTAAAAAACTTTTTAATCCAAAATTACTGAACATATTTGAATAAATTTTAATATCCTAAATTCTTTTTACTTGAATTTACGCAAGGGATGATGCAGGATTTAGTTAAAACTGAATAAGTGACCGGGCAGCTTCGTATACTTGATGACATTTTTTTTATACTACTTCAGTGGCAAACAAGCATACGTCCCATCTGATGGTAAATAGTTACTGTAGCCTTTGGACGCCAGAGACACCAGGGGTGTTACGTGCGCATTGCCGACCCTTAAGAAATCTTAATATACCCTTATTGAAAAAGCCCATGCTGTAGTCTCTTGAGTAAACCTCGGCAGGTAATTAATTCCACAAACTAAATGTACACGGGAGGAAGCTCTTCTAAAACCGTTGTATATTAGATAGAACATAAAGCGAAGCGAACTCTCGCCTCAACTTGATGACATTATTTTTAAATGTGAAAGCACTTTTAGATCCCGTAATCAATAATGTCGCAAAATGCCACGGAAAGGTTAATTTGACCCTTTGTCGCCGAGGTCCACCTAATCAATCATGCTTACTATGAAACACTGCTTTTCAGCTATGACCAATTATTATGAGGACAGCTGAAAATCAGTGTTTTACATCAATCACGCTTACTATGAAACTCTGAAATTACCCGCATCTTAGTTTTTTAAATTAGTAATAGGGGCTGCCAGAAATCCAGCGCTGTATAGATGCACCTCATTGAGGTTGTACTTAAATCTGCAACAGCTGAGGCAGCTCCTATTGCTTTCTATGTTAGTTTCGTTTCGTTGTTGTTCTTTCTATTTTAGTTCCTATATTGAGTTTTATTGTAAATTGTATCTATTATTTGTCTTATGTTGGCAGTAAATCAATTATCTATCGATCTATCTGTCTCTGATCTTCATCTATGTCCAATTATTATGCTGAAAATTTGTGTTATGCTCCTTGTGTGATTCTCCACACTGAGCATTTTGTATTGCTATAGCACACACATGTAGGTTTCCCCATATTCTATTGCATTACTTTAAAAAAATTGTATTCTCTTTGTAATTAACCCTATAATTCACACAGCGCCATCTAGACCCAAGTTAAGCTAGCTAAAGCTTGTGTTAAGGGTACTAGACAAATCATACAAATACATAGCTTTTTTTCGTAAATATATACATATTATGCATAGAAAATACCCAAACCGATATAATCATACTCATAAACACAAATGTTTGTACCGTGCAAGGAATCGAACCTGCGACCATCGAAAGTAAGGCGGTGTGCTAAATAAAAAATCATATCTATTTATCTATCTTGTCAGGAGGAAATTGAAAGGTCAGAGCCACCAGATGCCTTTGTCGTCATCTACTCTGTAGTGGACAAGGCTTCGTTCCAAAAGGCTGAGCAGGAACTGGCCAGGTTACTTGACTGCGACATGCTGCGAGCGAGACCGGCGTTGTTGGTGGCCAACAAAATCGACCTGGCAAGAAGCAGGGCTGTATCAACACAAGGTATGACTAAAATATTTTATTTCAAACATATTAAACAATAACTGAATGAAAATCATATAATAATTAAACAGATAAGTGGCCAAAACCTCGCTTCCTGGTACTTTTTATTTTAGTAAAAGATGATAATGGTATTTTGGCTCCGCTTCCGTACCAGCGGAGGATAATAAGTTGAGCACGAGATTAGTCAGTTAAACTATCGTGGCTTTTCGCCAGGAATGTATGATGGTTTCCAGGGGGAATTCAATTAGAGAGAATGTAGTGACCACCAGCATATGCTATTATATTTTGTCCAAAGAAAATAATTTAATCAATGGCCCTAACAGACTGGTCCCCAAAAGCAATTTTGAATGTAATTTGAGCCGAGAATTGTCAAGTACCAAAGTAACTCGATCTCTTTTCTAACTAAATAGTCCATAGTTACATTAATACAGATTAATAATTAAATTTCCTGGGGGGAGGGGGATGGTTGGTAATGTGGATTAATAACCCCATTACTACCAATATATAGCATAGCATAACAAATCAGTTAGACCTCCACGCCGTTCTTGTTGGTAAAGATCACGTTAAATTCCTGGTGAATTTGGTCCTGGTTTTCATCCTACACTGGTGCCCCGCCAGCATATACCGTTAGGGCAAGCACCATTCCATTACAATCCCTTAAAATAAATCGATTTTACAATTTAATGAAAAAAAATATAATAATCCAAAACTTTGTCCTTAATTGGCTACGCGACCGTTCCAAGGAAATTGATAAATGTTTACATAGTCGCTGTGGACACTTTTAAAAATCGTCCAAGTTTATTCAATTACACGGAGAGATTGCTTGGGAGATCGATTCCGTTCATTATCCGGTATTAACCGGAAACGGAAAGATTTCCCGGCGGAAGGAAGCCGCGACATCACTGGTTACGCCATTAGGTTATATACCCACGTGCATTGAAAGGGAAATTAATTTAATGAAACATTTTTTGTGTTCAATATAAGATATTATGTACGTTACTTTCAGAAGAATTATTTTTTATAAATTGCTATTATGTTTTGTAATGAAACATGTTTGTGTTCAATATAAGTACTACAAGATATTATGGCATACATACGGGTATTTCTTTTATTAATTGATGTTTGTGAAAAACATGTTCTTCCAGTGCCTTTTTACCTTTTTTGAGGTGGAAAATCACTCGATAAGTGTAACGAAAATGACGTCACAAATGCACTTTTATGATTTAACTAGCTTTTGCTCGCGGCTACGCTCGCGTTAATTTATCTCTTTAGGGATGGAATTTATGAAAATCCTTTCTTAGCCTACGTCATAGGAGCTTTATGCAAGCAAAATCTCAGCCCGATCGGTTTAAAATTGACAAAGTTTCAAACAAACTTTCATCCCCTATTTTATCCCCTTGGGGGTAGAATTAATCAAAATCCTTTCTTTCATCCGCTAGGATGCCTACGTCATAACATCTACTTGCATACCAAATTTCAGCCCGATCCGTCCAGTGGTTTGGGCTGTGCGTTGATAGATCACTACGTCAGTCACCTTCGAGTTATATATATTTAGATAGACAAACTATTAAATCATAAAAGTGAATTTGTGACGTCATTTTCGTTACATTACGTTACAGTATATAAAAATCTTAAACAACAACATATATGTGAAATGACTAATAGCTAAGTTACTTCTCTGTTCGTCTTGACTGAATATACATGACGTTCCAATGACGGGACAACCCGAAAGAACTAATTATAGGTATATTAAGTTTATTTAATAATAATAATAATAATCTCAGGACAATTCATACAGCGCCATCTAGACCCAAGTTAAGCTAGTTAAAGCTTGTGTTGTGGGTACTAGATAACTGTTACATTATACATAGATATCTTTTTTTGTAAATACATACATATTATACACAGAAAACACCCAGACCGATACAAACAATCATACTCGTAAATACAAATTGTTTGTACCGTGCGAGGAATCGAACCCGCGACCATCGGTCGTAAAGCAGTGTGCTAGACCGCTAGACCACCGAGGTCGTCAAATTATTTGAGCAAACAGTATGCTATTCTCTCATCAAAAATGAAGATGAAATAGACTGTAATCAATGAAAAACCTGTCTTAGGTCTTTACTAATTAAGTAATTTTTTCAACAGATGGAAAATGCCTGGCGTGCACATACAAGGCGAAATTCATCGAAGTGTCTGTGGGAATCAACCACAACGTAGATGAACTACTGGTCGGAATATTGAATCAGATCAGGCTAAAACAGCAACAGTACTCCGCGGAGGGGGGGCGCGAGTCTTCACCAGCCCACTGGTACAAGTCCCGCGGGGTGGTCCGAGCTAGTATGAAGGCTCGACAGATGCTTACCTGGATCTTCGGCAAGGAAGATTCAAAATTCAAAAACTGTGAGAACTTACACGTTCTGTGAGTGGAAAATGATGGGCCAGTGTTCGTCTAGAGACCATGTGAACAGTCGATCACTGTGTTGTGTTAATATTAAAGTGACCGTATTCAAATCAATGAATTTTAGGAAATATGCTTATTTGTAAAATATTGTCAACATTTTGTATAAGATCTTCCAGGCTATTAGGCGGTGCTAAAGAGACCTGGTAGCACTGCGACCTGCATAGATCTATTGTGCTCGCCCTTTTTTAGAGTTCGCTGCCTAGGTCTGTCAGGGGGACTGTGTGAATTCTTAGGAGCGATGGTTTTTATCTTCTCAGGATAGAGTGTGTACTTCTCAAAGGAGATATTTCGTTTATGTATGAGTGAGCTACAACCACATAGGATGTGTAGTGGCGTTTCCTCTTCCATTAGGATTTAGGAATATCTGGAAGTTTTACTTACGCAATCTAAATAATTATATTTAAACTTGCTTTTGCCCGCGGATTCGCTCGCGTTAAATTATCCCCGTAGTGATGGAATTTATCAAAACCTTTCTTAGGGAATGCCTACGTCATAGTAGCTTTATGCATGCAAAATCTCAGCCCGATCGGTTTAAAATTGACAAAGTTTCATACAAACTTTCATCCCCTATTTTATCCCCTTGGGGGTAGAATTAATCAAAATCCTTTCTAGCGGATACCTACGTCATAACATCTACATGCATGCCAAATTTCAGCCCGATCCGTCCAGTGGTTTGGGCTGTGCTTTGATAGATCATTATGTCAGTCACCTTTGAGTTATATATATTTAGATTGCGTTAGTATAATGATATCTTAGTATCATTTACATAGCACCATCTAGTGACAAGCTAAACAGAGCGGGTGTTATTGGTACTAGACAATAGATACATTTTTTGTAAGTAGGATTTTTGTAAAGTGTCTAGGGTTATTATTATTATAATTATCACTGTTTACATCATGTTAATATTCAAGTAAATACCATACTATTAACGCCGCTAGCAATCAATAATGAAACAATATTGCGATGATATCTAACTGTTATTGTAAAACAGCCGTGTGTTGTTTATTTGTACTTAAACGGGTACTACTGATTGATTTGGTCAAGTCATCAAATATTCAAATACACTGTAATGAAATTCAAACATTTCATGAAACAGTCGATCACTTGTTGATGATATATTATTATACGATTTGGTCATGACATGTTTAGTTTATGTTAGTACAAATTTATTATTAGTTTTAATGACTTGCGTCAGTACCAAATCAATTTTTACGAACTATATAGTACATTTTTTACCATTGCATATTTGCACGCATATGTTCGCATGTATTAATTTTAAATGTGTTGACCGCATGTAGTAATCCTAATTACCTTGAACAACTCATACTGCTCCATCGAGTCTTAAGCTAAACTGAGCTTGTGTTATGGCTACTAGACAACTATAATACATTTTTTTTTAAATACATACATAATATATATAGAAAATACCCAGACCAATACAAACAATCATACTTATTAATGCAAATGTTTGCACCGTGCGAGGAATCGAACCAACTGAACCGACGGAACAAAAACCGGTCAGCTAAACATCTAGACAAGGGACTAGCATGTGCTTTTATTTTAAACAAAAGTCCCTGAATATCAAAAGAATTAAAAATCCTCTGGACCACCGATGCAATAACCAAAACAACTTTTATATGGATCTCCGGGATCATTTTTTTAAATTCATTCTTAAAAGTTGTTGTCAACTCTTGTAAAACATAATGTTTATTGCATATATCAAAGTCACTTACTATAATGTTTGTATAATATATAATCAACTGTAATTTGCATATTTACTAATATTCATTGAGAAATGTGTTCGAGAATGTTTGTGTTGTAATTTTTTATACATGATAATGTTAATTATAGACAATCAATCAACCGAGTATACTTATTAATGCTACCTATTGTATTCAATACATTATATTCTGAATGTTATTGTTTCCTAAGAAACTTTTATGCTCATTCACTCAAATTCATATTACGATACAATGTTTTTGGCTTCAGTTTTTTATGACCGGCCGCTTTTGTTATGTATTAATAAATTAATGGATTACTTTGAATACAATCAAATCTTATGTATTATTGTTGTAATTAATCATTGATCGTCTTATGTTACTTATTTAACTACTTGAGTATATATTAAACTACTATGTAATTACTACGGTACTAATGAGTACTGTAGTATTGGGTTAAATTATTTGCTACTATATGTATAAGTTCAATTTACAGTGCTAGGATTTTTTAAGTATTATAATACTATTGCTCTTTTAGTATGATATATTTGCAATCAATTGTTTTTATATGAATTTTACGTATCGAGAAAATCGGAATTGGCGTAACTTGAAAACCTAACTTTATACCATAGCCAGAAAACTGTTTGAAAAATTCAAATTGGTATGTGTTTAAACAAGTTTAAATATATGTGATATGATTTTTTTAAATAAAAGGATTTTTTTAAACTTGAGATTTTCATCTATATCAAACAGATTAAGGAGAATGTTAAAGTGGTGTCGTATCAATAACTAAAGAGATGATGGAAGATTCTGGCAACGGCAAGAGCTCCACCTATAAGAGCGCTTCAATTATTAATGAAGGGATTAAAGTTACAACAATTCCGTTTTCTTCCGTCGATACATTCAAATTTCAATTCTCATACGGGCTATGCCAACTATCGTAAAACGTAGTGACGACACTACACTTTGGTATATAAATTCAATTTTGTTCATTCCCATAAGGGGCCACCAATAAATTAGAGATGTGTCAACTCGAGTTGCGGAGGATTCGAGTTAATACCAGTTGAATTCTGCCAACTCGAGTTGGAAGTATTCAACTGGTAAATGAACGAATCAAGTGAAAGAGCGAGAGCATGATTCTGTCATCAAATCGACAATGACATGAAATTTTCCGATCATTTCATATCATACAATTTTCACTCGTCACAAATATTTCAATATTGATTTGAGGTCGTTATCATTGTTATCATTAAAGTTATTATGCAGTCCTTCCGCGGCTTTGAAGTGCCATTTCTACTCGCCCCCTATGGTTCGGTGAAGCTTTCAAGGCTAGCTGCGGCCAAAATCATTAGATTTGTTCGAAAACTTAAAAAAAAACTGTTTATACCAGGTACTCGAGTCAACTCGAGTTAACTCGAGTTACCTGAATCTCAACTCGAGTTATGTTTATTACAAGTTAGCACATCTCTACATTAAATTACGTCTAACCAATTTCAGTCACTTTTACACCCTCCATTCTCCCTCTTTCACAAACAGTCATTTAAATAGTTTTAATAAGTACCAAAATTCAATTATGAAGACACAAACTCTAAGATCGGATATTACAATTCGAGATATTTCATACATTTCATATTCATCTAGGGAGGTAAGGGAGGTGTCCTAGATTTCAAGATTTTTTACACGAAATTAACTAATTTACCTCCAACAAAGGAAATTATTCATACTGAGGTTTATATTATTATTCAACTCATACCAAACGTAGCGCCACCAAGTACCGTACTCCAATAACTTCCAAACAAATTGCTATTTGTATAAATACGATTAAATTTGTATTAGAAGCAGATTGTGTTTAACCACCGCGCTCTCCTATATGAGTAAAGCTAACAAAAAAAGCGAAGAATCGACCGTTGTAAATGTCGGTCGCTTGTAGCTGAATTTAATTTTGTAACTACAGCAGATACGCCATCTTAATTCAACTTTGACATTAAAGGCCCTGCATGCTGTCTTTGATGAGTTTTAACATTAATTGGCCTTGGATTTTCGATAGTTGAAGACGCGAAATAAAAAGTTTTACGACGTACGTAGGTTGCTACGTATTTTACACATAGCGGTTTTATTTGTGATGTGTCGAAATTCTTGCGAAACATCAAACATTTAATGAAATCGTAGATTTTATCGAAGATCAGACATCTAGGTTCATTGAAATCTTAAAAATATCAATGTGATTTACTTATTTCATATCTCAATTATCATATTAATGCGTATAAACTATAATGTGTAAAAAATATAATAGTTTACACACAGAAGTTATTTTTTCCTTGTTTCCATTATGTGGAGGTTGCATTAGAGATAGTAATATATAATACATATAAGTCCATGAACACTACAAAACAATGTAGTTACTACTTATGATAGATGTCTTTTAATATCGTTATTATTTCTGTAACTATTCTTCATTGCGATTATTTTTCTTTTGGTAAACAACCAAATGTTGAATTATTATGTAATATGTCTATTCCATATAATTATTAGTATTTATAATTTACTCTTTTATTTGTCTGTCTATCATTAACACTGTCGCATTAATTTAAAAAACTTTGACGCCAATGTGTTAACTTTAGTATTTCTATTTTATAAATATTATAATCATTATGTGCCAATTTTTGAGAGAATTTAAAACCAGTAGTTAATTAAGGTATATTATTATATGATTAAATTTAATGATGTAAGTGAGAAATACAGTATTTCATAATACATATAATATAACGTATCAGCAATATATAATATCTAAGCAAGACAATTTATCTAGTTGACTGTATCATATAATAATTAGAAATATTGGACCATTTATTGTAATAGAGTTATAATAGATCAAATATTCTATGACTATGTGAAAATATATGTATATTTACATATGTATTATATGTGCTAGTATACCGTAGAAATGTTTATCAAATTATGAAAAATATCGCAGGTTCGAATGTTGTGAAGATGGGAAATAGAAAAATTAAGATCCTTGAAAAAAATTGTTAGCATTAAGTCAGGCCGCAGTGCTTACATTTTGTAATCATTATCAAAACCTATACTAATCACTATACCTTGACAAATTTATCACAAACACAAACATTTAAAACATTTTTGTATATCATTACTGTTTGTATATTTGTCTATGTCACAAGTATAGTAATAGTAACATTGTGTAAGCATTTGATTGGACGCAGATTTTCTACAGAATAGATTAGAAAAATATGCAAATTTGAATATTAATATTTAAGCATACCAAAAATAAGTTTTTGTCAGATCGCCAATTGAAGTTCAGTTCAGTGAGAAGTATCAAGAATAGGATTATTGCATTATACTTTTACTGCGCTGATTCGTTAGATAGATAGAGATAGAATATACTTTATTTGCAACATACAGTAAAGAAGAAGCAGCACAAACAATATAACAAAGGACATATGTACCGTTACAATAAGGCTGCCTTATTGTTAAAAGCAATCTTTTCTAGGCAACCTTAAGAAAACGGATTGAAATATCGAACAGGTAGGTAAAATGACATAAACAGGAGAAAATTAAAAAAATTATTGTATCAATCTCCAAAGTAGAATCGTAATGATTCAATATATCAGTCCGATTAATTTAAACCTACTTCTAAATAGTAAAGCTACTAATACAATTGCTGGATGTTGAATAATATCAGGTGAAAGTCATGTAGAAAATGGCTTGACTGATTAATTGAGAGTTAAATAAATACATTTAACACTCAAACTTCATATTAGTGACATACATCTATTTAGATATATCTGTGCTTAAATCATAGCTATGCTAATGTAAATCTGTATTAATAATCAGTATGTTTATATAAATATTGTCTTTATAGTATTGTAACATTATTTATATCTCAAGTATTTTATAACCATACAAGTAATTAAACCTTACGTTAATATTATGACTATATCTGAACTACTTTAAGAAGACTGTAATACAAATTGTTTATTCTCACTGTGGTTTATTGAACCTTATATTATTATTAAAGTAGCATAAAAAATATTATAATTAGCTAAAACTTTGTTTATACTAAAATTTTGTCAGGGTCCACAATTCCTTCCATCCATCGTAATCGCCACAGTGGTTTTTATATTAATATCAAATATTGCTCTATATAACATATAAGTACAAACCATAATCTTGGTTGTAGAGATTATCTAATCTTTTCATTTATGTATGTTGATGTTATTTCACCACTTCATTTGATAGCAATCTACATTATTCATTTTTCTTTCTTCTTATCATTACATTGTTGCAACGTACGTCATTAATTCTTGCTGAATGATTTATAAAATATCACATATCATAGATTTGCCTATAATAGTTCATACAATAACAATTACGTTACCGGTGAAGATTTTACAAAAGTAATTAATATTTTTTTTGTTACTTAGAAATCATATTATCAACATTCACGCAAGTGTAATATTATAATTCCTTAAATTAATTTTCTCAACGTCATCTTGAAAAGAAGTGAGTGCCTTTGTAATTTATCGATCGCTAATAATTATACCGTTACTTAGGAAACCCCTACAAAATTGGAATCAAAAATATTAAAGATTGTTATCAAATGAGGTATTCATTTTCAGAATGAAATTTAAATCATTAACGATATTTTAAACTTTGTTCTCGTAATAGGAATGAACTTTGAAATTACCTGATAAATATCACATTCTTTTTAATATACTATAATAGAGACATTTCTTTAATAAAAAAGGAATATAAATATTAAACAGTATATTTAATCCCGAGACTTTGAAGCCATGAGTATAATATCTACGACATAGCCAACCATCGGCTCTACTGTATGTATATCTCTGTTCTATATTTTATGCTTGTACTTCAAGTTTGTTGTGGTTACTTTGGCAGGTTCTAATTATGTTTTCCTCTTTCGTTCCACCTTTTATTTTATGGATCACGCAATGGTCACTTAAACACACAGCCTATTGCTATATTACTTTTTCTAAGAACAACAAGTAAAAAACTTCGCAGTGTACAATTTGATGTGTTCAATTCATATATCAGTCCTACCGTATAAGAGATTCACATGTTACGTTCTTTAAGCTTATAATTGTATGCGGTACACGCTTTGTTTCAAATACCATTAATGTTTTAATTTCATATTGAGGATGTTTCAATATGTTGAAGCCTTGTTTAAATAGTATCTTATTATTACTAATAAATAGTATTATCAGTGTACATATGCATGCACTTAAGGATTTGATGTTGTATTTACATACCTAGTCATAAGTAGGTATGTAGGTGATATTACATTTTATACTTAAGTCAGTTATTAAGTTTATAGCTATTCTTCCATAATTTACAAGAGGATTATCAAACTAAACTAAAATTTTAAGAAGTTTAATATTGACATTTGTGTAGTTTATGGATATTTACGTATCACTTTATTTTTATTTCTATAACATTATTTAGACCAGATAATTAAACAAAGTGATGGCAGTCAATAATTAAACATAGATATCTATTCGTTATACAAGCGAGCCTCTTTTCAATAATCATTCAGTTATAAATAAAGATTTAAAAATAATATTGTTCTTACGGAATTTGTAAGCCGTTGATGGGACAATAACAATGAAAAGACTTTTCGTTTGAATAAATGAATTAATTAATTTTTAATCCAAATTTGAGATACCGATTATTAAATGTATAATATTAAAAATAATAAAAACAGTTGTAAAATGACAGAACTGTGAACAGTCATATTAATAAATATAAATCATGTACAAAACATCCAACTCTCTCGCTCGCATTATTTATTACACGGCAAAGCATTACTTATAATGACGCCATTTCTTGTAAATGCTCTAAATAATTTAAGATTATTAAAATTAATAGGCACTTCTTTATGATTACAGCTTAATAAACGTTCATTTAAATATAGTTTCACGCGCCATTACTGTTTTTTAAATTTCCCATTTTACACACTGTGGTTTTTAATTTAATGTCATGATTCTTCCTAACTATACCATTTGGAATACGATTCAAAACAGTGCCTTTTATTATTAAAATGTATTATATACCTGTAATTTCAGTTAGTTCTATTTAGAATATACCCATTGTATGTTCGGTTGTCACATGATACAGTGTCCCTCGATTATGTGGTACCACTGTTATGTAATGAGTCTTAATATGTAATGATAATTATAATATATGCATTTGCAGAGTATATGAGCTTGCAAATTATAGTAAGTAACTGTATAGTATGTCAGTGGTGGTACAAAATTTAATGAATTATTGATAGCTCTTGCTTTTTTATCAGTATTAATAACCATAATATGTAAATATCTTTACATAATAACAATCGTATTAATGTAAAAGTATTTAAAGTATTTAAATATTGTTTTTTTAAATCTGATATTAGTAAATTTATTTCAATTTTAAAATAAAAAAAATAGTTATTAGTGAGTTAATGCGTTAAATTTTTGTTTAGAAATTGACTAATGAAAAAAGTCCAAAAATATTGCCTAAAATAATGAAATTTTTTTGTGTCCTGTTCCCAGATGTGTTAAAGTGATAAGAAATCAGATTCTCTGGTTTTGCGTATCTTCCTAATTTTGCATAATTTGGATCTATCTCATGTTTAAATTGTTTTTGAATCAGTGAAGATTGACTTTTCATCAGATAAGGGATGTCCTTTACATGCTTAAAAATCAATAAACGCAAGATAAAATTCGACACAAATTGACAACTAGGGCCAAGATGACACATAAACCTGGAAGGCAATAGATAACTCAAGGATGTCCAGTGTATGAAGACAACAGGACATTTATTCTCATATTATGACTGCTCCTAGAAGATTGAAAATGTACACGGAAAATAAATGTAGAAAATATAAGTGCTCACTAAAAGATTTATAACGTGATTCTAAGCACTTTTGATATAGCTTCCTTTTTATTATACTTCTTTTATGGACCTCCATCATGTCTACAAGATTAACCTTACAAAGAGCAAATGCATACAACGGTCCAAGTTGTGAATATTCCAAGATAAGTATCCACATGGACGTCTTTGAGTTGCTAGGTCTCATTCTGTTTACCAACAACTCTAGTCTTGTAATAAACTTTTACTTTATTTCAACCGTAAAAATAATCTTTAAAGTAATGGATGTAGAATATTCAAAAGAAATAGAATGAACAGAAACATCTATACAACTAATTTATCTTTTACCAAAGGTTACCTATTTTAAATTTCTATTTTCATTCATTTTAATAATATTCTTTAGTTTTTTAACTGACTTGATTCAAAGTTGTTTATTAGGGTTTCGCTACTCGTTGATATAATACTTTCTGAAAAAATAAACCATTATTACACCCTCAAAGTTGAAATCGCATTATTGCAAGTATATTTTCCGGAATATATATCTGTTATATTAGTAGGTATTTATAGATACACTATTAAATTTAGTCTAACTATCCCATCTGGATTTATTATCATGAGGATGTATTTATCATATTTCCGTAGAGTAAATTTAATATTTTAAATCACAATTACATTGCATAACTTCATGTTTTTATTGATGATTTATTAAAAGTACCACTACTCTCATATAGAATGGATGTATAAGAATATTATCACTATTGTATAATAATGTAGCTAGTGTTTATTGTAAATATATTGATTGACAATAAATTTGATTACTTTATGTCGTTACATCAATTTTCCTTGCCCTGTGAACCTTGAACTTTATGAAAGTTGCCGTGACCTTTCTCTTATGCCGTAAACAAAAGCTTTTAACACGACCTCAATAAACTGAGTGGGTTTTTTTAATGTTCGGAAAGAAATGTGATGTAGTATTGTAGGTAAAACTAGAATGATTGTTACGAATATTCGTGTATGAAAAAGGGTAAAATAAAGTGTAACTTTATATATACCTTAATAAATTATGCGACACTAGCTGACTCGCGTAACTTCATCGGCATCACACTTCCATGACATTTATTATTATATTTCGCCCAATTTATATAATATCTTTTTCTATTATAGCCTATGTGTCATTCTGATAATTAAGCTATATCAATGTAAAGTTACATCAAAATCCATTCATTAGTTTTTGGTTGAAAAAGTAACAAACATCCATCCATGCTTACAAACTTTCACGTTTATAATATAAATAAGATTGTCACCAATCCAGTATTGTTTGCTTAATATTAAAATGATTTTTAAGGGTACGAAGTAATAACATCACCATGATAACGAGATGTTCATTATGCTGTTCATTGGCAATTGACATTGGCAGGTGGCTCCCTATCAAGTGGATGATTAGCTTCTTTGCCATTCAATTTACATATAAAAAACATGGAATTTTTAATACTCTACTACTATTCCAACATTAACTTCATTAACTTCTTCATTTATTCTACAGATTATTACAAGTTACAATAACTTCGTCAAAATTTATTTTAAAACTTTTTTAATACCAATAGTCATTCAAGCAAAGTTGAACAATAGAAATTATCTCCAATCGACTGTTTGACCAAAGTCACCTGAATATAAATGTCTCTTGGGGCAGACCTTCCATAATCTTACAAATTGAAGACTGTAATTGGATCATAACTTTCCTAGAGTCTATTGGCGATATGATTTTTTTTACTCTATAGGCAACATCCCGCAACGCTGCCCTTGTAAATTCTGATAAAGAGTACACAGTGTTAATCGCGGATATGTATGTCTATACTATATTAAAATACGTTCAAATATATTCAAATAAATAGTATTTGAAAACAACAAAAAAATCATGCAGCAGAAAAAACCTCCATCTATTTATACATTCTCACAATACAGATCTCCGATCCGAAGCAATACGATATAGAAATCTTCAAGAAAAGAGCTTATAATAATAATAATCATCATATTTATTTGTCTCAAATAAAAACTAATACAATTGCTTATATAATACTTAATTTTAAAAGTAATGAACGAGATAAAACTGTGTATAACTAAGAGGGGACAATAAGTCCTAGAGCTATTCTGTTATATCACAGGGGGCAGTGAGTTCACCCTTTCCGCTATTCTATTATAACCTTCATTAGTAAATTAATACAATAAAACATCGCCGACGACGAAAGCACTTAAGTTCTAAACTAACAAAGTAAACATAAGAATTGATTGACAATATCCTTCTTAAATAGCCGGCAATGTACTTGCAATTCAGTTGCAATGCTTGTCAGTCGTTTTACATGTGCGGCCTGTGGTTTAGGTATATGCAGAGGGCATACAACGCTCTTCACGTACAATATAATAATGGGTTTAGTATGTTGTTTGAGCTCCCTCGGTTCTGTAGCGCATCAGAGATGTTTGCAGAGCAGCAGAGCTTTCAAGTCATAATGCGGAAAAGAACTGCATCACTGATAGAATTCGGGAAGTGCATACAGACTCCTAACAACTATATATACATATATATAACTCAAAGGTGACTGACATAGTGATCTATCAACGCACAGCCCAAACCACTGGACGGATCGGGCTGAAATTTGGCATGCAGGTAGATGTTATGACGTATGCATCCCCTAAAAAAGGATTTTGATAAATTCCACCCCTAAGAGGATAAATTAACGCGAGCGAGGCAAAACCTGGTAGCAAATATGTCGAAATGTCCACTCCAGGCACTGGACATTATTGCACCGCTGGGGACTCAGTGCTTCTGGACGTAGACATAAATATATGAATTAAGAAACGAGGATGTATGTTGTAATTTACTAACATAGTTTATAAGTTGTTTACTAATATAATGTGGATGGGTATACGAAATAAATAAGTTAATAAATATATAACGTCACCAATAACTTAGTATAACGTAGTAATAACTTCGTCAATGATGCTTATCATTGACTAAGTTGATTGATTCAAAGATACAGACGAAGTTGAGTGTATCATAAACTTATTTGTTCTACGACCTAATACTGTATACTAAAGCCGAAACTTAAAAGCATCTAGAATAACACCGATATCTCCCAAGATATTAGGAATTTAATCGATACATAGATATTGTATATAATTTGTATCCCCTTTAACTATAAAGTCCAATCCTCTATTTAAACATTCAGTGGGGTCCGTCCAGTGTCGGACGTAAGTGATTATCCTGTCCCTCTGAACCGAATATTAAATGTTCAGGCAGAATTTGGACCTTTAAATTTGTAAATAGTAATTAAAGGTACCTTGTATAGGGACCTGAATATCCTTTATAGTACTTATAAATACAACAATTATTTTAAAAATAGATTTTTAACAAGGTAAATTTGGGAGGAAGTAGTTTATTAGTAATGTGGATTAATAACCCCATTGCTAGTAATATACCATAGCAGGTTGACCTCCATGGGGTTTCTCCTGGAAACTAACTAATTGACCTGACCTCATACTCATCTTATTGTCCTCCAGTGGTGCCCCGCCAACGTATACCGTACACGCAGGCGAGTGCACCATTCTATTATTAATCCTTAAAAAAAGGGAAAGTTATCTTTATAGTAGATCCAGTTAATTCAACATAGAGTAGCATTCAGTAAGCATAATTAGTTCAAGTGATAATGAAAAAAAAACGTAGAATAGAATAGAATAGAATAGAAAATCATTTATTCAAATAAACTTACATTGAAGCACTTTTGAATAGTCATTACATTTTTTTTAATCTACCGGTCGTTCGGAAAGCTGTCTCATCACAAGAAGAACGAGCAAGAAACTTGCGTGTTGCTCTTTTAAATAATTTTATTATTACTTTACATTTTTAAGTTTAAGTGTGTGAATACAAACCACCAATTAGCACTAATTCAATTAAATACTCAAAAAGAAAAAATATTGAATACATAACCAACTGGTTAAACAAGGAAGACAACAAAACAAGAAGAAAACAAGAGGAAATCAGTCATAGTGATTACGTCTAATGATAAACACCAATAGTAATAATAAGAACAAAATATATTATAGCCACTCTATTCTCCCAAATTTGAATTTAAATGAATCTGTATTATTTTAAACATATACAACATTTATTTGAAAAGAATACGAGCTGAGTTTCTTGTCAGTTCTTCTTATCTCAAAATGATTCCGAACTGACGGTAGATTTGACATATCAAAAGAGTCTGTAATAGACCTACATGAATAAAGGTATTTTGAATTTGAATTTATTATATATAAAAATAAATTGGCGCCACGTCTAAAGCGTTCAATAAGCAATACAAGCTAATTGGAATCGGTTTGTATTCTAGAAATTTCCTTAAAACAAGCAAAAGCAAGCAATACCTACAGGCAAATTGGTATCAGTTTGTATTCTAGAAATTTCCTTAAGATAGTTACATGCTGTTTAATTTAATTTGTACTTACTCAAGCCTCTGTAATGCACACACAATCAATTATGCGTGCCGTGCGACTCGATAATTGCCGCTCGCGACACTAGTTGGCGTTCCTTAATTACCGCCGTCTCGACGGAACTGTGTTGCCAGTTTTATTTAATAATAGTGCTGACATAAAAAGACTCGATTGTTCAGCTCTCAAAAAGGTAATATTGAGTCTAGTACAGTCAAACAAGCTATACCAGACTTTATATAGCTACTTTTTTAGGAGCTGAACAACCGAGTCTTTTTATGTCAACACTATTGTTAATGTTTATGGTACGCGATAATCGACACCTACTTATGCGTTACCAGTTCATAGAAATAATGACCTGCGTCTAGTACTGTAATTTTACAAATTTGCGAATACAGCTTATAAAGCGAGCTGCTGCCATTAAAATAGAAGAGTCTCTGGTACTCAGACGAATTTTTACAGTCTAAGTCTAAAAGTATAATTTACTTAGTTACGGTACTTAGTTACTTAGTTTTATTGTTATTCCTTACGTATTATCCCTGAAGACTATTTTTTTTTATGATGATAATGGAATGGTGGTCCCGCCTGCGCTAACGGTTTACGCTGGCGGGGCACCAGTGGAGGATGATAAGATGAACATGACGTCAGGTCAGTTAGCCCATTGTGACAAATTTACCAGGAATTTATCACGATGGTTTCCAGGGGGAACCGCGTGGAGGTCAAGCTGACATGGTACATTGCTAGCAATAAGATCATCAGTCCACATTACTAACAATCCCCTTTCCAGGGGGGAAGACTAAGGTGTCTATTTATGTTTGTATATATTTATATTATACTAGCTTTTACCCGCGGCTTCGCTCGCGTTAAATTATCCCCTTAGGGGTGTAAATTATCGAAATCCTTACTTACGGGAAGCCTACGTCATAGTAGCTTTATGCATGCAAAGTCTCAGCCCGATCGGTTTAAAATTGACAAAGTTTCATCCCCTATTTTATCCCCTTGGGGGTAGAATTAATCAAAATTCTTTCTTAGCGGAACCTTTCCTAATATCTACCTGTATGCGAAATTTCAGCCCGATCCGTCCAGTGGTTTGGGCTGTGCGTTGATAGATCACTATGTCAGTCACCTTTGAGTTATATATATATAATGATATTTTCAGGGTTTCTTTATAAAATAAACTAAAATTTGTTTCTCTGTAAACAAAGAAACGACATTTAAAGTTTATTACAATTATTATTTAACTATTACTGTCTTTTTATAATATATTTTATATAACCTTGTTTTTGCACGATCCATTTTTATGTTATGTCTATTGACAGCTCCCTTTGACACTCCTTGCAATCAACAGCGCGGAACGCGCCAAAATTTGGAATTGTTGAAATATTTAATTATATTATTATAAAGAATTTCTTTATATCTCCCCACCAGGGGTGAAAATTTCTCATAGAATTTTTTATAATGTATTGTCTTCATCATGTGCTTCACTATCTGTTTGAATAGGTTGTAATTTTGTTATATGAAATAATGTAGATTCAGCTTTCTTGTTTCCAGTGTTGATTCTGTAAATTGAGTTTGAAATTTTTTCCACTATTTCAAAAGGACCAATTTTCAATTCATCTAATTTCTTTCTGTTTAATTTGTTTCCGTTTTCTACATATACTCTGTCTCCTATATTAAATTCACATGGCTTTCGGTTTTTATCAAATATTTTCTTATTGTAATCATGTGATCTTTTGGTGTTCTCTAATGCTAGTTTTTTGTCTTCAATCCACTGATCTTCTTTTTTTAGAACCTTCAGTTCATTTGGTAGGATGGTAACATTTGTGCCATCTAGTAAATATTTCGGAGCAAATCCTGTAACTGAATGTTCTGTCTCATTATATTTATCTATACATTCTCTAGCTACTGTAGTCCAAGTTTTTTTATTCTTTTTTTCATTTATTCTACACCTTATTTTATTCACTATGGTTTGATTTAATCTTTCATTCAGTCCATTCGAAAATGGTGTATTTACCGCAGTAAATACTAATTTAATATTATTTTCCTCAAGGTACTGTTTAAATTCTCTAGAGTTAATTCCAGGATATTGATCTGTTAGAATCATTCCAATTTCATCTGTTTCCAGTACATACTTCACTAATTTTATAAAGTCACATGCACTCTGTGTTTTTGATGTTACAATAAATGCAAATCTTGTAAAATGATCTACCAAAAGATGTAGATATTTTTTTGTAGATCTGGATCCCCCAAAACCACCAATTGTATCTATAGACATGATTTCAAATGGTTTCGTTGCTGGTCCCAGATGTGACATATATCCAAATTTTCCTTGTCCTCTTGATTTGTTTTTTATACAGGTTTCACAGTTTTTACAAATATTTATTATGTTTCTTGTTAAATGTTTCGCTGTATATATTGGGCTTACTTTCCTTTGTAACTGCCTGATTCCAAGATGGCATAAATCTTCATGTATTTGTTTTATAAGTTTCTTGCTAAATTCTTCAGAGAGAATAATTTTATACTGGTTTTTAATTTTTTTGTAATATATTTGATTTTTCTGTATAAAATTCTGTTTATTTATTTTTATTATTTCATTTTTATCTTGATCTGTCATTATTTCTTCTATTTTGATTAAATTCACTATTTTTAAAATCTCTTCTTTGTTAGATTCTGATTCTAATACAGGGTTTCTGCTTAAGGCGTCTGCTTCTAAATTTTCTTTACCAGGTATATATTTTATTACAAAATCATATTGAGATAAATAGTATGTTAGGTCCCCTAATTCTTCATCTGTTCTAGCCTTTATATTCATATTTTCAAGAGGTTTGTGGTCTGAGTAAATAATAAACTTTTTTCCAATAAGCCAGTGTTGCCAGTATTTCACAGCTTCTTTTATCGCTAAACACTCTAGGTATATTGCCTTTTTTCTTTTTTGAACTTCATTTAGCTTTTTTGAGAAATATGCCACTGGCTTATCTTTACCATCTGGTTGTGTTTGTTTCAGTATTGCCCCAATACCTTCTAAAGATGCATCTGTATATATTTTTATTGGTAAACTCTTGTCATATATTTCTAATACTGGTTGACAGCATAAATACTCTTTTATCTGTTTAAATGAATTTTCACATGTTTCTGACCAAACAAACTTCTCGTTTTTTCTTAATAATTTATGTAATGGATCTAAAATTATTGCGCTTCTCGGTATATATTCATGATAAAAATTTATTTTCCCTAGGAATTGTCTAATATTTTTCTGGGTTTTAGGTGTTGGAAAATCTCTTATTGACGTTAAATTATCCTTTAGCGGTCTTACAGAATTATTTTGAATTATGTGGCCCAGATATTTCACTGAATTTGAAGCAAATGTACATTTCTTAAATTTCAATCTAAAACCTTCTTCTATTATTGCATCTAATACATATCTTATATGCCTTATATGTTCTTGAAAAGTTGATGAGTATATTAAAATATCATCAATGTAATTAACAGCATAGCTTGTCAGATTGTGTTTTCGTAGTATATTGCTAAGAATTCTTTGGAAAATAGCTGGTGATGTTTTTAATCCAAATGGTAGACAGGTCCACTGGAAGTGTCCATCTTGTGTTACAAATCCTGTCTTACTTCTATCTTCAATCCGTAATGGTATTGACCAGAATGCTGAATTTATGTCTAATGTAGTAAAGTATTTGCAATTTCTAGTCTTTATTATCAAATCATCTATCAATGGAAATGGTTGGGCTTGTGGCATAATAATTTTGTTTAGTTCTCTAAAATCTATACATAATCTTGATCTTTTATTTTCATCTTTTTTAAATGCTAGTGTCACCGGAGCTGCAAAGGGACTGTATGATTCTTCTATTAACTTATTCTTTAGTAACATTGATATCTGTTTTTCTATTTCTATTTTATCATCAATTGTGCATCGATATGGCCTTTTACTACAGTATCTATCTACTAGTAAATCTATGTGAGCTTCATAATCTTTAACCATACCAACATCATATTTATCTTTTGCAAAGACTGTTTTGTATTCTTTAATTATTTTCTCTATTTCTATTTTCTTTTTGTTGTCTAAATGATTTATTTTAATTTTAAAGTCTTCTACTTCTATGTGTTCGTTAAAATTTATTGAATATGTTTCTTTCATCTTGTCTTGACTTTCTTTATCTTTAGAGATTTTATCAATTTTATTCTGTTTTTCATTTATATCTTTTCTTTTCATTTGTTCTATTTTTAGGTTTTCATTTTGGGTCAATCTAAATTTCTGTATCATATCTAACCCGATTATGAAATCATCAAATTCTTCATTTTCAACTATGTATACATCCACCTCTTCTTCTATTTCAAAAATCTTTATCTTAATTGTTATCAAACCCTCTGTTTTCTTTACACCATTAACCGTTCTCATGTATGCTGTATTCATGTTGTGTTTATTTTCTTTTACTTTGATTAGTCTTGAATTTATTAAAGAGATTTGTGAGCCTAATACAATATTGATCTTGATTAATGGTGTACTTACTAGTTTTTTTGCTCAGTATTTAAGTCTACTTCTATAATAGAGTTACTATTTACATTTTTTGTTCTAAGTATTTTCTCTTGTTCATTTTTTTTTATATTGAACCAACACGCTTCCTCTGGATGATATCTAATTCCTTTATTTAATTCTTCACATGTTTTACATGACTTTCTTTCCATGGTTTTCATTTTAAAATTTAATTTACTATTTTTTATTACCGTAGTATTTTTTCTGTATATCATACTTTCATATTTTCTAATTTCATTGAATAAATCAGTGCTGTCTTTGATTTCTTCTCTGTTTATTTTGTTTAGGATAAAACCTGGGAGACCTGTTGCAATAAGATCTATCAATGTTCTGGAGTCTATAGATTTGTTAATGTCTAATATAAGGCGTTCCTTTTTCATCGCATAATCAATTAATAATCCTTCTTTATATCTGAATGCAAATGCATATGTTACCGTATCCCATCCTCTATTCTTAAATGTTTCCAAAAATTTTTCTTTCCACTCTGTCCAATATGAATTTACTGTCAGTTTTGTGACCATAGAACTATACCAGTCTAAACAAGTTTTTTCTAAAAATAATCTTAATATTTCTATTTTTGTTTCATCTTTTATTATATTAAACCTCACACATTCTTTCTCAAAAGTCTCCATCCATTGAGTTGCATTTGAGTTCCTGCTTGTGAATTTTTCTATAATAAATTTCTCGGATATATTTTTTAAATTGTGATGTTCTTTTTTTTCTGTGGATTCCACTAATCTATCCAGAATTTGTTGCAGATCGTTATCTTTTCCTGTTGGTTGTTCTATAGAAATTTCTTCTAAATATTGATCTAAAAATTGGATATTTCCGTCTTCGTCAACATAGGTTTGTTTTTGTTCTTCATTTAATGTTATCCATATTTTCCTAGTCTGATGTCTTTTCTTTAGGCTATTTTTAATCTTTATATAAGTACTCGTCTTTGTAATTTCTTTATGGTTATTTATTGGTTTCAACTCGTCTGGTATCGCAAAACATTTTCCGTCTTCTGTAGTTAGAGAGGTTATGGCTAGTACATTAGATTTGCCATCACTTGATGCTATCACTGTAAATTCAAATTGTAGCCGGTTCATTTTGTTTTTTGTAACAACAAATGTCGTTTTATAATGATATTTTCAGGGTTTCTTTATAAAATAAACTAAAATTTGTTTCTCTGTAAACAAAGAAACGACATTTAAAGTTTATTACAATTATTATTTAACTATTACTGTCTTTTTATAATATATTTTATATAACCTTATTCACGCACACTTGTTTTTGCACGATCCATTTTTATGTTATTTCTATTGACAGCTCCCTTTGACACTCCTTGCAATCAACAGCGCGGAACGCGCCAAAATTTGAATTGTTGAAATATCTATAATATATAAAGCTGCATTACGGTCACTGACTGATTGACATAGTTGTTCTCCCAGAAGCAGTGCCGGGGGGTCGTGACGATGTATGGGGGAAGTGTACCTCTCGCCAGGGTGACCACGAGAAAATTCCGAAATTTGGGAAAATCCAAGATGGCGGACCAAGATGGCGACTGAACTTTGTCAATTTCCATCGGATCGATTTCGTTCAAGCGGTAGTTCGTAGCGGGCCGCAAACGGTTGTATTTTAGGTTAAAAGAAAAAAATAAAATCCAAGATGGCGGCGTGAAAATGAAAATGAAAATTGTAATTTTTCGAGGGTTTCAAAAACCGAAATTCCCAGGGTAGTTGCGGGGGTGCTGGCGACACCGGTTGTGGGGCATAGGAAAGTCGAAGGACCCGGCCTCTAGGGAAAATTATGAAATTTCGAAAATCCAAGATGGCCGACGAGTTGGGGGCGTGTGAATTTGGTCCTAAAAATCCGGATTATTTCCAAAATCATTTTTTAGGTACAGGGCAACCCCGCAGCGAGTCGGCTTCTATGGGGCGATGATGGGTCTCGGTAAGAAGTATTGCCAGCGCTAAAAAGAATTCCCGAATTTGGGGTAATTTGGGAGAAATGGTCCAAAAAGTGGGAAAATTTTTTTTCGACATTTTTGACAAAAGAGGCATCAAGGCCTATCGAGAAACATCCCCTAAAGGGTTTTAGGTGGGTTTTGTTGGAATTTGCTGGCAACACCCATACATGGTTTGACCAAAATAGAAATTGGGGTGTCTCTCCAAAAACTGAAATTCCTAGGGTACTTGCGGGGATACTACCGATCCCTATTGTAGGCCATTGGGAGGCTGAAAGACCCGGCCTCTAGGGAAAATTATGAAATTTCAGAAATCCAAGATGGCGGCCAAGCTATGGGAGATTTAGTTTTTGGAAAAATTTTGGGATATTTTCAATCGCGTTTTTGCTGCACATGGCAACCCCGTAGCTAAACGCCACCTACTGACATGGGTAAGTCTCAGTAAGAAGATTTGCCAGGGCTAAAAATTTTCCCCGATTTTGGGTTAAATTTGGAGAAAAGTCCCATAAAGTGGGAAAAATTTTTTTCGACATTTTAAATGAAAAAGTCTTGTTGGTCTACCAAAAATCGTCCCCTGAAGGGTTTTAGGGGAATTTTGTCAGAATTTGCTGGCAACACCCATACATCATGGGACAAATTTAGAAATTGAGGTCTAGCTTCAAAAACTGAAATTGATAGGGTACCTACGAGTGTGCTAGCTCAACGCACTGTGCGGCGTCGGATAGCCGAAGGACCCGGCATCTAGGGAAAATTATGAAATTTTAGAAATCCAAGATGGCGGCACAGATAGGGGAGTTTTGCTTTTCGGATAAAATTTGGGACATTTTTAAATGTTGTTTTAGGACACATGGCAACCCCGCAGCGAGTCGACTTCTATGGAGAGATGATGTCTCTTGACACAAAGTATTACCTGGTATGAAAATTTTCCCTGATTTTGGGGTATTTTTTGTGACAGGTCCTAAAAAGTGGGAAAATTTCTTTTCGACATTTCAAACAAAAGAATGATGAAAATCTGTCAAAAGTCATCCCCTTAAGGGTTTTTGGTGGTTTTTGTCAGAATTATCTGGCAACACCTCAGATCAGTTTTCTTAGGGAATAGTACAAGAAGAAGTCACCGAAGCTCTACATAATGTATGGACGAAATGTTTCTGCTACTAGGGTGAATACGTCAAAAGTATTAAGAAGTAAAAATCCAAAATGGCGGCAGAGATAGGGGAGTTTTGCTTTTCGGAGAAAATTTGGGATATTTTTAAATGTAGTTTTAGGACACTTGCCAACCCCACAGCCAGTCGACTTCTATGGAGAGACGATGTGTCTCAACACAAAGTATTACCTGCTATAAAAATTTTCCCCAATTTTAGGGTAATTTTTGAGATAGGTCCTAAAAAGTGGGAAAAATTTTTTTGGATATTTCAAACAAAAGAATGATGAAAACCTGTCGAAAACAATCCCCCTATTGATTTTAGGTGGTTTTTATCAGAATTATCTGGCAACACCTTACATCAGTTTTCTTAGAGAATAGTACTAGGAGTCACCGAGGCTCTATACAATGTATGAACGAAATGTTTCTGTCACTAGGGTGAATATGTCAAAAGTATTAAAAAGTAAAAATCTAAGATGGTGACCGAGTTAGGGTACTTAATTTATGATGACAATTTTAGTGACTTTTTAAAATTCAATTTTGGGGTACCATTTATCCCTGCAGCGAGTTGACTTCTATAGAGCAATGGAAACTCCCGGTGAAAAAATTTACCTGGTCTAAAAATTTTCCCCGATTTTGAGGTAATTTCGGAGAAAAGTAAAAAAACGTGGGATTTTTTTTTTCGTTAATTTGAACAAAATAGTGATGAGCATTGGTCCAAAATTATCCCCCAAAGGATCCTAGATGGTTTTTGTCAAAATCACCTGGCAACACCTTACATCGATTTTTATAGTAAACCGTACTACTAGGTGTATGTAACCTCTGCTCTGTACAATTTATGGATAAAGTGTCTGTCACCAAAGTGCACAGTATTTAAAAAAGAAAAATCCAAGATGGCGGCCGAAATAGGATACTTTATCTATGATGACAATATTAAAGACTTTTTAAAATTCAGTTTTGTGGCACCTATCATCCCTGCAGCGAATTGACTTCTATTGAGGAATGGAAACTCTAAATAAATAACAGCGTGAAATAAAGAAAGTAGATAGTTACGTCCTTAATTCAATGTTGGGTAATTATTAAGTATAAATAAAAAACTTTAATATTATTAACCATGTTTTTAGGCAGTTTAATTTCTATACATTATTATTTCATTTTTAATATATTCACATACAGTAACAAAAGAAATTATTTAAGTACATACATTTTAAGGTATTTTTTTTATGGTAATAAAAAGTTTTATTTAGCATATGTGGTAGATTTATTCTTTCGACTGTCTCGATGTATATTACAGGTAAATATGAAGAACATAATGACAAAACTACAGCACTATGTATGAAGGCGATGTTTACATTATTAATGTTTCTTATTAGAATATCAACGACCATGAGTGTGTTCTTCATGTAGTTCAAATTAAAATTACTGTATAAACTAGAAAAATATATAATAGCTAATAGATAATTTCATACACCACAATAATTAAGTGGAACAACGGTAGAATGAGAGTAGGTACAGGTAATAAATTCTACAGATGTCTAATGCTTGTCCTTAAGCCCAATACATGGATACAGCCACAGATAAGATAATATTACATAATACAGATTTGTTTCGTGACCACAGCACTTCATAACAGAACAGTACAGACTATAAAATAATTATAGGTCTCATGAGAGAATTTGTTTGCTTAATTTGTAAATTAAATGAAAAATAAATTTTACGGTTCAGGCATAACGTTAAAAAATTCGTTGAGTATTTATTATTTTTTAATATAATATAGACATATTTATTGATGGATGAATTGGAATTACCTATATCTTTTTTTATTAGTTACATTTCTTTTATTTTACATAATATAGCTTGTAAATGTAAATTAACAATAATTTTTAAGAAAGGTTGCATCCATTCATGGAAAATCCATTTTAATTTCAATTAAAATAAATATTTGTGTTTGAAAAAATATTTTTTAGAATACAATTCTAAAATATTTGTCTAAAAGAATAATTGTTAATTAATTTAAAAGACAATAACTATTTTAAAATGAAAATAGAAAAAAAAATATTAACAGTTCTGATAATTTTCAAAAAGAAGAATGGATTCGAATTTTAAAATACATTGTTATAAAAAAAAACAAAAGAGCGGGAAATCGAAGGAGAAAATTTCAATTTGGCGCTAACGCGATCAAATAACTGACACAGAATTTTGGTTAAAAGTGTTAAAACTTGTTGAAGTTGAAGAATATTACAAGGGTAAGTGATTATTTTTATTAATTATTTATGATTTTAGTTATATAATATGATTTAATTATCTACTTACTTATTGGAATACTTTTTACTATTTTTACAAAGGTACGTATTTTAAGTAAAAAGTTTTGTGCTCCATTATTTACTATTGAGAGTTAAAGTGGTTACTTTTTATAAAAATGTTGATTTTAAATCTTTATTTAACGCGTAGACATTGAGAGTTGAATGAAACACTGATAACGTGGTTGACCACTCCAATGATGGAGTAGAGGAATGACAATCTTATGAAATGTTAAATATTCTAACAGGCAGTTAGAAGAATTGAAGTACTAACACCTTTGCAAAAAACAAAATATTTAATAATCCAAAAGCTTCCTAGAGCAGTGATATATCACTGCAGCACCATCCCTGCAGCCAGATATTAATGTGTTGCTATGATATGATATATTATGACTATCCAATGTTTTTCGATTCATCAAGACAGTGACAGAAGCTTAACCTATTGGTTACATATATAGCAAACTATCATAAACTCTAATAAAAAATATTCTTGTAGATGGAAATGAAACGAAATGTTGGTCGTCCAAAGAAAGAACTTCGTGGCCGTAAACCACAGCCCAAGAAGATCTCTGAAGGGGTTGCCAACACTTGTAATGAGTTGCTACATGCAACTCACAATAAGGTAAATATCTTGTTTGTTATGTGTATTTCTATAATGACACTTATTCAAGTGCTCCAAGATAGACTTTGTACAAAGTTTATTAAAGTTAAAGTCTGTGTGTGGTACCTCTGTCTCAATTATTTCAACCGCCATGTAATTTTCTTTGAAAATTATATTTAGATTGAAAGGTGAAATATGGCTGAAAAAGTACAGGGTACAGGCATGAATTCTTAGTTCTGTGGAATAGTAATAATGAGTTTAGAGAGAGCATAGTATTTAATAATGGTGTATTAGTCTATGGTGTTGTTCATGTATACAGGTGACATTTCCCATTTACTATCAGATGTGCCATCACCTTGTTTGCTATTCCATTTACATAATTCTTTATGGTAATGTTTAGTAAGGTTTATTTTAGATAAGCATGATATTACTGTATTTAATGTTCTATTTTTTAAGTGTTATGTGTATATTTTAACTGTTAAATATTTTATAATCATATCTTATTTTTATTATACTAAAATAAAAAAAAATAGGAATTCTTAGTGTTATACTTTTTAAATTAAAATAAGTACTCACAAATTATTAACCTATTGTTTAATAAATAAATTAGGATGTGTAGACTGCATACTGTGTCACTTTGAAATTTTCATCATTACTATTTGCTATTATTAATCTGGACATATGTAGGTTATAAATGCAAAAAAAAAAATAGGGTATAATTTTGGAAGTATTACTGTATTTTAATATGGAAATATTTCTACAATTTTTTAATTTTGCATTGAAAATAAAACTACCGCCTTAATAAAGTTGATGTCTAATTGGGAAATTTTACATGTTGATTCATAAATATATTATATAAGGACTAAAAGTTTAAACTGTGTAAAAGTATAGCACAATAATTAACTCTCCTTATAATCTGCCTGTTTACTCTGCAAACTAATTCTGAACCAATGACACTGTATTGTATACACCCCTTCACATCCTTTTATACTCTTGAAAAATGCTTGAGAACTGAGTATAAAGATTGTTTTTCCAATTTTGGAAAATTAGCCACTTTTGCACATAAAACATAATCAACATCTCTGCTGTCCCATTCGGCTAGCTATTTCATATTCAGTATTTTAATAGTATCTCTTGTAGTATCATTTAACAAACATTTGATTATGTAGTAAACACTGTTTGTTTATTTTGGTAAAACCTGACATGGTGAATGTGGTCATTACGTCACTTAAATAAATACTCCGTACTCCGTATATAACTACATATTATGATTAATTTGTCTATTTTCGTGTATTCTATATTTTACACAATATATTTCATTATTACCCAATTTAGAAATCATATAATACGCAAATATATTAAGAGCAACTTCACCCAATGTATTCAAATCCAGACCAATAACAATGACACCAGATATACATATAAACTCCTTAATGACAATTATGACAATTGACAGAAACTCACAATTAGGCAATAGGGTTTACGACGTATAATTCCTGCAATCGAAAATCGAGATTATGATTCTTATATTTTATTTTTATATTATAATTTTCAATATGGTTCTAAATAAATATGATATGACTGATAAATATGACACATGTATTTTTTATTGTTTGTATCATTAATGAATAGCATTAAAAACCCCTACAATTTTTATAAAGTGTTAATTTCTTTTAACAAGGTTTTAAACAAGAAACGGCGCTGTGATTCCAAACAGTCGATTGTATGCAGCTTTAATCAAAATAATGATTCATTCTTCAGTAATCATCAGGTAAATAATAATTTATTTTTTATACTCTGTAGACATGATAGATATTAGAAAATATCGATGTCGACATGTGAATCTATAAGTATAGAGTTGCGAAATCGAATGTCGACTGAGAAACATTGATGTCTCCTTTAGAACTATTGAAAATCATGTCATTTTACGTTATCTTTTTTTTTTATTAGGTGTCGAACTTTCTTTCGAATGACCTTCTTTTATCGATGTTAGAGAAACGTCAAGATGTTAAAGAGTCGTCGATATTATCGACAACTAAACATCGATATTTCATAAACGACGTTGTTTATTGACATCCTTATCTTAAGTTTTGAATTACTTCATTTGCCGGTGTTATCGGTGATTAAACATTGATTTTTAAATATTGCTGAAAATTGTACAACCGGACTAATAATAATAATAAATGTTCTATGAGTTTTTCATTGGCCAGATTATCCACTGATCTCGTGACCCGTGAATTACGATTGGGATATACGTATATATTATATATGTTTCGACCGACTCTGAATTTTTTTCTTAAGTAAAATATTGCAATGGTATTCGAGAAACGATATTTTATGTGATTGGTAAAGCAAATAATCCGACCTGACCCACCTGATGGTTAGTGGTAACAGTCGCTTATATACATGTACATGAACAGCACTACGCCTAAGAACTAACCAAACGACGACGACATCAGCGTTAGCATTCCGAAAGATTAAGATCTCATGCCTATATCTCGTAGTTTCACTGCCAAACAATTTGCACAGCTTCTCTTTAGAAAGTCTTCCTTGGTAACATTGGTAATACTTAATATCAGCACTGCGCCATATCTACCTATCTACCTATTATTATTATATTGAATGCAATAGACACTCCACTAAGTTTATTCCGCAAATAAAAATTTCTTTAAAAATAAAAAAAAATAAAAAATTTAAAAAGGAGTAGTATACTTTTTTCTTGACATGGTAGTGAAATTATGGGGTATGAAGGTATAACTACTTAGTCCTCTGGTATGGCTACACATGAGGCGCATCACGCGAAATACATGTTCGTTGTACTGTTTATGTACATACATACATATATATATATATATATATATATATATATATATATATAATAAGATTGTTGCCACTTACTGCCTGGTACCTGTTGTTATTGGAATTCCAATGACGTAGAAATTTCATCAGTCAGTTCAGATGGTTTGTATGTCTTCACCTGTGTTTACGATAATTAGGATAGTCCCAATAAACTTGCTAACAATTGAATCCCATTTTTTTGTGGTGGTACTAGGTACTAAAAGAGTTATTGTTATGATGTGATTGTATAATGTAATTATATTATATGAATTATATGAAGTAGTCACAGGTTGGAAAAATTGAGAAACCTGTGTGAAATATTGAAACGTTTTTTTATTAAGGTTTACAGGCAAAACGTAAAAATGGATGATTAAGTTATAACTTTAAATTCGTTCGCTCGTACGTCGCATTATAATAAACAATATGGATCAATGCATTTCGTAATATACAATAGGTTTTTCTGGTTTAACAGTATGTTGTGCGAAAGATATTCATGTATACTAAACTGTTTTTTTTTTTATAATAACGATATCCCTAATACTTCTGTTATTATATTAGTATGGTATAATTATACTTCCAATTTTAGGTAATAAATGAAGAACTCTTTTTGGTCTACTACAAATCGTCCCCTGAAGGGTTTTAGGTGGATTTTTTCAGAATTTGCTGGCAACACCCATACATCATCGGACAAATTTTGAAATTGAGGTCTAGCTTCAAAAACTGAAATTGATAGGGTACCTACGAGTATGCTAGCTCAACGCACTGTGCGGCGTCGGATAGCCGAAGGACCCGGCCTCTAGGGAAAATTATGAAATTTTAGAAATCCAAGATGGCGGCAGATATAGGGGAGTTTTGCTTTTCCGAGAAAATTTGGGATCTTTTTAAATGTAGTTTTAGGACACTTGGCAACCTCGCAGCGAGTCGACGTCTATGGAGAGATGATGTGTCTCCACACAAAGTATTACCTGGTATAAAAAATTTCCCCGATTTTGGGGTAATTTTTGAGACAGGTCCTAAAAAGTGGGAAAATATTTTTTGGACATTTTAAACAAAAGAATGATGAAAATCTGTTAAAAACAATCCCCCTATTGATTTTAGCTGGTTTTTGTCAGAATTATCTGGCAACACCTTACATCAGTATTCTTAGAGAATAGTACTAGAAGGAGTCACCGAGGCTCTATACAATGTATGAACGAAATGTTTCTGTCACTAAGGTGAATACGTCAAAAGTATTAAAAAGTAAAAATCTAAGATGGCGGCCGAGTTAGGGTACTTAATTTATGTTGACAATTTTAGGGACTTTTTAAAATTCAATTTTGGGGTACAATTAATCCCTGCAGCGAGTTGACTTCTATAGAGCAATGGAAACTTTCGGTGGAAAATTTTACCTGGTCTAAAATTTTTCCCCGATTTTGGGGTAATTTCAGAGAAAAGTAAAAGAACGTGGGAATTTTTTTTTTTCGTTAATTTGAACAAAACAGTGATGAGCATTGGTTCAAAATCATCCCCCAAAGGATCCTAGGTGGTTTTTGTCAAAATCATCTGGCAGCACCATACATCGATTTTCATAGTAAACCGTACTAAGGAACTAGAGGTGTAACCTGGGCTCTGTACAATGTATATATGAAGTGTTTCTGTCACCAAAATGTATGTGTTAAAAGTATTTAAAAAGGAAAAATCCAAGATGGCGGCCGAATTAGGATACTTTATTTATTATGACAATTTTAAGGTCTTTTTAGTAAATTCAGTTTTGTGGCACCTATCAACCCTGCAGCGAACTGACTTCTATTGAGGAATGGAAACTCGGTGCGAAGTATTAACTAATTTTCATAGTAAACAGTACTAAGGAAGTACTAGAAGGAGTCACCTTACATCTGTACAATGTATGGACAAAATGTTTCTGTCACCAAAGTGGATAAGTTAAAAGTATTTAAAAAGGGAAAAATCCAAGGTGGCGGCCGAGTTTGAGTATTTTATCTCTGATGATAAATTTACCTGGCTTCCCTGCAGCGAGTCGACGTTTATTGAGCCGTGGTAGATTTCGGTTCGAAATATTACCTAGGTTACAAATGTTCCCCGTTTTTTGGGTAATTTTGCAAACCCAAAATGTGGGATTTTTTTTTCGACAAACTATATATAAGAGCAACGGAGATCTATAATAAATATCATCTTAATAGTTATATGCGATTTTTTGTAAAATTAGGTGGCAACACCATGCATCGATTTTCGTAAAAAGTAATATTTACTAAGGACCCACTAGAAGGACCGTGTCTCTGTACAATATATGGACGAAAAAGGAAAAATGGTATGAAAATTTTCCCCGATTTTGGGGTAATTTAGAAGACAAGTCCAAAATGTGGGATTTTTTTTTCGATATTTCAAACAAAAGAATGATGGATATCTGTCAAAAATCATCCCCTTATTGGTTTTTCGTGGTTTTTGTCAGAATTATTTGGCAACATATTAGATCAGTTTTCTTAGGGAATAGTACAAGAAGAAGTCACCGAGACTCTACATAATGTATGGACGAAATATTTCTGTTACTAGGGTGAATACGTCAAAAGTATTAAGAAGTAAAAATCCAAAATGGCGGCAGAGATAGGGGAGTTTTGCTTTTCGGAGAAAATTTGGTATATTTTTAAATGTAGTTTTAGGACACTTGGCAACCCCACAGCCAGTCGACTTCTATGGAGATATGATGTGTCTCAACACAAAGTATTACCTGGTATAAAAATTTTCCTCGATTTTAGGGTAATTTTTGAGATATGTCCTAAAAAGTGGGAAAATATTTTTTGGACATTTCAAACAAAAGAACGATGAAAATCTGTCAAAAACAATCCCTCTATTGATTTTAGGTGGTTTTTGTCAGAATTATCTGGCAACACCTTACATCAGTTTTCTTAGAGAAGAAGGAGTCACCGAGGCTCTATACAATGTATGAACGAAATGTTTCTGTCACTAGGGTGAATATGTCAAAAGTATTAAAAAGTAAAAATCTAAGATGGCGGCCGAGTTAGGGTACTTAATTTATGTTGACATTTTTAGGGACTTTTAAAAATTCAATTTTGGGGTACCACTAAACCTTGCAACGAGTTGACTTTTATGGAGCAGTGGGAACTCTCGATATTATTATACTACCTGGTCTAAAAAAATCCCCGATTTTGGGGTAGTTTCGGAGAAAAATTAAAATACGTGGGAAATTTTTTTTTCGTTAAGTTGAACAAAACAGTTATGAGCGTTCGTCCAAAATCATGCCCCAAAGGGTCCTAGGTGGTTTTTGTCAAAATCTCCTGGCAACACCATACATCGATTTTCATACTAAACCGTACTAAGGAACTCCTAGGTGTATGTAACCTGGTCTCTGTGTATATGTCAAAAGTATTTAAATAGGAAAAATCCAAGATGGCGGCCGAATTAGGATACTTTATCTATGATGACAATTTTAAGAACTTTTTAAAATTCAGTTTTGTGGCACCTATCATCCCTGCAACGAACTGACTTGTATTGAGGAATGGAAACTCTCGGTGCGAAGTATTAACTAATTTTTATAGTAAACAGTACTAAGGAACTACTAGAAGGAGTCACCTTAGCTCTGTACAATGTATGGACAAAATGTTTCTGTCACCAAAGTGGATAAGTTAAAAATATTCAAAAACGAAAAATCCAAGATGGCGGCCGAGTTTAAGTATTTTATCTGTGATGATAAATTTAGGAATATATTTTGGGGTACCTGGCTTTCCTGCAGCGAGTCGACCTTTATTGAGCCATGGTAGATTTCGGTTCGAAATATTATCTAGGCTACAAATTTTCCCCGATTTTTGGGTAATTTTGCAAACCCAAAATGTGGGAATTTTTTTTTCGACATTCTAACATAAGAGTGACGGGGATCTATAATAAATCTCACCTTAATAGTTTTATGCGATTTTTTGTAAAATTAGTTGGCAACACCATGCATCGATTTTCGTAAAGAGTACCCCGTTCGTAGATTTACCCCGATTCTGGGGTAATTTAGAAGACAAGTCCAAAAAGTGGGAATTTTGTTTTTCTATATATCAAACAAAATAATGATGGATATCTGTCAAAAATCATCCCCTTATGGGTTTTTCGTGGTTTTTGTCAGAATTAGTTGGCAAAAGAATTAGTTCTTAGGGAATAGTACAAGAAGTCACCGAGGCTCTACATAATGTATGGACGAAATGTTTCTGTTACTAGGGTGAATACGTCAAAAATATTAAGAAGTAAAAATCCAAGATGACGGCCGAGTTAGGGTACTTTTTTTAAATTCAGTTTTCAGGTACCCATTGTCACTGCAGCGAGTTGACTTTTATGGAGTAGTGGTAACTCGGTACGAAGCACTACCTGGTCTAAAAAATTTCCCCGATTTTAGGGTAATATCGGAGAGAAGTAAAAAACCGTGGGATTTTTTGTTTCATCATTTTAGACCAAACAATGATGCCGATCTGTCAAAAATAATCCCCAAGGGGTCTTAGGTGGCTTTTGTCAAAATGAGCTGGCAACACCATACATCGATTTCCATTGTAAACAGTACTTAGGAACTACTAGAAGGAGTTACCTTGGCTCTGTACAATGTATGGACGAAATGTTTCTCACCTGAAGATGTATATGTTAAAACTATTTAAAAAGGAATCATTCAAGATGGCGGCCGAGTTAGGGTACTTTATTCCCGATGACAAGTTTAGGGACGTTTTAAAACTCATTTTTGGGGTATTATTTTATTCCTTACAGCAAGTTGACTTCTATGGAGCAAAGACGTGAAGTATTATATAGGCTACAAATTTTCCCCGATTTTTGGGTAATTTTGCAAACCCAATGTGGGAATTTTTTTTTCGACTTTTAAACATAAAAGTGACGGGTATCTATAATAAATCTTATCTAAATAGTTTTATGCATTTTTTTGTAAAATTAGGTGGCAATACCATGCATAGGTTTTCGTAGAAAGTAATATTTACTAAGGATAAATATATCTGTCGTCATGTAATATATATGTCAGAAGTATCAAAATGGAAAAATCCAAGATGGCCGCCGAGGTTGACTTTGAACAAAATTTGGAAGATTTTTTTATTTTGGTACATGGTAACCATGCAGCGAGTCCGCTTTTATGGGATGGTATTGAATCTCAGTATTGCCAGCGCTAAAAACTTTCCCCGATTTTAATATTTATGATATTTTAATTAAAAGAGTGATGAGTGGTTATTATTTATCATAGGTCCTTTACCTACGATAAATAATAACTCTAAGGCTTTTATCAAAATTATTTGGAAAACTCCACCGTGGATATCATACATTTCTTTCATTGTATGATATCCACGGTTTATTACCAGCTAAGGAGACTATCTTGGAATTCATTCCTGCTTTGGTGACTATTCTAAATGTTAATCGTTCGTGTAAAAAATACAGTTATGTTTTATATGTCCTTTACACTAGAAATTTTGGTCACAGATCTATTCTATAAGGTATAAAGGTTGGTTAGGTTAGGTTCAGTTTTATGACCTCTACATTAGAAATAGCGACCCCATACTACTATAGTATATAGAAAGTAGGGTTCGGTAGGATTTTGTATTTAGTATTCGGTTAGGCAGTAATATAATGGCCAATTATAATAGAAATTATAGCCACAGATCAATACGGTATGCAGAAGTGAATTAGGTTAGATTTCATATTCTGTTCTCTACATTATAAACTATGATCACAGACTTATATATTGTTGTTACAATAAAAAGTGGCGCCATAAGTCAATACGGTATACAAACAGTGAGTTAGGTTTCGTTTTTTCACTCTTACAATAGGAATTAACCTTTGTGGTATAGTTTCATATCAAAACATGTTTCTGCCAACCAAGATCGAAAAGAAAACCTTCACCATAAAAAAATCAGCTAAAACGACCAACACGCGACCTCGACGGTTTTGTTTTTCTTTATTTCCTTTACAATAGAAATTATGGTCAAAGATATATAGGTATACAGAGGTTATATTTTGTATTGCTACTCAGTAGTAATTATTGCTTCAGACTATTAGTATACTGAAAAGAAAGATGAAGTTAGGTCTATAGACAGGAGAATATGGAAATTGTGGTCACAGATCAATAAGGTACACAGAAACGGGGGTTAGGTTAGGTTTCGTATTATGATATATCGTACTAAATATTATGATCTGTTTAAATGTTTAAGTGTGTAACTGTATTGTTTTATATAACCAATTTAAATATAACTTTAATATTAAAGATAAATTCATGAGGTATCTGTTATTGGCTTTACTAACTAAGTAATACTATATATTCTCTATAAATTGTATAAGCTGTTGATTACCTAAAATAAATAAATAAATAAATAAATCTCTACATTAGAAACTGTGAACCCAAATTAATATAGGATACAGAAAGGTAGGTAATGTGAGGTTTTGTATTGTGTCCAGTGCAATAAAAATTAAAGCCACAGGTCGAAATGGCATACAGAAAGATAGGTTAGGTTAGGTTTTGTATTATGATCTCTACATTAAAAACTTTGACCCCAGACCAATATAGTATACAGAAAGCTAGGTTAGGTTAGGTTTTGTATTGTGACCAAATACAAAGTTTCACCACAGGTTGGTACATGTGAAAAAAAATTCACTGTTACAATAGGAAGTCACCTACATAATTGTATCAAAACAGACAACTCTACTTGCCAACCAAGTCTACTCGAAAAGAAAACTGTCTTCACAAAAAAAATCAAGGACAACGCCTCGCGGGCCTCTTGAGGCCCGCGCACACACGCACCCTCTAGTCTATAATATATAAAGCTGCATTACGGTGACTCACTCACTGATTGACATAGTTGTTCTCCCAGAAGGAGCGTCCGGGGGTCGAGACGATGTATGGGGGAAATGTTCCTTTGGCTAGGGTGACCACGAGAAAATTCCGAAATTTGGGAAAATCCAAGATGGCGGACAAAGATGGCGGCTAACTTTTACAGTTTCGCTCGGATCGATTCCGTTCAAAGAGTGATTTGGCACGTCTCGGCGGGACCCAGAATATGGCGTAAAAACAAAAAATTAAAATCCAAGATGGCGGTGAAAAAATTGCCAAAAACTGGTTGAAAATTTTCTAGGATTTCAAAAACCGAAATTCCCAGGGTAGTTGCGGGGTGCTGGCGACACCGGTTGTAGGGCATAGGAAACTCGAAGGACCCGACCTCTAGGGAAAATTATGAAATTTCGAAAATCCAAGATGGCCGACGAGTTGGGGGCGTGTGAATTTGGTCCTAAAAATCCGGATTATTTTCAAAATCATTTTTTAGATATAGGGCAACCCCGCAGCGAGTCGGCTTCTATGGGGCGATGATAGGTCTCGGTAAGAAGTATTGCCAGCGATAAAAAGAATTTCCGAATTTGGGGTAATTTGGGAGAAATGTCCCAAAAAGTGGGAAAAAATTTTTTCGGCATTTTTGACAAAAGAAGCATCAAGGCCTATCGAGAAACATCCCCTAAAGGGTTTTAGGTGGGTTTTGTTGGAATTTTCTGGCAACACCCATACATGGTTTGACCAAAATAGAAATTGGGGTGTCTCTCCAAAAACTGAAATTCCTAGGGTACTTGTGGGGATACTACCGATCCCTATTGTAGGGCATTGGGAGGCTGAAAGACCCGGCCTCTAGGGAAAATTATGAAATTTCAGAAATCCAAGATGGCGGCCAAGCTATGGGAGATTTAGTTTTTCGAAAAATTTTGAGATATTTTCAATCGCGTTTTTGCTGCACATGGCAACCTCGAAGCTTGTCTCTTCCTACGGACTTGGATAACTCTCAGCAGGAAGGTTTATCCAGCCTAAAAAATTTCCCCGATTTTGGGTTAATTTTGGAAAAAAGTCCCATAAAGTGGGAAAATTTTTTTTTGACATTTTAAATGAAGAACTCGTTTTGGTCTACCACAAATCGTCCCCTGAAGGGTTTTAGGTGGATTTTTCAGAATTTGCTGGCAACACCCATACATCATCGGACAAATTTTGAAATTGAGGTCTAGCTTCAAAAACTGAAATTGATAGGGTACCTACGAGTATGCTAGCTCAACGCACTGTACGGCGTCGGATAGCCGAAGGACCCGGCCTCTAGGGAAAATTATGAAATTTTAGAAATCCAAGATGGCGGCAGAGATAGGGGAGTTTTGCTTTTCGGAGAAAAATTGGGATATTTGTAAATGTAGTTTTAGGACACTTGGCAACCCCACAGCCAGTCGACTTCTATGGAGAGATGATGTGTCTCAATACAAAGTATTACCTGGTATAAAAATTTTCCCCGATTTTAGGGTAATTGTTGAGATAGGTCCTAAAAAGTGGGAAAAATTTTTTTCGATATTTCAAACAAAAGAATGATGAAAATCTGTCAAAAACAATCCCCCTATTGATTTTAGGTGGTTTTTATCAGAATTATCTGGCAACACCTTACATCAGTATTCTTAGAGAATAGTACTAGAAGGAGTCACCGAGGCTCTATACAATGTATGAACGAAATGTTTCTGTCACTAAGGTGAATACGTCAAAAGTATTAAAAAGTAAAAATCTAAGATGGCGGCCGAGTTAGGGTACTTAATTTATGTTGACATTTTTAGGGACTTTTAAAAATTCAATTTTGGGGTGCCACTAAACCTTGCAGCGAGTTGACTTCTATAGAGCAATGGAAATTCTCGGTGGGAAATATTACCTGGTCCAAAAAATTTTCCCGATTTTGGGGTAATTTCGAAGAAAAGTAAAAAAACGTGGAATTTTTTTTCGTCAATTTGAACAAAACAGTGATGAGCATTGTTCCAAAATTATCCCTCAAAGGGCCCTAGGTGGTTTTTGTCAAAATCTCCTGGCAACACCATACATCGATTTTCATAGTAAACCGTACTAAGGAACTCCTAGGTGTATGTAACCTGGGCTCTGTACAGTATATGGATGAAATGTTTCTATCACCAGTGTATATGTTAAAAGTATTTAAAAAGAAAAAATCCAAGATGGCGGCCGAATTAGGATACTTTATCTATGACGACAATTTTAAGAACTTTTTAAAATTCAGTTTTTGGTACCTATCATCCCTGCAACGAATTGACTTGTATTGAGGAATGGAAACTCTCGGTGCGAAGTATTAACTAATTTTCATAGTAAACAGTACTAAGGAACTACTAGAAGGAGTCACCTTAGCTCTGCACAATGTATGGACAAAATGTTTCTGTCACCAAAGTGGATAAGTTAAAAATATTCAAAAATGAAAAATCCAAGATGGTGGCCGAGTTTAACTATTTTATCTCTGATGATAAATTTAGGAATATATTTTGGGGTACCTGGCTTCCCTGCAGCGAGTCGACCTTTATTGAGCCATGGTAGATTTCGGTTCGAAATATTATCTAGGCTACAAATTTTCCCCGATTTTTGGGTAATTTTGCAAACCCAAAATGTGGGAATTTTTTTTTCTACATTCTAACATAAGAGTGACTGGGATCTATAATAAATCTCACCTTAATAGTTTTATCGATTTTTTGTAAAATTAGTTGGCAACACCATGCATCGATTTTCGTAAAGAGTAATATTTACTAAGGACCCACTAGAAGGATCGTGTCTCTGTACAATATATGGATGAAAAAGGAAAAATGGTATGAAAATTTACCCCGATTCTGGGGTAATTTAGAAGACAAGTCCAAAAAGTGGGAATTTTGTTTTTCTGTATATCAAACAAAATAATGATGGATATCTGTCAAAAATCATCCCCTTATGGGTTTTTCGTGGTTTTTGTCAGAATTAGTTGGCAACACCTTAGATCAGTTTTCTTAGGGAATAGTACAAGAAGAAGTCACCGAGGCTCTACATAATGTATGGACGAAAAGTTTCTGTTACTAGGGTGAATACGTCAAAAGTATTAAGAAGTAAAAATCCAAGATGACGGCTGAGTTAGGGTACTTTTTTAAATTCAGTTTTCAGGTACTCATTGTCACTGCAGCGAGTTGACTTTTATGGAGCAGTGGAAACAAGGTACGAAGCACTACCTGGTCTAAAAATTTTCCCCGATTTTAGGGTAATATCGGAGAGAAGTAAAAAACCGTGGGATTTTTTGTTTCATCATTTTAGACCAAACAATGATGCCGATCTGTCAAAAATAATCCCCAAGGGGTCTTAGGTGGCTTTTGTCAAAATGAGCTGGCAACACCATACATCGATTTCCATTGTAAACGGTACTCAGGAACTACTAGAAGGAGTTACCTTGGCTCTGTACAATGTATGGACGAAATGTTTCTCACCTGAAGATGTATATGTTAAAACTATTTAAAAAGGAATCATTCAAGATGGCGGCCGAGTTAGGGTACTTTATTCCCGATGACAAGTTTAGGGACGTTTTAAAACTCATTTTTGGGGTAGTATTTTATTCCTTACAGCAAGTTACTTCTATGGAGCAAAGACGTGAAGTATTATATAGGCTACAAATTTTCCCCGATTTTTGGGTAATTTTGCAAACCTTAAATGTGGGAAATTTTTTTCCGACATTTTAACATAAAAGTGACGGGTATCTATAATAAATCTCATCTTTATAGTTTTATGCAATTTTTTGTAAAATTAGGGGGCAACACCATGCATAGATTTTCGTAGAAAGTAATATTTACTAAGGAACCGACCGAATATTTTAAAAGGACCGTGTCTCTGTACAATATATGGACGAAATATATCTGTCGTCATGTAATATATACGTCAGAAGTATCAAAATGGAAAAATCCAAGATGGCCGCCGAGGTTGACTTTGAACAAAATTTGGAAGATTTTTTTATTTTGGTACATGGTAACCATGCAGCGAGTCCGCTTTTATGGGATGGCATTGAATCTTAGTATTGCCAGCGCTAAAAACTTTCTCCGATTTTAATATTTATGATATTTTAATTAAAAGAGTGTTGAGTGGTTATTATTTATCATAGGTCCTTTACCTACGATAAATAATAACCCTAAGGCTTTTATCAAAATTGTTTGGAAAACTTTACTATGAAAACCGATGTAAGTTGTTACAACGGTTTTCATAGTAAACTATTAGAAGAAGTTGACAATGTATGGACGAAATGTTTTTGTCACCCGGGTAGCTAAGTCAAAATAAAAAAAAATAAAAAGTCGAAATGGTATATAGAATGGTATAGTAAACAAAAAGGTAGCTTAGTTTAGGTTTTGTATTATGATTTCTACATTAAAAACTGTGAACCCAAATTAATATAGTATACAGAAAGGTAGGTAATGTGAGGTTTTGTATTGTGCCCATTGCAATAAAAATTAAAGGCACAGGTCGAAATGGTATATAGAAAGGTAGGTTAGGTTAGGTTTTGTATTGCGACTCTTACAGTAGAAATTATGCCCTCAGAATAATATAGTAAACAAAAAGGTAGGTTAGGTTAGGTTTCGTATTATGATCTCTACATTAAAAACTTTGACCCCAGACTAATATAGTATACAGAAAGGTAAGTTAGGTTAGGTTTTGTATTGTGACCATTACAATACAAAGTTTCGCCACAGGATGGTACACGTGAAACAAAAATTCACTGTTACAATAGGAAGTCACCTAATCGTATCAAAACAGACAACTCTACTTGCCAACTAAGTCTATTCGAAAAGAAAACCGTCTTCACAAAAAAAATCAACGACAACGCCTCGCGGGCCTCTTGAGGCCCGCGCACACACGCACCCTCTAGTTTAATTATATTATTATAAAGAATTTCTTTATATATATTTAGATTTGAAGCTGTAACACGATCTAAAAAACAAGCTGCTTACTATCAACATTAAGCGAGACAGAGATACCTAAACTTTATACAAATCCTATTTTGATGGCAAAAAATATACTTGAGCTTATGTAGAATCTTTTTTCTTTCATTCTTTAAATCACTCTCAATTAAAATGACCGACGGAAAGAAATTCCATTCGATGTACGAAACCTGTGTACGAATATGTAATTAATGACATATAACAATCGTAGAATATTATCAAATAGATAAAATACTACATCTCATTGAAACTCATTGAAAGAATGCTTGCGTTTTATAAGGAAACACGTCTGCGAAAATCCAATACAGCGTTTGACAATCCAATGCACCAACATCTCCTTTTACTGGGTTTCAGTTAGACGTGAATCATCTTTAAAGCTAGAAATGTTCCCTCTATTTTACTCTTTCTTCAATGTAATTGTGTTTATCTATAATCCTCACCTCTATGGAAAGGGTTATGCTTGGAGTTTCTCTGAGGGATCAAATCCGTAACGAAGTAATTCGCCAGAGAACTAGGGTCACCGACATAGCTCTTCGTATTTGCAAGTTGAAGTGGCAGTGGGCTGGTCATATCTGTCGTAGAACCGATGCTCGCTGGAGTAGGCGTGTTCAGGAGTGGAGACCGCGAATTGGCAAACGTAGTGTAGGACGCCCCGCAGCTAGGTGGAGCGACGACATAGGTAGGGTTGCGGTAAAAAATGGAAGAGAAGGGCTGAAGATCGTGCCCAGTGGCGTGCCTTGGGAGAGGACTATGTCCAGCACTGGACTGCAGTGGGCTGATGATGATTATGGGACACAGTCACCTAGATACATAAAATAATAAATGCATTTAATAATGTCTAGTAAGACAAATTCAATATTGTCTACTAGGCACTGCTGTATCTAAACTGTGTCACCCCACCTTACATTTTCCTATTGTTATTTAGTATATAAGATCATTATTTCTATGTATACATTGTCAGTTTATCATCATCAGTAATATACATCGTCTCGACCAGCAACATCGTATTATTCACCCGCAACAGTGGTGATCTGGCCGACGTGATCTGCCCGACGTGATCTGGCCGACGTGGTCGAGACGATACCTGGGAAAACGACGAGATCAAACAAGAAATCTCTGTCTGACGGCATCCTGCGCACCACCAACGATTGCACATTTCCACCGGCTTCCCAGAAGCGGGTCTCACCGGCTCGGAAATTCAAGAGGCATAAAAGTCGTTGGCAATACTGCGCAACAAGGATCCTGCCGTGCTACTGACCCCCAGTAAACACAACTGCCTGCTGGATATAATCTCTGGACGAAAAATTGTAACTGGAAAAATAAAGCAAAAATGCTGTCTACAAAAGTACAGCCAACAGTCACCGCCGACGTCATTGCACACCTTTCGTCACTAATTGCGACACTGCGATCAGAAATTGCTGATATACGCGAAAAGCACTCGCCACACACAAACAGACGCAGCAACTACCGATCTAGGTCAAATTCGCACCTACGGTCATTGCATAGTCGGAAAAATGACTATTATTTATATTATATCATCGCAAAATATAAAGAAAAGGCATACAAATGTGACATGCCGCGCTCCTATAGACAACCGTCGGAAAACTAGATTCGACGCAGAATAAGACGGAACGCTGTGCTGTTCATCCGTCTAACCGCCTAGCTATAACCGACTCTAACAGTGGCTATAGAATTTTGGTGGACACCGAAAGCAAAAATCTCGGTGAATAAAACACAAGCACAGACCAAAGAGAGCGCTAGCGAAATCAAATTATTCGCCGCAAACAATTAATATGAGCAAATGCGAGTTCTTCACAAATGAGTTAGATTTTCTTGGTTATCATATAATGAGCCAAGGGATGAAACCAACGCAAGAAAAATGGCAAGCAATCGACGAGTACCCTAAACCCACGACAGTCGAAGATTTACGTCGTTATTTGGGTATAATGAATTTTTATTGTTACTAAAGTGCATAATATCTTAAATTTTACAGTTAAATTTTATAATTTTTTTTTGTGTGTAATATATATATTTTTTTCTCTCAAGGGGGGAATATCTATGGGACACAGTCACCTAGATACATAAAATAATAAATGCATTTAATAATGTCTAGTAAGACAAATTCAATATTGTCTACTAGGCACTGCTGTATCTAAACTGTGTCACCCCACCTTACATTTTCCTATTGTTATTTAGTATATAAGATCATTATTTCTATGTATACATTGTCAGTTTATCATCATCAGTAATATACATCGTCTCGACCAGCAACATCTTATTATTCACCCGCAACAATGATGATAATCCTCACCGTAAATTTCCGACTGAGTAAACAGAAAGGTTGCCCTTTTCTTACCAGTTTATCAAGTTGCTTGGCGTCTGTAATAGAGAGATTCTGATATAGTACAAATTTCCATAACGCAATTTTCCATAAAAACTATACCATTATCACCTGTAATTATTATTATTATTTAATTCACACAGCGCCATCTAGACCCAAGTTAAGCTATCTAAAGCTTGTGTTACGGGTTCTAGATAACTAATACAAATACATAGATAATTTTTTTTCGTAAATACATACATATTATACATAGAAAACACCCAGACCGATACAAACAATCATACTCATGAATACAAATGTTTGTGCCATGCGAGGAATCGAACCCGCGACCATCGAACGTAAAGCGGTGTGCTAGACCGCTAGACCACCGAAGTCGTCAAAATATTGTATTCCAATGTATCAAAAGTGTTGAACAATGTGTATTTTAGAAACTGTATGTTTCAGAAGAACCGGAATAAATATAAATAGGTGTATCCTGTCAATGTTTAGCAATATTTCGTGCCTTCCAATTATCCTATAGGTATTATCACGCGTCTCGCAATAAGGCAGGCCAATGCTGTTCTAACAAGTAGCTTATCTGCATCGCTCTTCCGACGCTACTGAAATTGATACTCAAACATCGCTGTTAGCATTCCTATTAAGGACAATAATTAGAACACTATTCATGTAAATATAATAATGAAATTAAATTAAATGAAAATTCTTTATTTTTCTCGCTCTCAGAGAATAAAAACAATCATTTACATACACTATTATGCACAAATTAAATACATTTTCAATCTAAACGGAAAGTGGTAAAATTAATTTTTAAAAAAATATGTTACTGAAAAGGTAATGGTAAATAACAAGTGTCAACTATATGTACAGTGCTACATGCATCACTTTCATTATGTAACCCCTCCACAGCGGTTATGGATTGTCGTCGCCAGAATGACAATGACGAAATCGTGACAAAGGCGTCACGTTTTCGTACCGCGTAATTTATTACCATGCAACTCATCAGACTTACTTAAGGGCTTTTTAGAGTTAAAAAATTTATAGAGTCAAACAAATTTTAAGGTGTCCTATGTTTCATCTTTGATCCTAGACACATTGAAGTAACTATTGTCAATATTTTAAAGTAAGCGCTGCAGTGACACGCTGCAGAACCAGCTGAGTGAAAGCCCTTTCAGTTCATAGCGCGATATAACTTTTAAGTTCTTCTATATTTTCACTCTGCATTATGTTATGCTGAATAAATGATGATTATTATTGTTTTATGTCAATTGTAGTGAGAACTCAACATGGACCAATATATGGAATTTTTAAATTGATGATAAAGGATTGTTACTTACAATAGTGGCTGCAATAAAAGATTATAGGATAAACAAGGGACGGGGGAGGCGGTTGTTCTATGGCTAGCAATATTCCATATTAGGTCACCTCTTCGTAGTCCCTCTAAATTATGGTTAGTCTATTCGTCACGTTGGCCTATCTGACCTAACTTAATGCTCATCCAATAAAAAATTGTGGAACAGTATCTAACTCGGCGTATGCAATGTAAGTACAATAATCTGGAAGCAAGCAAGGTGTCGACGAAACGAAGAGATTATGAGCAAAATAAGGTTTATTTTGTGAAATTGAATGCTTTATAGGTACTAAGAAGGATATTTATTTTACTAAAAAATATAGAAGCACTTTATGCTCCATACCTTTGTGATTTTTATGGATAACTAGTGGTCGAAATTCGACGTTAATTAATTTAAGATCCAGTATGACTATAGACAAATATTACAAGAACAACAAAAATATAAATCTATTCTCAATTTGACTACAGACTTTAAAAATAAAAGAGTATTAATGCATGTGTTTGTCAAGTACTTGGTAATGTATATAATGTTTTTTTATTGATTTAATATGTTTCTTACGCATAAATTAAAAAAAAAAAGCATTCTGCACCTTTCTCTATATAAACCATAAACGAGCGAGATTTCATACTTCTCTGTCCACGCAATTTTCGTAAAAAGGGCTAAAAAAATTTACTTCACGTGTTCATCTTACTAATGTTATATAGGCGAAAGTTTGTGAGTATGGATGGATAGATGGATGTATGTTTGTTGCTCTTTTACACAAAAACCACTGAACGGATATTGATGAAACTTTACAATAATAGAGCTTATATACCTATTAGAATGGTGATCGAATCAGATATCCGCAGACGAACCAGTGATCGACATAGGCCAAAGAATTGCGACTCTGAAGTGGCAATGGGCAGGGCACATAGCTCGTAGGACAGATGGCCGTTAGGGCAGTAAAGTCCTCGAGTGGCGACCATGGACCGAAAGACGCAACGTGGGAAGGCTTCCAGCAAGGTGGACCGATGATGTGGTTAAGATAGCTGGAAGGCATTGGATGCGAGCAGCGCAGGACCGATCGTCGTGAAGATCTTTGGGGGAGGCCTATGTCCAGCAGTGGACGTCTTCCGGGCTGCGATGATGATGATGATGACCTATTAGAATAACACATAGGCAAAAATTTCATGCGAGTAAAACCGGGGGCATATAACTTTGGAATAATATCCCTACCTATAAAACAGTGAAATAATATCTCAAAATGGTACGCTACTTCCGAAGTTTATCCTCATAACAAAATCCCTTTTCTCTCTTTATGATATTAATATTGAAACGTGTAGGTATAATACAAAATATATTACAATAAATGTAAGTTTATTTCACGGTTTTTTTCTGTATTAATATTGGTAGTTAACCCCGTTTATATTAATTACCATCCTAATATTCATCATCATCATCATCTCAGCCCGGAAGACGTCCACTGCTGAACAAAGGCCTCCCCCAAAGATCTCCACGGCGATCGGTCCCGCGCTGCTGCATCCAATGCCTTCCAGCGATCTTGACCATATCGTCGGTCCACCTTGCTGGAGGCCTTCCAAATATTATAAACGAGAAATTAACTCTGTCTGTCTGTCTCGCTTTCGCTTTCACGCCAAAATGACTGAACCGATTTAAACGAAATTTGGCACACAAATAGTCTAGACCCTGGGAACTTACACAGGCTACTTTTTTTTTTTATACCACTTACCGTAGCCTATGGACGCCTGAAACACCAGGGGTGTCACATACACGTTGCCGACCCTTAAGAAACCTTAATATACCCTTCTTGAAAAACCCCCATGCTGCAGTATCTCGAGAAAACCTCGGCAGATAGTTCATTCCACAATCTAAGTGTACGCGAGAGGAAGCTCCTCGATAAATGGTGGTAATAGTTCGAAAGGGGAGATGAATGATTGTATAGAAGTATCGTCATTATTAAAGCTAGAAGCTTGAAACTTATTTTTCAGGAAGTTCACTAAATATAAATAATAAATATAATAAATGTAACGTCTAATAAAAGTAATATACAGTACATGTTACAAGAGAGCACTGATACCTATAGCACAGGTGTAATACCTGTAGTAAAACGTCAGATCATTCTCGAACTTTATTTAATGAGGTAATTCTATATACTAAAGCAACACAAACCGTGCAACATACCCACATAAATTAATATTATAAAATTATTACTACATGTATCCCTTAAAGTAATAACGTAATATATTCATAAATAAGCACTATTTCTAAAACTGAAATAGGTTATTATTATTATTTTATACATATATACACATATATATATTCAACATGCCACTTTCAAGATTCTAATATCGTAATAAATATTATAGTTATAGTTTAGGATATCACGGTCCTCATTTTGTATTACGCAACATTCTGCCATTTGATTGCTTTAGCTAACTAACCTCAACTATTATGAACTCTCCTTTTTAATTTTGTAATCTTCTGGTTGTATAAATAAACCATTATTATTATTATTATAAATTACTATTCCAGACAGACAAAGTCGCGGGGACTGCAGCTATTAAAATAAATGTAAATTTATTTCACGGGTTATTTCTACATTAATACTGGCAGTTAATCCGGTTTGTATTAATTATTGGTTAATGATAAAGAACGCTAAGAAAGGAAGTAAATAACGCGATGACTGCGAACAGGGATGAATGGAAACGAAAAACATATTACGCCGACCCCAAATAAATGGGATAAGGATGAAGCAGATGATGATGATAAAGAACGCTTGGCGGATTATTGTTTCAGTTGTCAGAGACAAAGCTCATGCTTGTAATCGGTTGCTATGGCAATTTTCCTAACGCTTTTGTAAGATCTAAAATATACTGTAAAATTCTATTAGCTGCTAAATAAAGACCGTGCAATATTATTCACGTGCTCGTTCATTAATTACTAGGTTACCCCGCAAACGGTGTTTTGCCGTATAAATTAAAATGGCTATTAAAAAATAGAAGTTGATGGTTTTTGTTAATGCCATATTATAAAAAAAATCTAGAAATAAAAATAAATGCTAGGGTGGATAACCCATATCTTATCTTAGTCATTCTTACTAATCTGTAGCAGATTGCAGTCTTCAGTGCCGTGATCACACAGACAATATCGTTGTATTGGTTTTTAAATATTATATTATATGTATGTTAGTCTATAAGGTATTTATAATATGGGCCTAGTTGCCTGAAATAAATGAATAAATAAATAAAATAAAAAAAAATTATATCCGAAACGGCTGGATTTATTTCTACGGGACGTTCGCTCGCAAATAGCTAATGTTACGAAGAGTAACTTATTTTAGAAATTTTATTAAATTAATTGCACACGGACATTTCGAGGTAACAGCTACCTTAATACGGAAGATTCAAGTAAATCTTCTAAATGTAATAGAGTGGAATTTAACAATTTGAAATTCAAACGAATATCTTAATTAATGAGCCACATTATATTTAATGGACTTTTCGTTCATTCACGCGAAAGTGATTAAATGGATTTCCAAGTAGCTCATATTAAAACTTCGCAGTTTTACTGCCGGTAATTTATCTGTAATAGAAGAAGAGGCTTTCTTTCGGGGCATTATTTAAGAGATAGAATCTCTTAAAGGATGCCTGTGGGCAATAAATGTATGGACCATATATTGTATTCAAAATGCACATTTTTACAGGACTCAATCATGAGTGAGTATGATTGTTTGTATCGGTCTGGTTGTTTTCTACGTATAATATGTATTTAAGTACAAAAAAATGCATCCATGTATTTCATCAGTTGTCTAATACCCATAACACAAGCTCTGCTTAGCTTGAGACTAGATGGCGCTGTGTGAATTGTCCTGAGATATTATTATTATTATTATATAGCTTATGCATCAGACTAACATAATTATAGGCTGTTATAACGGTGAAAATTTGTATCAGTATTTAATTCATTTATTGAGGAAAGTGTTTAATTGTGTTAGTACGGTACCGTAATGCAATTAGTCTCACACCTGTAAGAGATGCTGGACCAGAATATATATATTTTTTTTTAATATTTTTTATGAAGATTTGTTATTGAATAGTTTTAGTCCAGTAAATTGATAGTGGTAACAGTTAACAATGCAATAAGTTCGTGTTCTTTTCTTTTATATTATTTACTAACTACTCGCCCCGGCTTCACGCGGGTGTACATGTATTATACATATAAATCTTCCTCTTAAATCACTCTACCTATTAAAAAAAAACTTCAAAATCCGTTGCGCAGTTTTAAAGATTTAAACATACATAGGGACGGACAGACAGCGACAGCGATTTTGTTTTATACTATGTAATGATGATACAACGAATTGGTTGAGCAACTAAATGAGAGTAAATCAATCGTAGTGTAAGAATTTTCTATTACATTCTCATTGGACCAGACATAGATAGTAAAACATAAATTGCTAGGGTTATTTCCAGCTTCGTTTACATTCAATAAACAGCAATATACATTCGTACATTCTTAATTACGAAAGCAATAAAACCTTGTTCCAGTGAAAGAGAAATAAATTTTTGCAACTAACAGCTATATTTCTGTGAAGTGGCAACATATTGGATAGTGGGAAACTCGCTGGTTCACTGGAAAATAAATATCACGAAAAAGGCATTTCTTTTTTATACGTACAGCTCTTTTAATTCAATTTTATATGGTTTACTCTTGAAATGAAAATGAAATGTATTTATTTGCATGAAATATGGTATAAATATTAAAAGAATGTCAGTATTAATAAAATTGTCCACATATTTCGCCATTGTTTTGGCATGCAACAATTTTAGTAATATACAAATTATACAATAGAATTAATGAATTTACGTTTTTAATTTCTTTTAATTTGTTATGTTCGACAATATGTTTAAAATGCTTTTTTATTTAATGTTGCTACTTTAAATTCAATTATAGAATGATTTACACTTTTCTGTTACTTAATTTCTTGTAATCGGCATAATTTCTTTTAATATTTTATTTAATCATTTACAAATTCGGGATAAAGATCTTGGAATTTAATTTTACTCTGCGCTTTTCTGTTAACTAATTTTGTATTTAGTAATATTTCTTAAAATATTTTTATACTTGTGTGAACGAAGGACTGTATATATATGGGGCTAGTAGATATAATTATGCAAACACGGGTTTTAGGAGGCAATAATATAATTTTATGTACAAAAGTATAACAATTATCAGAACAAGAATGACAATTTTTTTATTTATAACTCTTTATTGCACCTTAAAAATAATACACAACAATGTCAATGTCATATATAATGGAGTGTTAAAGAAAAATTTTGTGAAATTACAGCGCCATATAGTCCCAAGCTATAGGTACAGTATTATTGGTACTAGAAAACTTATATAAATACATAAATAGTTTTTTAGGAATTATTTAAAAATAATTTTTTTTATTTTAATTCCACCCACAGAAAGTGACTGACTGACATAGTGATCTATCAACGCACAGCCCAAACCACTGGATGGATCGGGCTGAAATTTGGCATGCAGGTAGATGTTATGACGTAGGCATCCGCTAAGAAGGATTTTGATTAATTCTACCCCCAACGGGATAAAATAGAGGATGAAAGTTTATATGAAACTTTGTCAATTTTAAACCGATCTGGCTGAGACTTTGCATGCATAAAGCTATTATGACGTAGGCATCCCCTAAGAAAGGATTTTGATAAATTCCACTCCTAAGGGAATAAATTAACGCGAGCGAAGCCGCTGGCAAAAGCTAGTCTGTAATAAAGCTCCGTGACATTAGTCGGGTTGGTTTCGATTGGACATACAATACATTGATTTCGGTACTCAATCGGCCCATGACGGCTTCCCGCCCGGTCGCCACAATTAATTAAAGCACTTGGAAATTTCCTACTCTCCTATCTTCTTGTGATGAGTCTGCGTTCCGAATGAGTGGTAGAATAAAAATGTGACTATTTAAAAGTTCTTATATTAAGTTTATGCGTTCCGATTGAGTGGTAGAATAAAAGAATATGACTATTCGTATGTGCTTATATTGAGTTTGTTTGAATAAAGATTTCTGTAAATAGAAATAGAAATAATTATTTCTATTTCTATTTCCCGTCAGTGTAGAGAAAAGACATACTTTACGAAATTTAAACATGTTATTAGTTGTTTGGATCAGTCTGGGTGTTTTCTATGTATATTACGTATATATATACAAAAACATATCTATGTATATATATATAAGTAATGTAGTAACCATAAAATGGCTCTATTTAATAAAAGTTTTTTTTTAATCTAGATTTATTTTGGGGTTTTTGTTTTCAGACATGTCAGCCCCATTATTGCAAACTAATCGAAACAATTCTTAAAAATAATAAACAATGAAATTATTTCCAACTGCGAGGGATTTATTTATTAAGTTGCTTTTATCAGCGCACACAAACGCAGAGCAATATCCGTAGTAGGGGGCATGTAGTATGCTCTGAATAGTACCCACATCAAATTTGTTGATTTTAAAATCTTTAATAAATAGTTCCCTCTCTACTCTATTCCTATCACATTCCATTAAGAGGTGCTGGACATCTTCAACTTTTTGACACACAACACTATCGGGTAAACTCTCCTTTTTCATTAAATATCCGTACTTTCTCGATGGATAGTGACCGGTTCGGATTCTAAATAACAATTTCAATTTACGTCTGTTCAATTTTGCATTAGTAAACCAGAGAATCTGAAGAGGCTCACAGTGTATTGTTTTATACCAAATACCTCTAGTTTTTAAAAGGTCATCAAAGTATTCCTTCCATTGTAATTGGCACAGTTTTTTAAATTTAGGTAGTACTTCTGAACTTCTAGGACTAACATTGTATTGTTTACCACATGAACTTGCAGATTGTGCTAGGTTGTCAGCCAGTTCATTTCCCTTTATACCAATATGTGCAGGAATCTGTTGCAGCTTAACAGAATTGTTACGCAGACAGAACTCATGTTCACCTAAGCTCTCTCACACCTCTGTACCCAGAGGCGCATCGAGCCGAATGTTGAATTGCACTCTTACTATCAGAGCAGATTACGACTTTGTGCCAAAGCAAGCCTGCAGCGTATTTTAATGCTTTTAAAATTGCAATGAGTTCAAGTGTCATAATACAGACGTTCGTTTCAATTTTAAAACATTCAAATTTAGATTCTTTTGGATCAAGAATTTCTACTCCTTGCATCTCACCACTGTTTGAACCGTCCGTATACAATATATGCCAATCATGATATTTTTTATGAAGTTCTTCAACAGCAGTATATTTAATCAAAGGTATAATTGTTTGTATAGCTCTCGATGTTTCTACATACTATGTGTGTATTTGCCAAAAACTATACTATATCTAGCTTAATACAAGCTCCACTTATCTGACGACTATATAGATAGCGCTGTGTCATTACATGATAATGGAATCTTGCTAACGGCTTATGCTCGCGGGGCACCAGTGGAGAATGATAAGGTCAGCATGAGGTCAGCTCAGTTAGCCCATCGTGGTAAATTCACCATGAATTTATTACGATCGTTTCCAGGGGGAACCACGTGGAGGTTAACCTGACATAGAACATTACTAGTAATGGGGTTATTAGTCCGTACTCACAATCCCCTTCCCGTCAGGTGTCCATGGCTATTATTATTGTCAGTATTCTGAGAGTAATAAGAATATTATTCCCAAAGTAGATGTGGTGAGTGGGTCTTTATAAAATTAATTCACTGTCGTGACCTCTCGCCAGGCGGAAGGGTCGAGGGTCGGCAAATTTCATTTAACATTTGGCTTAACTCATTTATATGCATATAACATGAATTGTTATATATTTTTTTAGACAACTGCAAATGGTAAACATGCTGATTACCTATCCTATGGAAAATAACTGACCTAGATAATAATCATATTTTAGGACAATTCACACAGCGACACCGAAACCCAAATTAAATAATGATACAATTAATTTAATGCAGCAACTTAGCATTCTTTGTGGTACAAGACAATGGCAGAATAGGAAAAAACCTCTTCTGGTAGAATCTATCAACAAAATTAATTATATAGAAATCCACTCATCATACACTATCGAATTACTTACCTTGGATATTTGGCTGTCCTACATAGATATTAAAAATATAGCTATAAGTACTTTAGATTCTGTACAAAATTCTAGACAATTGTATGAAAGTAACTGTCTAAAAAATTGTGCGAGGACCCGAACCCGAGACCATCAGTAGTAAAGCAGTGCTACCGTGTACAACCGAGTACATCGTCACGAGTTTATATAGGAAAAACTTTGTAACTGTGAAGTATTGCTGTTATTATTGTTATATGCCTAATGATAGAAATACAGTTGTAAAAGTAACCAAAATTTCAATAATCCAGTTCCGACAGATTGATCAAAATAATTGAAGTACAACTAAATAGTACTCAAAGCCCAACCGATTGGACTGAGCAGTTACACGCCAAATCAGTATTAAACTATTAAATTTATGTACTTAATAACTAAAAATAATAATAATAATAATAATATATTTATTTTTTCTCCACAAAATCATACATAATATAGAGTGCCTTTGAGGCATGTAAAATTCTATGCAAAATTACAGATTTGTGGAGAACTGTATCTGTTAGCACATGCCTGTACTAGGTATCTGAAGAATCTGTATCACGGGTCACCAGGTCCCCACTAGATATTACATCCTAAAATTTATTTGTAAGTACATTAGAAGAAGTATACGGCTACTATATTTAATGATACAGAGAATATAATGTAAAGAAAGAACAATAACATTTAGTGGTATGGTAATAATATAAAAGTATCCAACAGAGAAAGAACACTTGTATGCTTGGGTATAGCCCTGCGCTATAATAAGTCTTAGGGTTGGTAAATTACCTCTAGAACTATTAAACTAGCGGTAACTATTAAAAAAACTGTATCTGTTAGCACATGAAACCTCTTTTTGTATAAAAGCCAAAAAATGATTTGTAATTTTATTATATCACTAGCTGTGGCCGCAACTTCGCCAGCGTGCAATAGACGACGAATGACGAATTTCCATAGAAACTTTCATCCCCTATTTTATTTTACTTATTTTAATGGTAATATTTTTACAAACTTTGAATGTCATATTTGTTTATATTCAATCAATAGCCTAAAAAATAAGTTTTACATCCATACGGATGTATCAGCTTTTTTAAAGCTAGAACCTTTCATCTCCCCTTTCAACCCCTTATAACCCTTTCTTTGCATGAAAAGTAGCTTATGTCCTTTCTCGGGATCTAGACTAACTGTGGACCAAATATCATTTAAATCAGTTTGGGAGTTTTGGCGTGATAATGCAACAGACAGATAGGCAGGCATACAGTCCATACAACTTTTCATCTGCACTTTCAACCCCTTACAACCTATTCTTCGCATAAAAAGTAGCTTATGTCCTTTCTCGGGGTCTTGACTATCTGTGTACCAAATTTCATTTAAATCGGTTCAGTAGTTTTGGCGTGAAAGCGCGACATTCAGGCAGACAGAATTACTTTCACATTTATAATATTAGTAAGGAGTGAGGATAAGGAAGTAAGAAAAATATAGTATATTAAGTACGGATAACTCTTTCTGTATACCAAAATAAAGCAATTAATTCCTTAAATTTTTGTACCTTCCCAATAAATATAACCTATATTTATTGGGAAGGTACATAAATTGAATAGGTATACGTACAATTCGATACACATCCGAAAGAGATTGTCTAAAATCGGGGGGAATGATCAAAGTATTAACCCCACCTATATACGAGAGCCACTCGACTGTATTAGGATCTTCAAAGGACATCTCCAATAAGCAAACGTGTATACATTTTGGAAATAACTGAACGGAGTTACGTACAATCGTACACAAAATATATAACTTAACGTATTTCATAGTCTGTGTTCTGTTGTATTGTATTTTGTTGCCTGACCAATGTAATTGTGTATATAAAAAACAAAACTTAATTGTACCAGCGAAACGTACCAGATTTACTCCTTCTATTTACTTTCTGTATCATCTAACTATAGGCAAAACAGTTATATGTGGCGAGCAAGTAGCAACTTCAATAGATTAAGAAGGGTATTAAATATTGATTTGTTTTCCGATAGAATATCTTTAGCGAGGGCCATGGCCCATGATTGACACAGGCAATTCTTTGAGTTATAAGTATCGAATTTAATGTTACTTATTCATTTCCATTATTTAAAATTGTTATTGTTTGTTAATTTCAGCATATGTTTTAATTTAGTAAATTGTTATTTTTTGATATATGATTTTATGAGTACTTATGACACAAACACGCCTCTCATGTTATTTTCAAAAAATTCTAAATTCAAAAATCATTTATTCATGTAGGACAGATTAGCCGCTTATGAACGTAAGTTTTTACATTATATATTTTTTTCTCTACCGTCCAGTTCGGTATATAGATCCAATTGAGAAGAACTGGCAAGAAACTCAATTGAATTACTTTTTTTTTTTTATATTACGTTTCTATCCGTGAAAACCTGTAAGTGGCCGTTCTGATTTAATTATGTTTATAACTATAGTTGTAAATAGCCTTGGTTTTCCGAAAATAAATAAATAAATATACTTTTTTTATTTTTGTTCTTAATATTACAGTGCCGTGTGTGTGCGTTAAAGGCTAAACGTAGACAAAAAATTTATGTATCTATTTTTTTTTTATTTCTATTAAATAGATGAATAAAATATGTGTATTAACATTATTGGATTAGGTTAATATTTGTTAATAATAATTCCTGTTTCTTGTACTGGATTTATCGTTATTTTCTATTATAATAAGAGTGGGCTGCTTTACAACCCCAATTTAAAAAGAAGGTACTAACTTAAAGCAAAAAAAAAATATGCGTTTAATTATACTAGTAGTTGCCCAGTGGTTGAAATTCGACTATAATGGGGATGGTGGGATATGACACACTCGAAGTAAGATGGAAGATTGCATTAATGGAATATATAGTCAAAGTCATGAGAGATGAAAACTGTAACCAAGCGGTATTAACATCGGTGTCCATAAGAGCGCCCAATAATTACGTACACGCAAGAAGACGAAGCTTGTTTGATGTTCCATGGAGAAGAACAGAGCTGGCCAAACAGCCTCCTATTTCTCTGGCATTGAGTCTACTCAACGGTGTAGTTAGTCGCTTTCCAGATCTAGACATATTTACTTGTAATTTGCTGGAGTTTCGTAGGATGGCAGTAGATTATTTATGTAGTAGAGAAAATTAAGATTTTTTTTTTTTTCTTGTGTAATTAGTGTAGATATGTATGAGTAACTAGTGTTTTATAAGTGTGTGTATATGTATACAATCTTCCTAAGTGGGCACATTGGGAAACTGTAAAGCTCACTTAGTGTGACGTAAATAAATAAATAATTATATTATAGTCGATAGATAATTAATTAAACATTGACTAAGACTATAGACAAATAATATTAGTGACAAACAATATAAATCTATTCTCAATTTGACCACAAATTTTAATAATCAACAAAATACACGGTATTGCATGTAATGTTTACGTATTAGTATAAAAATATTAGCATTCTGACTCTTTCTATATACTACCAATGTGCCAAATTACATACGCAATTTTAATTGAATTAATTTAATAAAAATAAATTATTTAATAGTGCGCGAAATTTTCGTTAAGATGCTTGCTGTGATTTCACCCGCACCTATAGGTATTACGGTAAAGTTTCATCAAATTCCGTTCAGTAGTTTTTTTAGACTTTGTGTGAAAGAGAAAAACATACATCCATCTATCCATACTCAGAAACTTTCGCATTTGTAATTTCAGACTTTTCGTGGTCTAAGATCGGATGTATAAAAACCATAATCTGTATAAATCATAATAAGTTTTTAAACAATATTTTTGCTTTGGTCAAGTGCCAAGAACAACTACGGAAAATAAACGCCAGTTGCTAGTGCATGATGAATTTATTACACTTTTCAAGATTACATCACCAATATGAAATGATTTTCAGTTAAAAAATATTTTCATATGACAATCTATAATTGATTACCGTTAACGCACTGAATAGAGAGCGCGGGAAAAAATATTTTGAATAATGATTGATCGTTGCGTACTCGAGGTTTTGATCAGTGCTACCAACCGAGCGATCTCAGATTCCCACAACGTAAACAACCATTTTGATTTGAAATCTTCATAATTTATAAACTAAATCTTCATTCTAGGTAGGTACCTACTTTGTCCCGATGTATGCTTAAATCTTTAAAACTACGCAACGGATTTTGAAGCGATTTTTTTTTCAATAGATAGAGTGATTCAAGAGGAAGGTTTATATAATAATAATAATAATCTCAGGATAATTAACACAGCGCCATCTAGACCCAAGTTAAGCTAGCTAAAGCTTGTGTTATGAATACTAGAAAACTGATACATATACATAGATATTTTTTTTGTAAATACATACATATTATTCATAGAAAACAGCCAGACCGATACAAACAATCATACTCATGAATATAAATGTTTGTGCCGTGCGAGGAATCGAACCCACGACCATCGGTCGTAAAGCGGTGTGCTAGACCGCTAGACCACCGAGGTCGATATATATATATATATATATATATATATAATACATGTACACCCGTGAGAAGCCGGGGCGAGTAGCTAGATACATATAATTAAATTTACTACTGTATTTAAAGTGCAATAAATAGTATATATACACTCGGCCCTGCGAGGTTAACTTTGTACCCTTCCTGTTCATTGTTCTTGAAGTTTTCACGTCATATATTTTTTCAATTTCTGGTCCCCATGCTTATTTGTTTTTACAACCGTGTCACGTACCGGCTAAAACGCACTTCGTTCATCACACGTCGTAATTTCTCTTTATTTTCACAATTTACACGCATTTTGCGTATAGAAATAATTTTGCACATTTAGATATAATATCTTAGTTTTTTTTTCGATGGTCATGAATCACATACACGGAAGTTTTCCAGGGTACGCGTGGAGGTCGCTAACATCAGGTCGAGTCCCCGTCCATTCGTCCACTCCCCACCATTTTATAATTAGGAATAACTTGGCTATTGCGATCAGGTTTTGAGCCAATTTTTGTTATAAAATATGTATGTACATATGACTATATTAGGCGAATTAGTAATACTATATATGTATATATATAACCCTGGACAAATAACACAGCGCCATCTGATCCCACGGTAAGTAGAGCTTGTGTTATGTGTACTAGACAACTGATATTAATACATAGATATTTTAATATCAGCTGTTTAGTATACATAGATATTTTTTTTTGTAATTACGTCTATACATATAAATAAAATTGGAGTATATGTTTGTAATATTGAAATAACCGTCTTTTACTACATGCATATGAATATAAATACGGTACATACACTAAAATAACATTTTTTTCAATTTTTGTCTGTCTGTATGTCTGTTTGTTCCGGCTAATCTTTGAAATGGCTGGACCGATTTTGACGGGAATTTTTTTGGTAGGTAGCTAATGTAATAAGGAGTAACTTAGGCTACTTTTATTATAGAAAAATAAAGTTAAATTCCACGCGGACGAAATCGCGGGAACAGCTACTACGTAATATACGTAGAAAACCACCCAGACTGATATAAATAATCATACTATGAAGACAAATGTTTGCACCGTGCGAGGAATCGAACCCGCAACCATCGCAAGTAAAGTGGTGAGCTAACCTGCTAGACCACCAAGGCCGTCAAATGTTATACCGCAAAATTAAATGGACATATAATGCGAAATAAAAAGTATGATCTTTTGCAATTAATAATTCAAGGGAAAAATCCAGGACCGTCACGTCACGTCACGTCACGTAATGACTCAGGCGGGAACACCTTTCCGTCATCATCTATTGAAAAGCTACATACATGTTAGAATTCACATCATTACTGTAGAAAAAATCCGATATTTAAAAAATATATTAAAAGAAGGTAGTTTGTTTTTAGTACTAATGAAGTACCCAATGTAAGGATTAGTACGAATATTGTAAATAGCGCCATCTAGTATTCATAGAACAACCTACTACACTGACTTTGGTCTATAAATACGGAGGTCGGTAGTTGAATAATCCTCTTTCGTTGCGTGAGCCGCGGCATTCAGTAGACGAGCGCAGAGCGTGCCAGTTGTGTTTTGGATATTAAAGTGAATTGTATTAGCAATGGGTTTATCCCGGTCTTAGTAGGGCCTGGGGGGAAGCTGCAAGTAGTGAAGGTGAGTGTTAATGCATTCTAAAAGGGCCTTTTAAACCTACACCCGTGTCAAGTCACGGGCGCTACTTGGGGTTTCCCTTGCGGTAGCCTGCTTCAAAGCCTCAGTCGTCTATCATAATTAGTGCTTCTTACATACATAATATATATGGTTTCATAGCATTACGTGGGTATCCAATCTTAATCACAAAGCTAAAATCCATGCAGAACACTCACGAAACTAAACCATAGTTTCTAAAAAATAAGTAGAAATTTGAAATTAAAAATAAATTTTGAATTGTTCTATTATTTTGAATTTTCCACTTTACTTCTTGGGGTAGGTTCAATTTCATATAATAATAGCCCAGCTTATAATTTTAACTTGTTATACGCCATACTTATATCATATAAATACGTCATCATCATCATCATCACCTTCTTTTCCTCTTCCAATAATTTGGGGTCGGCGTAAAATGTTTTTCCCTTCCATTAATATATTTTTGCAGTCATCTCATTATTCACTGCCTTTTGTGTCATATCATCTTCACTGAGTTTATCCATATTTTTCTACTTTCTTCTGCCCTTATCCACAACCCAATTTATTCCTAATCCACGATAATACTAACATTTTTATTTTAATATTATCTTCTTTCCTACCTCGTAATACATACTAGAAACTTAATTATAAACTGAAGCTTTTTAAAAAAAATTGATAAATGAGCTTATAGCTCTCCTATAGATAACTAACTACTGCCGCCCATAAGTACCCGTAACAACAGAGATATTGGAAGAGCGTTGTCGGCGTTTTAAAAAGAAATAAAGTATTTTCTAGAAGGTTTATTAGAAACGAGGTTTCTTGGAAAGTCCCTTGCTGGAATGTAATTCCACAATGTGATTGTGCGTGGCAAATACTTGGAAAAACCGGAGGACCGCCGTACATCATCATTCACAGTATTTTCATTCATTCACTAATCCATTCTTTTTTATCAATCACTATCATGTTTGGGTTAAATGTTGATAAGTTTTAAAACCGAATATACTTATACGTACTATGATACTATCAAAGATTATATACAATAATATCTTTGGCAGCCGTAAAAGGCTCAGTGTTGGCAACACTCGTGCATATTTTTAGTTCCTTATAAAAGAGATGTGTGCAGTAAAATTGAGCCAAATAGTGCTATTTGGACAACTTTTCGATTTTAAATTATGTCAAGTACTACAAAGCTTGTATATGTGTAGCCAAACTCTAGTTTATTAGACTGGCAGTTTTTCGTGATTTCGACTCCTTTTAATAAAAACTATTGCTTTTCTGTCCACGTGAAACGTTTATCTTCCCGCCAAATTTCATTGAGATACTTAGAGCTTTTCAGTCAGGTAACAAAATCATTACATAGAGAGATGGAGAAAAACTTAGCATTCCATGGATTCACTGTGTGGATGCCGAGTTCATCGTGTGGCAGAGACCGAACAATTCTCGCGACTCGTGACCCGGTTGTAGAGTTAAGGAGACCCTTGCAAAAGTACGCCAACATTCACTTTCACCGCTCTTGATTTTTTTTTGTATATCATAATGAAATGGTGCACCCGCCTACGCTAACGGTTTACGCTGGCGGGGCACAAGTGGAGGATGATAAGACGAGCATGAGGTCAGGTCAGTTAGCTCATCGTGGTAAATGCATCTAGAATTCATCACGATGGTTTCCAGGGAGAACTGCGTGGAGGTCAACCTGACATAGTACATTGCTAGCAATGGGGTCGAGAGTCCACATTAGTAACAATCCCTTTCCCCCCTAAGTGTTTCTCTCACTGTCCAAACAAATCTGGTAGGAGCCTGCTAGTGCTGCTTTAGGTACACGTTTTAGTACAGCACTTACATCAGGTCTAGAGAGGCCAAGATCCTTTAGAAGATGCTGAGATGATATATATGAGAATGGAGTTATGTATTTAAAATTAAAAATCTGTGATGTATGTTTTAGAGAAATTTCTTTACTTTGATTAATGAAAGTTCACTCATTACTTTCATATAGTTGATATTTAACACAAGGAGGTCGGTAGTACGAAAATATGCTACGAATTAATCCAGATCTATATTAAAAATAAAACAAAATTCATTAAAAACAAAATTTTTATCGAGGTCTTGTTATTATAATTATGGTAATTATTTACTAGAATTATAAAAAAATGTTGTATATTAAAACAATTTTGGAGGAATTTATTGTGCGTGCCTACAACAAAATTAAATCCGGATAAGAACTAGCTACTTACTGTGTGCTAACAAGCTACACTTATTAGAAATAGATAATTGGTTCCTCTGCAATTTAGAAGCAAATACCCATTATTAACAATTAGTAAGTATACCTAATATCGGACTACCCAATATCGGATGATTATAATACACATTTTTTTTTCTTTTTGATGCTAAATTATCAATTCAATATGGCTGACTGAATGGCGGGAAAACTTTATAGATTTACATATCAAAATCTCTCAACGTCTGCGTTATCTCTCAATTTTCAAAAACGATTAATTATTTTCATTAATTCCCTATCTTTTGACTTATATATATAAATATTATATAAAAAAAACTATAACCATAGAATAAGTAACAACTAAAAATCTGCTGATAATTTGTCATTTTATTGTTTCCAATTACGTTTTTTATTAAGAAAATGCAATCAGTCATATAAATGAGATCGGTAAAAATCCTTACGTAAACACTTTTTAAATATCTAATCATTTAGAAATATTTATTTATAGTATAACATAAATGTTACATTTGCTTAAAATACAGTGTAGAAATAATGAAAATTTGTCACTTACTAACTTTTAACCGCGGCTTCGCTCGCTTTGAATCATTATTGGCTGCTAGATGGCGCTGAAGTAGATAGATAGATAGATAGATAATAGTTTTTATTTGTATCTTAGTACACACATATAGGCTTAATTATAACATCAAATGACAAGTACCTACAATATAACAATTCAATAAGGGTAAACCTGCACGTGTGTGCTACAGCAATACAAAATTGGTACATAGCTCAGTGTGGAGAATCACTCAAGGAGCAAAACATTGATTTTCAGCTATGTCCTCGAGGGTGAATAATGTACCTTGTATATTTTTTTTAATAAACTAAAATGAACTGAACGAAATAATGAATAAATAAGTAATAAAAGAACTTAGAAAGTAGGAATTAGTTAGAGTACCAGAACTTTATAAATACCGAGATACTATAATTTAATTTGATATATATGCAAAATGCGAAGTAGCAAAATGTTGATATTTATTTTTTATTATTTATAAAAAAATATTATTGGGTTTTTCATAATAAAAAAAAATATCCTTTTAATTCATAATAAAAAAAATTATTCATTCTAATACCTTCAAGAACATGTGTATAAAATTTCATGGAGATCGGTTCAGTAGTCTTTGCGTGACAAACATTACCGTAGTAACAAACATCCCTACTGTCACATTTATAATATTAGTAAGTATTTTTGGCAATTTATATGTTGGCGCACAGTATATACTATAATGAACATACGACGACCTCGGTGGTCTAACACACCACTTTACGACCGATGGTCGCGGGTTCGATTCCTCGCACGTCACAAACATTTGTATTCATGAATATGATTGTTTGTATCGGTCTGGGTGTTTTCTATGTACAATATGTATGTATTTACAAAAAAAAATATCTATATATATGTATCAGTTATCTAGTACCCATAACACAAGCTTTAGCTAGCTTAACTTGGGCCTAGATGGCGCTGTATTAATTGTTCTGAGATTATTATTATTATTATATTCTACGATGTAACAACCGTATGTTCACAACATACGAGTACAGAAACAAAAAAGATTCAATCAGGATATTAATCGTAGTTATTGTCTTGTGAAGATTTTCTTGTGAACCGTGGTAATGGTTTCCGCGTGCTCCTTCCTTTATCCGGGAAAACTACATGTCCGTAAAGATTCACAATTTCCGGCTACAATGATTCATTTAGTTTAGTACTTTGATTTTTATATACTGCTATAAAAAGATCGCTAATTCAAATGTGTCGATTGCAAAATGAAAACTAAGCAAAAGTAATTATAACTTACTTCTCATGGGAAATAAATAACATACTTTATTTATTATCTATACCTTACCTACGGTTACAAGCATATAACTTACCTAGGTAAACAAGCATATGGCTAAACTAGGCCTATGCACGACAAGTATCTGCAGATTCTGCCAAACTGAAGAGGAAACGCCGCTTCACATCCTATGTGGTTGTAGCCCACTCATGCATAAACGAAATATCTCCTTTGGAAAGTTTACACTCTTTCCCGAGGAGATAAAAACGATCGCTCCTAAGAATATCCTTCAATTCTTGTCCCTGACGGGTCTAGGTAGCGAACTCTGAAAAGGGCGAGCACAATAGATCTATGTAGGTCGCAGTGCTACAGGTGCTACACATCTGACAATAGCCCAAACAACCCAATAACAAAAAATACCTACGGTTGCCAAGCACAAATTTAAAAAACTAGGATTGAAAGTTCATAAAACCAGGACTATTCAGTTTAAAAACAGGGCGCAGTAATCCTGTTGTAATAGTTAAATTACGGGGGAAAGGGGATTGCTAGTAATGTGGACTGATGATGTTATTGCTAGCAATGTACCATGTCAGGTTGACCTCCACGCGGTTCCCCCTGGAAACCATCGTGATAAATTTCTGATGAATTTGTCAAGATGGGCTAACTGACCTCATGTTCATCTCAACCGTTAGCGCAGGCAGGTCCTTCATTACATTATGATCCCTTAAAAAAATTATTAAATTAATATGTAGTAAAAATAGGTGAAGTGAAATTGAAGTAATTAAAATAATCATATTTTTCATAGTTTTAAGGACCCAGGACGCGGACTAATAACTAGACAGGACATCCCAGGACACTACAAAAAATAGGACATGTCCTGGAAAAGCAGGACGGTTAGCAACTCTATCTATACAACCAGTAATTTTACACTTGTTGCAAAATCTTTGCACAATTCTACATTATTTTTGTATCTATTCTGAGGATCTTTTTTTACAACTTTTAGAATCGTCATATTTTTTATTGACACCTTTTGCATTGTTACTAATCATTATAAGTATTTTTTATCTGTTCTTTCATTAATCTGATACATACAGTCCATGCATTCTATCATCTACAATACTAATATAATGTTGTATTTGTAAGTTTGTATGTCCAGGGTAATCTCCGGTACTAGAGATCGGATTTTGAAAATACTTTTAGTGTTGTATAACCTATTTATCGAGGAAGGATATAGGCTATATAACATCACGCTACGACCAATAGGAGCGGAGCTGCATTCAAAATTAGACGCATCAAATTACTATAAACGAGTATTTTAATAGAACTTCAGATGAATTGCGAACTGCCTAATTTTTATGAGGTATACATATAAATAAAATTGGAGTGTATGTTTGTAATATTGAAATAACAGTTTTTTTACTACATGCATATGAATATATGTATAATAAATATGGTACATATACCAAAATAACAGCTTTTACAATTTTTGTCTGTCTGTCTGTCTGTTTGTTCCGGCTAATCTCAGAAATGGCTGGACCAATTTTGACGAGACTTTTATTGACAGGTAGCTGATGTGGAAAAGAGTAACTTAAGCTATATTTATTTTAGAAAAAGTCTATCTATTTGTTAAATCCACGCAGACGAAGTCGCGGTCACAGAAAGTTTTTTAATAAAAACAGAGCAACATACCCAAATAATATTTAACTATAAAATTACTTGTTATTACAAGTATGATGTGAATTGTACCTATCACATTGGCAATCTTTTATGTACATAAAAAGCAAAGGAAGTCGCTGGTTATATATATATTAGGTAAGGATAAAGAAATATAGTTGTATACTGTTGCTAACGTACTGGCCATTTAGTTTCATATTTCATATTTAGATTGTATTTTCTATTAAGAATTTTATTATATATTTTTGTATACAGAACTTTAATATCTAATAAATATTGTTACAGACAACAGTACAAATGAATCTTATGTATATATTGTACCTAAGCTTCATTTTTACAAAATATATCCACTATTTCTTACAGCTCTACATACAGTTAAGTTAGTTTTTAATCATGTCTTTTGTGTATTCTCATTTCACTTTATGTTAGTACTTTTATATGGTCTACCATATAATCAGTGCTATCAGTCAACCCGTGGTCATCAGCTAATTTACAATTTCTATAGTTAACACAACCCAAAATAATACCTAATTTTGCTTTAAATATTCCAATATTCATAAAAACACAAAGAATTCCACCCCGAAATCCTACAATACAATTTCAAGTCGTTACAACTGAACAGCGGTTCAATTAAGTAATATAATTGCTATCTAAAGTAATTTGAAAGAAATTAAATTAAATTCCAGACCGATTTATCTGGAATTAATGATGATCGGTACATAGACGCCTAATCGCAAAACTGTCGATTTGAAACGATGTTAATATCAAAATCGATAGCAACTGCGTTACATAATGGAGCCGCAGATTACGTGGGATATCATTTCAATCATAACTCGGCAACGGTAGGAATTCGTAACGAATCAGGATTATTGCATTCCCAACTCAACTCACCTAATCTCAAATTTTCTTTTCCTTTGCATTATGTATTTACGGTCTTGTATTTTTGTTGCTGCGAAATAAAAAGGTTCGTTTCAGTTACTTTATTTTTGTTATTATAGTTGTGTTCGTGTTGTTATTCCTTTTATTTCTTTACTTAGCGTGTGTGTTTCTTTCTTTTAGTTATTAGTTCATGACTTATAGCTGTTTGATGAGTTCATACATTGAAGATGTAGAAATATACTTCTGGGGCTGGTGTTTTGTGTTGTTCCACTGCGACCGAGTTATTCTGTCGGTCAACTCTGTTAGTTTTAATACTAGTTGTTTCCCTCAGCACAGCCCGTATAGAATACAGCCTATATATTTTTCAGGGTGATAATAGAATGCTGCCTTCGCTAACGGTACATGCTGGCGGAGCACCAGTGAAAGATGATAATATCTTCCAGGTCAATTTACCAAAAAGTAGCAATAATGATAGACTGATGACAGGTCAGTTTGACCATCGTGATGAATTTACAAAATGTTTTACAAATTACCATGATGTTTCCAAAGTTGACCGCGTGGAGGTCGACCTGACATGTTATATTGCTAGCTGTCCCATTGGCTACTATTTACATTACTAACAATTCCCTACTCCCCTCACCGGCTATATTACTTGCTGATAGAAGGTAGGAATTGTTAGTACGCAGTTAGTTTTTTTGTTGTGTATAATCACATCAATAATACAGTAGAAAACCTAGAAATTCATATCTATAATATGAAATTCTAGGCTTTCTAATAACTTATTTTTCACGTTTTTTTTTATATGCAAGCAGCGGACTAATGCCAGTAATTAACCCTGCCAGGTTGGCGGGAAAAGGATTATTAGTAATGTAGATTAATAATTCCATTGCTAGCAAAGTACCTTGTTAAGTTTATGCCACGAATGGATAACTAATCTGACCTCACACTCATGTTGTCATCCTCCACTGGTGCCCCGCAATAGTATACCATTCGTCGTGTCGTCGTGCTCCATTCCATTGTCATCCCTTCAAAAAACCTTGTCAGGTCAGGCCTTCCATGAGGCCCCTTGGCCTCCACGGGGGGCCTCATGGCCACGGGAGGAAACTATCTTGGTTAAGTCCTGGTGAATTCGCCTTGTTGAGCTACTGACCTAATTTTATGCTCATTCTATCATCCTCTACAGGTGACCCGCCAGCGTGCCCTGAGATTACCTACGGGGGTGCACCATTCCATTATAATCCAATAAAAAATCCGACTAGATACTTATTTATAATCTAAAAAAACAAAACAAATTTATACGAATATGTCCTTTATATGTTAGGAAGATCGCAAAAAAAGTCTCCCCGGCGGGGAATCGAACCCCGGTCTCCCGCGTGACAGGCGGGGATACTTACCACTATACTACCGAGGACTATGTATTTCTAGTCGAAACTAACGTTAGCTATATCTTACAACTAATTGTGTACATGTTACGATAGACTAAAATTAGCTACATGCCATGCTCGTATCATTTAATATGTATCAAATTTAATTTTTATATATATACATATCTACCTACATACACATGCAAATAAAAAAGAATGAAGTATCAGTTTGCAATTACAAATCAATTGCTGTTCACCAAATGCATATGAATAATATAATATACTTATATAAAAAATATAATCTTAAAAGATTAGTTCTTAATCTCTGAAACGGCTGTACCGATTTTGCAGGGACATTCACTCACAGATAGCTTATGCTATAAAGAGTAATATAAACTACTTTTTTTATTATATAATAAAGTAAAACTTACATTTTAGCTGACGAAGTCACAAGAAACAGCTTGTACATAATATACCTACATGCAAATTGTATAATATGAACTATTTCTCACTTGCCAGTAAGAACTTTTAAATGAAAAGGAAGTTTTATCGACCGAATATTTTCATTTCGTGACAAAACTTGGCGGTATCTTCAGCCCCGGATTAATTAAGAAAGTTTTAATATACGTATGTTATGTACAAGACACTGCCTAGCAGCCACTAGTTTTCATACAATGTCATTCAAAATATGCAGTTAATTAAACTAAGCAAGTTGAATATAACTTTTTGCTTTCACTAAAGAATAATATTATGAAAGTTTAATTAAGTATTTGTACACAAAACACACGACACTCCTTCCACGTTCTCACTTAAAAGTATGGTGATTAATTTGCATTAATTTCGTCACTATGCACAAAATATGCTGATTTCAGACTCATATTTATATTATAGAAAGACCCTTCTTCCCCGCTGGGCACACTGGGCACGTACCCAGGGCCCCGTGATGGATTATAGCCCCCCTAGTCTAGTCTAGTCTCTACTCAAATGATAAACGATAACCGACCGACTTTACTCTCACCTGAAAATCAGTCTTAACAAATGACTATGGACAATTTGTTAGTATTTGTTTTTTTTTATAACTGTCTAGCAAGAACTAGAACCCCTCATCACATAACGACTTTTTCAAGTTTTCATATTTTTTATAAGCCTCTAATTCTAATGTGGCCAGGGCCTCTGTGAAAGATGACGCTGATCTAAAATGTGGATGATGCCTTACTGGTAGATATCTCGGCTTCTTAATTCGTCAAACATTAAACCTATCTACACTGGAGGGAAAGGGGATTGTTAGTAATGTGGACTGAAGATTCTGTTGCTAGCAATGTACCATGTCAGGTTGACTTCCACGCGGTTCCCCCTGGAAACCATCGTGATAAATTCTCGGTGAATTTGTCACGATGGGCTATCTGACCTGTCCTCATGCTCATACTATCATCCTCCACTGGTGCCCCGCCAGCGTAAACCGATAGCGCAGGCGGGTGCACCATCCCATTATCAACCATAAAAAAAACCTATCTACACTGATGGTTATTTTCTTTCGATTACCTTCATATCATCAATTATGAAAAATGTCATATTTTCTATTTAATCGACGAAATATAAAGTTGTTTTTTAAATTAGTCAATAAATGAAACTAAACTACTATTGAAACTCGATTCGTTTAGTTTCATTCGTCTTCGTTTGTTGCTACTATTGAAACTCGATCGATTTTCATCTCCGCAATCTATACTCACAGTTACTTCACGTACACTTTATACACTGTGCCTATACTTGTCAACACCCGAGACCCTTCCATTAGTTTACCTCTCCAGATAACATAGATTTAAGTTCAGTGTAAAGTTGGTCCACGTTACGTCTTCGCGTCGAATGTACGCGTTACTAATAAGGCATGTAGCACACTATCGAATAAAATTACTAATGTACATTAAATAGTGCAATTATTTCACCTATGTACTCACTACCTACATACTACAATCTTATTAATATTATAAACGCAAAAGTTTTTGAATATGGATGGATGTTTGTCTCTCTTTCACGCAAAAACTACGGACACGGACAACAGATGAAATTTACAGTAATATAGCTTATACATCAGAATAATATACAAGCAATAATTTAGAAAGATATGTAAATTGGGCTAAATATAATAATAAATATAAATTGTGATGCAGATGAAGTTACGTGGGCCAGCTAGTAAACAATCATTACATAGTATAAAACAAAGTCGCTGTCGCTATCTGTCCGTCCCTATGTATGCTTAAATATTTAAAACTACGCAACGGATTTTGAAGCGGTTATTTTAATAGATAGAGTGATTCAAGAGGAAAGTTTATATGTATAATCATGTACACCCGTGCGAAGCCGGGGTGGGTAGCTAGCATATAACAGTAATGGTAATAACATCATCGCCACGACACTTCCTGATCGCGATTTTAGTATAAGATTTTTCCTAATTGTACTGCCAAATAATGACCACGTCAAGTTTAATACACTATACTTCATTAATGTCACAAAATGTGTGTTTAAAAATAATTGCAACAACAATTATAATATAAGAAATTATAAATATAACCAGAAAATAATATTTACCAACGTAACCGCAGATTGACTCATTTAGAGAGCAATTTCAGTCATAGCACGAGCGTCTTGGGTTAATTAAAATCACGGTGGCTTAATTACGGTGTTTGCTCGTATATATCTACCTACTACGGAGAACTCTAAATCTGAGCTCGAGTGGCTAACAACACGGTCATAATCTACACATATAAATAAATTTGGAGTGTCTGTTTGTAATATTGAATTAACCGATTTTTACTACATGCATATGAATATAAATACGGTACATACACTAAAATAACATTTTTTACAATTTTTATCTGTCTCTCTGTTTGTTCCGGCTAATCTTTGAAATGGCTGGATCGATTTTGACGGGACTTTTATTAGCAGGTAGCTGATGTAATAAGTAGTAACTTAGGCTACTTTTATTTTAGAAAAATGAAGTTAAATTCCACGCGAACGATGTCGCGAGTTCAGCTAGTGACAAATACAGATATATTTGTATAAAGGAATTGATGTGATATATCCTTATCTATACTATGTGTAACATTATACATGCTGTCTTTTTTTGGGACTACTCTATACACTAATGCTTTTACAGCTTCTCAGCCGCAGCTGGCCTTTACAGCTTCTCCGGACGATAGCTGGCATGTGCAGAACGCACTCCAAACCTGCGGAAGGACTTATGGTGCGGCTGAAGGCCAACTACCACCTGACGGAGACGACTTTAGTCTGAGGGCACCGCTAGGGGTTTGAACCTCCGCCCAGGCCGTCGTAATTTCGATCCGCATTTGAATAGGATGGGGGATAGATCGGAGGGGATATATGCTGTCTGAGTGTTATCTTTTCAGGACTAAATGAGTTAAAGCTCCTTCTCGACCCTCGCCATACATCTACTACTACTACTACGTCGTGCTACTATGAAAATTCTCTACAATAACTAAGTATCTACACTTGATAAAATTCTATCGAGCGTTAAAAAATATTATTCACGAAACTTATCTTCATAGTAACGTCGCTATTGTATAGATATTATTATTTTATTTATTTATAATGTATGTATGTATATTTTATATATGATTATTATGTAGTTATATGTATGTGTGTATGATATGTAAATTGTACATCCAACAACTAATTGTTATACCTCGACCAGACACAGTCTCCATCCAAAGGTTGCCTGGAAGAAATCGTTATTTAGCGATAAGGCCGCCCATTGTTACCTCTATATTATAATTATGTTTTTTTCTTTTTATATTTGATGTACATATTAATTTATGTAATTATTCTTTCTGTTAGAGGAACAATAAAGTGTTTTTCATTCATTTCATTCATATCCATAGAATAATGCAAGTAATATCGTTTTACACTAATCACATTTCTTTAAACAAGTTCTTGAAAGAAATTAATTATTTCAGGAAAAACTTAATTATCACAAAAAAAAATATTCTAGCTCATTCGTATGAAAAATCCAAGAGAGTAAAAAGTTGAAAAAAATGTGCGAGACATTGGAATTTCACTTTATTTTCAGAATGACGTAGAATATACCTTTATATTTACTGTAATAATACAGTAAGATGAGTACGTATAAGAGCGGAATATAAATATTACGGCAAAATTTTGACTGAAAGTATTGCTATTACGCTTGGGTTAAGGCGAGACATAAGGTCTCTGAATAAAGATACATATTACGATAAGAATATTCTTCTTCGTCGTAATTTAATTGGGTGGACACACTCGGATCTTAATGAAATTTAACATAAAGAATAAACAAATAAATCTGGTTAATCACGGCTTTTGTTTCCATTTGAAATGGTTTCCAGATGGAACCGCGTGAAAGTAAACCTGTCAGTACCTAGTATGTTGCGCTCTTTTACTTCTGCCACCAGGTGACAGATTCAAATTCAAATTCAAATTCAAATTCAAAAATCATTTATTCATGTAGGACATTTTAGCCGCTTAGGAACGTCAAATTTTTACATTATAATTTTATTTTTTTCCCTACCGTCCAGTTCGGTATATAGATCCAATTGAGAAGAACTGGCAAGAAACTCAATTGAATTACTTTTTTTTTTAAAGCCAGTTTATTTACAATGTATATTTATTTAGGTGTCTATGTCTAACATTAAATGAAAATTCAGTGCATGAACAACTATTGCCATGCACACTCGTCATTCAAGTAATCGTTTAGTGAGTAATAGGCTTTGCTCAGTAAATATGATTTAACAGATGTTTTGAATTTATTTAAGGGTAATTCCAACATATCCTTTGGTATCTTATTGTAAATTTTTATACCTATTCCCATAAAAGACCTATTAACTTTTTCTAAACGATACTTGGGGACAGCAAGTTTGTCTTTAAATCTTGTATTAATATTATGAATATTGCTGTTTTTTGGAAATAAGTCAAGATTTTTATGAACATATAGGATATTTGAATATATAAATTGAGAAGCAAGTACAGGGGCGGCAGTTTTCTGTTTCTAGTTACATAATATATAAATATTTTATAGTAGGTAAGTATATATAAATATTTTACACTGTGGCTCGGTTATTTATTCTTTATCACATTTAATAATATGCGTTCATACTAATTCTTCTATGCGTATAATTACCTCCAATAAAATAATTAATATTTATAATTAAAAAAATATTTCATTAGCATAATAAAAATATGCATGTTTTATTTAATTTTTAAATTGGATTCAAAAGTACGCGAAACGACGCGCATATATTTTTTTTTTTATTTCTTCTAAATTAATTTCTTGGTCGTGTAGGTATGGGAAAACTGTCATGCAGCTAAATTGAAGGCAAACTAATTTCGATGTAACGTTTTCGCGCTGTGTGCTTGCAAACGACACACGATTAAAAGTTTCAATAACCTATTAACTTTTAGTTTTTAGTTTTTTAGCAAACGTTAAATAGTTCAATAAAATGTTACTAAAATGCAGAATTGAGACTAGGCCCGATGCAGTCTTTTGTCTATTTAGAAGTTTAGAACAAAATATATTAATTATTTTTAGCATTGCAAGCAATCGAACATATATATATATATATATATACGTATATGTTATTAAGTGTATTTATTATAAAAGTCCTTAGTACTTTGGACACCGATTCCGACACCGATTCCGCAGACGGCTACACCGACACTGACACCGACACCGACACTGGCGTCGACACCAACACCTATGCCAACACCGACATTTATACCGACACCTTTTTTTTTACAAGGTGAAATCCTTCATGGTGATCCGCACGCTCCGGGAGAGGCCTGCGGATACTGCCGGACTCCTACCGGCTAAAACCCTTTGGTGTCCTCCGAGCGCTTTGTTGCCAGGGTTACGTGATCGTGACATCAATCGTGAACCCTGGCAGCGCGGGCTCTTCAGCCCCACTCCTGAGTGGGGCGCGTGTTGTCCGCGCGCGCCAATTCCTGGCCTCATCCCTCCTTAGGTGACAGCCGACGTCCCCGCGTCGGCTACCGCGAGGCCCGTGGTGGGACAATTAAAAAAAACTTTTTTTCATTATTGCATGCCATTATTGATACGCTACCTCTATATCGTTAGAACTTTGAATAGTTGATGCAAGGATATGGATAAGACTTAAATAATTTTGAACACGAATGAAAGCAATTATGGATAATTTTACATAGGAATTGGCTTTTGGTCGCATTAACTGTATAAATATGAAGAAATTTAAAAGTAGACTAGGCAGTACGGTTTAAGGGTCTTTGCCTGTTCCATCATTAAAAAGGAGATGGACGAATATGAGGGAAAGAAATATTGGATGACATGCATAACATATGCAAAAGAATCATTTTACTGAAGATAAATTAAATTTTAAAATAATTACTCCCGCTCGAACAATTCATTGATATCGGCAGGCCAGTGACAGACGAATGGTGTCGAATCAGATTGCATTATTACTGGATGAATATAATTAAATTTATGCTATAAATTCAATTCATTGTTCGAACGAAATGAAGTCAAGTATAAATTTAACCACAAAATCGGTATTCGCTAATGCCTATGATTTCCATGGGAATTGATTTTTGTATATTTTTCTATGTTGTCCTATAAAGAGAAACGAAACTAATTTAGACTTTTTTATTTGAAAATTAGTGTTTCCTGTGTCATCAGTAGTTTTTGAGTTATCCTTCCTTACAGTTGAAATGTGTTTTTCATGGACATACGATATAATAGCATGCCTCTTGTCCTGTAAATTCACTGTCCAATCTTTTCCTTCAACACATCTTACAAAAAAGCTTGAGGTGTGAAGTGGAGTCATGGTGACCATGGTGTCATGGTCACGGTGTACCCATGTGTGGAAGAGGATTGTTAGTAATGTACACTACTAACAATCCTCTATAATAATACATTACTAGCAATGAGCTCTGTCAGGTTGACCTGTCAGGTTTAACAAGATGGGCTCACTGACCTGAGCTTATACTAATCTTATCATTCTCCACTGGTGCCTCGCGAGCTTAAACCGTTAGCTCGAAAGCACTCCGAACTGACGGTATATTTGACACATCATATTAGTACGACACGAAGAACTTATATTATGTTATCTGTGTTAATACTATTATGAAAGGAAAACTAGATAGAAAGAGAGGAAGGGGAAGACCGAGATACAGCTATATCAAGCAGGTTTAGAAAAAAGTAAGACGTACACCGTCTCGCCACCTCTCACGATCTTCCATCAATCTTTGATACGACACGACTCTAACTTTTTTCTAAACCTGCTTGATATAGCTGTATCTCGGTCTAACAGATTTTTTATATGAAAGTGCTGTCAATTAGTTTTTTACTAATTGACAGCACTTTCATATAAAAAATCTGTTAGATAATATCAATATTGTGCGCACAGTGGTCAGTCCGTAAAAGGTTTATTCCGCGCCGGCGGACCTTAATGGATCGTGGTAACGGGCCAGTGGAGCGGCTAATCTAAACATATGGAAGGCCTAATGCCCCCAAATATTATACGTAACCGAATTTTCTATCCAGGTCAATCTTATTTTATATCGACTCTTTACACCCTAAATATAAGAATTAAAAAAAATACCAAAATAGATAATAAAGAAAAAAAGTATAAAAGCAAAGAGTAAGCAGAATGTTACAGATTACGTAACGAAGTCTGAATTATAATAGATTACACATATAAAGGACATATTCGTATATACTTGTTTTTTTTTATATAATAATAAAAAGAGAATGAGTACCCACTCAGATTTTTAATGGATAATAATGGAATGGTGCAGTCCCGTACTCTCACTGAACACGCTGACGGGGCACCTGTAGAGGATGATAGAATGGAAATCAGGTTAATTAGCTCTTCCCCTCCGATCGATCCCTCATCCAATTCAAACGAGGATCGATATTACGACCGCCTGAGCCAAGGTTCGAACCACTAGCGGTGCCCTCAGACTAGTCTTATCCATCAGGTGGGAGTTGGCCTCCTCCGACTATTTTTATAAGGATGTTAATGGAATGGTGCACCCGCCTTTGCTAACTTTTTACGCTGGCGGGGCACTAGTGGAGATAAGATGAGCATGAAGTCAGGTCAATTAGCCCATCGGGACAATCACCAAGAATTTTTCACCTAGGAGTAGTAGAGGTAAACCTGACATGATACATTGCTAGCAATAAGATCATCAATCCACATTACTAACAATCCCCTTCCCCCCTCCCCCATTCTCATTCATATATACTCATGCAATACAGTTGTTATGATGAATACAGGTGCAGTTAGCGCAGTAGTTATTAGGATTATAATATTAAAAAAAATATATAAAAAAACAAATTTATTACCAACTAATATAACAATATTGCAATTATTAACCTACTTGTTACTACGTCTATTTAGCAAATTTCCCTTAGGTTTAAGCCTATTATCTATATATTTTTGTTTCTCCTCTGCCTCAGCTTTCAGTATATCTTGATGTCTTTTCTTAGCAAAATCAAGCTCAGCACACATTTCCACGATTTGGGCAGCATAGTCCTGCTGTTTCAATATTCGAAGTTTTTGCTTGTGCTGTAAATAAAATTTAAACTATTAATAATATTTATGTATATTTTGGACTTGTCTGTTCGGGTTACAGCTAGTAATTTATTTATTTCCTTTTTTCAAAATTGCAATAGCATATATTGGTGGTTACTATGTCCTCTCTAATTGAATGTATTATATATATAAACCTGCGTCTTGAATACTTCTATCTATTAAAAAAACGCTTCAAAAACCGATGCATAGTATTAAAGATTTAAGCATACATAGGGATGGACTGACAGCGAAAGCGACTTTGTTTTATACTATGTAGTGAATGAATTATACATAGTGATTATTTGCTTACTGACACTCAATACTGTACTCGGACTTTTGCTGTATGAGGGCGCCACCTACGTTTTTAGTTAATGGCTGTCATCTTGTTTTAAATCGTTTTGTAGTTCTGCATGATCTTTATCGTATTCAAAGTGACACTAACATATAAGAAATCTTATTCAATTATTTGTTTTAATATCGCAAACTAATCGAATCATTACATAGTAAAAAACTAAGTCGCTGTCTCTGTCTATCCCTATATATGCTTAAATCTTTAAAACTATGCAACAGATTTAGAAGAGGTTTTTTTAGATAGATAGTGTTTCAAGAGGAAGGTTTATATGTATAATACATATACACCTTTAAAACTATGCAACAGATTTAGAAGAGGTTTTTTTTAAATAGATAGTGTTTCAAGAGGAAGGTTTATATGTATAATACATATACACCTTTAAAACTATGCAACAGATTTAGAAGAGGTTTTTTTTAAATAGATAGTGTTTCAAGAGGAAGGTTTATATGTATAATACATATACACCTTTAAAACTATGCAACAGATTTAGAAGAGGTTTTTTTTAAATAGATAGTGTTTCAAGAGGAAGGTTTATATGTATAATACATATACACCCATGCGTACCCTAGGTGGGTAGCTAGTTTAATAATAAATCTGTATTTTTGTAATCATGTACAAGCTCATTCGAAAAGAATAAGAGCTGTGTTTCTTGTCAGTTCCTGTTAGCTCATAATCAATCAGATGGATGTTGATATTTTTACCATGACATCTTCATAAGAGCCTGTAATAGACCGACATGAATAAAGATATTTTATTTTAATTTAATTTGATTCTTGTTAAAAAAAGGCTAGCTGACAGAAAGGCATAATATTCATATATGTAACCCATATTTATAAGATAAATTTCCAAAAGAGCCATATTTACAAAAATAAGTGTCAAGTCTTTGTACAGATATTATTAAATCTATAGCATGAAGCTATCAAATCTGCCAAGTGCAATAAAGTGTATGACTAGAACCTTAGCATTTTTATTTACATAATCCCTATAAATTGTTATGAAAGTAAACATCTTACAAGACCATAATTATTAATATGTAAAAAAATAATTGGCACTCAGATTTAATTCAGTTTAAAAAGAAAAAAGTTCTTAATTCAAAAATATTTATTTTCATTTTAATCTTAGGTAATTTTTTGGCCAGTTCTTTATATGGTTATAACAAAGAAGAGATGTGTTTTTTTTTGTATAATTCATACTAAATTGATCTTATGATTGAAACTACATTTATATGAAGCTTTTAATAAATATTTCCAATTTTCCAATTCACTTCTTGGGGAAATCTGTTTAATTTCATAAATTGCTGACTTTAGGCTGGTATACCCATTACACTAACCCTGGATATAGTTTATCCTGGATTTATTTTCTTTTAATTAATCATTTATGTTATCAAAAGAATTAATTTATAACTTATATATATAAACCAGTAGAGGTGTTGGTCTCCCATCCAAGAAAGTATAATCAGGTCCATCTGTAAGAACACCCTCAGCATTGCGATTTGCTGAAAGCCCCTGAGACAGTCGCCATTGCTTTGATTGTTGTACCATAGTACTGGAAAATGACCGGACTGCAACTGAAAATTTATAAAATTCTTCTATTATTACCACCTATAATAGTCCTTTTATTAATTTTAGAAAGAATGGCTGATAACAATGAAAAATGTTATACTGGATAATAATAGAAACTGGCTTTTAAAAAAAAGTAATTCAATTGAGTTTCTTGCCAGTTCTTCTCAATTGGATCTATATACCGAACTGTACGGTAAGGAAAAAATATATAATGTGAAAACTTAACATTCATAAGCGGCTAAAATGTCCTATCTGAATAAATATTTTAATTTATTTGAATTTACTAAGTATTATGTATTTAAAACAATTCAATGTACTGAATCGTTTTATATACAACATACTTAGTAGTTTCTATGTCTATATATATACATTAGGCTGTATGAAATCACGGCTATAGCTGTCGCCGGCATAAGTTAAATTAAAAAATAATTGTATATACAAAAAATATATGAACAAGGAGTTTAAATTCATAGTTAACTATTTTATTGATTAATTCCTAAGCACTTTTACTTTAATTAATTGTGAATGAGGAATCTATCATGAAATTCAATTGAAGTTGAGTACTGGGTAAATATTTATATAATAAAATAGTACTGGGTAAATATTTATAATAAAGTCCATTATTTAAAATGCCACCTAGATAATTTAATCTTAAATGTCAGATAATGTGTAAATAAATTAGATTGGAGTTACGAATACGCGGTTATAGGTTACAAATTACCATTTAACGAAGTCCATGGAATTAAACTCATGTTGTGCGATTTGTGTTAATAATATATGTAACGTTCCTTAGTAGCAATAATACAAATTGGTGAGATATTTATTATTTTGAAATTATATCAATTAAATTAAAAATAATATTCCAAACTGATTTTGTTGTTCACAATGACAGTTGAGTCATTATTCAGTAACTCACAGTATGACAAACAAACTGACGGTTACTGACATATATGGCTAAAAAGCATTCCTAAAAACCTATATAAAGTTTCTTCCAACAACTTTTGGAAGTAGACTTCAATTACTTAATACAAACATTTATTTATCGTAAAGAATGAATTAAATAACTACTAGTATTTTTTTTCTCTAAGCAATTTATTGAAGCTTTCTCTATCGTGTTTATTTCTCTATCTCTATCGTACTCGATTATTCAATTTTCTTTTACATTGTCAACTCATTTATAAAAGACTAGATGTAACTTGTGTGTTTTTTCGCTCATTATCGTATTTTGTTTATTCCTGGACAACTTATTGGGACAAATTTGTCAATTTTTATTTTTATTAGCCTGAAATGATGACATCCATCTACTACCACATGTGTTTCGCATCACTATTCGCATCATTCATTCATGATTCATGTTTCATTCATTGTTTTTTTTTTCACATTTCACTTTCACAATATTTTCTTATAAATTCATTACGATTTGTGTGTCACTCGTAAACGGCTAATTTCTATTGTATTACATTTCATATTGCAGAAGAATTATTGAAATTATTTTATAAAGTGGTAAAATTGTGCAAAGCTCACATTTGCAGAGTTTGTGACTTCTACCAACCAGGTAATTTTAATTATAGTCATCTTGTTTGTCATGTCGAAAAAGATCGATCATTTATTGCGCCATACGTCTAGCATATTCTAAAATATTCATATCTTTTCGGTAATCTGGAAGTGGTTACGTGACGGCTAGATATTTTCTAGGCATTCTTATTTTAAATATATTATCTATATAATCCATGTTGTGTGTATTTACAAAACTCGCAACCTTGTTATTATGTAGGTACTCCATTCAATATAAATCAATAAAAATGATTAATAGCTTTGCTTGAAATGTTAATAATACGATAAACATACATAAATATTAATTATCTTACTTACTAATATTATAAACTCGAAAGTTTATGAGTATGGATGGATGAATTTTTGTTACTTTTTCACACAAAAACTACTGAAGTGATTTTAATAAAACTCTACAGTTATACATCAGATTAACATAGGCTGTAAATTATACGCGGGTGTAAACACGGGCACAGATAGTCTTTAATATATAAAGAAAATAACTTATTAAGACTATGTAGTTACAAATTATATTAAAGTAAAATATCTTTATGTATTATTTTTTACTTAATTATTATAAATACTTATATATAAGATATACTTTATATATAAGATTTACTATTCAGTAAATCTTATATATAAAATTCTTGTGTCACAGTTTCCGTTCCCATACTCCTCCGAAACGGCTTGACCGATTCTCATGAAATATTGTGAGCGTGTTGAGTAGATCTGAGAATCGGCCAACATCTATTTTTCATCCTAAATGTTAGGGGTAGTCCACCCCTAAATGTTTTTTTTTTTATTTTAAGGCAAGACAACGTTTGCTGGGACAGCTAGTTACATATATCTTTAATTTCATTCCCTCATAATGTACTATACATATTACATTATTATATTATATATTAAATTTTTATTGTTTGCTAATAATAGCTGTCTCTCAAAATAATTATCTTCAACATGTCGTCACACCTTTCCTTGCTTCCTGCCTAGTGACAGTCTCAGTGCTCTAGTGGTATAGCACACAATATAACTTTTGAAGGTTGTAGGTTTCATTTTTTGCACTAACTAATTAATGTTTCCTACAGACCACATAGTGGAGGAAGATAAAATGAGCCAAAAATTTATGACAATTGTTTCCAGAGGGAACCACATAGAGGTCAACCTGATATGGTACACTTCTAGCAATAAGATCATCAATCCACATTACTAAAAATAACCTTTCCCTCCAAATTTAGTGTTGACATGTCAATACAATCAGTATTATCCTATTTTTTTTTTAAACATCTCGGTATTATTCTTTCAGTTACTTGCTGCGCTCCGTGTAAGTTAATTCTGTAAAAACGGCGTCAGAAAAACTTACCATCACTGATCAGCCAAACTACAACACAATGTGTATGTATATATCTCTTTACATATCTAAACATTCTGTTTATTTCTGCAGCATACCCACGTTTTGAGGATGTGGCAAAACCCAGGAGTTTATCCAGGAGGTCTCTTTTGAATATTTATAGTTGTTACACTATACGCGTCATGATTCAATCTGATGATATAAGACTTCAATGATTATTATCAGTTCCATTGTTATGGTTATTTGTAATCAAATGGCATTAAATTTTATTGTAATACAAAAAAATATTTACAATAACATTCCATAGTTTCTAAATTTAACCTACTTCCTCATTTAGTTTACTTATACATACTGATATAAAATAAAAAAAATATATATATATATATTTATAGTGTATTTGCTGTGCCCGCAATTTTATCTGCATAGAATAGTGACCTTGACCAAATAAAGAAAAAATATTTAATTTTCTAACCCAGAAAATTCAAAAAGAATTTTTTTTTATTTTTATTTTATTTTATGCCCTTAAGGTAACAGTTTTATAAACTTTGAGTGTCATATTTATTTATATTTAATCAACAGTCTAAAATATAAGTTTCAAGTTACTTTTCTCTCTCATTTCAACCCTTTACAACCCTTTATTCACATTAAAAAGTAGTTATGTCCTTTCTCAGAATCTAGACTATCTGTGTACTAAATTTCATTTAAATGTATTCTGTAGTTTTGGCGTGAAAGCGAGACAAACAGATAGAGTTACTTTCGCATTTATAGTATTTGAAAGTATTGGTAGATAGGTAGGTAAGGATTACACTTTTTCCGTTAATAATAATGATTAGTATGTACAAAATATGTATATGTACTTAAAATAATGATAATAATATGAAAGTTCTTATATCATTGGATCTGAATCAATTGACATTGCACCACACAACCACTTGTCTGTGGATGAATCGTGCTCACTACATAATGCACTATTCATCAAAACTACCATTACTGTATTCCATATATTATATAGTATTACTATCACTATACATACTATACATCACATATTTTATAGTATTATCACTGAACGTGATCGTTAAAATTTGATTGTATTAAAAAAAGTCTATTAGTTATTGTATGGTGTATATAGGTACTATGTTTTATTTATATATATACATAAAAATGGAATGGTGGACGGTATTATTTGGCGGGGTAATGGAGGATCATAGGATGAACATGAAGCCGTGGATGTTGACCTTACAAGGTACATTGCTAGCAACTGAGTCAAAAGTCTCTATATCTAATTTCCTTAACCCAACGTTATTGTGTTAAAGAGTAAAATACCTTCATAAGATACAAAATAATAATTAATATTTTGAAGAAGAGTGGCCTCATCCTAATCCTATCCACATACATACATTCACATCGTATTATGTCTTGTTTTGTTTAACTGGCCAACAACAGTTATACAAATTAAAAATTCATTTATTATTTAATATTCCAAAACTAGAAATTATTGATTAATAAGTGAAATAGTATTGATTTTGGAAAGAGTTTATTTATGATAAAAAAAAGATAGATTCATGATATAAAATAAATTTTTGATGTTACAAACAATATTTTTTATTTTATCAGCTATATTCTACACTTTGTTTGTCATTATCAAAGAGGGTGAGGCATAGCAACGAATGCGCCAATCAAACGAAGTCTAACTGTCTATCTATTTTCACATCCTGACTCTCATTGTGTAGACAGAGAGCTGCATTAATAACTGTAATTGATAAATGTAATTTATGCTTTATACGAAATGTGGATAACACATGTTGCGCTCGCCACGACGCAATTGATAATGTCTCTGAAAACCCAATTTTACTTTTTATTTGACGTCCTGAAACTACATATATAAATTGTGTACACAGAGAGCTGCATTAATAGCTGTAATTGATATCTTCTAAATATATATAACTTAAAGGTGACTGACATAGTGATCTATCAACGCACAGCCCAAATCACTGGACGGATCGGGCTGAAATTTGGCATGCAAGTAGATGTTATGACATAGGCATGCGCTAAGAAAGAATTTTGATTAATTCTACCGCCAAGGGATAAAATAGGGGATGAAAGTTTGTATGAAAGTTTGTCAATTTTAAATCAATCGGGTTGAGACTGCATGCATAAAGTTACAATGCCGTAGGCATCCCCTAAAAAAGGATTTTGATAAATTCCACCTCTAAATGTATTAATTAACGCGAGCGAAGCCGCGGGCAAAAGCTAGTTACAACATATAAACAAATATCAGTATAGTCAGTGAGTGTTTGATGACAATCTTATGGCATGATTAATGTTCTTGTAATGCACTGCAATGATAATAATAATTGATCATTGCAGTCCGTTACACTTTTTCATTTATTCAATAACTATTTATTTGCTTCAAATATGTTATATTGTTCTTAGGAATATAGTCAGCTACGTTTTGATCCTACAAATTTAGATAAATATTAATATTTAGATGAAAGTGACGCCGCGTAACGCATTTGATATAGCGGTCTACAGTGAAATTATTGTTTTGGACAAGATTACATAATTATTAGAATCGTTTGTTCAAGTGCCGGCTCTGGGAGCATGTCTTCTTTTGAGATATAGCGTTTCAAAACTTTGGGAGGCATCAGGTGCCGGCCGCGGCACCATGCCATAGCGGCCCGCGCCCCCCATAATACTCGGACGAGCAATCCTACTAACTATGAAGCATATACCAAAACCAATAATTTCACTGTAGACCACTATGCAAAATACGGGCTAAATTATATAGGAACTTTGGCGTCATCCTTTATAAATTTAACAATTATTATATTATTTGCTTCATCGAATCAGCGCCTCTATATCTGTCGTGATATAATTAAACAAATGGAGAGATAGGCATACTTTCGCAATTATAATATTAAGTATGAATGAATTCATTGTTTCAATATGAGCACATGTTCCAGACTTCAGCAAACGGATAGAGGGACAATCTTGTATTTATAACATTAGTATGTGGTTAGGTTGGCGTGTTGATATACAGGAGGAGTGATATTAATAAAAGATTGAATATATGTCGGTGTATATAATATCAGAATTAAAAATAACAAATAATAATTAATTTAACAACTCATTTAGATCAGTAATTTGCAAGCGAATAAATTTGACATTTTGACAATATACTTTTTATTAAATGTGTTTGTGTTATATGGCTAGTTTATGCAAGGAGGTTGGTAGCCTACATTACTCCCCCCTTGAGACCTGGCTAAGGGCGATAAAAGTCTGGAAAATGTACACGACGTCCAAAACGAGTAGTACGATTTGTGGTAATATTGGAATCCTGATTGGTAGACTCGTGTTGGTCACTGCATGTTCAAATATTGTATAGTTACGTAGATATACGAATGAATGATACACACTTATGTACGCTGGGATTTCCTCATTACTGTGCTTACTGCACTGAATCTATACATATAAATAAAATTGGAATGTCTGTTTGTAATATTGAAATAACCGTTTTTTACTACATGCATATGAATATAAATACGGCACATACACCAAAATAACATTTTTAAAAAATGTTGTCTGTCTCGTGATTTGATCTATCGTGCTCGCTGCGTAAGAATTTGTAAAAAATATTTTTTTACAACATTTGGCTTAAAACATTAACAAGTGACACGGCAAAGAGATGATTTGTATTAATTAGAAATGACAATTATTGCCTTTTGACTCTTCTTTCAATTCTAATACCAATATGTTTCTGACTGACTCTCCGAGTATAGAAACCTCAAAGTAATCTGCTTTATGAAATTTTGCTTTATGAGAAATGTGGATAACACATGTTGCTCTCACCTCAACGCAATTGACAATACCTCTGAATATCCCATTTTAGATTACCGTCGTGAAACTACATATATAAATAGTTAATTAATCAGTCAACAGCTCCTCTCTCTGTGGACCACACACGCTCGGCTATCAGTCATCACATATACACATCACATATCTCATCCCTACTGTATACAGTATATCATGTATACAGTAGGGATGAGACTATCTGTGTAAAAATCGATTAAATTTTATAGTACATTAATCGAATATAAAAATTGATTAATTTTCCCACAGCACTAATTTTCAAACCCCTTGACATATAGGTGTTGTTTGTTTTAAGTATCCACTTCGTCTATTTTTTTGGCCTCTGATGAAAAAAGACATTCAGTCATGATTTAAGTAATGAGTTGCGCTTTTACAGTGAAGCTCTTGCCATTTTCCTCGATCTTTCAACTTCTTTAGTTGTTGTTACAATACCACTCCAACTTTTTCCTTAATCTGTTTGATATAGCTGTGTCTTGGTCTTCTCCTTTCTCCTCCTCCTTCCTCTCATTTCTTCTATTTTTCCTTTGATAATATTATTCATAAGTTCTTCGTGACGTATCTAGTGCCCCAATATTATTCTCTGCCAGTTTTCAATAATATTTATGACCTGTCTCTTTTTTAACCATTTTCATTACTTCTTCATCTTAACATAAAATAAAAATAAGAAAGAAAGTCATTTAGGGCTAAATCGATTAATACTTTAATCGATTGTTTAGTATGTTGAAATCGATGAGAATAATAGATTGTTAATGTAATATTTTCACATCCCTAATAGACAGTATGTACTGCACACTCAGCCGGAGTGTTCGTTATGTTTGTTTATGTACTGGGTGATAATTGAAAGACTAATGTTTCGTACAGTGTAGTGTTTCCAAGGTGTCGTCACGGTGCGTGCTAATATAGCGAACTGAAAATGGCAGGTACCCAGATATTAAATTTAATAATAAATTAAAAAGTATAAAAATTAATTAATAGAAAAATAAATGTCTGTGTTACATTTCCAGGTTGTCTGTAAGAGATTGCTTTAAACGATAAGACAGCCTTTTGTTTAGCATATTTATGTAACCTTGTTTTTTAGCAAATAATTTTCTGTGCATTATGCACACACACCAAGATTTATATTATTATTATTTTCACGTCTGAAGGCATCTTTTTTATCTTAATTATTATCATATTAAATACGATGTATCTTAATTAAATTTAAGCTGAATATCTTACCCACGACATCGTCTCCTTTTTTCTAAGACAAAATATAGACTTTTTCCTCCCCGTGATACAAAAAGAAAAAAATAAAAGCAGTGACATTCTAAAGGAAAGCTTTACCTTGCAACGATATCTTACTAATAAATATTTAATGTAAATAATTTATACGCTAAGTCATAATATTATAAGAAAATACTGGTAATAGGTAAACCAATTACGTTATATACCACAATTAAAAAAAATACTTATAAACACATATTTTTAACGAATTACGAAATATTTGTAGTAATTTTGTGTTCAAGTATGGAAGAATTGTCACTTCCTGCATTATGAACTGCAAAATGTATGTGAATGTTAGAAAGTCTTACTGCATTGTAATAAGGCTTCTTTTTCAACGGTTTACTATCTGTTACTAATGTTGCCTTGAAAAAATTGCTTTCAGCAATAAACCCGCCCTAATTGTGTTAATACAAGGATGCCTCATGTTATTGTTTGTTTCTTATTCTATGTATTTCTTATTATTTTATGACCTCAGTGGTCATTTCGGATGGTCGCGGGTTCGATTCTCGCATACAAATATTGTATTTCTGAGTATGATTGTTTCTATTGGTCTGTAGTTTTTCTATGTATATTGACATATATATAGATAAATGTGGTTAAGTATTTACGTCATCTGTTTAATACCTACTGTATCTTAGATGAGGTTTTAGGATTAGGGACTAAAAGGGTATAATCGTATTGTGGAAATTATTCTGTCATTATATTAAAAATTCAAGTTATATCTTTTTAAAAGCCACCATTTTGAAGTCGCTACAAACATTAACGTGGAAATAATTTGATACATGATACCGACGGTGCGGCGATGGCGACTGCTCATAATCTCATTATTCAGACGAGGAAACCTTACCTCATATTATTGCAAAACATTTCGCAGAATTGAACTCAACACTTTTTACAAACAGAATTCTTAACTGTCATCTACATAGAATACTAGTTATAAGCTATTTTTTTATGGCATAGTCTGATGGCGAAATGTAACTTCATAGATGCGAAACAAGTACCTATACATAAAAGTTGGCGCCCGGTCAAATATAGGGAAATCGATGTAGATACCATAAACAAAGCTGTGTGGTACAGCAAAAACAAATCGGTCAAGGACAACGTGTCTGATACATAGCATTTTTATTTATAAATTCAATTGGGAACCAATGATGTAATCTGCAACGTCTATTCTAAGGCCTTTTGTTTATAAAACATAAAAAATGCATTGTGTGTACACTGTATTCACAGATCAATTATTAGTTCTAAAAAAACAACAATTCAACTCTGCAAATTTTGCCAAGCTGAAGAGAAAACGCCACTACACATCCTATGTGGTTGTAGCCCACACATGTATAAAGTATACACTTTATACTGAAGAGATACAAACCATCGCTCCTAAGAATATCCTTCAATTCTTGTCCCAGACGGGTCTAGGTAGCGAACTTTGAAAAAGGGCAAAGACAATAGATCTATGCAGGTCCCATTACTTACGGTCTTAGCACCTAACAATTTCCCAAAAACCTTGTAAGAAATTATCCCTACTAGCTAAACTAGTGACGCCATTGATAGCAATGTACCATGTTAAGTCGATCATCGATCGATCGATCGATTCATGTTCAATCCATATAGAAATAATATGACAAAAAAAAATGCGAAAAAAATAGGCGGAGAAAATTTGCAGTTTGAATACACTTACAAACACTGCCCGCACTTTCAAATGCATGGTATGGTATTACAGGTTTTGCATTAAGACAAAGCGGGGAAGCCCCGAATCTATAAACAAAGTCACAATTCTCTCGACTCTTGCGCACCTCATTCCCATTATAGCTTGCTCGTGCACGTGTATATTTACACAAGCAAATTTACACTTTGTCACCTAGATAATTATAACGCAAGTTGTTCAGTCTACTTGCCGTTCCCATTTTTAGACTGATATGGCGAGTATGATGACACAATGGAGGAAGAACAAATAAAAACTCAATTAGTGATAATGGATCTTAATATTAAGATAATTAGAGTTATAAATGAATGCCTATGAAATGTGATACGCAAAACAAGCGCATAATTTTAACTGAACCAAATATTAACCAAAATGTTAGGAAATCATCACGTGCGGAAGCGTGAAATTAGGCCAGTCATGCCTTTTGATGCACCGAGGGTTTCTTCAGTACGTATCAGATGGATCATTATGTACTAGCACAATTTTACTAGTTTATCACAATTTAACACTGTTTTAATTATGCTCGAGGAATATGGCCCGCGTGTCGGGCTGGTAACGTGAGGTCTTTGTAATTTACCAACATCATGAACATCATAATCAGAGCAGTGGTAAAAGGAGGTAAAATCGGCTCGGTGGGTGTATGTTATCGCCCTTAATTTTTTTATTAGGCTTCGAGGTGAATTAGAAAAAGATCAAAGGCGCTCCCCGCCCCTGCTTCGATATTACCCTTAGTTTATGACCCTTTAACTAATGGTTTATTGTAACTTTATAGTTCATTTGTCCTTTTTTAATAATATTAATAATAAAAACTCTTTATTGTGCATAAAAAAAAAGAACAAATAATTACAAAAAAGAAAGAAAGAAAAATATGCGAACAAAAGGCGGTCTTATTGCTCAAAGCGATCTCTTGAACCTGGGAGATAAAAGTATTAGGTGAGGGAAAGGTAGGTGACGCACTATAAAAAGAGAGTTAAATATTATATGAATACTAAATACATATACATACCAATACTAAAGGTATACATATAAATAATATACACATACATAAATAAAATATATAAAGAAATACATGTATGACGAAACAAAAGTAATTAGTAGTGTCCTCTTCGTCACATGTACATGTAATCGTTTCTATAGAATAGGAGAGCAGATTGCTTATATTTAAAAAAGATATGAATAAAAATACATTGATACAATAAGAAAATACATATATCAAAAACGCATATATCAAATTGAGAATAGACTGTTACTCTTATAATATTAATTACCTATAGTCTTACTGAATGTGAAACATAACCCTAATTTAATTAATTATGATCGTATTTCGACTCTTTTTTTTATGTATGATAATGGAATGATGCACCAGCCGGCGCTAAGGTATATGCTGGCGGGGCACCAGTGGAGGATGATAAGATGAGTATGAGGTCAGGTCAGTTAGCCCATTGTTACAAATTTACCAAGAATTTATTACAATGGTTTCCAGGGGGAACCGCATGGAGGTCAACCTGACATGGCACATTGCTAGCAATGGGGTTATCAGTCCACATTACTAACAACCCCCTTTCCCCCCGTATTTCGACTATTATACCACCTATAGTTATATTTATGAAGTGAGCGACGATTCAGCATTGACCTTGTATAACTTGTTGGTACGCGTGGGTGCAATGTCATAGGTTAAAGATGTTCACTAACTGTGCTTAATGTTATATCTCAAGGTCTATCTATAACTATATCTTCTCTGGATTTAAAAACTTTATGTTTACTATAATTAAATGTAATGAAATATAATTTTAATCGAACAAAATACATGCAAACGATTTAGACTAAAACAAAGTTTTTTTTTAATTACAAGATATATATACAGCCTATAACGCTGGCAGCATTTCTGCGTTGAATTGCTTTGAGCCGGATACTATCCTGGCGATTAAATTTAAAATTCTTTTTTTTTATTATATTTATGATTTAAGAAATATTACTAATTTATATTAAATGATCTTAATTTTGTTTTTTTTTTTCTTAAATATATTTGTTTTGTCATAAGGAATATTATAATTTTATATTACAATGGATTTTTAATAATAAAAATAAGTTTATATCCACATACTTACATATGATTCTGTCTGTGATCGGACTTATCTTTATATCATCACCAACTGTTACCTGTTACTTTGCCTGCCATCTTCGTCATATTCAATCTTTATGAGATCAGGTTACTCGTAGTCTTGCATAGGTAATAAACGTACAGACAGATTTGTATTTATATATAGATTTTTCGCAATATACAGAAGCAAATAATTAAATATTTCATGTAAATTGAATAATTTTATTTTAATTGTTGTAGTTTTATGTTATATGTGTATGTATGGATAAAAAAAAACTATAGAAAAAAGACTTTGTATACGGAGATACATGTATATGTATATAAAACGATTGACAAGACAGAATGAAATAGAAAACAAGAATGTAATAACAAAAAAATAAAAGAACTACCAATTTAGAATAAGAAATACATTTCTGATTAGCCACATACAACATTGATTGCTGTATATCAGATATATATTTATATTATTGTTTTAAATATATCTTATCTTAATTAATTGTTCTATTATTAATCGCATAATTATTATAATAATGAAAATATTGCGATGTTTCATGACTCTCATGAAAAGCCATTGTTTCTTATATTTTGTATATCTATACTTTTCATGTAGAAACTTGTAAGACTATTCAGGATCGTTAGCTTGTATGCCAGTTCTAATAGTTGATAATTTTTTAACACTCCCAAATAATTCATAAATATTTTGTATCACTTACACTTAAATGTTATTATAAAAATATTTTTATGGAAATCTATTTCGAACATAGAAAACAACGTGGAAAATAAGATAGTAAGCCTGGAAGTTCATATCCAGGATTGATTTGTATGGGTATGGATAAAAAAAAGAGAAATCATTAAATATATGTAATAATAGGGGCTAGTATATGTAAATCTTGTTATTTCTCGTTGTAGGCTACTTTTCTATGTGTTATGTATGAAAGTCGAGTGTGGTAATTAATACCTTGATTTAGCTACTAAATTAAAAAGTTAAAATTCATTTGTCACCACACTATGGTTTTCCGCCATCTTGTGTAGTTAAAAAAAACTTTGTTCCTTCAGTGCAGTGTCTGATGTGGCTGTTAAGGGTGTGCTTCTCTGTGCTTGAAAAATAGTAGTCCGTTCGAATTTGTAAATCATATAGTAAAATCGTTCATACAATATAATCGTATATGAACCGCGTGTCTACAGAACGCGAGAAAACAGCACAGTTACACGATGTAGTTAAGTTACCGAGGTCAATAGTATTGTTTTTCTGTGCGTATGTGCACGCTAACGTCGGTAATGGCTTGACTGATTTGAATGCGGTTTTCACTGACGTATTATGACATGCTTCCCATAACGTTTAGTGTTAAAAACAAAAAAAATTGCCATGTTACTTTTTATTTCAAATATCACGAAAAGAAAGTGCCACCTCATCTATTAAGTAAATAATTGTAAATTAGAAAAAAAATGTAATGCAATAAATACAAATTCGAACAGACTAACTTAAAACTAGAATTTTTAATGAAATTCTATTTTATTTCCAAATTACAGACCAAAATCAAGGCTACCCACAGGGTGGGTATCCACAAGGCGGTTACCCGCAAGGAGGCTATCCCCCGCAAGGGGGTTATCCCCAGCAAGGAGGCTATCCCCAACAAGGAGGCTATCCACCGGGAGGCTACCCACAACCACAGTACCCCTCAGCACCTCAACCTGGCTTTCAACCTGGCTATGGAGGCTACGGAGAGGTAAGTATTTTAAAGTATAGTAATAAATAGGACCTGTATACCACCAAGAAAAGAATCGGGCACCCTGAATAAAATCACAGCTACGCCCATTGTCATAAGTCATAACCACTGTAGTATATCATAGTAGTGATGTTAGATCATCATCATTAGTAAACATCGATGATATTTGTAGATATAAGTAAACTGCCAGTGAATCTCATTGTAGTCAAATAAATGCCTATAAAAATGATTTTGATAAAATAAAGTTTATATTAATGAATTTAAACGTTGAGCAGCAGGTGATTGATTTATTAATTTTTGAAAATATTTACGATCTATTTTTTTTTATGTATATTGTATATTGATCTGAAACGAAGAGTTGACCAGTTTACAGAGAAACGTCAATATATATCTTTTTTTTTTTAAGTATTGTATATATTTTCACTTCTGTCACTGAGATCAGCAATCTATAAACATATCTATCTACTATCATTCGTTATTACATTTACAAGTATGTAAATACGAGAAACATCTAGGTATGTCAGAAAATATCGATATTTCCTTTTAGCCTATCTGATATCTTGTCATATTTCGAATGACGCGTCGCGTTTTGAATGATTTTTTTATTGATATTATCGGTGACTTAATATCGATGTAAACATCGATGTTTATCGATCATACCGCTTCCCTAGCCAGAAGGAAGCGTTGTTAGGAAAGTATTTTATTGGCCATTAAATAATGTCGTTGAATTTGAATCATCAATTGAAGTAAATGAATCATAATTATCTATATCCTTTCCAAACATAGTCGATTTATCAATTTGTTATCTGTTTGCGGGGAATCGTCATCAAGTAAGCCATGACGAATTGATGACTTATTGTCAGGTTGTACATATATTAGCATAAATACTATAATATTCCGAATATAATAATAATTTGTTTTAAACTTGACGCGGTCATTATTTATACGTATAATTAGTAAAAATCACGGGATCTTACCACGTTTTATATTTATTTGCTGAGTTCCCGATATTTCGGTAGTGTTTCAACCACCATGATCACGGGTAAACTGAAGAGCAGCGGGTTCTCACAAAGTGTATTAAATGTACGTAAAGATACTGTGAGTACAGTTTGCCGAGATGAATATCGAGCGAGTTCCAGTAGTAGCAACAAACGAAGACGTGTGAAGGTAGACGCATATGTCTGCCCATAAAAAGATTTCATTTTCCATCTACCCGCTGCTCTTCAGTTTACCCGTGATCATGGTGGTTGAAACACTACCGAAATATCGGGAACTCAGCAAATAAATATAAAACGTGGTAAGATCCCGTGATTTTTACTAATTATACGTATCAATAATAATTTACTTTAAAATTTTAGTTAATTTATTTTAAGAATAATTATTGACTCTCCGTCATTATTGTCTCTCTGAGTATCTACTATCCGACGCATTGCTACAACAGGATGTAGAATTACAGAAATGTATTTGATGTTAATGACATTACCCAGTACCACACGCGTTCTACCTATTGTAAGTTATTTACAAGTACGATTAATTACTGCAAATAAAAAAAATCTCAGAACAACTCACATAGCGCCATCTAGTCTCAAGCTAAGCAGAGCTTGTGTTATGGGTACCAGACAACTTATATAAATACTTTTTTTTTTGTAAATACATAGAAAATGCCCGGACTGATGCAAACAATCAATACTCATGAAATGATTTGTACGTTGCGAGGAATCGAACACGTGAAGATTGGAAGTAAAACGGTATGCTAAACCGCTAGACAACTCTTATTTAATTACTCAATCAGTTATATATTTAATATTATGATTTTTTTTCGGACTACTCTAATGCTGTTGGGCGCAGCTGGCCTTTACAGCTTTTTCATACTCGTCTTTTCATCCTCCACTGGTGCCCCGCCAGAGTTAGTTTAATAGTGCAGGCGAGTGCGTCATCCCTTAGAAAAACTCATTGATGTCAGTGGCCTACACGCGGGGTCTCATGGAATCCATCTTAGTTAATTCCTGGATAAGTCGCCTCGAAGAGCTAACTGTTTTTTGTTTTGAACTACTCTAATGCTGTTGGCCGCAGCTGGCCTTTACAGCTTCACCGGACGATAGTCGGCGAGTACAGATAGCACTCCAAACCCGCGGAAGCACTTATGGAGCGGCTGAAGGCCAACTCCTGCCTGACGGATACGACTTTAGTCTGAGGGCACCGCTAGGGGTTCGAACCTCGGCTCCGGCCGTCGTAACTTCGGTCCCCGTTTGAATTGGACGGGGGATCGATCGGAGGGGATATTATGACTCTAAGTTGTAGTAGTTTGTATTCATTTCATTCAATGTAAACATTTCAACTTAAAAATGTAAAGTTACAATAATTATTTAAAAGAGCAACACGCAATTGTCTTGATCGTTCTGCCTATGATAAGAGAGCGCGGTGGATTCAAAAATATGACTATGCCAACGTGCTTACATGTATGTTTATTTGAATAAAGAATTTTCTATTCTATTCTATTCTTAGTTTGTGTGTGAATGAATAAAATATATAGTCCCATTTCGTATTAAAGCATTGCAACATACACCCTTCTTCAAAAAATTTTAATTTACTAACGTTTATTTTGTTTTTTTCTACATGATTGCAAACACTCGTATGTTATCTGTACGGTTTGGGGAGACGCTTCTGCGCTAGTTATTTACGGAACAAATAGGTGCAAATCGCAATGCGATTGGCCGTAAAAATATTACTATCGAAAATGTTTAGTTATCGGCTTATCATGGCGATAAATTGTTATCATATATTTAATGCAGTTGTTATCGACCAAAGGATCGTACAACATGTATCAGGTAATGGACAGTGATGTTCTCTTATAAGTACATAGTATTTTAATTAAAATGGATTAAACAGTTATCTCTCTCACGTTTTTAATGCTGTTGGCCGCAGCTGGCCTTTACAGCGTCACCAGACGGTATACGGGGAGTGCTGATGACACTCCAAACCCGCGGGAAGAATTATGGAGCGGCTGAAGGCCAACTTCCGCCCGACGGATACGACTTTAACCTGAGAGCACCGCTAAGGGTTCGAACCTCGGCTCACGCCGTCGTAATATCGATCCCCGCATAAATTGAACGGGGGATCGATCGGAGGGGGACTCTCTCTCACGTAAAAACAATCGTGATACGCTGAAGTACAGTACCTAATGATACATACGTACACACCTCCAGTGCTGGTTGGAATTAAAAATCTTGTATATTTTTGTTAAATAATTTTATTTTTTGCCATATTATCACTTCGGCTTGGCATGGGTGCGCTAATTGTAGGAAAGAAACACTAAACGGAACACAGGAAGAATGGAACATTGACCTTTTTTCGTCATAACTGCTCCACAACGCTTTCTGTATACGTAAAGGTTAGCTGGTGGAGAAGCTTAAGCTTTTTAGCTTAAGCTTACATTTTTGTACAAGTTCTATTCTACATTAAGGAATAAATAAATAATGAAATTAACATTATTTATATGAGATATTTCTTAATACATTAAAATTATCTGGGAGAGAATGACATACAGCATTATACTCGCCTGCTGTACAAGAGATTATTATGCAATAGCATTCTGTTGCAATAGCATATGCTGGTGGTCACTATTCTCACAAATTTAAATTTAATAATGTATCTATTCTGTATTATTGTAAACATGTACAACATTTATTTGTAAAGAATACGAGCTGAATTTCTTGTCAGTTCTTCTCATCTCGAAATCATTCTGAACTGACGGTAGATTTCACATATTATAAGAGTCTGTAATAGACCGGTATGTATAACGATATTTTGAATAAAGAATAAATAATATATTTTTGTAACAAATTTCCATGACCTGATGATGCTGAAGATCTCTATATTTGTAATATTTTTTTACAGCAACCAGGCTACGGCGGTCCGACGGAAAGCGTCGGCGAGGATGGCGAGGTCAAGGGGTTCGATTTTAACGAGCAGAGCATCAGAAGGTCCTTCATAAGGAAAGTAAGTAACCTTTTATTTTATTAAACACCACTTTTGCACGGTCACAAATTTGATTCCCAAAACTTAATTTTTTTTTCGAAATTTTCTAATACTGTTGGCCGCAGCTGGCCTTTACGAGAAGCTGGCCTATTAAATGGTACTCCAAACTCGTGGAAGGACTTATGGAGCGACTGAAACCGACTCCTGCCTGACGGATACGACTTGACTAAGGGCACTGCTTGGGGTTTGAATCTCGGCTCAGGCCGTTGTAATTTCGATCCCGTTTGACTTGGACGGAGGAAAATGTATGTAATAGACGACAGTTACCACTTACCATCAAGTAATAATTAATCTGGACAATTCAAACAGCGTTATCTAGTCCATAGCTAAGCAGAGCTTGTGTTACGGGTACGGGTACGGTACAACTGATATAAATACTAGTTTTTTGTAAATACATACATTATATACATAGTAAATTCTTGGGTCGATAAAAACAATAATATTCATGAATACAAATGTTTAGTGTGCGAGGAATCAAACATGAGATTATTGCACATTGTAAATAAAGTGGTGTTTTAAACAGCTGGTCCACCAAGCCTTCTAATAGAGTTAGGTGCCTTTATAAATTAGGTTTATAAGTTATTTTTATTTATTTCAGGTGTACTCCATCCTCATGTGTCAGCTCATGGTCACCATGGGATTCATAGCTCTATTCATATTCCACCAACCTACCAAGATGTGGGTGCATAGGAACCCAGGCATGTTGTAAGTAAACATGGACAATCCATAATAATAATAATGATGATGATCTATCTAAGTACTAACTACGACACTTAATATCCGTAAGAAAGTTCAAGCTCAAGCAAAAAATTATATATATATACAGGGTGTAACCGTTTTATATAAAGAATAATCTGCCTCAGAACGCGGATATAGTGTGCTAATTACATAACATTTTGTTTATTTATTTAATTCAGGCTTCTAATGGCCCATATTATAAATACCTTACAGACTAACATGCATATGAAATATATTAAATTTAATATAAATTGTTTGTGTGGTCACGGCACTGATGACGGTAATCTGCCACAGTAGCGCCGATACACCACATCCTTCAGCCAGTAGTCCTCCTTCATGAAGGTGGTCAGCATGTTGGTGGGAACTCGGGCCACAAAAGCCTCGAAACTCGCGTTATGACTTGATTCCAGCTGTGTCACCCTCAGTGTCAATGACCTGCTCCTTAGTGGCTTATTTTTTACTGCTGCCATGCTGAGCCCATGGCGACATCTCATTACATCATACATGACGCTACAGTGGTGGGGTGATACTACTACGCTACAATGTGGTTAAATGATTGTTTCAGCTGGGTTGCGTTCGCAGTGACATTTGTCACTCTGATTGTGATGGCGTGCTGTGGAGACGTTCGTAGGAAGGCCCCCATGAACTTCATATTCCTCGGCATATTCACCCTCGCGCAGAGTTTCCTACTGGGCGTCGCCTCCAGCGTTTATGATGTCGATGCTGTGAGTATATCTTATATATTTATTTACTTAATACAGAAAACATATCATCATCATCATCATCATCTGCTTCTTCCTTATCCCATTTATTTGGGGTCGGCGTAATATGTTTTTCGCTTCCATTCACCCCTGTTCGCAGTCATCGCGTTATTTACTTCCTTTCTTACCATATCATCTTTCACACAGATATAGAAAACATGTGTACTAATTTACTGAAGAAACGATGATATTCAGAAGTATAAAACTGTGTTGCGAATATCGATGTACTCCACCTAGTTTATATAATTAAAAAAAAATTACATGCAATGTAGTTACCCATCACGTATTGTCTAACAAAATTTACAAAATATATAAATTTATTACAAAGAAAATTTTACTTATAAACAAACCATAGAGAAAAGAAAACATAGATAAACCATAAAAACCTTTTTTATGGTTTATTTCTGTTTTCTTTGCCTATAAAAAAAGCCTATGCCTATTTGATATGTATATGTATAAGCATTATGCGTATATAAAATTCTCGTGTCACGCTGTTAGTTACTATTCTCTTCCGAAACGACTTGGGCGATTAAAATTTTATATGCATATTCCGTAGGTCTGGGAATCGGTTACTATATGGCTTTCCTACCTCTAAGTGATAATAGCATTAAAAAATACATACCTCCATGAACCCCTGTTTTTTAATAGCGATTTTAATTTATATGGCAAAACAAAGTTGTGGGGTCAATTTATTCTTTTTAAATTTTCGTCTTTAATGTACATTATTTATATCGTTGACCGGGTCTAAACACGAATAATTTTATAGTAAAATAGCTGTCCCGGAAAACGTAGTTTTGCCTTAAAATAAAAAAAAATTAGGGTTGGACTACCCCTAACATTTAGGGGTATGAAAAATAGATGTTGGCCGATTCTCAGACCTACTCAATACGCTCACAAAATTTCATGAGAATCGGTCAAGCCGTTTCGGAGGAGTATGAAATGAAATGAAATGAAATGAAATAATTTATTTGCGAAATATTGGTACAGTAGTATAATTAATACGATGCCACATGAAATCCATTGATCAGCAATATTTACCATACAGGCATGCAAATTACGTGAAGGCGCTTGTGCCACTCAAATATTCTTGGACACTGTAAAAGTTACCAAGTGACAGCCAATTCTTTAGTTTGAGTTTGAATAACGTATGAGACCCCAGTTCTTTAATCTCTCTTGGAAGATTGTTGTACACTTTGATTGCCATACAGTATACATTTCTCTTATGTAAGTCTAATCGACACATTGGTGTGTATAGTCTATCATTAGGTCTCGTTACTCGCAGTGTTGTGTCTGTTAATTTCTTAAAATAGTCAGGATGTTCCCTTACAAATATACAAATGTCTTTAATATACATACATGGCAATGGAAGGATGTTTAATTTTTTAAAAAGAGATCGACAACTTTCTCTTACTCTGGCATCACACACAGCTCTTATACATTTCTTTTGCACGATAAATGCCCTAGTAGCATCCACAGAGTTTCCCCATATTATTAATCCATAGGATAGCTTGGAAGAAACATCCATGATATCCATGATATGCGTTCAATGCAGCCTGTTTGGAAACTGATAAACGCAGTTTTCTTATTGCATGAACGAATCGGTCAAGGTTATTACATAATGCATCTATGTGAGACTTCCAATTACAATTTCTATCTACAATTATACCTAAAAATTTTGTATTGTCCACTACTTCCACAGATTGATTACAATAATTAATATTTAATTTCACATTATTCGAATTATATGTACCAAATTGCATTATCTTAGTTTTCTTTAAATTAATTTGTAAATTATTTTCAGTTAACCATTTTATAACGCTTTGTAAAGTATTAATAATTTGTCTTTCTATGTCATTTTTGTTATTACATTTTACTACTATGGTAGTATCGTCAGCGTACATAATACATTTGTGTTTTGTTATGTCAGGTAAATCATTTATATAAGTCAAAAAAATGTATGGACCAAGTATACTTCCTTGAGGTATTCCTATTTTATTTAATATTGTTCTAGATCTGTAAGATTCACGAAAAAGAGTAATCGGGTGTTCGGTGTTTATTGGAATATCTATTATTTCTTCTGTTTGTGTACTTTTGTTTAGTGAATTAGGTAAAGTACATTTTCGGGCTGTCACTTGTTTCAAGTAATCAGAATATTTTATCTTATGATCAATACGCAATACCTCTCTAAGTACCAATTGACATAGGTTTAATGCAAAATAACCACGTTTAGGTCTGTGCGAGTAGTAGTTCATATCAATAAACGTTGTGTTATTATATTTTGTACTTATAAATTTCAATTCATAATTAATTTTGCACTCATTTAGATAATAATTATATGGTACTTCAGAAATCAGAACATTTGTGTTAAGTACCGATTCGAGCCATTTATTTATGTAGACTTGAAAATCATAGGGATTTCTATCATTAATTCCTCCAAGAAGTATCACGAAATCATTCTTGTTTAATTCACTAATAGACTTTTTTTCTGCAGATAGAACCTCTTTTATTCTAGCTCCGGGTTTCCAATAACAGCTAACTAAATACTCATCGCCAACCAATTCCTGAAGATTTTTTTGAACTCTTTGCCCTTGGTCATCGGCTATTACTATTATTTTTCTTTTTTTATTTTCGTTTCTTTTGCTTCTATTATCTTCAGTATTATTTGGATTACCATTTTTTTCCACAGTTAATAAATTTTGTTGTGGTACTACATTGCATTCAGCAGTGTGTTTTAACTGATTCAATTTATTTTCAAATTGTGAGCTCGAACTTAAGGTAACATTAGGTAGTTTTGTGGTTTTTGGTGTATGTGGAATATTATTAGTACTTTTCCTATTTTTCCGACCCGACAAAGGAGTCAAGGGTGATGTCTGTACCTTTCTTAGAGTTTCTACTAATTTATTACTTTTTTCAAGATGTGTTCTTAATTGAAAGTTTTCACTGTTTAAATTTTCAATTTCCTGATGAGCCATCTCCAAATCATTTGTCAGTTTCTTTATTTTATCCGTCAATTCTGCTTCAATTTGATTGTCGGTAAACGATGTATTGTTAGGTAAGCTCAACATGGTTGAATCAAATATTGAAGAATTGGTATCAGACACATCATGTAGTGAACTTGATTTTATTGGTTTTCTGTAAGTCACGTTTTCATAAGCCATTATTGACTGCTATTAAACTATGTACTTACTTCCAACACTATAAATTTTAAAATACAATGAAGAAATTCTACTTCCTTGTATGGCTATCTTTACGCCAGTAATCAAAAATCAAATTGTCATGTAAAGTTGTTTAAAATATATATCTAATTAATTTGTATCCAATGTTATGAATTTAATTACTCAACTATATTAGATTAATCAATATGATGTATCCCAAGCATATTCACAATTATTAATTAATTTAAACATGAACGAAGATAGGAATAAACCTATAATATAAAAGTAAAACAAGTGTCGTTGAAAAATATTAAATTAAGTGTTTGCGAACAACACAGTCTCATTTCATTGCTAAATAAAATTTCAAACTGCAAACAATAAGAATATTGTTTAACTATAATAATCAGTAATCCCATTAATTTTGTCCCATCAGCTCAATTCAGTATATTTAATAAACATCACACAAGTCCGTAGGGTTTATATTTTGTGTTCCGACGCGACGGTAGGTAAGTTTATTATGCAGTGATGGTGGCCGGTCCGTTGCGCTCGTAATTATTTAGTATCGTTTTCTACGTCGTACAATGTTTATCCTCGACGTTCCAAAGCAGTTATCACAGTTAGATGTTTTGTTGGTGTTTTGGTGTATACTCATAAAATGATGTCTTCCACTATGTGTTAGTGACATACCAGTAATGCAGTAAATAATAAACAATAACATCCAAGTGGCAAGTGCGTTGATGTTCATATAATAGTATTATTTATGCTATTGCTTATCTTTATTTTATTATATGATTTTGATCGTATTCACTCTTCTTCAATTTGCATTGGGTTTCTATGCCTATTTTTGTTTGAAAGTGTTATCGCTATGCGGCTGGTACAATTATATTCTTGGTAAGTACAATTCACTCACAGTTTTCATCCATGGAGTCCTTCGTATTAGTTTCACTGATCACTATTGTATCACAATTAGTCAACTTAAACGGTTTTAAACAGGTTTTATAGTATATTATTATTTATAAAAATATTTTTATACGGAGCTACGATTAATCGATTGCATCGCTACCCTACCCTTCGTTTTTTTTTTTTTTTTATGGGAACAAAAACTGTGATACGAGAATTTTATATATAAGATAACGTTTCGACTAGGTTGTACTAGCAGTGATCACGAGCTGACTGGAGTAACAGCGATGCTTGTGGGGATTTGTCTGTTGGGGTTACGAACACTGATTAGACTATTTGCTATCTGTTTGCTGTTCTTAATGAAGTAAATGTACTGTGTTCCAGGTATTGATGTATTTTTTTATCACTATCCCTACCCTTGAGTTCGGTAGGAATAGGGATAAAATTTGTGATTGTGCTGAAGAGACCGAAAGGATAAAAGGTTCTGAGTTTGAAATCTCATTCTATTTTCTGTTCTTAACGAAGTAAATGTATTATGTTCCAGGTGTTGATGGCGGTAGGTATAACAGCTGCGGTGTGTCTCGCCCTGACGCTGTTCGCACTGCAAACGAAATGGGACTTCACAATGATGGGCGGCGTGCTGCTCTGTTGTACTGTCGTTCTACTTGTCTTTGGTAAGTAGAATATGTTGTATTTTTTTTATTTTTTAGAAACCAACGGCGTTGCAATTTAATTTACATTAATATATGTAGTAATATTAAAGCTACTATAGGTTTCACTGAATTAACACAAAGTATATAGGCTTGCGCTAAAACAAAATAACCAAATAGGAAATTAAAGAATTAACTGAACACACACAAAAAAATTAGTTAACATTTATTTACCACAATAAAAAAAATGCATTATTATTAATAATAATGCATTTTTTGTAATTTTCCAGGCCTGATCGCCATATTCATGCGGGGTAACAACATCGTAACTCTTGTGTACGCGTCGCTGGGTGCTCTTCTCTTCTCCTTCTACCTCGTCTACGACACCCAACTTATGATGGGAGGCAAGCATAAATACAGCATCTCCCCCGAAGAATACATCTTCGCAGCCCTGAACCTCTACCTGGATATTGTCAACATCTTCTTATACATTCTGACCATCATCGGTGCCTCCAGAAACTAGGATGCGTAAGGGCCTTCTAGCATATGGATTTAATGCACCATTATTTAATTAACTTTGTGAATTTGTTTTGGATCCAAACGTATTGCATTTATGTGTTGATATGTAAATAGTACTTATTCATAAAAATGTATAACTCCAATATGCTTTTTATAGCAGCTCTATATGTGATAAACAAGGCCACAGTGTGTGTAGAAATCTTTCAGGCTACTGCAAAAATTACTGAATATTTAATTCAAAACTAAAGCACATTTTAAGTAATCATTCACATATATTAAACATTGCTTTTATTTATTTTTTTAATTTGACAGATAACACAAATATTACGAGTGTTTGGTATAAAGATTCTTAATTCGAATTATGAATTTAATAATTATTTATTTCAGATTACATGATTATATTTCTAAATACCATAACTAAATTCTATGTGTTAGTACTGAGAACCAATATTTGTTATTGCAATTTCATTACTCATATAATAACGAAACAGTCATAGGTTATTTTGAATAGATTTTTGTTATATTTAATATATAGATTGCATATATAAATCAAATAAATTGCAATATTAGGACCATAGGAATGAAACACTATATAAACTTATTGGTCGTTATATTTTTATGAATAACTGGATTAGTCTATGGTTTTAGAGGTTGCCAGTAATAAAAATCTCCACAGATGTAAAATGTTAGTGGCCATTTTGATTTCTAAACGATTACTAGAACCGATAGGCGCGAAGTAGAAAGAAGAATCTAAATTAACGATTCATTTGTCGAAGTTATACGAAATATTATACTTTGTTCTAATTTGTACGGTTTGCGTTGGCAATAGCCGCTTATTAAATAAAAAAAAATAACTTACGTCTTACGCCATGTGAAACCTATAATATTTATTTTAAAGATAAGAAGAGTAAATGTTTTTTTTTAGTTTTTTTTTTTTATTTTGTCTAATATTTTGTTTATACCGACACCCTATATTTAAGGAATAATGGCCTTACAATACTGTAGAGGCCAGATGTAACAATAAACAATAATAAATATACCATAGATAAGTAGTTAGAACTTTTATCCGTCTATATTTCATTGTAGTCGTAACTCTATGTACATTAAATATATATCTGACCAGAAATAATATATATTGTTAAATTAACAGTATTCGATAGAACTTGTTAGAAGATGCTTTTAAAATAATAGCAACACAATTATAACATGAAAGAAAATCAAATTAAAAAAAATTACCTACTACTATATAATTGAAAAATAATTTAATGAATTAAATTAACCTAAACTGCAGTTACTACTAGTTAGTCATTATTAATATTTAAGAATAATGATTATTTTTGTCTTTCAAGAAAAGAGCATATTCCTTCTTAAAAGGCCGGCAACGCACTTGCAATTCCCCTGGAAATACGTGTGCTCATGGGCGGCGGTAATGACTTACCATCAGGTGAGCCGTAACCGATACTAATGTATAAAAAGCTCGATTGTCCCCTTTGCTATAAAAAACACATGATTAGTCTTCAGAATAATATTTAGTGAGAGGCACGTAATTCCCGTAATGAGAAATTTATTTTAATTCTATATCGGTAGTGTTACAGACGAAGTAGCGAAGTAGGCTTGTGTAACTCCTAAACACGAACTAAGCGAACTAGTTCGCAGATCTTACTCTCTTTTGTTTGTGTGATAAAACAAAAAAATGTATATGGGACCAACACTGTTTGCCCTGTGGATTTAAAAAGTTTTGATAATTATCAGTAGAAGCTATGACCAACAAGATTTTATTCCATTTTTGAAAAAAATAAAAGATACATAACTATTTTATACAACAATTAATACGAAGTCTATAAACTGCAATTAAATAAGAAAAAATTGGAAAAACAACTTTAAAGTTATAAAGCTTTAAAGTCGAATTTCCGTTTTTTAAAAGTAATTAGTAATAATGAAACAAAAGATATAACATACAAAATTTGTTATAATATGATTTTTTTATATAGGGGTTTAGACTGTTGCTAGACTCTTAGATCACTGCAACTTGCGGAGATCTAATGTGCATGCACTATTTCAGTATTTATAATCGCTTATAAAGAAATGGTGCACCCGCCTGCGCTAACGGTTTACGCTGGCGGGGCACCAGTGCAGGGTGATGAGTATGAGGTCAGATCAGTTAGTCGATCGTAGAAATTCACCAGAAATTTAACGGGGTGGTTTCCAGGTGGTGGAATAACGTGGAGGTGAGATTATTTGGCCACATTGTCTGTCACCTGTCCCCTCCAATTTCAGAGTTCGCTACCCAAACTCAAAGATCTATCCTTTGGAGATAAAAACCTTAACTTTTAAGAATACCCTCCAAATCTTTTATCGGTTCGGGATAGCTTATTCTTAGTAGCGATGGTTTTTATCTCAGAATGGAGTGAAATAATGAAAAATCATTATATAATATTTTGTTTCATTGTTAAACATGTATAATATATTAATAGATACAAGTAATTATTTTTATTTCTGGTCAGATATGAGCTTCGTATATTTAATCTTGACATCGTTGGGACAATGCTTCGCGATCTAGTAAACCAAATATAGCTTGTAGATATAGTATTCGCATAGCAACATATAATATACATAATTCTTAGTACAGGAGCGCTATTATGTAAAATTATTGCATACAACAATATTAAATAATCCTTAATAAAAAAAATGTTATATTTAATTTGAAAGTTTTGCGATTGTGTATGAACTAAGTTTCAGCAAGTGCAAGAACTTACAACTCAATGTCAATAATAATAGAAACAACCTAAAGACTGCTATTTTAAATGCATAGTTTGCCGTCCGCGCTAACGGTATACGCTGGCGGGGCACCAGTGGAGGATGATACGATGAACATCATGAGGATAGGTCAGTTGACCTTGGAAACCATCATGATAAATTTCTGGTAAATTTATCATGATAGTTTCCAAGGTCAACCACTTGGAGATCAAGCAGACATGTTGGTCATTTCTCATGATGGTTTCCAGAGTTTTGGAATCAATCGCGTGGAACCTAACATGGTACAGTGTAAGCAATGGGTTTATAAATCCACATTACTGACAATCACTTCCCCGCCATGCTAGAAATTATTGCAATAACGTTGCATAATAACGTCCAAATACTTATTTTCGACTATAGGAAGATAAGTTAGACGCTTGCAGGGCAACTGACAATATGTTCTCAACTCGGCACTGACGCAAAAGCAGCTACTTTTATTTCACTCTCATTTATAAGTGTGAAAGAGACGGAATAACTAAACTAAGGTCGTTCGTAATTACCTTTTACTTAAATAATAAAACATTTGCACAAAATCTTATACTAAAATAAGAAATAAATACGAAACAGTAATTGAATATGGTTGATTTTAACGGAATTCGCCTCTTATTAATAACTATTTCTAGCAAATAGTAAAATAAAAATTATTTTGTATAAATTAGAAAGTGTATTTAGTTTTAATATAAGGGACACTGGCTGGTAATAAAATACTGAGTGTAATAAAAAAAAATAAAGATTCTTATTTCAAAATTATATTTTGATTAGTTTGGAATTTATATTTTTATTTTTTATGGAATGTCTACTTTTACTTTGTTTTGGTAAAGGACTTTTACTTAAAATTACTTAATTGGGATTCTAATGTAATGTTAACCAACGTTTATGTTATAATTTAATTAACCTCATTCTTATATTATAATAATTAGCGTAACCGAAAATGTCACTACAAATTAAAGATTTAGTTCCCTATTCAATACTGGTTGTATTATCTATGGACAGTTTGTAAAAAAACCATAAACAAAGTATACAATACTTAACTTTGTAAATGCATTTGTGAAATATACATCAAAAGAGGTTTAAATTAATAATTACATCAAAGAGTATAATCAATTTGTTTATATTACCACGGAATATAAATTCTTCATCTTAAAACAACAAGTACCTAATAGTATATGTTTTTTTTTTTTATAATTGCCATATACAGGAAGCGCTCTTAACATATTGTTTCTGATTAAAATAGTAATGTATAAAATAAACAAATAACAATAAAGTTAAGTATCGATTTCCGAAAACCCTTATTAATGTGGCGCTGATGCCTGTGTGTAATATTTTGGTTTTATGTATATATATGTATGTATTTTTTTCATTCCTTATATATGTTCCGAATATTGTTAAAAATTAATATTAGAATAAATACATGTACTTTTAAAAGTATTAATTAAATATTAACTGTGGTATCCTTTTATAAAATGTGTAGCTTTTGTGGCTTTAAAATTTGCTGTTTAAAATGTTTAGAAAGTAAGTTGATTAAAGTTATTCATTTAAAAGGTGTTTTTTTTTATTAAAGCAACCTAAATTTCCTACTTGTCTATTTTATTATTATCAAGTACTACATAAATTATTTTATTACTTAAGTATAATAATATTCTATAGAGTAGGTATCTAATTTAAATACTATACGTATAAAAACCAAGGATGTTAGGGCGCTCCGTAACAGTATGTAATATTATGTTATCTGTGGTAACAGTAACCGAACACGAAATAAAAGTTTCGGATAATATCGGATAGGGGCCGAGCCTAATTGAGATACTTTATGTAACCATTTTATTAGCTATTTGGTTTTTACTTTTGGAATTCTTTAAAAAAATAATATTCGTAACTGAAATTTTCCGAAAAAATGATAACTTATTTCATATCTGTATCCGTACCCGTATATGGTATAATAATCATTCCTATATCCGAAACCTATCCGTATCCGAAATTTCGTATCCATAACATCCTTGTTAAAAACTAATAATATTAAAATAAATACGAATATTTATAAAATATAATTTCAAAACTCGTAGTGCTGACACTAAATAGCACAGTGTAAAATGAGCAGAACTATTTAAAATTACTACTCTAGCCTATTTTCTTTATTATTTAACTCAGATCACTCGGACATTCCCCAATAAAAAGCAATAAAATACTAAATGAATGTAGGCACGAGTTCGAGGCAGCCATTTCTTAACCCTGGACAATTAACACAGCGCCATCTAGTCCCACTGTAAGTAGAGCTTGTATTATGAGTACTAGGCAACTGATGTAAATACTTAGATATATTTTAATTTGTAAATACATACGTAAAACACCCAGACCGATACGAACAATCATAATCATGAATATAAATGTTTGCACCGTGCGAGGAATCACACTGGCGACCAACAGAAGTAAAACAGTAAAAATTGAAACCGCGGCAATAGCTAGTATCATACAAACTGACGTATCTATCGACAATTTCTATAAAATTAATTGAATTGTCCAATTGCAATAATAGCTACCTAATCTACTCTAATAAGTTAGCGGACTTGTCTTCAATCTTATCTGACCATGTCAAGTCCATTATCAATTCCCGTTTTAATCTACAGTGAAGCAGAGTATACGTATATAGTCAAATAATACATATATGCCGTAGAAACTGTTATAATGACGCTTTTAATCGGTATAGTCGCATTTATATTTCTTCTACTAATATACAAGTTCCGATCTAAAGACCCTAAACCTATTTTTGGTGTTTACTCTGTGCCTGGGAAGTGGTATTATTTAAAATATGCAGTGTTCGCCGGCATATATTACTATAGAAAGGTAGGTGAGTGATAATTTTTGTTAATAATATGCGATAAAGTTGTATGTTCAATTATCACTAAATGGGGTAATAGTATGTTTTAAACATCTGTTAAATCATATTTACTGAGCAACGATTACTTGAATAACGGCCGTGCATGCCAATAGTTGTTCATGCACGGGATTTTCATTTAATGTTAGACATAGACACATAAAAATTACTAGCTTTTGCCCGCGGGCAAAAGCTAGTAATTTCGCTCACGTTATTTTATCACCTTAGGGGTGGAATTTATCAAAATCCTTACTTAGCGAATGCCTCCGTCATAGTAGCTTTATGCATGCAAAGTCTCAGCCCGATCGGTTTAAAATTGACAAAGTTTCATACAAACTTTCATCCCCTATTTTAACCCTTTGGGGGTAGAATTAATCAAAATCCTTTCTTAGCGGATGCCTACGTCATAACATCTACCTGCATGCCAAATTTCAGACCGATCGGTCCAGTAGATTGGGCTGTGCGTTGAGAGATCACTACGTCAGTCACCTTTGAGTTATATATATTTAGATACATTGTAAATAAACTGGCTTAAAAAAAAAGGTATTTAATTGAGTTTCTTGATCTGGACGGTAAGGTAATTATAATATAAACAAAATTACGTTCATAAGCGGGTACAATATTCTACAGTAATAAATGATTTTTTAATTTGAATTTAGTCTCTGGCAGCATTATTATCGGCGTTACCGTGGCAGATTGCCGTCGTCAGTGCCGTGATCACAGGGACGATTTATGATTACTCTATTGTTTCATATGTATATATGCATGTTAGTCTATAAGGTATTTATAATAGGGGCCATTAGTAGCCTGAAATAAATAAATAAAAAAATATATACAGAGGTTACGATAGAAGAGATATCGCGCTATTTCCTTTCAAAATTTTTCTCTTGACGAGATCAATATGGGATTAAGTTCATAGATTGCTTAAAGACTAATAGAAGTAGGTCTAAGTATAAAAAAAAATTCAGGATGTGAAGAAAAAATATGAGCTTGTGTTAATTTATTCTTCAATATTTCCAACGCATTAAATAATTAATAAGTATATAAAAGTCCATGTATCTGCATGTACCTTACTAAATATCAAACTTGACTTACTACTGTTATTGATATTATTTATACTATATTATATTATTTATACTCTCTAAGATCCAAAGCATAAAAGAGAGGTTTCAGAAAAGAAATTAGTCTATAAATATATTTATATAGATACCAAAAATTAGGTAATTTAAATTATTACATAGGTATTATTACATAAATATTGTTATCACGACAGATAATCTCGTATTTACTGTCATAATAATTTTGAAATGAAGCATTATGAATTTACCTATTTGCAACTCAGAAGCGCATGAGATCTTATAAACTGCGATATAATTTATATATCTATGCTTTACACGTGATAATACTATGATAATTTAATCCTTTTATATCACACTAACCATGTTCCGCGATTTTATTAACAATCTAATGTTAAAGACATGGCGGCTTAAAAATTTCTTCGTTTCGATTCGCTTTTCGTCTGAGTTTTTTGTTCTTTTTGCATATATATAACTCAACGGTGACTGATGTAGTGATCTATCAACGCACAGCCCAAACCACTGGACGGATCGGGCTGAAATTTGGCATGCAGGTAGATGTTATGACGTAGGCATCCGCTAAGAAAGACTTTTGATTAATTCTACCCCCAAAGGGATAAAATAGGGGATGAAAGTTTGTATGTAATTTTATCAATTTTAAACCGATCGAGCTGAGCCTTTGCATGCATAAAGCTACTATGACGTAGGCATCTCCTAAGAAAGGATTTTGATATATTCCAACCTATAAATATCGCAAGCGAAGCCGCGGGCAAAAGCTAGCTACAGGTATAAATCTTACTCTTGAATCACACTATATATTGCTGAAAACTGCATTAAAATTCTTTGCGTAATTTAAAAGATATATACGAACAGACAGCGGCGACGACTTTATACTGTGTAAAGTAAATAAACTACTAAAATGTGGAAAACAAATTATTTCAGTATTCAAGTAAGGCCGCTGGTAGAGATGGTCGTGCTGGACAAGGAATGAAGGCTTTAGCGAACCCTGGAGATATGGATCGTGCACAGATTCTCAGCGATCATGCCAAGGTTCGTTTATTTTACTGAGATATATTTTTTATACTACATAGGTGGCAAACAAGCATAGGGTATCTGACGGTAAACGGTTACCGTAGCCTACGGACGCCTAAAACACCAAGAGTGTCATGTGCGCATTGTCGACCTTTAAGAAACCATAATATACCCTGAAAAACCCCATGCTGTCCTTGTCTTTCGAGAAAACCTCGGCAGGTAGCTGATTTCACAATCCAAGTGTACGTGTGAGGACGCTTAAAATTTGGAAAAAGGTTTCAACGTCACCCAGATTTCTATTCCAGCCGCCAAACAGCTTGCTTTGTAAGATTTTTCAGCTGTAGGCCGAGATAAGGCAGTTAAATTAGAGATTAATAATAAATAGGCATGATAACTTCCATAATGGCAACATAAATGTTTAACAAACGTCATATAATACCTTGATTTCCGAGTGGCATTCAGCGTACAGAATGGCAACATACAGGGTTTAATAGTCGTCATAATAACGTATAGTTCGTAGTGCCATTCGTGTATATAGGAGACAGTTACCACTGACCATCCAAAGTGGCATCAGGTTGATTGCCATTCCAACTAAATAACAATCGTGACTTATAATTACTGGAAGATAAATACACTTTTTTTATTATCGATTAATCCATTAATAATCCTATCTATACACAACAGGAAAAAACAATAGATAATAATTTATAATTATCTCAAAAATGTCAATGTAAATTCGATTTATTTTGTTATTTCACTATGTTTTATGGAATACTTAATTGCAATCAAGTACAGGTCACATACCAAACATTCACCATTGTTACGTATGTTTTTATGGATATAATATATCTATAGGATGTAAGGAGGACGTGCCTCAAAGACCAGTTGCTAGTTGAGAGTGTCTTCATTGCTAATTTAGCCTACCCGACATTTATTTTATAATAATGCACAATTACCTACAACATACATATACCGAAATTATCGAAATTACTTTTCTGGACCCTTTTGTGCGACAACCGCGAATAAGTTTAATAGCATATGGTATTAAACTAAAAAAAATTGTCATTAGTATGGTATATGTCATATACGATACCAATGACATCATCTACGTGTATTATGTTTGTTTTAAAAAGAAATCCGTTTCTATATAGAATGGTGCCCCACTGCGCCAATTATAGTATGTTGTATACAGATATATGGTATTATAGTGTTTGATACAAAACTCCTCCGAAACAGCTTGACTGATTCCTATGAAACTTTGTGAGTATGTTCAGTAGGTTTGAGAATAGGACGTAAACTATTTTTATACCCTTAAGTGATAAGGGCATTATTATTTTCTGGATAGTTATTTTCTATGAAATGGCACTAAAAATACACATAATTGAGTTGTATGTATTTTAGTGCCATTTCATAGAAAAAAAACACTATTTTCCTGACTACCTAATTACTACCTTGGAACCTAATTTTTTAATTACAATTTAACTAGCTTACCCGGAAAACGTTGTTTTGTTATAAATTAATCTATTATCGACCGACGAGAGTACAACATTATTAAAGTCATAAATGAAACTATTAAAATAAAATAATTTTCTCTCCAGGCTTTCGACGCTGTGTTCTTTATATCTGCCACAGACATCGATGACAAAGGTGTTTACGTCATATCCGGTTGTGAACGTAGACCTATGGGCATGTGCAATGGACTCTTCTACATTGGGGTAAGGTCTACTATGTATGGAAAATTTAAATGTCCATCTCGTTTGCAATTATAGTGTTCACTTATTTGTTATTTATGTCTTTTTGTATGTAAGTTGTTATCGACATAATATCGGCTCGTTAGCCACAGCTACACGTCTTTACTCCGCGGCGGCGCTTGCGCAGGGAATCCCTCCCCTCTTGCGCACGGCTGCCCGTGTACGCTCGGCTCGAGACCATAGATAATAAACTGCTAGTGTTTCCACATACACTACAGCAATTTCAATTGTTATCTTAATTACAGACATTAATACTAGCCATACACCTAATGAGTTTCTATTTGGACGGTCTCGGTGGTCTAGCAGTTTAGCACACCGATTTACGTCTGATGATCGCAGGTTTGGTTCCCCACACGGTGCAAACATTTGTATTCATGAGTATGATTGTTTGTATCGGTCTGGATGTTTTCTAGGTGTATTATGAGATTTCTTGTAAAGTTTATACAAAATATAATTTTGTTCTTAGTAACGAAAGCCTGATATTTAATATTTTCGTTTTAACTACAGGCTGATGACCATAAATTTAATGGAAGTTTTTATTTTTTTAACAGTTACCAGGCAAAGGACTGCTGTGCAGTAAAAAACTACCAGACACCGTACTTTTTGGCGCTGACATTGGTGAATTTGGTGCCGAGGGAATTAAAATGGCTCCCGTAGAACCTATGAAGAAATGGGCTATATCTTACAAAGGTCAAATGTGGTGAGTATGACACGAAATTTTATAATTCATTTTCTCTAGAGTAAAGTGATATTTTTAATATGAACTTGATAGATATTTAAAATATCGGCTGATCAACTGATTGCCCAGGTGGTCTAACGGTTTAACACACTGTCTTATGGGCGCGAGATCCCCTTCGATCGATCCCCGTCCATACCTCCGATCGATCCCCCGTCCAATTAAAATGGAGATCGAAATTACAATAGCCTAAGCTGAGATTCGAAACCCTAGGGGTGCTCTCAGACTAAATTCGTATTCGTTAGGCGGGAGTTGGCCTTCAGCCGCTCCATTAGTCCATCCGTGGGGTTGGAGTGACATCTGCACTCGCCCGCTGTCCGCCGGTGCAGCTGTAAAGGCCAGTGGCGGCCAACAGCATTAGAGTAGTCCGAAAAAAAACAATCATCAATACTTCATACGACACAAACATTTGTATTCATGAGTGTGATTATTTTTATTCGATGTTTCTATATGTATCTGTTTACAAAAAGAAATTTATAGAATTATTACTAGCAGTTTAGCAGTACAAGTGTTACATACTTTGGAACAAGATGACGCTGTGTGAATTGTCCTGGTTTATTATTTTATTACTTTTTTAATTTATTACACTAAATACAGAAAATAATTAAACTAGTAAATATAGATGAACTAATACAAAAGGCGATTTTATGGCTTAGCAATTTCTTCGAGACTACCTTTAGATGGGTAGTGTAAGTAAAGAGAAGAAAAGAGTAGGTGGACACATAAATTGAATAAACATATATATACATATTAAATATATATTACATAAAATAACAACAAAGACATATACACACATATATAATAGCGCATTAATCTTTGGAAAGAATGAACTAAAAAAGAACCATATTATTGTAGGTATCAGAACGACCCCAGCAAGACGGTAAACGTTGACTTCCAAGGCGAATGGACAGCGACCAGCCAGTTCTTTGACTTTGACTCGGATCTGTACCCGGCTACAGTCATCAGATCAATAGCGAGAGAAACCTGGAGCAGAGACTACTTCGAAAGACTGAAGACGTGAGTAAATCTAGAAACTAGTGATTACTTGCTTAGTGATCTAATAGCTGTAAAATGCCACTAAATGATTTTTTTAATTTCAGAGCTCACCAATCTCACTATGAACAGTTTGGTGTCCTAAAATGTAATTTTAAAATAGATCAAGAATCGTTCGTGTACAGCATGCCTTCGTTTAGAGACCATAGCTTTGGTAAGATATTTTCAAATATTGTTTTGTACATATTTTGAAACAACCATAAGTTTAAATCTCTAAATCTAAATCACCTAGAACTCTATTTCTATATATATATTTCTGAAGCTCCGGGAATGGAAACACCGATAACAAACCAAAATAATCCGAGAGACAGCTCGTTCGCTCATGTTGGATTCAAATATGAGCATATCCAAGAAAATGTGGGCATCTATGACTACCTCATCTGCAATTTGAGTCGTGATGATATATTTATTTTACTATATATTATGTTTAGTGCAAAGTATATAAAACGTTTTTTTATCTCGCAGGTCAGAGACGAGATTGGAGTTTAATGCATCGATATGCGTTTCATCACATCTTCCTCAAAAATGGTGTCAGTATTAGCGTTGGTGTCATCTGTCAACCATCAACAGCATCGGTGTGAGTGAAGCTACAAATATATTTTCTTCACCATTACCATCATGGACGTCATCCTTACCATTGTCATCATCATCCAAGTACCAGTTTCATAGTACTTTAGTTTTCTCAGGGTTGCCTTACAAATTAGTTATGTCTTTCTTACATACATATCATCATCTGCTTCTTCCTTATCCCATTCATTTGGGGTCGGCGTAATATGTTTTTCTCTTCCATTCATCTCTGTTCGCAGTCATTCCGTTATTTACTCCCTTTCTCACCATATCATCTTCCACACAGTTCATCCACCTCTTTTTCGGTCTTCCTCTACCCTTATAATCATCCACATTCATATGTAACACCGTCCTTAAGATATAATCTTCTTTCCTACGCATTACATGCCCATACCACGATAGACGATTACTCTTTAACCTTTCTGACATAATATATATTAAAAAACCACCAACACCAATAGAAAAAATCAGGAAGAAGGAGATTGTCAGTAATTGAAACTTTGACCATGCCGTTACCACTGAAATTCATCGTGATAAATTGGGCTGACTTCATTGATGACTGCTCTTTTTATCATCATACATCATCTACTGATGCCCGCCCGTTAGCGCAGGTGGGTGCATCCAACCTATTATCATCCACGTCGTTCCCTCTGGAAACCATCATGATAAATTGGGCTAATTAACTTGACTTTTGCTCATTTTATCATCCTCCATTGTAGCCTCGCCCGTTAGCGAAACCGATTGCATCCAATCCATTATAATTCATAAAATAATACAAACAATCTGACTCATGAATTCAAATGTTTGCACCGTGTGAGGAATTGAACTCACGACTATCGTAAAGGAACACAGTGACAATGACGACCTGACATTCTAATCCTACCATATCCCACTGAGGAGCACACTTCCATCATCATCCATTAAAAAATATAGCAATGCTCTTCTAAATAACAAAACCTTCTCCACATAAATATATTGCTTCGAAAGAACACCCACTCTTTGAAACCAACCAACGGCATTTGACCGCCTCCGTGGTCTAGCGGTTTAGCACACTGCCTTACTTCCAGTGGTCGCGGGTTCGATTCTTCGCACGGTACAAATATTTGTATTTTTAAGCATAATTATTTGGTTCCGTCTAAGTGGTTTCTATGTATATTATTTTTGTAATTATAAAAAAATTGTCTATATATTGATATCAGTTATCTAGTACCCATAACACAAGCTCTGCTCAGCTTGGGACTAGATGGCGCTGTGAGAATTTTCCTGAGATATTGTTATTGTTAAATTTTCAGATTCGAAGCAGGTGAAGTAGCGTTACCCAACGGGAAGGTTCTGCCTATAAAATGGGTAGATCTACGGCTACATAATCACGGAGAGAATGGACAGGCTCCGAGAGACTATGCCTTCAGGTTCGGGGCTGGAGATGAACTGTATACAGTTCAGGTATTTAATAATAATTATTATTATTATTTATCTCATAGATATGGTAATACCAAACACACAAAATCTTCTATCAACATATACAGAAAAAATGTTAAATATACTGATCTAGCAAAAGAACTAAAAGTACAATAGCAGATAGAAACAGTGAAAATTCTCCCAATTATTATCTCGCCTACAGGTGTCATTCCAACACACTAAACATGTCCTTACACAAGCCTGAAGATATTAATACTTTACCCACTTACTTTCAGGAGGACATAGGCTACTTTATAATGCAAAAAAGGGTTGTAAGTGGTTGAAAGAGCAGATGAAAGTCTGTATGATAATATCGTCATTTTTTAAAGCTAAAAGCTTTAAACTTACATTTAGGCTGTTGATTAAATATAAATAAAGAAAAAGGGTTGTAAGGGGTTAAAAGGGGAGAAGTTTTAAAAGCTAGAAGCTTAAAACTTACTTGCTAGACTGTTGCTTAAATATAAAAATAAATATGACATTCAAACTTTGTAAAAATGATAGGTGATAATGGGAGTAAAATAACATGAAAAAAGGACAAAAGCTTATATGGAAATGCGTTACTTTTGAAACTTCGAAACTTTTTTTGTTTGTCTTTTTTGGGTTAGACGTTATTGAATATTTCTTTTATTCAGTCAAGATCATTCGCGGACGAAGTAGTAGCCACAGTTAGTAGATTACATATGTATTTAATAGAATTAACAGTTAATTTTAATGGTCGCGAACAGGTTCAAGTGGAGTACGAGTCAATACACTACGTTTCTGACGAGTGGGAAGCCCGGATGGTGGAGCGATTCTGCAAGTTCATGGTGAACAATATGCCGGGCAGGGGAGTCTCCGAGTTCCACTACAGACATAAAGGCGGACGACCGGAATCTGTTGCTAAAAACGACCCGGAGTGGTACAGGAAAATGCGTCATAAAGCCACTGACTCGCTACCAAATGGAGAACTTCTCTAATAGTAGAGCAATAACGCAACTATTAAGAGATTGTCCATTAATCACGTGAGGCTTGAAACAATCTCCCTCAAACCGTCTCCCTCCCCCCCTGGGAGGGGGGAAAATATCACAGGAGGGAGGGGGAGTGTAGTAAGATATCACGTGTATTTATATTTTCTATTTTTATGGCAATCAAAAACAACCTGTATTTTTATGGTCCTTAATTTCATAATAAAATATAATTATTGTTAATATCTGTATTTAAAGAAAAAAATCTTTGCAGGCACTAAAAATAGACGTGATGTTGAGGGGATGGGGGGATTGTCCTAAACCTCGTGTCACCAAGGGGGAGAAGGGGTACAAAATTCTAAAAAAGGATCACGTGATTAAGATTAAGACAATTTTAAATATACGTATTTATATATGACACATTCCTCACACGGTGAAATCAAATGTCTGTTATTTATGAGTATAATTGTTGATATCGGTCTGGATGTTTTGTATGTACGAGTATATTATGTACTTACAAAAAATAAAATATTTAAGTATTTATATCAGTTGTCTAATACCCATTACACAACCCTTGCTTACCATGGGACCATATAACGCTGTGTTATTGTCCCGCTTGTCCAGGGTTATTTATTTATAAAAGATTGATAAAAAAAATAATTGCGAGACGGCCTTGCATATACTGACAAACCCTTCAACAAGAATGTAGAGACTAATAATATTTATATATTCGTAAGTTATAGCTAATAAACCTTTTATCCTTTTTTCAGCTTTTTTTTTCATTCAATCCTATTGTAAGCATGCAGCTCGCCTGATGGTAAATAAAAATTGTCCAAAAAATAAAAATACATTTTTAGGGGTGAGCAACCCTAAGTGTGTATGAAAAATAGATAGTTGCCGATTCTGAGAACCACTACGTATATTTGCATATAAAATTTCATAAAAATCGGTCAAGCCGTTTCGGAGGAGTATGGTAACTAACATTGTAACACGAGTATTTTATATATAAGATATAAATATATTTTTGAAGCCTGTTATAATAATAATAATTTATTGTCGAACAACATAGTCCATGTTTTTAGTAAGAACTTAACAACATAACTTAACCTATACGACAATCAATCCATCAATACTAATATTTTGATTGTTCAACATAGAATAACTACCGAATCGGAGTGTAAGAGGAGCAAAACTCGTAACGATTTAAATTATAAACGTCGTGTTCCATTACCTACTTCAATTGCTAATAAATCTTCAAATTAAATGTAAAATTAAATTCTCCCAAATTTGAATTTTAATAACTGTATTTATCATAAACATGTTCCACTATTATTTGAAAAAAAATACGAGCTGAGTTTCTTGTCAGTTCTTCTCATCTCGATATCATTCCGAACTGACGGTAGATATGACATATCATAAGAGTCTGTAATAGACCTACATGAATAAAGATATTTTGAATTTGAATGAAAGGGTGGAAATTGACTGTTTGTCTGTTTTTGTGATAACATTTAAAGAAAAAACGTCTGGTTCGAGACTATCATGTGACAAACTAATCCTATACAACACTATATTCTGTGAAAATTTTATGTCACTTGCGCAGGCTCTAAATAGCTGAGAAAAAAATCTCTAAACGGATTACATAATCAAGTTTTTTAATGGTCTCAATACACCTACTATTATTTTATTCATTAGATTAGAAAATTATTTATTTAAATAAACTAAGCAGTTTTGAATAGTTCTTTTTTTCTAATCTATCACTCATTCGGAAAGCTATCTCTCTACAAGAAGAACGAGCAAGAAACTTGCATGTAGCTCTTTTAAGTAACGCGTACATTCGACGCGGAGTCAGGACGTCGACTGACTTTAGACTGAACTTAAATCTAAGTTATCTGGAGCGGTACTAATGGAAGAGTCTCGAGTGTTGACAGAAATTTTACAAATGTAGGCAGAATGTCATGTATAACAAACTAGATATATTGTTGCTCTAACGACCTTGGTTATCGGGAGAGCGTCCTTTCGCTGCTCCAATTATATCCTTAATCGAATTGACTGACTGCCGACTGCAAATGGAATAATTGCGCGTGCGTCCCATCCGCATATTGGGTGATGTAAAACATCATCATATTATTTTAGTCAAATTTGAATATATACTAGCTATCCCGGCAAACGCATTTCTTGTTATATAAATTATTATCGCTATTAAAAAGCAGTAGTTGATCGTAAAAAGCTGAAAAATTGAAGTTATATATATTCTTAATACTAAATCGCAAATTCTTAATGCTAAATCATACATAAATGAACAACCCTGGATAATTAACACAGTACCATCTAGTCCCACTTGTGTTATAGGTACTAGACAACCGATATAAATACTTAGATATATTTTTGTACATACATACGTAATATACATAGAAAACACCCAGACCGATACAAACAATCATACTTATACAAATGTTTGCATCGTGCGAGGAATCAAACCCGCAACCATCGGAAGAAACGGTGTGCTAAACCGCTAGACCACCGAGGCTGTTGAATAAATATCGCCAAAATAAAATAAAAATAAAAAAAAATTGTAAAGGTCAACTTGACAGTGCAACTTTAGTAGCAATGAGATGTAATAATATTGTGACAGAGCAAAATGTCACCAATGCGTACCAGAGTATCAGAAAGAAGACTGTATCAGAAGGCTGTAAGAAGATTCACCAACACTGCTCTACAATTCTTTCTATTTCTATCTAAAGATTATCTGGTAGAGAATGCCATATAATATTAAGCAAACGTTATGTACCCTTTTTATTGTAGCTAAAAGCAATCTTACCTTCGATTAATTTTATTTGTTATCGGCGTAATGTAATGTAAATTGGATTCTATTTTTCGCAATCTGCTTCTCATCTAGATCGTTGTACATGTAGAGTCGAGACTACTAGAGTAGCCAGCCAAGCTCCTCCCAAAAGTTGCAGAAGTCTTCTGATGTTTTCACATGCTTCACGGAGCCACCTCGCAGTTCCGAGGATTTGTGTTTGTTGTGTGGCCACTGCTATGCACTCCTGGACTACGTGAACAGTCGTTTCTTCGGCTTCAAACCAGCCACGACAAAGGAGGCTGCCTATAGCACCCTATTGTGTACGGGTGTTTTTTTAAGGGACAGTGGCTCGTTATCGTCCCTTCATTATTTTGAGGTTTTGCCTGTTTAAGTTTAAGCGTTTTTTGTTATGGGTGTTAATATCACTAGAGAGTGACTCACAACGTTTATACATAGAGTTTTTTGTTTCGACCAAATTCGAACCCACGACCATACTGTTTAAGAATGGAGATTAAACCACTTCACGACACAAAATGAACCATCCTATAGATTGAGGACCAATATTAAAGGTCCAGCAAACAGATATGGTTTGTTATTGTTTGCAAATCCCTGTACAGTTTATAAGAGTACGCGAGACTGAACACTGGCCTGCAATTGTTTGGTCTGAGGATAAAGTATTTAGTGTTTCCATAGGAATCTTAATGTAGCGAAAAAAGTAAGTACTAGTATGTAATATTATATTATCTGTGGTATTAGTGAGCAATCTTTATATGCTCAGATCGGTTATTGGCAAACCACCGGGCTATATAGTTATGATAAACTTCTACATACAGCCGGATATTTATTTTATTTCAGGCTATGTTATGATAGTCATATTGCAACATCTACATACAGCCGAATATTTATTTTTAATTTATTTTATTTATTTGTACATTTTATATCAATGGTTATAAACAAAATATTTTAACAGCAATCTCTGCACTAAGTTCAAGGCTTGTGTCGCAGGAATCAGAAATCTTTAATTACAGAAACTTTAACTTAAAACGGGCTCCAGTTCAACTAGGTACAAAATTAACCAATATTACATCGGTAGGTAAGTGATTTACAAAGAATAATCATTACATAGTATAAAATAAAGTCGATGTCGCTGTCTGTATCTATGTATGCCTAAATCTTTAAAATTTCGCAACGGATTTTGAAGCGATATTTTTTTATAGGTAGAGTGATTCTAGAGGAAGGTTTATATGTATAATACATGTACTTTCGGGGGAAGCCGGGGCGAATAGCTAGTAAAGAATAAAATAAGATACTGTGATAATAATAATGCAAAGTAATGATAATATACTTTTTTAAATGCAACCTTATGCGCTTTTTCATAATTTTCTGGGGAAACTTGATATGGTGCATTACTAGCAATGGGTCAACAGTTCCCATTATTAAAAATCCGTTTTCCACCAACACATGAGTTGTATCACGACCAGCACATGATAACGTGATATCGGTAGTGCTGTTCATGAATTACGCAACGGTTACAACCATCAGGTGGAGCGTAAGCTTGTTTTCCATTTCCATTAGTAACTAACCTCAAAAATGCCAGAATGGACTTCGACGCTATCCTAGAAGATGTGGGTGTCTTCGGCCGTTATCAGAAATTGGTGATTTACCTGATACTGCTGCCAGCTGTCATCCCGTGCGGATTCCATGCGTACGCACAGCTCTTCATGTCAGCTAATGTGGATCATTGGTGCCGAGTTCCGGAACTGGAGCATATTTCTGATTTGGGAATAGTCAAGAATTTAAGGTGAATTATGAAGTAGATAGATAATTATTTTATCGTATATATAAAAATGAAATGACGTTTGTTAGTCTCGCTAAAAGTCGAGAAAAAAGTTGGACCGATTTGGTTTAAGTGGTGAGTTTGTCGCGTGACACAGAAACACAAACTTTACACTTTAAATAAATGTTAAGAGGGAGGATCGAGAAAATGTGACTTTGTGTGACGAGAGGACCCATCTCTCGTCACACAAAGTCACATTTTCTTGACTCACTCACATTGGGGTCTTAAATTACGTGACGTCTCAGTTCAAAATCTAAATATTTAAACTAGAAATTTGATCTATCAAAGAAAACTTTTTAAATATTTCTATTATGTTATAATTGCAAAACTTACGTCATACTAGGGAGTGGCGAAAATTACAAGGAGAGGTAGAAGTTAAAATCAACAAATTCGTGTAACTTGTCGACATCTCCATTTAATAATAATAATAACACTAGACAATTCACACAACGTCATCTAGTCTCAAGCTAAGCAGAACTTGTGTTATGGGAACTAACTACTAGACAACTGATATAAATACAATTTTTTTTAAAATACATGTATACATTTTCTACAACCCCCAAACCGATAAAAACAATCATACTCATGAATACAAATGTGAGTACAGTGTGAGAAATTGAACCCGTGAGCATCGGATGTAAAGCGGTGTGCTAAACCGCTAGACCACCGAGGCCGTCGTCCAATGTTAGACACCTATGGTACATAAACTGACTTGTTAGTAAAAAAAAACATTTTAGTTTCTTGTCAGTTCTTCTCAATTGAATCTGTATAATGAACTGGACGCTAGGGAAAAAATATTAGTATGTATGTATTGTTTGTCAATTTCGCAGCATACCAATGGAACTAAGGAATGGTAACCACCAATATTCCGAGTGCAACATGTACAACTTAAATTATAGCGACATCATAAAGAATTATGAAAGTCTCGCTGAAGCGGTCACAAAAGTAACACCCAGCAACGTTGTGGCATGTAGGAATGGTTGGAATTATGACAAAAGCGTATACAGGAACACAATCGTATCTGAAGTAAGTGTTTTGACTGAATCTATTTGATTTTTTCTTTAGAGGTACTATTTTCCGTTACCTGTTTCTAAAATAAGTAGTTTCATTATTTCCAAATATTTCCAGTCTCCATTAATCTGGACTTACAATACTATACAAACTCTTCGGTGTAGGTGCCTACATCTACATCTATGTATTACTTTGTTGGCAGAATTTCGATGAAAATGTAATATGTATACCAATAAAATTACACGGTATTAAATCAAATCCAAATAATTTTATTACTGTAGAGTATGTGGGAAAGAGAAGGAAATACTATGTCGTGTCTAGCGCACACTGCTGACGTCATGCAGCGTTAAGTTGTGAATGGCCAGTGAGAACAATGGTGTTTTCTTTTTCAGTGGAACTTAGTTTGCCACAAAGATTTCTACCCAACCCTTGGTTTAGTGCTTCTAGCAGTCGGAGGCATCATAGGCAATTACATCTTCGGCTACCTCCAAGACACAATTGGAAGAAAACCATCGTTCTTCATTTACCTTCTAATAGAATGTGTATTTGGTGTTGCCACTGCTTTCGCTCAAAACTACGTGGTGTGGACCATCTACAGAGTGGGTGTTGGGTTTACTGTACCGGCTATCATGGCCACACCTTATGTCTTGGGTAAGTAATTAAAATACATAATCTTAATGCAGTTATGGGATTTTCATTGAATGTTAGACATAGACACCAAACCAGTTTATGTACATATAAGTACACAATGTACATAAACTGGCTTGTTAGTAAAAAAAAATTGAGTTTCTTGTCAGTAATTCTCAATTGAAACTGTACACTGAACTGGACAAAAAATATTAACATTTTTTTCCCTACCGATCTTAAGCGTATCTTAAGATCTTAAATATCGTACATGAATAAATGAATTTTGATTTTATTTGATTTGATATAAAAATTTCGTATCTCGTTGTTTGTCTCCGATGGACTCCCAAACTACTGAACCGATTACAAATTTGATTTGATTTGATCTAATTAAAAGATAGCTTGCATCTTAGTTTATCGCAATATTATTTTATTCAAGAACCACAGCAACGCGTAGCCGTGTCTGCTAGAATATAATTATAGATATACACTAGCTGTCCCGGCAAACGTTGTTTTGCCTTAAAATAATAAAAAAAAAATTAGGTGTGGACTACCCCTAACATTTAGGGGGATGAAAAATAGATGTTGGCCGATTCTCAGACCTACTCAATACGCTCACAAAATTTCATGAGAATCGGTCAAGCCATTTCGGAGGAGGATGGGAACGAAAACTGTGACACGAGAATTTTATATATAAGACGAGAATTTTATATATAACATTAAGTCTATTAGAATAAAAATTATTTCTATTTCTACAGTTTGTTTTTCTATTTCAACAGTATAATAAGTTTCCCTTTATTCCTTGCAGCGATAGAACTGGTTGGTCCTCGCTGCCGAACTCTATGCACCATTTTATCTAACATTGCGTATTCCATGGGCTTGATACTACTCGCTGGCGTCGTATACTTCGTGAGGAATTGGCGCCACCTAGCGTTAACTACTACTTTGCCCTTCGTTTGTTTTTTCCTGTACATGTGGGCCATGCCAGAGAGCCCTCGATGGTTATTAGCAAGAGGCAGATTCGAAGAAGCCGAAATAATATTGAAGAATATGGCAAGGTTAAATTAATAATTATAATAAACCTAGATAATTCAACAGCACCATCTAGTCCCAAACTAGAGATTGTGTTTGGGTACTAGACAACTGATATAGATATATAGATACATTTCTTTTGTAAATACAAGCTTATATATAGACACCCAGAACAGATACCTACAATCATACTCGTGCATGCAAATATTTGTACAGTGCGATAATTGAACCCACGATCATCGGAGATAAGGCGGTGTGCTAAACTGCTGAACAACTGAGGTCGTCAATAATTATAATGATAATACAAGGACATTTGCAAAAGATTGAGGGCAGAGTTTCTTGCCAGTTCTTCTTGTCTCAAACTAGTTTCAGACGGTAGATTTGAGTTATCTTAAGTGTCTTTAAGACCTACATGAATAAAGATCCATTTGATTTGATTTGCATTTCTTTTTAGAATCAACGGGAAATCCTTACCGGCCAACTATATGGTACATCTTCGCCGCAAATATGAAACAGACAAACTAAAACAGGATATAGAAAAGGAGAAGACGCGTAAATATGGCATTCTGGACCTATTCCGTACACCCAACTTGAGAAAGAAGACAATTATCATAACTTTCATCTGGTTCACAAACACCAGCGTTTATGTTGGTCTGTCGTATTATGCACCTGTTCTTGGAGGCGATGAATTTTTGAACTTTTTCCTAGCAGGCATCGTGGAATTGCCCACCTATTTGTTCCTATGGCCTTCGATGGAGAGACTTGGAAGGAGGTGGACGCTTTGCATGAGTATGGTTGTTGGTGGTATAGCCTGCTTGACCACGTTTTTGGTTCAACATGGTAAGTAAAAATACCCGATAGAGTATTACTTTTTCGAGATTGCCTTATTACTACTAATGTATATATATATATACACTAGCTGACCCGCGCAACTTCATATGCATCACATTTATTATATTCGCCCCATTTGCCATAATATCTTTAAAAAATATAACCTATGTGTTATAAACTATATTACTTGAAAATTTCATAAAAATCCATTCAGTAGCTTTTGTGTGAAAAAGTAACAAACATATATACTTAGTCACAAACTTTCGCATTTAAAATATTACTAAGATTAGTAGCAATGAAGCCAAGTGTCCGCATTACAGCTGGAAATTACTATTGATGTTTTCAGAAACCAACGTCACTCTTGCGTTGTACTGCGTCGGAAAGATGGGCATATCATCTTCATTCGTGGTGTTACCACTGATGGCGTCAGAACTGTACCCGACAGTGGTGAGGGGGCTCGGAATGAGCCTCAGTTCTGTACTCGGCATGCTGGGTCCTATCTTCATACCACTCGTTAATTACTTGGCAAGTTCACATTTTTTATTTCGAAATTAATATAGGCACGCGATCTCTTCGCTTCTGCACTGATTTTGATTATAACTTTATCCTATGTACCTATTTGAAATTTCTGCACCGAATTTAATGATTACTTTTGTTTGATTCTTGTTGAATTAGTCTCAAGTGGTATAACTTTATGATTTTGTTGTTACCAGAAACGTATATTTGATTTAATTGATTGATATTTTAAAATTGCAGGGAGCCGACATCATGGTTTTGCCACTTATTATTATGGGAGCCTTGTTGGTGGCCGGAGGCGTAGCTAGCTTACTTCTTCCAGAGACGTTAAACCAGCATTTACCGCAGACTTTAGAAGACGGCGAGAAAATGGGTCTTGATACTGATTTTTGCTGTAGTCCACCAGTGAAAGAAACTAAACTGTCGACTAGCTTGAAATTAAAGGAAACAACGTTAAAGATAAATCAAGAGTATTGTAATACTTGCAACACTTTATGCACTTGTCAATTGATTAATGTTCCATTAGTTGAAAATGTTACTGCTATAACTGAAAAGTAAAATGTTGAATTCGTTCTGAAATAAATTATAATTAATAAATTTAAACCTCTTTATTGACTTATATCATAAAGGTACTTAAGTATTAACAACTACATTAAATGTTTCAGAATTCTCAGTCTATCAATACCTATTCAGTATTAGTGAATCAAAAACAGAACAAATAGCTAAACGAATGCAAATTTCCAATTAAAATCTAATAGAACGGTTTAAATATTTTGAAATGATTAAAGACTCTTTGAATTATTTACTGTACAAAATAAATAACATTTATTAATTTATTTGTTTAGATTTTTGTAAAGTGTATTTTCATAAATAATAAAAATAAATTTTAAGTATTTTCTGAAATTATTCATTAAATAAAAAAACATGCGGAACGTATTTTAATATCTGGTAACATTTTAAATCTGTGTCAATGTTAATAGTACTAATCCGCTAGCATATTAGTGCTCTGTGGTCGCAAGTTACAATGAAAGACGGTATTGATCACATTCGAAAAAACTGTCAATGTCAGTATCATATGTTCGACTTGTAGTACCCATTATGAAATAAATAACCCAAAAATTATTAAATAGTAACAAATAATAATAATGGCTTTATCATTTTTTCGGTCTAAGTTTATTGCAAGGCATGTGAAACGACAACTGTATCAGAACAAACGCAACGCTGGTTACCTAGTACTGTAAGTGTTATACTTTTTATTGATTTTGTACAATTTAACTTGCCTCAAAATTAGAATTTAAATAAATCTATCCTTGAAAATATTCACTAATTTGTTACTACAATGTTGTTAATTTATTATTATTTATATTATAAAGTAGTAGTAGTTTAAGAATATTTCAATAACAACCTCTTTATGACTTGGATGGATATTATGAAAAACCATTACACAATAAAATTATAGAAATAATTTTCTTTTATATATGAATGTAACTGGCTTGTTTGCTTTAACGATTGATATGTTTGCTAATTGTTTTTTATACAATCTCTACTGTAGGATATTCAACAATTATGCATTTTTAATTACTTCAAATTGAATTTTTTTACTATTTTCTTCTGAGAATTTTTTAATACTTTAAATTATTTAATTTTACGTTTATAATTTTGAAAGTCACGGATTTATTCTCTTCATAATAGAAAGATGTTAACGAGCTCAATTATATTGGATTACGAAACTTCTATTGATATTTCAATTTAACCTAAAAAATTACATATCTATATATTTCTAAGTAAATTATGATGAGTTTTAGCGAATTAATATTAATATATTTTATAGAAATAAAAATAAACTACAACTCATTAGGAACAGAACTAATACATATGTTTTAACATTTCAGAATTCCAGAAATAGGTGAAGATGCAGACAAGAACATTTTATTGTCCGACAATGGTCTACCAGAGTTTAACGACATCACAATCGAAAAGTGTATAGCTGCCATCAGTAAACAGAGCTTAGAATATGAAAGTGGAGTGAATCAAATAGAACAATTCACTGCAAACTGCAAAAATGCCTTCATCGAAATATTCCAGCCACTTGAGAAGCTGGACAGTCAGTTGGAGCTGACATGGGGTATGGCCAAGACCTTGTACCTTGGTAATAGCTCACTGATGCCCACAAAGTCTTATATTCAGATACATGAAAGAGCCCACAAAGCTAGATCTTCCAAATTCAATAGCATACCCATTTACCAAGCTGCCGTTGACGAAAAAAATCGATTGAAAAACCTAACAGATGAAGAACAAAGACTTCTGGATAAGTATATATTAGAAGGGAAACTGAATGGGTTGGATGTAAAAGGTATCAAGAGAGAGAGACTTAATAATGTACTAGGGTCACTACAAAAGGAAAAGCAAACGTTCCGTGAGAAAGTTAATGCTGCTAACAAGCTTTTTACTACTAGTATCACAAATCCTGAGGCACTGAGAGAGTTTCCAGAGAGCCTTATTAAGTCTATGGCTGGTAATAATGACCCAAGTAAAGGTCCTTGGCAGGTCACATTGCAGCCTCATATATATGAACCCTTCATGCAGTATTGCCCTGACAGAAATTTACGTTGGAATGCTTGGCAGGCCAACGTCCAGAAATGTTCGAATTACGTCAACAAAGAGTTGGAAACTAGCTCGAATTTAGAAAAAATACGCAACTACCGACAGGAGCAAGCTTCAATACTAGGTTTTGATAATTTTGTAGACATGAGTATGGAAACCAAAATGGCAGGTTCCGTTGAAAATATTTACAGTATATTGGACAGTTTCCTTGAAACCGCTCGGCCTATGCAAGAAGTAGAAATCGAATTACTGCAAAGATATGCTAATGAACGTGGTTTCGATGTGAAACTGGAGCATTGGGATATACCTTACTGGCAGAGGAAACAAAAATGGTCCCTTTACAATTTCGATGAAGACAAAATCCGTGAATACTTCCCACTTCCTAGAGTTATCAATAGCCTTTTTAATCTGTGTAGTACACTATTTAATATTAAAATTGTTGAGCGATCAGGGGTCCACACATGGCACAAAGATGTTAAGTTCTATGATGTTTACGACGACTCTAGTAATTCCCCCGTAGCCGGTTTTTACTTAGACCCATATGCTCGTCAAGATGAAAAAATCCGTGTATATGACGACGCAGGATGGCATATTTCTATTCGCAACAAGTGTAAAATTACATCTACTACACCACTTTCGGCTCTAATATTCAACTTCCAAGCTCCAGATGGTGAAAATCAGTCGTTACTGTCGTTCAATGAAGTTGCAGTACTGTTCCGAAGATTTGGTCACGCTTTGCGTCATTTGCTAACTAAAGCCAACTATTCAGAGGTTGCAGGCTTATCAAATGTGGAATGGGATGCCGCGGAGGTTTGCGGTCATGTCATGACACACTGGCTCTATGATCCTCACACAATACAAGCCATCAGCGGTCACTACAGATCTGATGAACCATTACCAGACGATATAATGAGGAATATACAGAATATAAGAAAACACATGTCAGGTTACGAATTATGTAAGGAATTATACTTAGCACGGTTAGATTTGGAAATGCATTCAAAGAAAACGTTCTGGAGAGATCTCGTAAGGGAGTTATGGCCGAAGTACAACGTTTTACCGTTCGATAAGTATGACTCGCATCCATTGTCGTTTTTAAAAGTGGTATCAGAAGAATGGGGAGCTGCTTATTACTGCCACTTGTGGTCGAAAATGATTGCAGCAGATATTTACAGTGCATTTGAGGAAGCTAGACAAGGGGAACAGGATATCATTAGTGTTGGAAAACGGTATAGAGACACGTTTTTGGCACACGGAGGCAGCTGCCACCCTAGTGAAGTATTCAGGCGGTTTCGAGGACGCGATCCGTCCCCACATGCTTTATTAAGTAATCTTGGACTGTCCAAAAAAAATATAGAAGAATAGAACTAGAGAGTTAGTTACACAAGTATTGTATTGTAATTCGATTCCTATTATTAATAATTAATAATTGTATTTGGTTACCAATTCAGTGTTTTCTTGTATCAAACCTAGGTAGGTCAGTGAAACGAAATTTACTAAATGGTGATTTGATATTAACGGTGTGCTAAACACACCACTTTGTCTTTTTTTTTCAAAAACAGTAGACTACTATTGTTTATATAGAATGTAGTAGTAATATGTATATAAGTATATAAAATCTCTAATCGTGATTTTTGTCCACGTTAAATTTTGAGTTACCTACTTAAGTAATTTTTTATTTTTTTTTAGAGAAACAGGTTGTTGAGTGTTATTTTGGCCGACACGAAAATAATATTTATTATAAAATCTATTTTACGTCAAATTTCATTAACATCTGCGCCGTTTAGTCGTGAAAATGTAACAATCAGATAGACCGAGTATACACATTCAAATCTATTAACAGCATTTTACTGACAACATATGGAACGGTACTAATTAACTCATTTTTATCCGTCTGTTTGTTCTCTGAAACGGATAGCTATTATTACAAGGAGTAAATTAGGCTACTTCTTTTTTACAAATTTTATATTGCAAGTTATATATCTATACATATAAATAAAATTGGAACGTCCGCTTGTAATATTGAAATAACCGATTTTACTACATGCATATGGATATAAATACAGTACATACATCAATATAACATTTTTGCCTGTTTATTTGTTCCGACTAATCTCTGAAATGGCTGGACCGATTTTTAAGGGACTTTTATTGGCAGTAGTCGCGTAGAATAGCTAGTATAAATATATAATTATTAGTTTCGATAATATTGACAATAAAATGATATTAGGATAGAATTTTTAATTGGTAATAATATTTTAATTAAACACGAGCATATAATTAGTCCGAATCTGGATTCTGTTCCCAAGCCCTCTCCATGTCGTATAAATCTTTTTTGATTTTCTCGTCTTCTGGCAATAGTTTAGCTGCTGCCTTCATCTCGTCAATGGCTTTGCTGAGGTACCCTAATCGAACAAGTGCGGCTGCTCTACGAGCGATGCATTTGGCTCGACTGAAGCGGTTACCTTCACACGCTGGTCTCATCAAGTCCAGAGCGGTCGAGCAATCTGTCAACTAACATAGAAATAATATATATCTCAATAAACTTAATATTATTTTATGTAACTCGAATAGCAAACAAGAAGCGGTTCGTCTGATGGTAAGTGATAACTGTCACTTATGTATATATATGAACAGCACTATGGACATCACAATCCAGTGGATTAAGATGCTTTTTATCTTATAATTACACTACCTAATGGCGCACTATAACGGAAACAACCTAAACCAAGCTGTTTGGTGGCTGAAATAGGTACTGAGGTATGTATAGCCACTCCATAAGTCCTTTCACGAATTTTGGAGTAGGTACCTTCTACACTCGCCCTTATTTTCGTCCGTCAAACTGTACAAACCCGTATTAGAATGGTTCGAAAAAAATATGGATACTAATGGAATGCTGACCTAATACGCAAGCGGGACCAGTAGAAGAAAATAGTATGAGCATGCGATCACGGCGATCATTAGTAACTTAACATAGTAGATAAGTAAATTCGCATACAAAGCTGTTTGGTGTGGGCAGTGAGGTATTATTACACGTTACTTACACATTTATTAAAGTTTCCGAGAGCGAAGTGAGTGGCAGCCCTGTTTGCGAACAAGCTCGGGAGTTTATCCGATAGTGTAATACCGTGCGAATATGCACTTATCGCACCCAAAAAGTTGCCAGCACGGAAAAACTGATCTCCCTTGTCTTTACACCATTGAGGATCTTGTTCCTCCGGCCGAAGATCTTCAGAAATGAAACCTGGAGGAAAATGGGAAAATAAAAATTATTGAGATAGTATTGGCGAATCGCCATTCACATGGGAACTCCCATTTACACTAGGCATCTTATTTTATTTTAAAGTAGATTACAATTCAAGTTACTTGATGAAAATGTTGATTTCTGTAAGTGTAGTAATTTTTAAAATCGATCAAGTATTTTTTAAGTTAATAACTAATCGTTCATCAAATCTTTGCTCCTTATGCGATTGCCTTTGCTCCTCTCCATAATTTATTTAAGATATAAACAAATTTTTATAGAGCTATTGCCATAGTATTCAACCTTCCACGAGCATTACCTGTAGCTCTCCGAGCCTGAGTAATATTCTTCAACCATGTCTCCTCTTCATTAGCTGTAGATTCTCTACTTGGTGTAGGGAACGTTCGAGGAGTATGCGTAATTTCCAACTCGCCTGTTTCTCTTAATTTAGGTAATATTCTCTTAGCTGCTTCTCGTTTTTTCTTATCTATATATTCCGATCTAACTGGTGTTTTAATCGGCTTTTTTGGGTAACTTTGCAATTTCTTTTCCGTAGTTACTTCTGCACTGCATTTTGTTGTTATATTTTTGTGGTCAATTTCATCTTCTGTCGAAGGTAATTCGACAATTTTAACTCCGGACATATTTTTTTCTATTTCTTGATTATATAATTTGTCTTTAACTGTGACAGTAGCAACAGTTTCTGTGTTATTAAGCCTCCAATCCTCTAGGGCTTCCATAGCCATTTTCCTTTGATTATCTCTTCTAGAATCCATTAGATTATGCTGCTTTGTATCTATTTCCATCGCCTGTTGCACTGTGAACCTGTCCAACTGACTCTTTTTAATGTTTCTCTCTTCAGCATTTCGTTTAGCACGTTCCTGACATTTCTCGTGTATTTCTTCTCTTATTTTCATTTTTTCACCTTTGTCCAATTTTTTCTCGAGACATTCCCAATCGCATTCATCTTTTTTCAATAAATCTAAAATTACTTGATCAGTTTGCACCAAACATTTGCTTTTATCATTATCAACATCGTGTAATAAGAAGATTTCAAATAGGAATGGATTGAAATGTATTTTTACATAAGAATCTGTTGTGAATATATCTAAATTTTCTTTGATACCAGAGGTTAACGGAATCTTTATATGTAAAGTCTTACTTGTTTGTGTCCAAGTAAAATCTTTCACTATTATAGGCATAATTATTAATTTATATATAAAACAACCTTTCCGAATAGCGTTAGAGATTTACAAATGATCGTATATTAATTCTATTGATAAACCTATTTGACAAAACAAATAGTCATTGATCTAAACATAGTAACATCCTCTATGCTATATAACTTTGCATGAAGCAAGTTATGAATGTTAGAACCGAGGCCGCGACGTCCCAAAGTGTCATGAAACTATTAAATATTAGAAGAATATTTTAGTTATAAAATCATTCATATCTTTTATCCGTCAAATACCTATATAGGTAGTTTTTTTTTGTTTATTGTATGCTTATAATCGGTATAATTCCGTTTTAATTCAAAATACAACACTATGTTGACATGACTAATCGAAGTATCTAAATTCTCGTGGTATATAAACTTCCTATTTATAATGTCAATGTAAAACTAGTGTACTTTATACTAGTATTAATATTCCACTGCATTTCACTATAGTAATGAAAATTTTATCAATAAACAAATACTTGAATGTCGTCATGGTAATAAAAATGTTACCAGTTACAATTATTTTTTCAATGCCTACAATTTAAAAACATTAGTTTAACTGAAATGGCAAAGGTTCTAATGGTTCATCTGATGGAAAATGGTAGACATCGTCAACACATATATAGCATCACGGACATCAAAAAGTACATTTTTTGTATACCTACTATGATGGTGGTAAGCAAGCATACGGCCCATCTGATGGTAAACGGTTACCGAAGCCTATGGACGTCTGGTACCAGAGGTGTCTCGCATTGAAGACCCTTAGAAGCCTTAAAATCCCTATAACCTTATACCCTTCCGCACTGTCGAGACAACATAGGCTTCAGCTTGTGGGGATGAATTCCCTGTCAATTTTGACGCTCATGGCCTGCTCATACATTGCTATTCATGCCTTCTTATCCCATATCAATTATGTTCATAGGTTTAAATTAGTGTCGAATTTAATTATTTCACGCGGCAACACCGTAGCCTAGTTACGATGCTGAGAAAAATAACAGCCTTGTCATTCGCAACCGAATCAACTGCTTTTAATATATTTTTATGTATATACTTCACATCTGTAAATATCTCTGCATAATATACATAACCAGTGACACGCCCCGGCTTCGGACGGATGCATTACACAAATCATTGAAGTTCTCGGCCTATTCTATACAATAACTAGCATGTATTATTACATTATATACATATAAACCTTCGTCTTGAATCACACTGTCTATTGCTGAAAACCGCATTAAAATCCGTTGCATAATTTAAAAGATATAACCGAATAGACAGAGAAAGCGACTTCATTTTACACTATGTAAAGATCTAAATAGCTACAGCTGGTTTCACCTCTTCACCTCGCTTTTACATGCCGCTGTCGCTGAATAGTTTAGGTACCTAGTATTATATTACATTAAGTTCACTCATCGAAGTACCTACTAGCTTTTTTTTCGGACTACCTTATACTGTTGGCCTCAGCTTGCCTTTACAGCTTCACCGGACGATAGGGGGTGAGTGCAGATGGCACTCCAATGCGGCGGAAGGACTTATGAACTGGCCAACTCCAGCCTGACGGATACGACTATTTATTAGGAGTTTTTGTATATTATTCAGTATTAAAAAGATCACTAAACAGATCTATTGTGAACAAAACTATGTCGCTAATTGTCGACGGCCTTGGTGGTCTAGCGGTTTAGAACATATTTTTACTTCTTATGGTCGCCGGTTCGATTCCTCGCACGGCACACACATTTGTAGTCATAAGTGTGGGTGTTTGTATCGGTCTGGGTGTATTATTCTAATATGTGTATTTTAAAAAAATCTATATATTTATATCAGCTGTCTAGTATCCAAACACTAGCTCAGTTTAGCTTGGGACTAGATGGTGTTTATTGTCCTGAGATTATAAAAGAAATTATTATTAAAAATTGTATTATATCTTAGCTGCGTAGTTTATAATGATTCATTTTATTGCGTTTGATAAGGGTATGGTATACTTACACTATTCGACTCGGTATCTCGATCTCTGCGCTTCTCACTCAGTCTCTACATCTCTTGCCGTATATATGGATGTGCAACTGATTTATTTATCTAATTAAAAGTGTCAATTGTAATTAATACTTAATTATTCAATTAAGTAAAGAATAAATTAGTTCGACATTCATTTAGTGTCCATATATTGATTTATTTTCTCAATAGACAAAACAAGTAGTCATATTTGTAATTATTTGTTGAGTAATATAACGTCAAGCGACTACGTTGCGTTAGTACAAACAAGATAAACCTATTTGTGTCTCTAAGCAGGCAATATAATATAGTGATATATTTTTTTATATACGTATTTACGTGTTGTGAACATGAAAAAAGTACAAACTGGTAAGTTCATATAATTATAAGAAATAAAGAAAGAAATAATCGTTAATCAAATAAACTTAATATAAGCACTTTTGAATAGTTTTTTGATTATACCGCTTATCCGGAATGCAGATTCATCACAAGAAGTATAAGCAAGAAACTTGTGTATTGCTCTTTTAAATAAATAAATTACCTGTTGTTAATTAAGACAATTGCTACGCACTCAATCTCTGTTCAATCAGATAACATTGTCAGCGCTATGAATTTTAAGTTAGATATATTACTAAATATTAATATATAGTTGTGCGCGCGGTTTCATCCGTATGAAATTTATTATTTGTTGTTCTGCAAACAAAGTAATATATAGTAATATACATCAAAATAACACAAAGTATTTCATTTATTATTTTTATTTATGTAGATTAACATTTACATTTATATATACAGATTTATATTTACATAATTACTACAACACATTTTTTATATTTCTATTATCCGTAGACCTGTAGTCCCCAAACTAGGTACTACAGGGGGGACTACAGGTCCAAGATACAGGTCTGACCTAGGTCAGACCTGTATCTTGGGAACGCGGATACCGTAATATACAGTATGTGTACACTTCAGTTGACTATTTTACAATTACATTAATTATTTTATGGTGTATTATTTTATAATTAAAGTACTACATAATTCAAATACGAGAATTATAGCGATTCAATGACATTACTAATATATTATAAGCATTACTATTGAGTGAACATATATATGCATATATAGTGCATTCTGTTGTATAAGCTATATTACTGTAATGTTTCTTCCTTAAAAGACCATCCATAAGTTTTACCCTTAAAGAGTTAAAATAAAATAGGGATGAAAGTTTGTATGGAAAATCGTCATTTTTTAATCTAGAATGATGGAATTTATTACTTTGGATTTTTTCGATTTGATTAGTGAATATTTATTCTTTATATGGTTAAGGTCACTATTCCACGCGGACAACGTCGCGGGCACGGCTTGTAATTTATAATTTAAAGCAGACCCGACCACTCGTTGCTGTGGCTAAGGTTAAATAATATTGCGACTATAAATTGAGATGTAAGCTATCCTATCTTTCAAGTTGGATCAAATTGCACACAATGTGCCAATCAAATTTGCAATCAAAATTCAAATTCAAATTCAAAATATCTTTTTTCATGTAGGTCTATTACAGATCGGTTCAGTAGTTTAGGAGTTCATCGCGGACAAACACAGTGACACGTAATTTTTATATATAAAGATCTGTAGCTATTAATAATATGTCATTAATGTCATTTTCAGTTAGAGGTGATGTGAAACCTGAATCTTTGGGATTTACACTACCACATGAACACTTGGGAATGGAATTCAATCACTTTTACCGCAAACCACCACAATCCATAGCTGAGTACCTGAACAGGGACATTGATATTCGGAATGTAGGGTACTTAAGACAATATCCTTACAGTTGCAAATATAATTTATGTTTTAACGACAACGAAACTTTTCAAAGTATAACGTCAGACGTCCATATGTTTAAAAAATTAGGAGGAGGTAAGTTTATGTTTATGGCGATAGTTATCTAATTTAGAACAATTCAATTTAGAATTATTGTTATATAATTGAAATACAAATGATGTTGTTAGTAAGCTTTGAACTATGATGTAGACATATTAGAATTCGAAATTAGATAATTATTATAGAACTTAAATAAAAATAATGTTATCAGTAAATTTAGAACTACTATGTAGACATATTGGAATTCTAAATTAGATATTAGATAATGATTGTATAATTGAAATACAAATAATTTTGTTAGTAAATTAGAGAGGAAATATTCAATATTTTATTTGTTATTGATACATCTAGTCCTGAAAATGCAAGTATTATTTCTTAATGATAATAGAATGGTTCTGCCATAAAGTAACCGTATAACCTGGCGAGATGCTAGTGGAAAATAATGCAACGACGATAAAGTCAGTCAGGTCAGTGATTTATTACTCATCGTGATTTATTTACCAGATATCAATAATTTGATGCTATCTATTTGCCCTGAAACCTTAATACTCTTTAAGACTCCATTTTAAAAATCCCTCCCTCATCCCCTTTTTTCAGATCTATTATATTTACTCTAATGCTCTTAGCCGCAGCTGGATATAGCCTTCACAGATTCATAAATTGCCGATCGCACCCCAAACCCGCGAAAGGACTCATGGAGCGGCCGTAGGCCAAGTTCTGCCTAACGGATACGACTTTAGTTTTGGGCACCGCTAGAGGTTCGAAACTTGTCTGTGGCCATCGTAATTTCGATCTCCATTTAAATTAATCTGTAGATCGATCAGATATATAATTATAAAAAAATCATACATAAAACTGTTAAAATTTGGTCTAAGAGTCTGACATACACTTGAACTCTTTTTTGTTTATAGGAACAATCGTGGAAAATTCGACAGAGGGCCTGGATAGGAACGTATCACGTTACAAATATTGCTCTGAAAAGACTGGTGTCAATGTTGTGGCAGGCACGGGATATTACATCTCTGATACATTACCATGCAATCTACAGTTTTCTTCGACGGAAGAAATGTACAAACACATGCGGAATGAATTAACGATCGGCTGTTCCGAAGACGATACAGTCAAGGCTGGATTTATAGGAGAAATCGCCAGTGTATGGCCGCTGAGGGGTTTGTTGAATTTAAATAATAAATTTTCTATAAAAGTACCCTAAGTTATAATTCAAAATACTATTTGCAAGTGAAACTCTTGTCAAAATCGGCCCAGTCAATTGGATATTAACAAGAACAAACAGATACGTACACAGACAGACAATATATTTTCAAATTATTACTTGTACACTGAAATAAATTAATGATAACAGATAGTGAGCGGAAAGCAATCCAGGCTACTGGGGAGCTACAAGAGGAGATTGGGTGCGGTGTTAGTTTTCACCCACACCGCGATCCCGAAGCTCCCTTCGAGATCATACGCCTGTATTTAGAAGCTGGCGGGAAAGTTAACAAAGCAGTCATGTCACATTTAGACCGTGAGTATCATATTACGTTATCTGTGCCTAGATAAATTACCTACGTCACACGTTAAAGGGGGGAGCAGATCGACAGTGTGACAAAACGAAATAATAATAATAACCCCAGACAATTTACACAGCGCCATCTAGTCCCACTGTAAGCATGTGTTAGGGCAATGTGGTACTAGACTCATTGTCCTAACACATGGTGGACGGCCGCGGTGGTCCAACGGTTACACACCGCCTTACTTCCAATGGTCGCGAAAATAATATCTATGTATTATATTTGTATCAGTTATCTAGTACCCATAACACATGCTTTAGCTAACTTAGCTTGGGTCTAGATGGCGCTGTGTGAATTATTATAAAATAAACTTTATACCTGTTTGTAATAGGCACGTTGCTGGAAGACCAGAAGCTTCTTGAGTTCGCTGAACTGGGTACGTACTGTCAGTTTGACCTGTTCGGAGTCGAGGTATCATACTATCAGCTGAACGCGTCAATTGACATGCCATCCGATGCCCAAAGACTGGATAAAATTAAACTGTTAGTCGATGAGAAGAAAGAGGAAAAAATATTGATGTCTCACGACATACACACCAAACATAGATTGGTGAGTATTTTTAATAATTTTTTTTTATTTATATTCATTTAATTCAGATATGCATCCATATTATGTTAGTGAACAACTTATAAACTGTTAGTAAATTACAATTTATATCCTTTCAATACATGTCTACGTCCAGAAGCATTGGCTCCACAGTCCAATGTCTCTAGCGCGGACTATAATAGGTACTATTATCGAAATGATTAGAAAACACATTCTAATTTAACAATAGTTAGGTGGAGGGATTTTGTAATAGGGACTCGTGTCCTCGTTACTGTTATATTTATCAGTATTCATATTTGTGTTTATTTTATCCTAATCGATTTAGAAAAATGAGTTATATACAAGATGAATGTAGATACTTTATTTAAAACGTGTCAAAAAAATATTTCAGACGAAATTTGGTGGGCATGGTTATCATCACATCCTCTTGAACGTGATCCCTCGCATGAAAACTCGTGGCTTCTCTTTGGACGTAATCGATACGATCACCATTCGAAACCCAGCGCAATGGTTAGCTATGCCAACCATGCAGGACTAAAAATAGTATCGCAGATTTCATTTTTATTATTTTCCTATTTTTTTTTTTCATTAAGGCTGTCATCGGGGCTAGATTAACCATGGCGCAGAGCAGAGTAGGCAATTGCCTAAAGACCCCGCATCGAATGGGCTTTGGCACGTATAAAATATATGAAAATATTTCAGAATAAACTTTTTAAGAGAAAATTTGTTTCCTGAACAACAAGTATTATTTTACTGGTTTTCGATTTTCTATAAGGAATGGAGGACCCGACATGGTTAATCCGACCCCGTAAAGCTGCATATTTTATTATTATTTTTAATATTTTTAATATAAGCATCGCAAAAAATTTTAATATTTTTCAATTACAAATATTATATACCGTTGCGATTTTAAATTAATTTAAAAACGAATTAAATAAAAAAGATTAATTCATTCATTTATTCTTCTTCATAATTTCAATCAAGAGCGCGCGTGATTGAGCGCGGGAAAGCCAGCGGGCGCAACCATGTATTTTAACTATTTTGTTTTACTCTTTAACGCGTATAATTAAAGTCATTTCAATTTCTTTCATTTTTTTTCACTTTTTTCCGAAGTTTTAAAATCTATAATTATATTTCTGCTTCATAGTCAAATGTCCGCCATTTTGGAATTATAATCAATTATTAAGAAAGTCGCTCAAGTACGCGCTATTGAAGAATGCGCTCACTGTTTGCGCGCGCGGTCTTTCTCGTTCTCTTTGTCTACATTTACATGCACACTCTTTCCTGCGTGAAAGAGCGTGTGTAAAAACAGTTATAATACGTTTCTGCCAAACGATCATTGACTTTGAAGATCGATTGACTGGTTATTGATTCTATTATCGCTCCATGTATTTACGTACTCTTTAAGCTTCAATGTTAATCAATGTAAATGGATATTATAATAAAAGATTTCTATTATTTCAACAAATATATATTTTTATTCAATACATTATTCACACTTAGATGTAATTTACCAGATAGTAATGCAATTCTAAATTCACGCAGATTAAGCGGTATATTATAGCTAAGTGCAAAATAAAGTAATAAAGTAAGAAAGTAGAAAAACCATTATAAAATCCTAAGTTTATGGATACCATAAATCTCAAAATTATATGTTTTTTAGTATTAACATTCTAATCTCTCATGTACTTACATCATGCCATAGAATTCATTCTTCACTTATTCCAGGTGATTTAATAATACCCTAAATATAGATACCTTCACATGATATTTCTGTTACAATAATTTGTTTACAACAAATTTTGTACCAACCAACCAACCAATATGGCCTAGTGTAATCTTAGGGATGGGCGTTTGTTACTATTTCATGAAAAGACTAAAAGGATTTTGATGAAATTTTTCAGTAATATAGCTTATACATCAGAATAATCCGTGGCTCCAAATTTTATACAGGTGAAAAATGCATCGAACTTCTCTCTTCAACGATCGAGTAAATATAAAATAATAAGTGACAATATTTTCATAATTTTCATATTTTGACGTATCCGTAGACTTTCGAGTAAAAAGGGATATGTATTACAAGATCACACTATCAGTTGCCGCAAAATTTTACATAATTTGGACGCGTCATTTATTTATATAAAATTTTAATAATATTTAAGCAAGTTGCATTACTGTCTGGTATCCTATTCCTCATTCCTTATCACTAATCCTCAAGATCTAGGTTCTGCAACTCTTCATCGAGATCTTCGTCGAGGAAAAGGTTCTCATTGATGGGCACCGCGCCGCCTGAGTCGGCGGGCGCCGCTTCCGAGTCTTCGGGCTCGGTTCCATTCTGTAGGTCGTGACTTAGCTGCTGCAACCTGTCGTCGGTCGCCTTTGTACCGGAGTCGTCCACCTGAACACAAACATCAATACAATTAAAATTAAACATAACTGAAAAGCTAGACATGCTTAAAAAAGTTGAAGTAAACAGTGTACCCACTGTACTGTACTAAATATACTTAAAAATAAGCGAAAAGCCAGATATTCTTAAAAAAGAAGTAATACAGTGGGTGTATTTTGTCATGACTGACTGTGTTTGAGTTTATTTTTTTTAAATACTTCGATCATGGCAAACAAGCATATGGCCCATCTGATGGTAAATTGTTATCGTAGCCTATGGACGTGAGATACGAGGGGTGTCACATGCGAGTAGCCGATCCTTTAGAAACCTTAATATACCCTTCTTGAAAAAAAAATGACAGGTTATTGATAAAATATTATTTTTTTCCTGCAACGTCATTAGACGACGCTGTACAAACGTTACAAAGCGCTAGTTTTGTTTTGTTGAAAATATCATATGTTACTTATACTATTAAGTTTTTGTACCTAAATTGAGCAGACTAATAAATTTTATATGCACGTGTTTTGTTTTATGGTACCCTTAGGACTTAGGTTTTAACATCTGGCCTTTCGAGCCGGATCAATCAAAAAACTATATATTTAAACTCTAACAAACGTTAAAAATGTTTTTTTATAAACTAGCCCTTATGCCATATAACTTTAAAGTTCATATCTGTCCTCATTTAGTCATGGCGCAGTTCGATGGTCTCGTCGTCGTCGGCCGCCAGACATCGGACACGTACCTCCGAGGCCTCCATGCCGATGAGCTCGAGCTCTATGTCGCGGTAGTGCGTGGCGTCGTCGTGGTCCTCGTAGCGGCGCAGGTCGACGGCCTCGTCCCCGTCCTCGTCGTCGTCCTCGTGGGCGGCCAGCGCGGGGTCGAACGAGAACATCTCGCGGCCCGACAGCCCCACCGCGCGGCCCGCCTTGAAGTCGTTCCGCCGCTGCTCCTCCGCTTTTGTCATCGCGTCCTGGATATTAGTAGAGACAATTTTATTATTATACTTTTAAATTTAATACTATCAGATCTGATTACAGTCGTAAACCTGAAGGCAGATAAAAAATAATTTTTTAGTACTATTGTAAATTACGAATTCATCGAACGATAGGGGGCGAGTGCAGATGGCTTTCCATACCGGCGAAGACTTATGGAATGTCTGAAGGCCAACCCCTGCCTCGGTTCAGTCCGTCGTAAATTATAATGAGAGAAGATTAAACTTTCGTTTTTAGTAATGGATAACTCGAAAATTTCCTGACTGCATTAGTAGCAGAAATGTAATTAGTATATTATAGTAATTTAAACAACCCTTACATGTTTTTCCTTAATCTTCTTCTTTTTCCATGCAAGGAATGTTTCCAGCGTAATCTTAGTCTGATTCGACCCTAATGCTGCTCTCTCTCGTTCGATCAAGTCAACAAGAGAGATTTCATTCTTTTTTTCTTCCAATTTCTTTTTGTCTCGTTTGAGAACAAATCCTGGGGGCAAAGCGTGCCTGTATATACATTTTCCCCCGGAAGGACACTCCCAGAACCATCCATATTTTGATTTTTCTACAGCCTCTAGGAAATGTTTGCAAATCTGTAAAATAAAAATAGATTATTTTTTACGCGTGTTATATTTGAACTAAATAATATAGTCTGGTTGCAGAACAGTCAACACTAGGCTTTCAAGCTTCCGAACTAGATTCATTGCTCGATGATGCCCCATTTTGAGGCGCAACACGTGTCGCAATAAGAGCGTAGATCCAATAGCTTCCGGAATTTGATCACTAGTAGAGAAAGTCATAACACTTTCAGTAGCGGTGGTCAGGTTTCCGCGCTCAATATTTGTGGTCTCACACATGCTAATGGTTGCGGAATTAAACAAAATAATACAAATCCACTTGGTTATTAATAATTTTTTACTAACGATGTCTGTAGTGGGCCTCTGTTTGTCTTCCCCGTGTTTCTTCTCCACAACTTCTTTTAACTTATCCTCATCCCAATTGTCCATATTATCATCGTCGTCACGCATATCCACGTAAAGTGAACGTTTTTCAGCCTGGAAATTAAAATATATAATTTACGATTAAAATATATAAGAACACTACTTGAAAACACTATATAATTTATAATCTAAAATTAGTTATATGTTAATTTTATTTATTACAGGTAGTACTTGCGACTTCTGTATTGAATGCTTTCTGTATTGTGATATACGTTATTATTATTATTATTACAATTATTAAGACAATAGAGATATATAATAATATAATCAGCATAATCTGAACTACCTTTCTCTTACATAATCTATACATATAAATAAAATTGGAGTGTCTGTTTATAATATTAAAATAACCGTTTTTTACTACATGCATATGAATATAAATACGGCAGATAAAACCAACCACCAAAATAATAATTTTTACAATTTTTGTACGTCTGTCTGTCTGTTTGTTCCGGCTGATCTCTGAAATGGCTGGACCAATTTTGACGGGTCTTTTATTGGCAGGTAACTGATGTAATAAGGAGTAAATTAGGCTACTTTTATTTTAGAAAAATAAAGATAAATTCCACACGGACGAAGTCACTGATACATCTAGTAAATTATATTACTATAAAATTATAATACCTTTCTCTCAATTGTTAGATCATGTGAAAATTTACATTTGTCCCCCTTGGTACACTGGCCTTGCTTGAAAAATGCGCACACCACTGACTTTGGATCCGTGCCTGGAAAGGAAATAAAAAAAAAATTAACACTAATGATTGCAAACATTTTTTTCATCGTAGACCTACAACCCATACTGCATAGGTCTGCTTTTGCAGTATGGATGGACCAACGTGAACTGATAATTACCACACACCTACAGAAAACACTAAAGCTAAGTAATGTAGTTAAAGTGTTACCACATTAGGCATTAGTAGTCCAGAGTAGTCCAGACAGCCCATTCTTCTCCCTCCTAATCATTGTTTTTTTCCTCTACCTGTTGATGCCACTAGCACTTATCCACTTATGCTTTAAAAAAGAAAAAATTAATTAACCCACCTGACCACTAATATTGCTATTCACGTCTTTAGGCATCAGTTAATGCTATTGAAGTCTTAAACAACAGTTATTGCCATTCACGTCTTTAGGCAACAGTTATTGCCATTCACGTCTTTAGGCAACAGTTATTGCCATTCACGTCTTTAGGCAACAGTTATTGCCATTCATGTCTTTAGGCAACCGTTATTGCCATTCACGTCTTCAGGGAACAGTTATTGCTTTCACGTCTTTAGGTAACAGTTACAGGTCCATCAGGTGCAATTTCAGCATGTTTTTCATTCCAGTTACATAAAAAAGTCCTAGTTACATCATTATCATGGGTTTTAATCCTTACTTCCTTACTAATATTATAAATGCGAAAGTAACTCTGTCTGTCGCATGTTAAAGTCAAAACTACTAAACTGATTTAAATAACTAAATTTACTGACTAAAGAAATTTGGTACACAGATAAGTCTAGACTCTGAGGAAGGGCATAGGCTATTTAATGCGAAAAAAGGGTTCAAAGGGGAGATGAAAGGTTGTATGGAAGTATCGTAGCTCTTAAAGCTATGAGGTTGAAAATTATTTTTTTGGCTGTGGATTAAATATAAAGTTCAAAGTTTATAAAACTTTTACCCTTGAGGGGGTAAAATAAAATAGGGGATTAAAGTTAAGCTGGAATGATCAAACTATTTCATTGGCTTTTTTGGGTTAGATTATTAAATGTTTTATGCTATTCAAGATTACTATTCGATGTAGAAGACATCGCAGGTACAGCCAGTTTCACATAAATTAAAACTAATATTTACGACATTATGATTGAGGTATTCAACTGTCAAGTAATGGCATCCGTAATCTTTACATACAAAAATTATGTGTCACATTGTTTGTCCGTGATGGACTCCTAAACTCCTGAACTGATTTGCAAATTTGATTTCCACATTGCTTGCAATTTGATCCAACTTGAAAGATAGGATAGCTTACATCTCAATTTATAGTCACAATATTATTTAACCTTAGCCACAGCAATGCGTGGTCGGGTCTGCTTTAAATTATAAATTACTAGCCGTGTGGAATAGTGACCTTAAACAAATAAAGAATAAATATTCACTAATCAAATCGAAAAAATCCAAAGAAAAAAAATTTCATTGTTCTAGATTAAAAAATGATGAATTTCCATACAAACTTTCATCCCTATTTTACTTTAAATCCTTAAGGGTAAAACTTATGTATGGTCCTTTAAGGATGAAACATTACAGTAATATAGCTTATACCTCAGAATACACTATATATGTTTATGTTCACCCAACAGTAATGCTTATAATATAGTATATTGTATGTAGTCAATTTATAGTCGCAATATTATTTTATTCAAGAACTTTAGCCACAGCAACACATGGCCAGATGTGCTAGTAATATAATATACATATATATTTTGAATTACAATTTACCTTTCTCAACTTTTTGAGTTTGTACAGGTTTAAACAGCATAGCAAGTTCTTTCTGGTCTTTCATCTTTTGTTCCTTATCCTTCTTCTTGTCTTCCATAGGCTTGGCAGGGTGAATACCTCCACTTTTCACCTGTTTTTCCACTTGCTGGATGAACTTCTGCTGTTTAGCTCCCTTCTTGTTTTTGAGGCCAAAAGTTTTGTCCTAAAACCATTTTTAATATATAATTATAATTAAAAATGTATAGTGTGACATAGCTATTACAATATATTCTTTACAAACAGTGCAGCTAATATTGTACTATACAGATACTCCTACCAAATGTGAAATATCACATATTAAATTAGGCAACAGCGAAACACATATTAAACATTGCTGAAATAGAATGGAAGTAATCTTTATATTTTAAAATAGTTCAAAAAGCACTTCTAATTGGTAATAAATAAAGTTCTCTCACAAAAAGAGGCAAATAAATTTCATTTTCTAAATTTAAACTCTCACCCATTCTTTTGGGCTATTAATTTGCTTTATATTTTTAAAACTTTTATAAATACAAGAAATAATAAATATAGATTATTTAATTTATTATGTCATAATCAGAATTCATTTCAAGCATCATCAACCTGATTTGATATGTAAAATAGTTAGTACAAACAGGAGTTATCTATGTTTTGAATACTACAATTTCTAACAGGTTTTATTGATATACCAAAAATCACAATACATTATATTCCATAGAGTACATATATTTAATTATTAACATACTGTCTTATAACCTAGCGGGTGGCACCTATGAGAATCACAGACAGGTTTTAATCTATTCCAAAATGATCTATTTTTTTTTAATTACGGCCAATAAAAAACTAAATTAAAATTTGGAATTAATTGTAATTATGTTTATTATATTTATTATTATTTTGCATATGGCATTTTAAGGCAACAGACGGCAAAATAACTTGAAATTAATAAGTCCATACTAACTCATTTCTCTTAAGTTATTGTTATGGAAATATTTTCAAACTGATGAACACCAATATGAACGAACCTCAATAACTTTTTCTTTCTTCTTCTGCTCCGTTTTCTTACTCGATGCGTTAGGTTTCTTGGGTGGCATGGTTATGTTCTTTTTTTAACTTATAACAAATATCACATAACACATAGATAAAGCGCGATTTAACTAATCGCTTTATTATATATACAGTTTTTATAATTTCATAAAAATACAGAGAAGTAAAATACACGTAGCAAGTAAAAAAATATAGAAACACGCAGGGTTAGGAAAACAGGCAATTTTTTTTATCTACAGGTAATATTGCCACTTGTCGCGTAAGAATATTTGCCAAAGTGTTAACGAGTTGCTATGAGTTTCATTTGAGTCTTAAACTTTCACCATAAGCATTAATCGTCAATAAGACAGATGAAAGCTTCTGCAGCAGAATTTATATATTTATTACTGATGATTTTTTTTATATTGAATTTACAATAAAAAATCTTCCATTAAATTACATGTATTCTAATTCGTTATTCATTAAATAGATACAAATTATTATTGAATTGAAAAATGTTCTTATTCATGTTGTTCTTTTTCTTGGAGTTTCATATAGTATCTGTGTTATACTTTTATTCAATTATTAGATACATAATATATTTATAAAATAGATAAATATAGTGCTATAATTAAGTAAACATTCAACAATATATTAATACCTGTAACAATTATGTTATCTGTGCCTGTAATGATGTTATGGGATTTATCATCATCATCATTGCCTTGCCTTTATCCCCTCATTTGGGGTCGGCGCAGTATGTCATTCTCTTCCACTGCTCTCTATCGGTCGTCATATCAATGTTATGGGATTATATAGTAAAAAAATATATTTCTTCATTTACTTCTAAAGTAGCGAAATATAGCACAGTTCCATACTAAAACTGGTAACTCTACATAGTTTGACAGTTGTCAATTTGACTGACATTTGCTGCCAGTTGACTCGGAAATTTCGTTATATTCTGTCGTCGGCTTTAACACTATTGTTGTATTTTGTTTCTACAATTCTCCATCATCTATTGAGATGTATTCGTGCCGATCGTTTATTAATAATAAACAGTTTCTGAAAGTAGACCATGGCGAGACCCGACTCAAATGAAACTGCAACGAGCAGTCTCAAATAAATTGTTTTTAATTCATCTATTAAAATAACAATGGAAATAATAGACGTCGAAGAATGTCATCAGCCTGACCCGAACGCGGTTACAAGAAAAAAAGGTCTATGGTCAAAAATCAACAATAGAACGATATACAGTTATTTGTTTAACATTGTTGTATCACTTTTGTTGCTCACATGTTTGGTGTTGGTGCTGTACTTCTTCAAGGAGTATCTGAACACGATTTTGTTGTGGGTGGACGCGCAGGATCCGTGGATAATATTTTTATTATGTATAGGACTATTTTTACTAGTGAGTTTCCCAGTGACTATCGGATATTTAGTGTTAATTATAACTAGTGGTTATTTATTTGGTATACTGAAAGGACTGGGTACAGTTTTGGTGAGTGCAAACTTTGGTGTGGCGATAGCGCATTACACATTAAGAGCGTTGCGGCAATATTTACCTATAGACTGGCTTCTCAATAATGAGACGGCCAGAGCACTGCTTAAAGTGATATCTGGCCCTCAAGCCTTCAAGATAGTCTTCTTTGCAAGGCTTACTCCAATACCGTTTGGATTACAAAATACAATTTTTGCTGTAAGTATTTTATGAATTATTTTATTGAGTTACTATAGAAAAAAAATAAAGAATTAGTATTAAGTAGGGCTTGGGATTCCAGAGGTTACACTACTAGTTCCCATTATTAACAATCCATATCTATCATAGTTATTTTTTTATCTTACTAACCCTGCAAACATTGTTTTGTATTTTAAATTGAAGTAGTAATATTGCAAAAAAAAAATAGAGGATGATGATGGAATGGTTAAAATTTAAGAATATTTGTATTTTTTATGCCGGATGGATCATACAAACATAAATATTAATATACATTAAATATATATATAAATACAAACTAAACAAAACAGAAATCTAAACGAAGTATAATATAAAAATCAAAATTTTGTTTATTTAAGAAATAAAAAGAAGTTGTTTAGTATGATCCACCCCTATCACTTAGGGGTATAAAAATTAGATAACTTATAATCTACTGAATAATAATAATCCCTATCCCTAATGCACCTGTGTAGAATAAGCTTTGTATTGTATCTTTTTGTTAAATCACTTGAATTATTGAACAAAATCATTACCATGTTATTCATAAGAAATAATTGTAGATCATCTTGTAAGTAATAATTAATGTCATTAACACCAAAGCATCGCCATTCACATCTCCTTTCGCACCCAGGACCTAGCATCGTACATTAGTTTGCAACACTAACTTTTTATTTTACATTTCATATTTCATTCAAAATCAGTTTGCATTTGGTCAGCAAAAACACCATGTGTATTAATTTAAACCATTAATGAGTTATATTTTAAGTTTCAATATACAATTATAATCAAGATACTATTTTTTATCAGATTTACCTATCAGAATCTTCATAGTTTTGCTACAACCTGAGCATACATTTCATCAAAATTGGTTAAGCCATTAGAATGTACATAGTATGATGTCAGGTCAGTTAGCCCATTGTAACGAATTCATTACTACCTTATCATGATGGTTTCCAAAAGGACCTGCATGAAGGTCAGCGTGAGATGGTACATTGCAAGAAATGGGGGTCACTTTAATAACAATTTTTTTACACCCTTTACCCCTGCATACTCTATATTCTTTCTATTTCTAAATATCAGAATATTATGGACATATTTGTAGGTAAATTCATTAATAGTAAGACTCTTAAAAGGTCATGGTTAGGTAAATACAAACAGGCGTTGTGACCTTCATGCTAAAATTAAAGATATTATCAAATAATATTGTACACATTGTAGGTAGCCCTTTCTATTAAAACTAAGAAATATATGGTCAAGGCAAAGTCTTATATTATTTGAATACTTATTTTTAAAAAATTCTGTATCTTTAATACTTTTTCTTCTTTTTATTTGAATGGCTTCCATCAAATGAGGTCACTGTCTGATAATATCTGCATTCTTATTTCAAAATTTTTCTGTATCCTTAATTATTTTTGTTCTTCTTTTTATTTGAATAGCTGCCACCAAATGAGGTCACTGTCGGAAAATATCTGCATTCTTATTTCAAAAAATTTCTGTATCTTAATTCTTTTTCTTCTTCTTTTATTTTGTAAAAACTTCCACCAAATGGGGTTGCTGATTTTGCTACCGTCATGATCCTAATTAAAGATACCCAAGAAAACTTAATTAAAAACCCTTAATTCAAATCAAATAAAAAGTTTTTTTTTCATGTACTTAGGTCTATTACAGACTCTTGTTATATGCTGTTGAGCTTAGAAGAACTGACAAGAAACTCAACTCTTAATCTTTGGGAATGTTGTTCAATGGCAATAGCAAAGGTTACTTGCCATCAGACAGTAAGCTTTTCTGCTATTCCAATTACTTGTGTTTGTGAGTGTTTTTCTTGATAACAAATCAAGAACATTTAATAATGTTAATCATAGCCTCAGAAAACCTTGTCTTCGGTTTTACTCTTATTAAAATTCATTTGTAATGTTTTATACAAGATATCTAATAATGTTAAATGAGCTACTCAGATTTTTTTTTAATTGTGGATTAAACAAATCAGTAATCAATTATTCATGATAAAATAGTTTTTTTTTTTAGTAATAAAGATCAAAGGAGCCGCAAGTTAATGTGTTATTTAGGAGGTGATTACTGATTAGTCATAGTCTTATATCTAAGGAGTTTCCTCTCTTTTCTATTATTTAAAAACAAAATAGAGGAGATCGCGATTATCTAGTATCTTTTTTTATTAGCTAGTATTTTTTTTATTACATAGGTACCCATACAACTAGTTTTTATGGATGATAATGGAATGGTCACCCGTCTGTGCTAACGGTTTACACTGGCGGGGCACCAGTGGACGATGATAAAAGAAGCATAAGGTCAGGTCAGTGAGAAATTCACCAAGAATTTTTCACGACGAACCGCGAGGTCAACCTGTGGACTGATAACCCCATTGCTAGCAATGTACCATATCACATTGCTAGCAATGGGGTTATCAGTCCACATTACTAACAATCCCCTTTCCCCCCTCCATACAACTATTATCATATTTATATAATGACTATGATTACAACAATATTGGTAGATATCATTGAAATATGTATTTAGTGGAGAGTAAACGATAACAGCGTACCAAAATATCATTAATTATGGAAATCAGCGGCAACAAATGAAATAACTCAATCCCCATAAAGCGAGCGTGACACGTTAATGATGTTATTCATAGTGTGTTAAATTGAGCATGTCAATTAACCTTATTACCATTATAATGGTCTAAATGTGTCACGCGGATGATATATACAACGTACTATGGGATTTGGGACTTTTAAATTCTAATTATATTTTTGTATTTAAATCGAATGGAAGCGAAACTGACTGTTTATACAGTGGAAAGTGGTACCCTCTCCTCACCATCACTACCAAGGTCATAAAACACCTAAGTGATGAATGTGGTGCCTCAACTGCTTTTCTTTTCTTAACTACTACGTTATGGCTTTATACATATTCATATAAGTTGCATGTCACACGATTATAAGTCGTGTCACACAAATATAAGTCGCGGGCCACGCAAATATAAGCTGCGTGTAGCACAAATATAAGCTGCAGCCCATACAAATATAAACTGCGACTCACATGAATATAAGCTGGAGGCTACACAAATATAAGCGGAGTGTTAGACACGAATATCAACCACGGGTTACACAAATATAAGTTGTATGGCGACACACAAACAGCATGAATATAAAACGCTGACCAAATTTAAAAGATTTAGCTTCAGAAGTCAAAGAACTCCCAGATTACCTCAATATGGCTCTTTAATCATCGTAGTATTTTTTGTGGGTCAAAATCAATCCAAATCTCGTATAAAGACGAATATGAATATATCCTCTGTACATATGCATGTGTCATATGTACTAAAGACTAAAAAAACTAGTACTTTTATGAGGATTGTCGCACAGTTGGCGTTGGCGTATTTATATTATGTGTCAGCAACCATCTCTATATAGTTTGTATGTGTCAGCCATTCCTTTTTAGTGTTAGAAACCAAAACGCGTTTTTTGTTTGCAACAATAAAAAATAATGTTTTCAACTTCAGGTCGTAAAGTTGCAAACTATAATGCGTAGTACGGTTAATTCTCCGTATACCTTATGGTTTACTGGTAGAAAACACTCGTTTGTTTCGAGTTCATCACGTGAATAATATGCTACAATTAAATTACAGAATTAGTGGCTAAAATATTAGTTCTCCAGAACGCTAACACATGTGTGTTATTTTTTGTTTTTATGGTGGATGATAATGAATGAAATTGATGCACCCGACTGCGCTAATGGTTTACACAGGAGGGGCACCAATGGAGAATTATAGTATAAACGCCAGAGCAGGTCAGTTAGGTCCTCGGGACAAATTCACCATCAGTTTATCATTATGGTTTCCAGTCGGAACCGCGTGGAAGTATACCTGTAATGTACCATACCAGCAATCCCCTTGCCCTCAACTGATGAATGGTCACGGGCGTCACATGATAACGTGATGTGATATAGGCAACTTGCCATCAGGCGGGCTGTTAGATTGATTACCATTCCAATTACTAAAAAAATCAACAGGTCCATCCCCCAAAACCCCATCATCAGCTCACGACGGCTCCTTCAATTACTCTATTGAAGCTAATTTCATCATTTTATCGCTGCACATGATCTCATGTTCGACCTATTATTCGTTCATACTGTCATTTAAAGATTATGACGTTATGTATGACGTTAAAAAAATTATGAGCGCCATAAAAATGTTATGGTCGTAGGATCTTTCCGTTTATGAAGTAGGAGGCCGATTCGGGGGTGAAGGAAGGGGGGTGTTAAACTCAAACTTATTTATTAATAGAATAGAATATATCTTTATTGCTAACTGTGTGGGTACATTAATTTGTAAGTAGTAAGACAATATATATAGTATATCAAAAGTTACACCCTGTCGGACATACATAGTGTAGGATATTTTAGAGTGTTAATTTATTAGTTTAAGTTAACGCACGGTGCAAAGATTCTATTCATGAGTATGACTGTTTGTATTGAACTGGATCTTTCTATGTATTGAAAAAAAAAATGTATTTTAATATTTGCACCAGTTGTCTCGTACCCATAACGCAATCTCTACTTAGCTTAGGAGTAGATGGCAGTATCCGTCTACCGTACCGTACCCGTGTTCTCTATGAGGGTTTTCCCCAAGTTAAAAAAATTGTAAATTTATTAGTATCTGTAATTATTTATAGCCAAAATTTCTAAACACTATCAACGAGTAACGTACAAATGCAGCAATGTAAACATAGATGTGTTGTTGTCACAACTATCATTGTAGTCCTAGAGCCATCCGATTCCTGGTGACTAAGGTGTCTTGCCTCTAAACATTGTAATTTGACTGCCATATCCTATTCTGGCAAAGTCGTAGCCTCTCTCCCTCTTTCCCTTATTTCAGTCGCCAAGTAGCTTGGTTTAAAACTGTATTACCGTTGGAGAGTGAGATTTGGACTCTATAATTCCACTGGCATAATATCCTAGTCTACCAGAATGAAAACACATGTGGCATATCACAAGTGATGACGTGATACCCGTGTTGCGGTTCATGTATACCCGGTAGTCGGCAGCTTTTGCCACGTAAAAAAAACAATAAACTTAAAATAGACCTAGTTCGTTTTTTACGAGCTCGTTTGGCTATAAATAGTACTTAAATTATGCGATAACGGTCTCACCTTCAACTTGCCATAGTTAATTGTAGTGGTAGCCAAAACTAGTTAATTGTAGACCAATAAGTAACTGGTAGTTGCGTGAAAATTAACGAATCGATTATTCTTGTATAGTTTATGTGTAGCTTCTAAAAGATCTTGGCCTGTTTAGAATTACAGTATGTTCTATCTCAGCACGTTTATCTAAAGCTGCATTAACAGGCTCCTACCAAATTTGGCTGGGCAGGGAAAAAAACTCGATAGGTGAAGGTCGGCAAAGTGTCTTTTCACCCGGGTCACAAGGTTCCGGGAACTGGTTGGAGTTTTCCTCTCTGCCACACCATAGCCTGGCTTTCGCACGGTGAATCCATAGAATGCTAAGTTTGTCTCCATTGCAAGGAGAGAACACTAGTGAGGAAGGTGAGGGTTGAGGTATTGATGTAGGCAAGAGGTCCCTTATACCTATACCCGGGTCACAAGTACCGGGAACTACTCGGAGTTTCCCTCTCTGCCACATGATGGACCCGACACCCGCACGGTGATTCCACGGAATGCTAATATGCTAAGTTCGGCTCCGTCTTATTAGAATCTACCTTTAGTGCTCGCAGAACTATGGCTATTACAGGCGTAATTCTGTCATACATTAACGTCGAGTTTGTTTTATCGTGGAACAAATTTTCCAATTGTTATTGTAATTTAAATAGGTACCTGACTAAAAATGGTACGCTACTTTTCGGTTTTGTACCGGCGAATAAACTAACAATGTGATACCAAATCTTTTATGGATTAGAGCGACAACACCTGAAACAATATAAGAAAATGAACGAAAATCTATGTATTATGACCATTATTTTATGTACTTATATTTTAACGTAAAATGAAATGAAACTGTTGGCCGCAGTTGGCCTTTTCAGCTTCACTGAATGATATAGGTCGAGTGCAAACCCGCGGAAGGACTTATAGAGCGGCTGAAGGTCAACTTCCGCCTGACGGATACGACTTTAATCTGAGGGCACCGCTAGGGGTACTAACCTCGGCTCAGGCCGTCGTAATTTCGATCCCCATTTAAATCGGACGGGGCATCGCTGTATATATGCCAAAAGTGCTAATTGTTTAAGGCGTGAAACCTCAATAAACGAACTCTCTGTCTCATTTATAATTCTTGTTAGGTTTGAATATGAGTTATGTTTCCTAAGTGCCTAACCTACCGGTATAATGTACGTTACGAAAAAAAAAATGCGCCAGACATTGGAATTATAATAAATTAATACAATATGATAATGTGATCCTCGTGCCTCCGCATAACATACCCATACCAACAGATTGAACTGGTATGGGCATGTTATAAGGAGGCATGAGGATCATGTCTTATGGAAAGTTTATATGAATGTGGATGGATGTAAAGGGAGGGGACTCCCTAAGAAAAGATGAATGGATTGTATGAAAGATAATATGAGTAAAAGAAGAGTGTGTTCTAGCAGTCGTCATATCTGAGCATACTCTAGCAGTGGAAGAGAATGACATACTGCGCCGACCCCGAATAATGGGATAAAGGCAAGGCAATGATGATGACCGTAATTATAAAATATTCGGAACTAAAGCTTGTGTTATGGATACTAGACGACTGATACAAATAGATAGATAATTGATTTATTGCCAACATAACTAATACAATAAGACACAATATAAGAAATAAATTATAACATAGAAAGATGGCAATAGGAGCTGCCTCAGCTGTTGATTAAGCACAACCTTAATGAGGTGCAGCTATACAGCGCTGGTTTTAAGGCAGCCCCCATTACTCATTAAAAAAAAAACTAAGATGCGTGTTTTTTACTATATACAGATACATATAAATTAAACAAAAAAAAAATGAAATATATTCATGAATATAAATGTTTGTACCGTGCGAGGAATCGAACCCGCGACCATCGGAAGTAAGGCGGTGTGCCAAACCATTAGACCACCGTTAAATTCTTGCTGCTTTGTGTTATGTTCAGACTAGTGTAAGTGCGCGGGGCCCGTCGCATTTGCTACTCTACTACTAGGTTAACCCGGCACTGGTTACACACATACCACAATGACTTTCACTGCGCCTGCGCAGTGTCGTAGGTACGTTAGTTAAATTGTCACTTAGGTGTCTTCCTGATCAAGTCGCCGCGTATTCGTTGCTGTAGCGAATCTGTATATTCTTTCAAATCAAATAAAAAATCATTTATTCAATTAGGACATTTTAGCCGCTTATGAACGTCAAATTTTTTGTATTAATATTTTTTCTCTAGCGTCCAGTTTAGTTAATACATTTAATTGCGAAGAACTCAAGAAATTCAAGTAATACTTATGTGTCTATGTCTAACATTGTGAAAATTCAGTGCATAAACTATTATTGCCATGCATTGTCATTCAATAATCTCAGGACAATTCACACAGCGTCAAGTTCAGCTAGGTAAAGCTTGCATTATGGGTACTACAATAGATAACTGATACAAATACATAGATATATTTTTTCGTAAATACATAAATTATACATAGAAAACGGCCCGACCGATACTAACAATTATACTCAGGAATACTAGTCAACTGATACAAATACATAGATATGTTTTTTTTCGTAAGTACATACCTATTATACGTAGAATGATACAAACTAAAAATAATAATCATTAATACAAATGTTGTTGCATGCGAGGAATTGAACCCGCAACCATAGAAAATAAGACGGTGTGCTAAACCGCTAAACCACACGAGGCCGTTTAATTACAGAATAAGAGGCATGACATCTTAGTCATCCGGAATAACAGAGTGAGTAGTAAATCACGGGCGTAAAATACAGCTTACCAGGTGGACCGTCAGCTTGTTCATCATAATCTTTACATATAAAAATTACGTGTTACGTTGTTTGTCCGCGATGGACTCTTAAACAACTGAACCGATTGCAAAGCAGATTTGCACATTGTGTGCGATTTCATCCAACTTGAAAGATAGGATAGCTTACATCTCAATTTATAGTCGCAATGTCATATTTTTCAAGAACCTTAGCCACAGCAAAAGTACACAAAAAGCAGGCCAGGTCTGCTAGTAATTACATAAAAATAAAATTCTATTATCAGTTTGTACCGGCTATCTAGGAACTTACTAATAGGTTAAATGGCAAGCCTTAGACGTCATCATAACTGGTTATGGAGCAACCAGTTTGATCGGGTTTCTGTTTATTTCCTTGCGAAACTTTCACTCGTTTATACTTGCTTACTAACGAGAAGGGCTTAGGAACGCTGTTTATACAGCCCATAATACTCATAGATATGTTATTTTTTAATGACATTTTTGTCATTTAAAATAGACTCAGACTCCTTATGCATTGACTAAGAAAATCAATTGAATATTTTAGTGAAACAGTTGCAAAAATGAAATCTTTACAGACCTGCTTGTATAGGATATACCAGGCCGCAAGTTAGGTAGAAAAAGATTATTAAAAATATTTTTTTCTTAAAATTGTATATTTTCACATGTACAAGCTCATTTGAAAAGAATAAGAGCCGAGTTTCTTGTTAGTTCTTCTTAGCTCGAAAGCACTCCGAACTGACGGTAGAGTTTATATCATAAGAGTCTGTAATAGAGCAGCATGAAATGAGATATTTTAATTTTATTTTAATTAAATGTACCTACCATCCCTGAAGATCAGCGCTGTGGTATAACTTAGTTATGCTACAGGATGTGTGCTAAGTGCGATTTGGATTGTTTTTGTAATTTCATAATTGGTCACGTGACCGCGAAGTTTGTATAAAGATTTATTAAGAACTAACTGTGCCCGCGGTTTCACTCGCGTGAAATTTATAGCCTATACGTTATTCTGATGCCTAAGCTATATTACTGTAAACTTTCATCAAAATCCATTCAGTAGTTTTTGCGTGAAAGAGTAACAAACATCCATACTTACAAACTTTCGCGTTTATAATATTATTAAGATAGATTTCTTATTCTAGGGGAAATATTGTTGGGTTTCCTAAACTGAGTACCATCGTTGGCTTTCGACTTACATTAAAGAGTATCCATATTTTACAAGTCGATAAGATGGCGTCCAAATGTCGCGCCGCTCTTACTCAGATGGTGTAATCACATTGCTAAGAGTATATACTATGTTTATGTATACAGAGATAGTAAATTAATATAATTAAGTCTCATTTATTATTCTTATGTCCATTCCTTGGTGGTTTAGCACACCGCTTTACTTCCGATGGTGGCGGGTTCGATTCATCGCACGGTGCAAAGATTTGTATTCAGTATGATTGTTTGTATCTGGGTACTTTCTATTTTATTTATTTATTTATTCTTTATTCCAAGTACTACAGACAGACTGTAACATTTTTATTATATTATGTATAGATTGGATTTTTTCCTATTTATGTATTTTTTATACTGTATAAAATTAACTTGCACAAACCCACAGACAAACTGTCAAAATTTCTATATCTATAATAATTGTTTTAGGGTCTTGATAATGTTCCTGACTTATAGTTTTTCTCATACATATAATAATAATAATAATCTCAGGACAATTCACACAGCGCCATCTAGACCCAAGTTAAACTAGCGCTTGTGTTATGGGTACTAGATAACTGATACATATACATAGTTTTTCTTTGTATCGGTCTGGGTGTCTTCTATATATAATATGTATGTATTTACAAAGAAAAATACCGGTACAAACAATCCTACTCATGAATACAAATGTTTGTGCCGTGCGAGGAATCGAACCCGCGACTATCGGTCGTAAAGCGGTGTGCTAGACCGCAAACCACCGAGGTCGTCCATACATCTTCCATGCATATACATTTTTATTATATTATGTACTAGCTCACCCGCACAACTTCCTCTGCATTACACTTATAATTATATATCGCCCAATTTACATATCTTTTTAAATAATAACCTATTTGTTGTTCTGATGTATAAGCTATATTAAAGTTTCATCAAAATCAGTTGAGTAGTTTTTGCGTGAAAGAGTAACAAACATTCATCTATATTCACAAACTTTCGCATTTATAATTATTAGTAAGATAGTAAGATCGAATTCTTCCGTATTGACGTAACGATTATATAATTATATATTCATCACGACATTAAAGTATATCATGTTTAGTTATAGTTTGACTGACCCCAAGGTTTATTTGTATATTACTTATTATGTTGAAAGCGTCATGGTCTAGTGGTTGCTACCGTCACTAATTTCATTACATTTCATTACCTTTCAACGTATGAAAGGTAATGAAATTAAATGAAATGAAACTCATTATTGTTCCCCTCATAGATATTACAGTTAAATAAATTAATATGTATAAATTGATATAAACATATTATTACTATGTGAAAGATAAAGGTAACTATGGGCGGTTAAATAGCAGTCTCTTCCAGGGTTTAATGGGTTTGATTCTGCCACCAAACAAAAATTGTTTATACAAAAAAAAAATATTGAAGTAGTATGTGTTTGTTATATAAATTATGTATGAACTTATAAAAAAAATATTTAAGTATTTATAATAATAATACCTATAGCCAAGCAACAGCCGCACCCGTTCACGAATATGACAATGTCTCTATCTACCCCATTTGGGATAACTATCGTGAAGGTATATGTTTACCACACATCCATCTTAGCATTCCCATTTCAAACTAGTGCAGGCCTGCGAGTGATTTAATACAATATTTTTGCATCCCATCATTATGATTGAATTGGTATTTAAAATTGTACTCAATATTCCTATTTCTAAATCATGCAGTGATTTAATACAATTTATTACAATATTTTTGCATCCCATTATTCTGATTGAATTTGAATTTCTAATTGTATTCTAATACACTTGTTAAAACAATTATAATACCACAATTACGTCTGCGAAGTGACGTTACTAATACAATACTGTTATTTAAACATTGTGATGATTCTACACTTTTTCCAGTACTCTGTATCGAAGTTGAATCAGCATGATATCAAGATTTTAACATGTGAATAGTGCGACGTATATTTGTTTTATATCACGTACAATGTAATCCGAAAATATTTCGTATAATAATCAATTGTTTACGAACACGTGTAAACTCTATTTAGGATGGATTCGAAGAATCCGCCTACACGTTGAAATAGTTGAAGTATATAATACATATTGTATGTTGGACTCTATATCCGCATTTAACGTCTCGTTTGGGACGTGGTAGAGCCGAGACTGCTAGAGTAGCCAGCCAGTTCCTTCAAGTCTTAAAGGAACTTAGCTGAAGGCTGAAGAGTCAAGAAGTTCAGAAGCCTCCTGGTATTTTGGCAGGCTTTATATATATTATTTATAATAGTAGCATTTATAATAATAATCATACGGCATAAAGCGTAAAAACCCCGAAAAAACCGAGAAAAAGAAAACTTCCACGCGTTCGTAATAAATTAATATAATAAATAAATTTTTCTTCTCTCGATATATGCGATCTAATCTGGTGCGATGCAGTGCATTATTAATGTAAAGGAAGCTCTTCAAGGCATGCTATCTATTGCAGTGAAATCCTATACGTTGTTATACTGTATACTAGATAGAGGCTGTAAAGTCTCACCTATTTCAGCTGCTATTTATTGTGAGTGTTTTGTACGATGCAGATTAAGCAGTGAAATTACAGGATAAGAGGCGTGACATCTTAGTCCTCTGGAATGGCAACAAATGTGCGATATCCATACATGTATGTATATGGACGACAGTTACCGTTTCAAATCAGCTTGTTAGCCATTCAAAAAAAGTCTAAAGACTTTTCGATACATGTGGCCCAATTGGACGGAATGAGGTGCGTTATTTCAGTAAAGTCATTAATGCTAATCCAATACGATGGATGGGTGAGTTGCATTATTTCACTTAAGATAGCATCTCGATATATGCGTTCCAATTCGGTAGGAAGGGATGCGTGTTTAAATTATATTTATCGGTGATTTTTACTTTCCATTGCCAAATGTCACGCATTAATATTATCTTTAGATTTTTATCTGCCATCTGAAGTTAAAACGCATTTGTTATATGCTTTGATTATTATTATGTAAGGTAGAGTTATATCGCTTGTTGATCGTTTTATGCAAAGTGATCCAAGTCAAAACTCTGCAATAAAACAAGTAAATTCTAAAACTAAATGTACTCTGTAACCTTTATCATTTGTATATCGCACTAATAGTAGGTACTGCGTAATGTGTACATGTTTTCAACATGAACTGTTTTTTATTTAGAAACCGAATTGTTATACGTTTAAAGTTCAAAATTCCTTGCAATATGGTTATTAATTTAAGTTGTTTGGGTAATGGTTAACAATTGTCCGTTTGAATTAAAGCAATTTGTTGGGAGACCATATATTGAGAGACGATAATGAGAAGTAATCGCTCTCATTTAAAGTATTGACTTAATTGTTCAAGTTGTTGTTGAGTCAACTCAAGGCGTTTTGTAAGATGCACTTTTGAATATAAATTAGTTTTAGTTGGTGTGTACTTTGATTGCTATCCCTTGGGAACATATTTATAATACTGGCACAACCAAGTATTGTACATCTATACACAGTAATTAATAGGGATTGCCAGCCGTCTATAAACGATTTAGATTGTTTCTATTATTATTATTATAGCTGTATTTAAAGAGGGATGAACATTATTAATAACATTATATCTATATTATTCATATATTATATAAATATTTAATAGGAAGGAAATAATATTTTCTTTTGATATACATATATAACACAATACACGCAACACTACTGTATGCATGCGAACACTCACATTGTCATTTTAATTATATTAAAAAAATACATTATATATAAACGCAATCAATCATCCACATAAACTAATATTATAGAGAGGAATGATTTGGCGGTTTGTTTGTTTGCGTTTGAGAGTCTCCGAAACTACCGGACCGATACGAAAAAATATTTTACTATATTATTATACTAATTGTAATTTAAATATATCTTGAATGCATCCCTATTATAGAAATTTCTGTTTCTTTGATAAAGCATATCTACAATATGTGATTGTGAATAATTTTATTTAAGACAACAAAAATAGGAGAAATATTGATTATTTAAATTTGAACTGAATCTGTTGAAAATACAATTCATTTTCCTTTAACTGACCTAACTTACTCATCTTGTCCGGTGCACCGCCAACGTATAAAGTTAGCGCAGTGGGGTTAAGAAAGTAAATGTTGACCATACGACCCTTGGCATATTAAAGGTGCGTGACATAACTGAACGTAGGGGGCGAGAACTTTAAATAATCCACCTTTTAACTACGAGTTTTATTCACGAGAAACACTAACGAGCTACCGTGCTCCAGTTTGCTAGTTATTGTTCATATTTAACTGCTTTTGTTCTACGTCGCGGGACACAAGCATGTTTTCTAAGCACGCAATATTGTTATTAAAACATTTAGTTAGGCGCTGCGCAAACGTAGACACTTTTTGTTGTCGAGTCTAGATACAATCACAGAAAAATCGGGAAACTCTGACCTGGTTCTGTTAGTTGTTGCTTGCTTCTGGGCTTTGTTTGCGGTTTGGTAAATGTGTTTCCTGTTTAATAAATGTAATCACGACAGAAATCCATGAAGAAACAAATAGGTATTTAGTACATAGACAACTATTTACTTTCTATAAGTTGCTTAGAAGAGGCTACCCTAAAAGACAAATTCGTTACACTTTATCTCTAATACTGTAATTATAAATTAGTATAGTGAAATCATTAAGGATTATCATTGAACTGATTGAAAATGGATTTAAATGGAAACTACTTTAATATAATTTCATTAAAATATCTAATACTGATTGTAGTTTTAGAAGTAAACTCAAAGACTTAGAGAATCAATTAATTTTTAATTTAGCTCTCTAAATTCAACCCTACAGTTTATTTGTCAAGTAGTCTTTTGATTTCATATTAATAATATCAATTCATATTATTGGCTGAATGACGATGAAAGACAACTGCATGCAACTGAAATGCGATGTGTTAAGATGGATGTATGGTGTGAATAAATGAATACAAAACAAAAATGAATAAAGTATGAAAGTGACACAAGTGTCGAAGAAGTTGAAAAGTAATCGTCTGTCATGGTATGGATATATAATGCGAAGGAATGAAGAAAATATTTAAAAGAAAGTAATTTTTTAAAACTTGGTTGGTTATAAGGGCTGAAGAAGGCCGAAAAAGAGATGGATGGACTGTGTGAAAGATGATATGGAAAGAAAAGTAGTACATAACGAGATGACTGTCAACAGATATAAATGAAAGATAAAAACATATTACGTCGATCCCAAATGAATGGGATCAGGAAGAAGCAATTGGTAATATCAATTCATTATTGGTAGCCGATGTGTTGCCGCCAACACAATAAATAAAAGTGTCTACGTGTACGCAGTGCCTTAGTGAAGTTATTATTCCAGGAACTTTTATTATTTACCATGACCACGATTTCATTCAGATGAATTTTTATTGTTTACGCTATTTATTTAACTTCCTTAATTATTTACTCACACACTACTCTTTGAGCATACTGCGAATTTTCCTGGATGCGATATTGTCTAGAGATAAGTCTATATTTGCTCAAATTGTTCCTATTTATAATTATGACTATTTATAGGGGGATGTACATTATATAGTTAATAATAATATTGTATCTATATTATTCATATGTTATATATATAACAAGGAAATAATATATTCTTTTGATATATATAACACTATACACGCAACACAAATGCGAGCATGCAAACACACACACACTCATATTAATTACATTTAAATATATACATGTGTTTAATCTTCTTATGTAAATTTAGTTTGTATATAGTTATCACTAGATGGCGCTGTCCAATTGCTACAACGCGATATGTTTTCGTTTTTATTGTTACTTATAGGTTATAGTTTTTTATATCGGTCTATCCCCGGTCGTCCAATTCAAACGGGGATCAAAAGCACGACGGCCTGAGCTGAGCTTCGAACCTAGCAGTGCTCTCAAACTAGTCGTATTCGTCAGGCGGGAGTTGGCCTTCAGCCACTCCATAATCCCTCCGCGGGTTTGGAGTGCCATCTGCACTCGCTGTCTATCGTCTGGTGAAGCTGTAAAGACCAGCTGCGGCCAACAGCATTAGGGTAGTCCAAAAAAATGAGCAGCAAAAGAGTTTTCTATTATCCATTCAAACTCACTGCCGTTTACAACTATGAATTATAAACAATCTATTTCTAAAAAATCATATCACCTGTATGTTATAGTGGGTATGGACTTACCTATGTACATGCATTGTTATTTACTTAGTTAGGTAATCCTTAGATAAATTTGCCTTGAACGATGTTATTCCGTGCAAATATTGTCTCTTAAATTCATACTTGATAAAAAACACTAGTCGAGCCAATCTGCTATTTTTTTTATACAACGTTCGTATATTCAAAATTAAAAAAATCATGTACTCATGTGTCCTACATGAATCAATGATTTAAGCCACTTATACTTATGAATGTCAAGATTCTGTATTAGTGTTTTTGCCCTAACATCCTTAGTCTTGCGATTCAGCTCACCGCCTTCTGACGTTCGGAGGTTCGATTCCTCAAACAATATAAACATTTGTGTCCAAGAGTCTGATCGTTTGCGTTCGTCTGTTTTCTATATATATTATACCTATGTGTATGTACAAAAAAGTATTTATATCAGTTGTGTATTTATACTATAGTTGTACTCAGATTGGGACTAGATGGCACTGTGTAATTTTTCTCGGTTACATAGACACGCGGTAGCGTGTCAAGCCAAATTCAAGTAAGAGAACTGGCGAGCAGCACCATGTGTAATATTGCACGAACCATTTGGAGCCACTTTTGACCCCCTCATAACTCACAAACTCTTTAACATAAACGTATTATGTTACAGCCTTCGCAAGTTCTAAACCTGTTATTTATCGGTTCTTATTTTATTATTCAGAAAATTTGGCTTGCTGCTAGAAACTAGCCATCAAACATAATAATTCGTATATGAGAACTAGCCAAGTCAAACCTTAGGTTTCAATATATTATTTTAAGTTATAAGAAGAAATTATATTTTATTTGTTATAAATAAGTTTCAGGACTGACCATTGCACTTGGCATCCATTTACATATCACTTCTTTTGTCGTTAAAGTCAACAACCAAGTATACATATGTAAGATATAGTATAATATTGAACTTGGCTCTCATTTCACATTTATTTTTTAATGGGATTATTATTACGTTATTAATATACACTGTTTATTGTACAGGTAAGCGACGTCGGTGGTTGTGGCTACCACTTAGCGTCGATGCTGGGTTTGCTACCAGCGCAGGTGATTAACGTCTACCTTGGTTCCACGCTGCGGTCCATGAATGACGTGCTGCACGAATCCCATCTTACAGGGTACATAGTGTTCGCGTGCCAGGTGAGGATACTGTTTTTCTAAAGCACTTTTATAGTTTAGTAGTTTTATAAAAGTACTAGCTGCCGCACAAGCCAGAATCCTGGTGTATGCGGACGATAGTACTATTTCTGATAGGTACCTGCTTAGTAGAGCTGGAAGCGAAGGTGACTTTCCAACGACAGTATGATTCGATGAATGAATCTGACGCATAAGATTTAATGCCACTAAAACTTGTTTTTTTACCACAACAAAGAAATCCTTCAATCTATCTCCCACTTTTCGTCTTGATTTCTTACCATATTGATCTTCATGGTTTAACTATCATTCGAGCAGAATTTCGGGGGAAATATTAAGTCTAGTCCAAAATGGCATCCAAAAAATTAGACATCATCTCAAGGATTAGTTTAAAGTTTGTATACCCTTAAGTGATAAGAGTGGCCAATAAATATAGTAGTACAGAGTAAGAGGCTTTATTGTATAAGTATCTTTTAATAATAAACGGTAGATCCAAAATATCTTTTGGTATCATATTCCAATTAAATCCTAAAATACCCTAAACCTGTCTACCATAAAATACCTACACGTTATCTAAACGAAATTTGGGAACTGCTACTTTATATCGGGGGTCTGTAAGTTTATTTTGTCGGCAACGCATACCTGATACCTCGTGTCTCAGGCGTCCATAGGCCAGTAACTATTTACCATCATTGGGCTGTATTGTTCGACAGTGTTTCAACCGCCATGATCAGGGGTAAACTGACGAGCAGCGGGCAGATGGTAAATAAAACCTTTTTTATGGGCAGACATATGCGTCTACTTACACACGTCTTCGTTTGTTGCTACTTTGAAATTGAAATTGTTGTAACACTGCCGAAATATCGGGAACTTCATAAAAATAAAATGTTGTAAGATCCCGTGATTTTGACTAATTATACGTATAAAAATGTATCTAGTGTTAAGTTTATTAAATCATATACGGTCATACAAAAAAAATATCACACAGAGATGATTTTATAGAGTTGCAAATGATTTCGCGCGAGTAACCAGTTATCCTGACTGTCACAGACGGATGTAACCAAGTACCGTTTTATTAGCTTGTATACCGCTCTTTCATGTAGTGGGAACTGCGACCGACATACTACCCACGGGAATGTCATTACCAGTGTATTATTTAACGGTCGTGATACTACTAGGATATCGTCTTTCTTTCGATGATCATGGGTTCGATCCCATGTACGATGTCATAATTTGTATTTATAATAATAATAATCTCAGGACTATTCACACAGCGCCATCTAGTCCCAAGTTAAGCTAGCTAAAGCTTGTGTTATGAGGTAACTGATACAAATACATTTTTTTTTTCATAAATACATATATATTATACATGGGATACACCCAGACCGATACAAAAAATCATATCATATTATTATTAAAAAATATTATTATTGTTATTACTACTATACTATCTAGTACTATATGGTATAGATTATGGGTAACACAGGCTATGCTTGGCTGAGGACGAGATGGCCTTGGTTGTTATTATTTCTCAGGGCAATAAAATATTACGGCGTTTGTAATGGAAGTTATCGTTCGTGTTCGCATTTAGATATTCAATTCTGTTAATCGAACATGTCCTCGCTCATTGACATGACAAGGAGTTTAAGAGGTTCTAAATTTGATGACCCCACTTTCTCAATCTATGTAAGTACTAAAATACCAACTAATATAAATTGTAGAAAATTGATACTTTGATCTAAAATAATATTATAGATCCGCCGGAGTCGCCGTGGACTAATATTGTGATCCCGCTACTCCGGAAATAGCCACTTAGTCGGGATACCTTGGAGTCACGACTCCGGCAATAGGCGCTTCGTCGGGATACCTCGAAGTTGCGACTCTGGCAATAGGTGCTTCGTTGGGATACCTTGGAGTCACAACTCCGACAATAGGCGCTTCGTCGGGATACCTTGGAGTCGCGACTCCGGCAATAGGCGCTTCGTCGGGATCCTTGGAGTTGCGACTCCGGCAACAGGCGCTTCGTCGAGATATCTTGGAGTTTTTAGTGAGGAGAAGTCTCACAGTACGAGCTCGCCTTCCCCGCGGTGGGCGGGTCTCCATGAGAGAGTTTCTTAGGTAATACAAAAAAAGGTAATATTATAGAAAATGCAATGATTTTATTTTTTGTTTGTAAACATGAATTTCTATATTTATCGGATTCATAAAAATAATGAAATGATAAAAATTTAAAATGACTAATTTCATCTTCCAAATAGATAAAAATCAAGGAACTGAATAAAAGTTTATTTGTCCACCTTCATGTGTATGAAATTAAGGAAAAGGAAATGACTGCGATTTTTAATGTACTACATACTTAGATACTACGTGTTTGAACTTCTCCAAGACAGTTCCTGGGTAATTGACATTGACAGTACAATACTATAATTTCATATTAGCTGCGACTTAATACGCGTGTAGATTTATAGATCGCCATCTATCGATGGCAGTCAAACAACATTAAGTAAAGCACGTCACATTAAGAGATGTCCGTGGTGGTGGTCATGTACATATAATAAGCAACGGTTACCACTTACCATTAGGTTGGTCGTCAGCAAAACATGTTGTCTATCATTATTATTCCTGGAATTTCCAAAATGTATGTTTGTCAGGCGGAACGTGAAAATGTAATTGTGTCTGCGGCTTTTGTACCTATTATGTGGTTTGTATTGCCCCAACATTCATAACTGGTTTGGACAGCCTACTCTAAATAAATATACTATACATAATATGTGGACAGCGGAAAACATTTTAGTACAAATTTCCGAAATGTCACGCTCAATCTTTAGAATCCTTAAAAAGTTTATTCATCTCTGCATGTTATAACGTTAACCAATCAACCAATCTTTTGGGAAATCTTCAAGATTTTTACATGAAAGTTTTAATAACAATATTAGAGCGTTGAAATTGTTATCTAATGTTACATGTACTTACGGATTGCGGTAAACACTTGCCGTCAGCCGTTTGCTCTTTCTCCTTCTACGCTATAAAAATGGATATGTCTTTATCTATGCTCAGAAGGCTGAAGTACTTCTACTTATCTATAACTAATTTGACTAGCATGTAGACTGTTTGTGCTGTAACAAAATTTGCAATGCCTATCGTATTTTAAATATATACGACGTTTAAAATTTCCTTATCGGTTTTCTTTGTCTCCAAAAAGTTCACCATAAAATATGTTGCCATAAATCTACTAGTAATGGTTTTTTGTATTTTCAATTTCCTATATTTATATTAATCATGTCGTAAAAAATATTTGTTATTGCACTTGTTTACTTGTAATTTCCGCGAAAATTAAATCCAGTCTAAATAAACAGGAATGTTTTCAAAGAAAATAAGCCTGCCTTGTAGTGCGCCATCGAAAATAGTGGGCGTCATTTTTGAAACGGCGCCAAAGGGGTCGCTTAAATCTCTTTGTGAATTAAACGTCTGTGATAGGTCTCACTAAAAACTTAATAACTCCGATATAGAAACACCTCTGCCTTTTAGAAGATCTAGGCCAAGGTGAGATATACATATTTAACCCGTCGGTTGTTCGTTGAACAAGAAAACCAATTGTGATTGTGATGAATAACGTTGAAATATTCATGTTTAGCACCCTGCTGTGCTCTTGAATTGCATATTAGCTACTAGTTGTTTTAATTTCATTTTTTTTATCACGACTGTGGTGTGCCGGCATTCGGCTCACCAAATAGAAAAGAGTTGCCATACCATAGAACAGGAGAGTTACTTGCGAGGTCCCGACTTGACAAAATTTTCGGTGATAACATTTAAATAAATAAATGTATAATTTATATATTTTGCTTGATCGATATATGGAGAAAACATTGTAATTTTCTAACTGTGCCTAGATTAATAATAAAGAAATTAACATTTTATGTTGGTTTGGTCATGGGGAAATAATGTGGAATGAAAGATTGACAGTACAGATATACAATGATTGGAGAACAGATTTATTTTTAATATTACGATGCCTTTATTTCTCTGGTCCATTTTTGCGCCACTACCACTTTCTGCCTTCGCTCCACAAATATATTCTACCCAAAGGTTGTCTGGAAGAGATTGCTTATGCGATAAGATTTTTGTACCTTATTACTCTAAATTGTGTTCTTTGTAATTTCTTTCTGGTTCATTAAATGGTTAATTAATAAATAAGACTGTAGAAGGATGCAGATTTCAGAGAATGCCTATGCTGTTGATAGAGAGATCTGACGGTGGATCCAAGAGTACCGGATCCTGCTTATATTCTAGAGACAAGTGTGAAAGTGGACAAAGTAAGGGTTCGATGAAGTTGATGGAAGTGGAAGTTAGGGATAGTGATAAAAAATATGATGTTCACAAGAGGCCGAAAGGTTCTAACATACCTTAATATATAATTTTGAGTTTGAAGGCAATCGGTTCCTAACGATCCTTAGCCTATCAAGGCACTAAACCTTGGTGACAACAAATAGTACTTTAGGACTTGTTTAAAAAGTACGGTTCCAAATCATATTGAAAGTGAAAGTATAGACCCCAGAAGCATGACTCCTGAGTATTCAAGTAATGGAACGCATAAAATTTCATATTATTTTGTCAAGCCATGGTGTTGCGAATGTTATGGCTTCGTTTCTTTTTAAACTTTTGCGTTTAGTACACATTATTATATTAATACATACTATATTTAGTTAAACGGGTTTTAACATGAAAAAAGTTATGGTAAATAAGGGTATTTATCTCTCGATGTTACGACCGTGGCCACAAGCTGACTGGAATAACAGCAAATGTTAATGTTGATAAGTACCGGCAGTTTGTTCAACTACCGTCATTAAATTGTATGACGACAAATCGTGACACAGTACACCGAACTTTTTTTTATTAATCTTATTAATTGACGTCTCGATGGTGTAGTGGTTTAGTACACCACCTTACTAGTGAAGGTCGCGGGTGCGATTCCTCGCACGGCAAAAACTTTTGTATTCATGAGTACGATTATTTGTATCGGTCTAGGTATATTAATAGACATTTATTATTATATTTCCTCCAATTTACATGTAATATTAATAGACATTTATTATTATGTATCACCTGATGTATCACCTATATTACTGCAAAGTTTCATTAAAATTCGTTCGATAGTTTTTTTGTGAAAGAGTAACAAACAACCATCCATACTTACAAACCTTCGCATTTATAATAATAATATGATATCTAGGTACGTTTATAAGGAAATACAATCATATTTGTCACATTTGTTGAGTGTACTCGGTTTGTTTGTCCTGGCACCTTCAATGTAGATAATTTCGATATCAGTATCATTCTGTTGTCAGATAAACGTTACTTGGTTACTAGGTGCGTTAAAATAACTACGCGAAGTTAATTTTGTAATGGTTTATTTCTTTCTACATCTAACCGCGGTTTCACTCGCGTTAAATTTTAATAAAATATATAGCCTATATGTCATTCGGCTGCATTAGCTATATTATTGTAAAGTTTCATCAAAATCCGTACCGTAGTTTTTGCGTGCAAGAGTAACAAACAACCATACTTACAAACTTTCGTATTTATAATAATATTATAAACATTAAAAAATATTATAGAACATCGAAATAATATTTATTCAAAAAATTTAATATAAGCAATTTTGAATTACATATTTTATTATATTCCTAATTAGGAAAACAAACCCATTACAAGAAGAATGTCCAAAACATTGCGTATTTCTCTTTTAAGTAAAATAAAATCTCTTTTTAATATCTCTTTTCAAGTTCAATATGTGGCTACTCTAAATAAAATAGGAATCGAATCCGCGACCGTCGGAAGTAAGGCAGTGTGCTAAACCACTACACCACGGAGGACGTCAGTAAAAATATACTAGTAGGTACAGTGGTAATTAAGTTTAGTTTAGTAGTACTAAGGTGACCTTGAAGGTCCTCATTTACTGAGTTTTGTATTCTTTTTTCGCAAACCAAACTCTTTTCAAATCCTGTACTCTGAAACTGTCCTGTACTCATTTGTATAATTTTGTACTCATTTGTACTTAAACATTTTTTTATTTCAATTTTAATTGGAAGAGAATATTGTCATTAATAATATTAACTCTTTGAAGAAATTTACTCTTAAATTTATATTTAAACGAAGAAAAATTTAAGAACTGGAGCGATTCGAAAATAGAACTTGACAAAAGATGACCAGTACGCAGCGGTGGTTCTGCGTACTAGTCATCTTTTGTCAAGTTCTATTTTCTTGAGTCTACGAAATGTATGCGTTTCAAGTGACTACATGTGAACGTCACGTGATAAGGAAGGTTAGAAGGCCTTCCTTATCACGTGACCTCCGACTGTGCACTTAATAATCTTAAAACAATTTTATAAATAATTATTTATTATTTGAATTTGTTACCTGTATCACTGTCCATTTGGACTTTGATGTGTCGTTATTTTTTTAAATGGAACTCAAGAAGTTCTATATCGACCCCAGGAGTCTATGACAAACTGCAAGGGGTCTACGACAGCGCTCAACTTGTTGTTTTTACTCTATGTTTTTAACACTAAACTTTACTACAGTTAGAACGATACAAAAAAGTTTGGGAACCTCTGGTATAGATCGTTCGAAAATCGAAAACTCAAGTATTTATTCTAATCGGCTGTGTAGTTGGCAGAAAATCACTTATATTAAACCATAGATAAAGAAGTTTGCGCAGTAGACGAATTTGTACGTAGAATTGTTATTGAGCATGTCACGTGAATTTACGTGATATCAAAATCGTACTTCAAATAATATACATGTATATATGTTACGCGATGTTTATTCTGTAGTTTCCCAGTACAGTTTTATTAGTTCTTATCAATTGAAGCGGCGAACCGAACTGAGCTGTGCAGTAAGAAATCTTTATATATACCAGCAGCAGGCTTGTATTTAAAAC